>NW_028317807.1:8426250-9044375 GCF_062004578.1 Staurois parvus
AAAAATGAATTTATTTTTGGAAGCAGTGAGAGAGACTTGCTGATATAAAGTCTGAACCAACGTCTCATGCACCATGTTCTAATGCAGGGGTAGGATTTGCAATATATATCTCCTATGCTTTGTGAGCCTAATTAAGTATGAAGGTTTCCCAGTCCTTAGTAGTGGTTTTAATATGGGAAATCTGCTTAATAATAAGACCATGAAGATGAGCAGTTTGAGAATTTATCCATATTCTTATCTGGAAAACTATTAAAATCCCTAGTATGCAGATAGAAACATTGAGATGCCATGAATTGGGATAGGCATTTTAAACTGTCTGTAGAGAAGGTTGGAGGGATGTAGATATTTGCTATAATACATATTACCCCAGCCAGTTTACCTAAAAAAAAAATATATATATCTACCCTGGTCACCAATACGAGATTGCATTACGTGAAAAGGTACTGTATTAGAAATCAAGTAACTGACCCCTCTAGATTAGGTGGTATGGGTGGAGTGAAACTGCATCAGGAAGTGGTGATATTTAATTAGTGGCAGAATACTAGATTGTAGATACGCTTCTTGCAAACATACCGCCACCGGATGAAATTTTTTCAGAGCAGAAAACAGAGCCACTCATTTTACTCCATTACTCAACCCCTTAAGATTCCATAATACTAAGGAATTCTCAGCAGACATAGATACAACAAAACAATAGAATGGGGCCTAAGGCCCGCACTTTGCAAATAAGAGGCATACTGAGAGATTAAATTCAGTAAGTTCATAGAGGTCAAAACAGTCTCTAGAAATCCCCATGGCTTGGAGAAGAGGTCAGGGCCAGGTGTTGCCCAGGGATGATATAAGTGGCAAGGATACAATCAAAGTAGACAGGTATATGAGAGATCTGACGTGCACACACTCCAGGGAGCCAGTCATAGTCAAACTGTAGGACCATGCAACTCGCAAGGGTCAGAATAAATACAGGGAAAACAACAAACAGCATCCATAGTCCCCACAGGTAAAAAAAGAGGACATGAACAAAATGTCTATGCAAGACAGGTAAGTAGGGGGGCCCCAACGTCACTGGACCCACCATGGATCTGAAGGGACTTGCAGATCCAATAAAAGGCAATATAATGTAAAAAAGGAGAGTTCAATATAGTTTCAACCACCTTAAAGGAGAACAAGTTATTTCTTTCAGCATAATCCGAAGATCATACAACCAGAATGCAAACTGGAAATGGTAGGGATGTTAAGCTCAAGGGACAGATGACTTATTTAAAGTGTGCTCCATTCTATCAAGCCAGAGGTAGTGGCAGGATTATCAAAAAAGTGGGTTTCATTATTTGCAGCCACTCAAAGCTGGGCTGAGTAAAACATAGTATATTGTCTGTTATCATGGCATCTCCCTTCGCTCTTGATTGATACAGAACAGAATCACAATCTTTAAAGTTCAGGAGTTTGAGCAGAAATGGCCATGGTGGTTCTCCTGTTCTTGGGGATTTAGCAGGCAAACTATGAGCCTGCTCCACCTCGAACATAAGGGAGAATGAGTCTTTTCCAAAAGTTTCAATGAGCCAACTTTCAATGAATGCAACAAGGTTTTTCCTCTCTGCTTTTTCTGGGTTATCCACAGCACTTACATTATTCCTCCTGAGTCTGTTCTCTCTGTCTATGGGCAGCATGATTTGAGGTTAAAGAGTGTCCATACCTCACATTGCATTACACTGGGTCCATTTCATCTTCCACAGTACTCATGTTGCCTTCCAGAGCCGCCATGTAGTCTCTCAGCTTTTGCATGTCCTATCTGACTAAAGTCAGCTCAATTTTGACTCCCTTCATTTCAGCTATTTTGACTCCCTTCATTTCAGCTATCATATCTGTAAGGGCAGTAATGCAAGAGGTAACCGCTGTGAGGATATCTCTGACAGTGGTTTCAGGCTACAGGGAGCCTTGGTCACTGGGCTCATTTTCTGAGACTAGGAGGTCTAGAGTACTCACTGTGTCCCAGAGGGACGGATCCACAGGGTCTTCAATCCAAGCGGTATCGACAGCCTCCTCGGGAGGCTCAGATTCAGAGGCATCAAGAGGTAAAGCAGCCAGCATAGCTGCAGAATACTTAGCTGGTGTTCTAGCAAAGAGATTTTGGGCTGCCCCCCTGGCTGAATGAGATGAAAGGCCGCCAAGTTGGACCTTCTCAACATGGTGTAGCAGGGTAATATGACTACCGTCAGGAAGTGCAGTCAGTGTAGTCTCTGGGAAGGTGCAAATGAGTTAGCTGTGCTGTACCAGAAGAAGCAGATCAGGATAATTGCCCGGATTGTCAGTGGAGAGAGCCCTCAGAGCATCTTACACCATGTGCTGCAAGACATGCCACCCATTCCTTTCTTTCAGTGAAATATACACATTTTATTTGCATTTTCAGAAAGCTTCATGATGTGCGTCCTTTTAAAAATGCGGAATATGCCAAGTATTTAAATACTGATTATGGAGTCTGTATAATATGCCTTCCTTATTTTGTGAAATATATTCATTTCAATTTACATTTTTGGATTAGAAGGTTGCATGCTGTGTATCATTTTGAAAATGTATCCTACTCGAAATGTTCTATTGCTGTCTATGGAGTCTGTGCAATATTTCTGGCTGTTGCCTTTAAAATAAAACATTCTTGTTTTCATTTCATAATAAAAACCGCCTAATTTCTCCCTCTTACATTGCAGGGTGATAAAGATGCTTACATGCTAATTTACATTTCAGAAAAAAAACTGCCTCATCTCTGGAATGTGGGATTGTGATTTTGAAGTGTTTTTGGGGACTCTTTTTTGACATTTAAACTTTTAGCATAATGCTGTGTAGTACTACAAAATAGATCACCCAAAATGTCATAAAAAGCATGTTTTGTACAGTTTTGAAATGAATTAGAGTTGGGGGTTTGAAATGAATTAAAGGCTAGGGTGCTGCTGATGTAGTTAAGCACAGCTAAAATGTGAAATTTAGAAAACACATTATTCTGATGCTATCTTTGGGAATAGTATTGTTGGGGACCCCCTTTATTTGACAATCCCTTGTCTACTAGTGTTGAAAATGGCATAAAATGAATTTTAATATTTGCCCCCAGTGGGGTTCTGTTTAAAGTTCACAGGGGCGTGGCTTGAGCCCCGAGGAAGATGGCAGCATAATTCCCGGAGCTTCGACATACGGAGGTAGGCAAACGTGACCGAAGAAGGGAGAGCCGCCGTTACTATGGGGAAGGCGGACAGGAAAGCCTCCACCCCATGATCGCGGTCTCCCCGCCAGATGAGCGGACCCGCAAGAAGCATTCCAGATTTATTCCGGTCCCAGACCCCAGAGCACACTGAGGCCTCCTCCCATGCTGCCTCCTCCCACTCGATTCACAGAGCGTCCCACTCTGGTAGCAGGAGCCCAGCTGCAGCTGTCACAGTATGCCCTTCTGCAGGCCCCCCTCTCACTATAGGGTATCTGAAAGCTGTGGCACTTGACATTAAAGAGACCCTCTCTGCAGTGATTGCTGACCTGCATATTGACATGCAGGCAGTGGCACAAAGGCTGGAAGCAGTGGAGGATAAAGTTATCACACAAGATCTTGCCATATATGATATACGCCAACTGGTAGATACGCACGCTATACACCTACGCGAGCTTGATCATCATATTGACTCATTGCAAGGCGCGTCACGAATGATGTTTCTCCCCCCTTGCATTTCCCTCCCCCCATTACATTGTCGCCTCAGTAATTTTCCCGGTATAATGTTTGATCATTTTCCTGATCTTGTGTCCTGTCATTCTTCATGCGAAGATCTTCTGACGTCCCTTTGCTGAGGTGATGGGGTACAGGGGCGGACTGACCATTCGGGCATTTGGGCATTGCCCGAGGGCCCGGGGTCAGTAGGGGGCCCGTGAGAGGATCACTGTCCAGTGACAGTGTGGGGAGGGGAGGAGAAGGCAGTCTCAGATCCTGACCCTAAAGTAGCTCACTTGTCACTTCATGTGGTGGCAGAGTGAGTCGGGTGACGGGAGGGGAGGCTTCCAGCTGCCTTGTTGAAATCCATGCAGAGAGATCGGTGCTGTCACTGTCCCCCTCCCTCTCTCCCCCATCCCTCCCTCTCTATCCCCCTCTTTCCCTCTCCCCCTCCCTCCCTCTCCCCTTCCTCCCTCCCTCCCCCTCTCTCCCTCCCCCCTCCCCCCTCCCTCTCTCCCTCTCTCCCCTCCCTCTCTCCTCCCTACCTCCCTCCCTCACCCCTCCCCCTCACCCTTCCCTCTCTCCCCCCTCTCCCTCCCTCTCTTCCTCTCTCCCCCTTTCCCTCCCTCTCTCTCTCCCTCTCTCCCCCTCCCTCCCCTCTCCCTTTCCCTCCCTCCCTCCCTCCCTCTCCCTCCCTCCCTCCCCTCTCCCTCTCTCTCCCTCCCTCTCTCTCTCCCCTCCCTCTCTCCTCTCCCCCCCCCTCCATCCCTCTCTCCCTCTATCTCTCCCCCTCCCTTTTTTCCCCTTCCTCCCCTCTCCCTTCCTCTCTCCCTTCCTCTCTCCCTTTCTCTCTCCCTCCCTCCCTCCCTCCCTCCCCACTCCCTCTCCCTCTCTCTCTCTCCCTCTCTCTCTCCCCCTTCCCTCTCTCCCATTCCTTCCTTCCTTCCTTCCTCCATCCATTCCCTCCCTCCCTCCCTTTTCTTCCTTCCTCCATCCCCTCCCTTTATTATTTTCTCCCTCCCCTCCTTTCATTCTTTCCTCCCATCCCTCCTTTCATTTCCTTCATTCCTTCTTTCCTTCTTCTCTTCCTTCCTCCTTCCCACCTGCTCCTTCATTCCTTCCTTCATCCATTCCCTCCCTCCCTTTTCTTCCTTCCCTCCCCTCCCTTCCTTCCTTCCTTCCTCCCTCCCTCCCTCCCTCCCTCCCTCCCTCCCTCCCTTCCTTCCTTCCTTCCTTCCTCCCTCCCTCCCCTTCTTTCATTTCCTTCCCTCCTCCCTCCCCTCCTTCATTCCCTCCCTTTCCTTCCTTCCTTCTTTCCTTCCTTCCCCTTTCTTCCTTCCCTCCTTTACTTTCACTACTTTGTCCATCCATTTTCTTTCCTTCCTTCTTTCCTTTCTTCCTCCATCCATTCCCTCCCTCCCTTTTCTTCCTTCCCTTCCTTCCTCTATCCCCTCCCTTCATTCTTTCCTCCCACCCTTCCTTCCTTCCCTCTCCTTTCTTCCTTCCTCCATCCATCCCCTCTCTCCCTTTTCCTTCCTTCCTTTCTTTCTTCCTCCCTCCTTTCCTTCCCCTTTCTTCCTACCTCATCTATTCCCTCCCTTTCCTTCCTTCCTACTTTCCTTCCTTCCTTCCTGACTTCCTTCCTTCCTTCCTTCCTTCCTCCCTCCATTCCCTTCCTCCCTCCCTCCCTTTTCTTCCTTCCTTCTTTCCCTCCCCTTCCTCCATCCATTCCCTCCCTCCCTTTTCTTCCTTCCTCCATCCATCCTCTCCCTTTATCCTTTCCTTTCCTTTCCTTCCTTCCTTCCTTCCATCCTTCCTCCCTTCCTCCCTCCCCTCCTTTCATTTCCTTCCCTCCTCCCTCCCCTCCCCTCCTTTCATTTCCTCCCTTTCCTTCCTTCCTTCCTTCCTTCCTTCCTTCCTTCCTTCCTTCCCCTTTCTTCCTTCCCTCCTTTACCTTCACTACTTTGTCCATCCATTTTCTTTCCTTCCTTCTTTCCTTTCTTCCTCCATCCATTCCCTCCCTCCCTTTTCTTTCTTCCCTTCCTTCCTCCATCCCCTCCCTTCATTCTTTCCTCCCACTTTTCCTTCCTTCCCTCTCCTTTCTTCCTTCCTCCATCCATTCCCTCTTTTCCTTTTCCTTCCTTCCTTTCTTTCTTCCTCCCTCCTTTCCTTCCCCTTTCTTCCTACCTCCATCTATGTCCTTCCTTCCTTCCTTCCTTCCTTCCTTCCTTCCTTCCTCCCCTCCCCTTTCTTCCTTCCCTCCCCTTTCTTCCTCCATCCATTCCCTTCCTCCTTCCCTAACGTCCTCCCTTCCCTCCTTTTCCTTCATTCCTTCCTCCATCCATTTTCTTTCCTTCCTTCCTCCATCCATTCCATCCTTTTCTTCTTTCCCTTCCTTCCTCCACCCCCTTCCTTCATTCTTTCCTCCCACCCATCCTTCCTTCCCTCCCCTTCCTTCCTCCATCCATTCCCTCTCTCCCTCCCTCCCTTTTCTTTCTTCCTTCGGTCCTTCCCTCCATCCATTCCCTTCCTTCCGATATAAGGGGGTACAGGTTCTGTTTATTCATCCCAATATGACAGCCCAATATATACTAGTGCTCCCTGTTTACTCCCTACTGACACTGTCCACTGCCCCCACAAAATCATTGTGAAAAAAATACTACAGAAATAAATTGTAAAAAATAATAAAAAATTAGATAATAAAAATTTAAAAATTCTGACACCCACACCATTGCTCTACTGACACCATCCACTGGCCACCCAAAAGCATTTTGAAAAAAAAATGATAAAAATAATAAAACATTAATTTGTAAAAAAAATCTTAAAATTGTAAAAAAAAATTAAAATATTACTAATAAAAATGAAGAACTACTGACACCATCCTACACATACTAACCACAGCCATACACTCCGCACTTCTCTCCCTGTACATACTACCCAGTGTCATACACACCACGCTGTACATTCCCTATTTAACATTACCTCATTCTGAACTATATAAGTCATCTCAGACACTATTTAACCACACCCCTTTTAAGCCATGCCCAATTTTTAGCGCAATTTAAAACACACCCCTCCTCTTTCATCCCTTCCTCTCTCTCTCACTCCTCCTCCTCCTCTCTCTCACACACAGGGGCGGACTGACCATTTGGAAACTCGGGAACTGCCTGAGGGCCGGGGTCAGTTGGGGGCCCCATGAGATGCCCCTGGTACCTTTTTCATAGGCTTTTTTGAGTTTGGGCAAGGGCACAGGGGCCCCATGATCCCCTATTGCCCGGGGGCCCCATGAGTTGTCAGTCCACCCCTGCTCACACCCCTCCTCTTTTTAACCCTCTCACTCCCCTCTCTCTTTCACTTCCCCCACATGGCAGCCATCTTTAAACCTGGAAGTGCCCAGTGGCTTCTACGGAAAGAAGCTGGGAACATTCATGTAGACTTTGCTGCAGTAAATATTTAAATCCCCCTTCTATGCAGCTGAGCTGCAATATGTAGGTAGGGTGTTATGTGGGTGTGGCTTGAGTTTAGGGGTACAGGGGGCCCCATTATCTCTTACTGCCCGGGGGCCCCATGAGTTGTCGTTCCGCCCCTGATGGGGTATGTGTGTCTCATAAGGCCTTCTTAATATTCATACATACTACCTGTGCTGATTATGTTCATGCAAGTTTATGGTAAATATACATAGATTATATCATCCCACACTTTCAGCTGGCTGATTTATCACAGTACCAAACAAACAGCAGGCTACGACATCGTTTGACCTAGCGCATGCTCATTTGTGTGGTAACACCCTGCTGTATAGTGTTGGCTACATCTGTATGTGTCACCGCTCTTTAAGATCAAGATATGCAGATTACTAATATATACTAGAAATATTCTCCATCCCTATATCTTGTTGCATTATTTACAAAATGTTTATTTACAGAGTTATATATATTTTTGACAACTTGAGTCTGAACAAGTAGTGTGTAATAAGCGTTTTTTACATTGATCTCTGCGAAGCTACTTTACTGCTGATCAGCACTCCCAGAGCGAGCCATGTTACAAAATATACCTGCCCAATGTTTGTAATGAGGTATTATAGTATTGTGAATGTTTGATTATACACTGTCTCGATACACAACCCCGCCATGCTACCATATCGTGACTGTTATACCCACGGACATGCCTCTCGGGTACAGTATGTCTTCCCATGTTTTCTAGGATCCCCAGTTTTGAATAAGATTATTTGAGGTACTATATGTCATTCATCTACAACATGAATAACCCCCATACCTTCACCTATACCATAATCAGCTTAACGCTTCCTACAGCAATCTGACGACTTATCCATTCCTCCGTGTTTTGTTGCTACCTTTTATTTGATCCCAATACACTCATGTTCACCAGCATTCGCATACGAATCAGGTTCTAGGACGTTGTCCTTGGGACTCACCCACGACCCCCCACAGCGGACTCCCCTGAGTCTGTCTAAACCTATCCGCATTGGATCGCAAACTTAACAATAAAAAACAATACAAACAACTTAGTAGATAACATTAAAGGACGGCGTAGCTGGATTACCCTTTAGCCGGATTTTTATCCTTGACCAAATCCTCTGAATACCTCCTATCGTACTTTATACGATTTAATAGAGATTTAATAGAGGTTCCTAACAGCCTTCATATTTACTCCTTTCCGTTTTCTTGTTTCTGCTTCTTCTCTTTATTTCCCCTTGCTTCCATCTATTTTTCTTCCCCACTCTCCACCCACCCACCTTTTTTATTTGGAGTCCCCCCCATCCCCCTTTTTTTTTTTCCTCTGCCCCTGCATCCTTCTGAATTGCAACTCTAAGCATATAACCGTGCTTTTTATGCATAATTCTTATTTCATGCAACAAAATAAAATGCCCGCCACACCCCTTCAAGCTCAGTCTACACTTTCAGTGGCATCTCTTAATGCAAGAGGTCTAAATATACCCAAGAAGCGCTCACAACTACTGACTTATATGAAATGCTTACGAGCAGATGTGCTCTTCATCCATGAAACTGTCAAGGTCCTACCTTTTCCCTGAGGTTATGTTACTCCATGTGCTGGCGTCCATCTTGGATTCTGCTGTGCATGATGGGAATCCTTTTATGCCTTCAGGTCTCTGTGGTCCATCCCCCAGAGGGGTGTGGCTGATGACATATAAGCCTGTGGCCCGCACATGCTCTTTGCACTTGTGTCTTGTGTCTTTGTGTTGCTATTACTCTGTTCTGACTCTTGTGACTCTCCTGGTATCTGATTCGGCTTGTGACTTGACTATTCTTTGTATTCTCCCTTGATCTGATCCTCTGTTGCTGAACCCGGCTCGTGACCTGTGATTCTCGTCTGCTGTCCTGTACTGTTTTGTCCTGTTGTTGTTGACCCGGCTTGTCTGACTACTCTTTTGTCTCTTCCACCAGCTACACGCCATTGGCGGCGGCCATTACCGCAACTGAGGTGTCTCGGGGTCCGCGACCTGGTTCCTGGCTGCGTCAAGTCCATCCCCACCATCAGGGGCCCTGGTGAAGGGCAGCCTGGGACTTAGACTCCGCGCCCTGAGGGACTTCGGTCTGTGGGTAGTGGTTGTCGTCAGCCAGTGCGTTACATTGTTAGGCCTGCCTGTCCGTTCCTCGGCCCCTGCCCTGACATAAACTCACTTCCGTGCTGACCATATCCTGAAATTCTCCAACGCTAATTACCCGACAGTTTACCATGCAGTGAATACAGAGGTGAAAGCATAAGGTGTATCCCTTTTGATTTCCAAAAGACTCCCGCTTATGATTACTGACTCTCGAGGACTCAGAGGGAAGGTTCCTCTTCCTTAAAGGTATCCTTTATAATTGGCCGATCACTCTAGCCAACATATACAGCCCCAATACGGAGCAAGATAGCTTTTTCCATAAAATCGCGAAAGCACTCACAGCGTTCCAATCGGGTATCCTGATTTTGGGGGGTGACTTTAATGTAGCATTAAACCCTCTGGAAGACACTTCGACAGGCACCTCTTCAAAACACTTTCGAGCATTTAAACAGATCAAACTGGAACTTACAGATCTCCTCTTACATGATACTTGCGTACTTTACACCCATCTGACAAGGATTTCACATTTTTCTCCGCACCTCACAATCGCTATTCCAGAGTTGATTATCTCTTTCTTTCGCAAAAAGACCTGCATACCTTGAAGTCGGCCTCTATTGAGCCAATGATCCTTTCAGACCACCACCCTATTCTTATGACCATATATCTTCCAGATGCCCCAATTACCTCTAAAACATGGCGTCTAGACCTGTTTCTTCTTACAGACTCATCTGTAACCCTTCAAATTTGTGAATGTCTGATTAACTACTTTAAGGAAATACGTCTCCAGAAATGACCCCTCTCACCCAATGGGAAGCACACAAATGTATGATACGTGGGCTTCTGCTCGCAATTGCAGCTTCTCGAAAGCGCGCAGCTCAGGCATCGTTTACTTCGCTACTTCACAGAGAACGTCAACAGGCTTTGGACCATACTACCGAACTAGCATCGGCACAAAACCAATTATTGGCAGCTGTGGAAAGGAAAACCAAACACAATTTTGCCTTATCTCAGAAGCTATTCAACGAACATGGGAACAAAAGTGGCAAATTCCTAGCTAGGGCCCTACAATCCAAAAAAGCAGCTTGCACTATTCACCAAATCCATTCCCAACAAGGTCGTATACGTAAAACCTCTTCGGATATTGCAGCCGAATTTGAAAATTACTATACGACCCTCTACAATCTCCCTCCAGCCCCAAAACCGACAGGCGATAACAGATCACGCAAGGACATTATCTGGACCTTCCTGTCGCAGTATCTTCCCAAACCCATCTCGCAATCACAAGCAAATGAACTAGATGGGGCACTGACACTGACAGAACTACAAAAAGCCATCACACAATTAAAACCAGGTAAAAGCCCAGGCCCAGACGGACTTACAACCACATACTACAAGTCCTTTTTGGACATTCTTGCACATCCATTCCTAAAGGCATGCAATACACTAGATACCCCAGGACAGCCCATGCGATTTCTCTCTGAAGCCCATATCACACTTATACCAAAAGAAAACAAGGACAAGACATCGATGGCCAACTATCACCCAATCTCCCTCCTGAATGTTGATCTAAAGATTTTTGCTAAAATACTAGCTAACCGTCTTTTAAACGTTATTGATTCTGTTATATCCACTGACCAGGCTTGTGCCGGTAGAGAGGCGAGAGACAACATAGAATGAGCTTTAAATGTGCATCATTGGTTGACACAAATGAAACAATCCGGCTTCTTTCTCTCTCTTGACGCTGAGAACGCTTTCGACAGGTTTGCTTGGGACTATATGGAAGCCGTCCTGATCGGACTTGGCCTTCCCCCATGCCTCATGAATTTCATTATGTCACTATATACCACACCAACGACTAGAGTTAGGGTCAATGGTCTCCTATCGGATGCCTTCTCTATCAGTAACGGGACTAGACAGGGATGGCCACTATCCCCCCTCCTATTTATACTCACACTGGAACCATTCTTGAACCGCATTCAACTGAATGAAAATATCAGAGAATTATAGTTAACGGCAGAATACACAAAATAGCAGCTTTTGCTGACGACATATTACTCTTCCTGACAGACCCACACATCACTCTCCCTAACTTACTTCAAGATTTCAAAATGTTTCAGTATTTGTCCAACTTCAAAATTAACTTTAATAAATCCCAGGCCCTCAATATCTCCTTAACCCCTGACATGGTCAGGCAAGCGAGGGCAAACTTCCCCTTCACTTGGCAATCCGAGGCTATCACTTACCTAGGGATCCAACTACCAACTCGCCTTACAGAACTATATACAAAAAACTTCCTACCTATTTTACGTAGCATCACCAAGGACTTGCAGAATTGGGTAAACCAATTTTCTCCTGGTTTGGAAGGGCAGCAATTCTTAAGATGAATGTGCTTCCTAGGCTACTATACCTGTTGCAAACGATACCAATCGGACTGCCTAAATCATTGTTTAGCTCCTATAAAACACTATGCATTACTTTCTTATGGCGCAATAAACGCCCTAGAATCAGCTTTGAACAACTTACCATGCCTAGGGCGAGTGGAGGTATCGGATTGCCTGACATTACTCGTTATTACAGGGCCTGCCACATGGCAAGAATAGTAGACTGGTCTACAAATCACGTCTGTAAGGCCTGGGTGAACCTGGAAGCTGCATTTTCGGTGACCCCACTTGCCACTTGGCTAGGAAATTCACATATCCCATCCAACTTCAGGGAACATCCTCTAATTGGCCCGACTCTGTCTTGCTATCATTTGATAGGTCAGAAATCAGGTCTTTCTCAACCCCTGGCCCACTCACACCTATCCGAATGAACCCTGACTTCCCCCCTGGTATGTCTAGTGCTTTCCTCGCTGGGGCCAGCCCTCAAGAACATCCGAGACTATACCATCTTTTTAAAGATGGCATCTTCTTAACAAGAGACCGCCTTCTGAGCAAATGGTCATCTCTAACCTTGACGCCATGGATGTATAGACAGCTTCATCACTTTATACATAGCTCGTCATGTCTAAAAGAACACGCTAGACCCCTTACCCCATTCGAGAAACTCTGCTCGACAGATTCTCCACAGAGACATGTAGTCTCCAAACTGTACACATGCCTTGAAAACACCATTGACATCACGTCTAGGAAAGCTTACATGGCCTGGAGTAATGACTTACAACTCCCCTTAGTCCCAGATGACTGGGATCATATCTATGGCCATATACACAAAGGTTCCATGTGTGTCTCGACCCAGGAAAATAATTATAAATTGTACTCAAGATGGTACAGAGTTCCATCTCTGCTCCACAGATTTGACTCTGACATTCCAGACTCTTGTTGGAGATGCCACCAAGCGACGGGTACATTTGTACATATATGGTGGGACTGCCCAATGCTACGACCATTCTGGGAGAAAATACAGTCCATAATTGCTCAAGTACATCTTACTCCCTAGTCCTCTCCCCTGCACAATTCCTACTCCACCATTCTCCACTCCCATATAAGACATATTGCAAATCACTTGCCATGCATATGGTAAATGCGGCAAAACAATGCATTCCAATTCACAGGCGCTCAACACATGTTCCCCCAATTCAAGAGTGGTTTGCAAGGATAAACAAAATTTCGGAAATGGAGGAACTCATCTCTGTAGCAAAAGACCGCCCCGAGAGATTCAGGAAGACGTGGGACTGTTGGAGTCATTTCAAAACCACCACTGCTTATCACCAACTGCTGCTTGACTCCTCTCCATCCCCCACTTAAACGTTCAATGACAACTGTATGATACAAGTAACTTTTCTCACGTTTTATGCATACAATGCACACCCTGCCTGACTGAGATTGAATATCATAACCTAAATATCAAGGTAACCGACCCTTATATTGGACTAATGCACAAACCTACCTATACTGCCATATAAGATATCTGACTGTTATTCAGACTAATGTAAAATGTTGCGACTTGACTTAGTTGCAGATGCCCCCTCCCCCATACCCCCACCCCTTCTCCCATCTCCCTTCCTCCCTCCCTTTTTTTTTCTCTTTATCCATTTCTCTCCCCTCTCCCTCTTCTTACCTCTCTCTTTCCCTCTATCTCTTTCTCCTACTTCATCTTATCTCACATCTTTAGTACTACTTTCTCATCTCTGTGCCTTCAAATGATTCTAGATTATTAGCTGTCCTACAGGTATGATTGGAGCTCCCTAGCCTCCACCCCTTAGGGGTAGACACACGATTATCTACTGTGCTCACTATCCTGTCATATCCTATCACATCACATTTGTCAGTTAAAAGGGCTTGTATGAGGATTGGTTAACAGCACTACCATAATGATTTGTTCACATCAATTTATGCTTACTCTGGTTTGGAGCATTTCACCTCCTATTTTTCTGGTTTACGCCCTTATGTATAAATCTGTGTTACTTGGCGAAATTAGATGTGTCCCAGACTTACACCCCGTCTGCGAAACGGCATTTATTAAGCTGTGTCTATGTTCTGACAGTTACCTGTATTTGTCATCCATCTGCCTTAATCTTTTCAATAAAATTGTTTTTGGAAAAAAAAAAAAGATCACAATTTCCAGTCGAAGTTCACAATTTCCAATTGCATGTGGGTAACACATGAAATAGGATTATACTGCATATGTTTTGCTATGTGAAACATATGTAATAACCCAACTTACATTTTTATTTTGTCTCTAGGTCTCTATAATCACATTACCTGTACCTGTCTAGACAAAACTAAAAATATCACGCTGGTAGTTCTGGGAAAAAAAAGATTTCACTGCTATTGGAATAAGAATAACTATTTTCTCGGTCTTTTCAGCCTTCTGTTAAATCCTTTATACACTGTTGCTATTAAACTCTAAGCTTAAAGTTCTCTCTTAAAATATTCTTCCCCATCAAACCCACCTTGCATGAGAATTTGCTAAGAGTTTACAAAATCCGAGCTGTTTCCTTTTCATGAATATTAATTAGTGAACTCCCCCTGCTATTTTTCAGCTGAACACTGGTGCTAAATGCTTCTCCTCCCCTTTAGGCAGCCTGAAGGAAAACTCTGCTATGTTGTGGGAAAGCTGTGCACCCAAGACAAAATGACACTGCACCCTGAAGGCCATAGGTCACAACCAGTTGAGGCAGAGGCTTTGTTCATTAAAAGCGCTTTTAAAAGCCAGACCTAAATAGAACAATTCTTGATGTTTTGGGGAGATTTGGTCTGAAAAAAAGCACAATAGGGTTTTTTTCTTTCCTTTTTTTGTTTCAAATTGACACAAAAATCATTTGAAGGCCTCCCATCAATCCACAGCTGTAATAAGTAACAATGCAAATGCACTAGATGTTGTATGTGTATGTGCATTTGTACATGAACACTAGTTTTTTAAAGTTTTATGACTTTTTTTTAACTTTCTGTACTTGATACTGATATCTGACTATTCACTAGTACTTAATTGATTGCTGTGACATTGTGAAACCTTTCTGGACATTTATTTAATTCTATAATATATATAAAAAAAAAAGCATGTTCTTTGAAAACATTTTTACAGACCTTTTAAAAAATGTACGTTGTGTTTTGATTCTTTTTAGCATTGGTTCTTAACGCATGGCTATTTTTATTATGCTGTAACTTAGAAAATTAGATATATTTATATTTTTGGGTCTTCATCTAAATACTGTTCAGTGGACATGGAATAGGTAACTTTTTATGTCTTTTTATGGATTTTTCTGGTTGAGAAACTGAAATAAAAATTAAGTATGCAAATGCATACACATTCTGTGTATAAAAGATCAGTTTTAGCTAGGTTTATTGTTACATTCTATTTTATAAATTAGATATGAAAGGGGTGGTGTGAGATGTTATTAAAAACAGATACTATAATAATGTCACATTTCATATATCAGCAGCTGTCTATAAAACCTTGAGAAAGGAATGGTTTGGAGGGTATGCATTATCACATAAAGTTCAGTCTATGGGCATGGCAAAACCATTATACAAAATGGATTCTCTTGTGCTTAAAAGAACAATGCAGTGAATTTCTTCATCGGTCCACTAAAGCAGTTATGGTAAAACTAAACTCAATCACTAAAATCTTATAATAGTATTAACATATTAATATTTTTAAGTGTGCAGATTTTTATTAAAATAATACATGTTGATCTTGCTATGATTGTACTTTCCAAGCACTTCCTTCCATTACTCTTCTGCACTGAAACCAAGTAGATAGGAAGTGACTGAAAGAGACTGGAGAGATCAGCAATGCTGAAATTGAAAAAAAAAGGATGGAAATAAAGGTGAAACAGTATTTTTTATATTGTTTATGGTATATGGTGCTTTAGCAAACTAAATGTCATGCAATTAGGGTTTACATTTACTTTAAACTCCATTTAGGTACCCTCCCTGACTAGGGATATTGACAATTGATGACACTTTGCACAGGACTTTGACAGCAGTAAACCACCTCAGTCATGGGTTTATATAGCCATTTTGTTATTAAATTCTCTTCCAGTGAGCAACATTCTATGGAGTTCCCAATGGAGCAATATTCTGTGGAGTTCTAAAGGTAGAACACAGCGTGTGTTCCTGGCACGAAATGGAACTTAGTGTAGGAGTTTTCCTTTGAGTCAAATGTTTAAGTGCAGTTTGCTTTGCTTTGTTGCATGCAGCTTTAAACGAAATACTCTTCCAATGCCTCTGTCAATGGTCCTTTCAGCAACACTGCTCTTGTTAACACTAGCAGTGTCTGTACTAAACTTTTATGAAAAAAAACTCTGTTGCATGAGGCCTGTTGTATGTTAGAGAAGGCAAAGAACCTACAACTGATGTATTTGAAAGATTCTCCCCAGCATTTGCAAAATGGTAAAATATGACCAGCTGTAAAAGGAACTGAGGTAGACTGGTGTATCACAACAATAACTGGATGAACAAGTGAAGTACTGGGTTGGTTGGCTGTGCTTCCTGTATGCATCTCAAAGTGTATCCATAGCCCATTTTTTTAAATTTGTTTTTAGTTTTGGGTAGAGTGGAGGAGGATTAGTACATGGTTTTACTGCTGTTGGAGGCTCTGGTGGGGAGATTCCTTCACTTCCTCTCTAGTAAAAAGATTGTATCCAGGACAGAAAGTGATAGAAAATCTCTCTCACAGCAATAAAGACAGAAGTAAATTTGATTTTTTCATGTGAAGTATTAGAATGCTAGAACCTTTTTATTTTTTATTGTTCTCTGTTTCCCCTCAGCAGACTTCCCCCCAGTTCTTGTCTGGTAAATAGGTTGTCCCTAAAACAGAAATGGGAAATCTATCTAACAGAGAAGTAAAATCAAACATAAGTTCTAACCTTTATTCTATCTAACATGAAAAAGGTTTGGGTATAGGTACACTTTAAATTTCAGTTTTTACTAGAGTCTGTTTTTAGGAGCTCAATGACATAGGATGCATTTAGTAGATTTCCAGCATTGGATTTAATTCCATGTTATTCACGTCTGCTAAAAGGTCTTTCTTAATACATGTAACAATGCATCCAAATGCATCTAAAATGCATATATACAGTCATGGCCGAAATTGTTGGCACCCTTGATATTTCTCCAGGAAATCATGTATTTCTCACGAAACGTATTGCATTAACACATGTTTTGCTATACACATGTTTATTCCCTTTGTGTGTATTGGGACAAAACAAAAAAAGGGAGGAAAGAAAGCAAATTCGACATAATGTCACACAAACCTCCAAAAATGGGCTGGACAAAAGTATTGGCACCCTTTCACAACTGCGGATAAATAAGAATGTTACAAGCATGTGATGCTCCTGTAAACTCACCTGGGGCAAGTAACAGGTGTGGGCAATATAGAAATCACACCTGAAAGCAGATAAAAAGGAGAGACGTTCACTTAACCTTTGCATTGTGTGTCTGTCTGTGCCACACTAAGCATGGACAACAGAAAGAGGAGACGAGAACTGTCTGAGGACCTGAGAACCAAAATTGTGGCAAAATATCAACAATCTCAAGGTTACAAGTCCATCTCCAGAGAACTAGATTTGCCTTTGTCCACAGTGCGCAACATTATCAAGAAGTTTGCAACCCATGGCACTGTAGCTAATCTCCCTGGTCGTGGACGGATGAGGAAAATTGATGAAAGATTGCAACGCAGAATAGTCCGGATGGTGGATAAGCAGCCCCAAACATGTTCCAAAGACATTCAAGCTGTCCTGCAGGCTCAGGGAGCATCAGTGTCAGCGCGAACTATCCGTCGACATTTAAATGAAATGAAACGCTATGGCAGGAGACCCAGGAGGACCCCACTGCTGACACAGAGACATAAAAAAGCAAGACTACAGTTTGCCAAAATGTACTTGAGTAAGCCAAAAGCCTTCTGGGAAAACGTCTTGTGGACAGATGAGACCAAGATAGAGCTTTTCGGTAAAGCACATCATTCTACTGTTTACCGAAAACGGAATGAGGCCTACAAAGAACAAAACACAGTACCTACGGTAAAATATGGTGGAGGTTCAATGATGTTTTGGGGTTGTTTTGCTGCCTCTGGCACTGGGTGCCTTGACTGTGTGCAAGGCATCATGAAATCTGAGGATTACCAAAGGATTTTGGGTCGCACTGTAGGGCCCAGTGTCAGAGAGCTGGGTTTGCGTCCAAGATCCTGGGTCTTCCAGCAGGACAATGACCCCAAACATACGTCAAAAAGCACTCAGAAATGGATGGCAAAGAAGCGCTGGAGAGTTCTGAAGTGGCCAGCAATGAGCCCAGATCTAAATCCCATTGAACACCTGTGGAGAGATCTTAAAATTGCTGTTGGGAAAAGGTGTCCTTCCAATAAGAGAGACCTGGAGCTGTTTGCAAAGGAAGAGTGGTCCAAAATTCCGGGTGAGAGGTGTCAGAAGCTTATTGATGGTTATAGGAAGCGACTGATTTCAGTTATGTTTTCCAAAGGGTGTGCAACCAAATATTAAGTTAAGGGTGCCAATACTTTTGTCCAGCCCATTTTTGGGGTTTTGTGTGACATTATGTCATATTTGCTTTTCTGCCTCTGTTTTATATTTGTTCCAATACATACAAAGGGAATAAACATGTGTATAGCAAAACATGTGTTAATGCAATACCTTTTTTGTGTGAAATACTTGATTTTCAGGAAAAATATCAAGGGTGCCAACAATTTCGGCCATGACTGTATATATATATATATATATATATATATTTATATATATTAAAGAATTATAAAAAAAGAAATGTCTGTGAAAGTAGCTGAAAGGAAATTATTATTATTATTATTATACAGGATTTATATAGCGCCAATAGTTTGCTCAGCTCTTTACAGTATAAAGGGAGACAATACAGCAACAATACAGTTCAATACAAAGAGATTTTCCACCTTTATTAAGAAATTGTACAATGTCATTAAAAATACTTTTAAGTATATATACCAAAGGGAAGCAATGATAGGTCTAGGCTGTATGTTACAAAAAACACAGATTCTCAGCCTATGACCCTATTACAGGAGGTGTGTATAGCTGAGTTCTCTAGAAATCCTGCCCTGTACAGAAGGATAATGTAGCCTTATAGGCAATAGACATTGAAGAGCAGATGTGCTGAGGATTAATCCCTGAAATGGAAGCTTTTCCCCATGAAGATTATCCTTTTTACAAGATCATATGATGTAGTCTTAGAAGCATTAGCAATCATTACACTACTTATCTTTTTCTTTTTTTTGTGATACACTGTAAGCTATATCAGACATATAGCATGTTGTATAGGTAAAGGACACACAGTGAGCACTCTCAAAGAAACAGCAGCTGAACATCCAGGATAAACGCATGTAAAAATCCTCAGTAAAACATATATATATAAAAATGCAGCGCTGTAAAATGATCAAATCATGCAAATCAACACAATAATAGTCCTGAAAAGGTGCTCAATAATTCCCAGTGCCAATGGAAAGAATGCAAACTAACCAGAAACGCATTTAAAATACGCATGTGTGTAAGAAATCCTGGAGATTCCCCTCTCTCCCTCTGGTCAGAAAATGGATATGTGCTGAGATGGATGACGATTTATTTATTTATTTATCGAGTTTATATAGCGCCAAAGGGTTTGCTCAGCGCTGTACAATAGAGGGGGGACAATACATGAAACAGTACAGTAACATCAAACAGCACACAAGGGGTAAGAGGGCCCTACCCTTTCGAGCTTACAATCTAGGAGGGAGGGGGTAGAGGTACAGGAGGAAACGGCTGTGGGGGATGGAGTGGTAGGAGGAGGGAAGGGCAGCGGCTGTTAGGTGAGGGTGGGGTAGGCTTCCCTGAAGAGGTGGGTTTTCAGGGAGCGCCTGAAGGTGAGGAGGGAAGGTGACAGTCTGATGGATTGGGGTAGTGAGTTCCAGAGGATGGGGGAGGACCTGGAGAAGTCTTGCAGTCGTGCGTGGGAGGAGGAGACCAGGGAGCAAGATAGAAGGAGGTCCTGTGAAGAGCGAAGGGTACGGGTAGGGTGGTACTTGGGAATCAGGTCGGTGAGGTAGTTAGGGGCAGTGTTGTGAATGGCTTTATAGGTCAGAGTGAGCAGTTTGAATTTAATGCGTTGGGCAATGGGGAGCCAGTGGAGGGAGAGGCAGAGGGGGGTGGCAGAGGTGGAGCGGCTGGTGAGGTGGATGAGTCTGGCAGCTGAGTTCAGGATGGTCTGAAGCGGGGAGAGTTTGCACTGGGGTAGGCCGATGAGGAGGGAGTTGCAGTAGTCAAGGTGTGAGATAATCAGGGAGTGAACGAGTAGTTTAGTGGTGTCTGGGGTAAGGAAGGAGCGTATTTTGGCGATGTTGCGAAGGTGGAGCCTGCATGTATTTGTGAGTGATTTGACATGAGGTTGGAAGGAAAGGTTTGAGTCCAGAATGACGCCAAGGACCTTGGCTTGCTGGGCGGGATTGATGGTGGTGTTGTTGGTAGTGATGGAAAGGATGGGGGGGGGGCACGGGAAGGGGGAAAGACGAGAAGCTCGGTTTTGGAGAGGTGACGCCCTCTTGTAGGAAAACGAAATCCTGCAGGTTAGGAAGCTCCCAGGATAGGATATTCCTCTTCAATGGAACCAGGGCTGGGATTGAAATCACTCTGTGGCTGTGAAGTTGGGAGAAAGGCCCCTCACAGAGAACACAGAGAGATACTCATAGTGTAGTATATTACTTCAATTTATTTAAAAAAAACAAGTAAAACATATAGTCAGGTGGCAAGTGAAAGTGACCCACTGACCCTCTTAAAATTATAGGTGGCCGCCGGGCCACCACATGGCACCGGCGGCGTAGTGTCAACGACGTCCACAGGCTCCTACTGACGCGTTTCGTGCGCACGCACTTCTTCTGAGGTAGAGCAAGGACCATTGCTCTACCTCAGAAGAAGTCCTTGCTCTACCTCAGAAGAAGTGCGTGCGCACGAAACGCGTCAGTAGGAGCCTGTGGACGTCGTTGACACTACGCCGCCGGTGCCATGTGGAGGCCCGGCGGCCACCTATAATTTTAAGAGGGTCAGTGGGTCACTTTCACTTGCCACCTGATTATATGTTTTACTTGGTTTTTTTAAATAAATTGAAGTAATATACTACACTATGAGTATCTCTCTGTGTTCTCTGTGAGGGGCCTTTCTCCCAACTTCACAGCCACAGAGTGATTTCAATCCCAGCCCTGGTTCCATTGAAGAGGAATATCCTATCCTGGGAGCTTCCTAAGCTGCAGGATTTCGTTTTCCTACAAGAGGGCGTCATCGTCATCCATTTCAGCACATATCCATTTTCTGACCAGAGGGAGAGAGGGGAATCTCCAGGATTTCTTACACACATGCGTATTTTAAATGCATTTCTGGTTAGTTTGCATTCTTTCCATTGGCACTGGGAATTATTGAGCACCTTTTCAGGACTATTATTGTGTTGATTTGCATGATTTGATCATTTTACAGCGCTGCATTTTTATATATATATATAGAATGTTGCCATATCCTATTTTAGAGCATGTGGTGTTATTGAATAATTATGTTTCCGAAAATAGAGTTACATTTTTAGGCAGTCAATGTAAACGCTCTAATGTAGACTGTATATGTTTTTAAAACGGCGTTTATTTATTTTGCATTTATAAAACACAAATAATAACAGAAAAAAAAAAGACAAATGATAAATAATAACAGGAACCCAAAACTAAAACTTAAGAGCAAGGGTACACAGAAAGGGATCAGACACAACCAACAAATTATTGCTAGGCCAATTTTACAGAAAACAGTAAAAATTTACAAAACAAAAAACAACAGCAGCATAACAGATCAACAATCAAAAACAATCAAACACACAGTCAAAACACATACACCAGACACAAACACCCGCACCATCAATTCTCCATATGCACCAGAAGAGTTCACTAACACTTAAATTCCACCACTCAAACCATAGAACCCTGCGACAGTGATTGTGATAAGACAGTATCCGCCCAGAAAGAGTCCGCCACATCCAGCCAAGGCTGCCAGATTTTTGTGAATTTTTTAGGGCATGCCCGTCCTTTATAGATCAGCTTATAGTGAGCCAGCAATAGATTGACCATTTGATAAAAACAATGTATAGAAGGTGGAGTATCACCTTTCTAGTTTAACGAAATACGTTTTCTAGCATAAAACAGGAGCAGACGTAGCAATATCCCAGACTGAGTGTGAGGTACAAAATCATTCAAAATACCCAACAGGCCAGTCTCCGGGGTACATGGCACCGGCAAATGCAAATTTTCATCAAAGAAAGCAAAAAGATCCTGCCAGTATGAGGCAAGGGCCGGACAGGCCTAAAACATGTGCATCAAATCAGCACCCCCAAAACCACAATGGGGACACGAGGACGCCGATCCAAAGCCCATGCGGGCCAGCCGAGCCGGAATATAAAGAAGATGATGTATAAATTTGAATTGAATAAACCTATCAGCAGTACTAATAAGATCTTGAAAACAGACCTCCACCTCCTCCTCCCAACCGTCCCCAGGCAATCCAGGGAGAACCGCCTCCCACTTACGAAGAGCAACCTGAAAAGGGTTAATCCCAGCTGCCTGAAGAAGGTAGTAACCAGCTTCACCACATCAGGGTCCAGCATTAACCCCTGAAGGGTCAAAGTGAAAACTTCAAGGGCCAATGTCCCAAATTGAACCCACAGAGCATGCTGTAACAATAAATATTTATAGAAAAATTTATTAATTTCTCCATGGTGAGCCTTTAAATTCTCAAAGAACAGAAAACACCCATCCACAAAAACATGGGAAAGATGAGTGACCCCTAGACGACTCCACCACCCAGAATCAGGGTGGCTTAGAAGCTCAGGGATATTCGGGTTGTACCACAAGGGAATCCGGGGCGATACACTGGGAGACGGTGATAACATCTTGTTCCCCTCCCGCCAGGCCAGCCAACTAGTGTCTATCAGAGAATGTTGGGAGCAACGGGAAACAACAGACCTATAAAGAGTATCTCGAAGAGAGGCCATAGAGCCAAACTCGGCAGATAGAAAAACGGTGGAGGAAGTAGTGGAGGAACCACGGAACCAATCATACACATAAGCCAGCTGGGAAGCAATAAAATAATTACGATGGTTAGGACAAGCCAAACCCCCATCCACCTTAGATGCCTGAAGTGAGGCCCTGGCCACCTGTGGTTGAAACCCACCTCAAAGAAAAGAGAACAAAACAAAATCAAGTTTTTGAAATAGCTTTCTAAGGAGAAAAATTGGCGAGGCCCTAAGCACATACAAACATTTGGGTAATTATATAATTTTGAAAATATTAATCCTTCCAGTCAAATTAAGGGGTAGTGTAACCCAAGTACGAAGTGTAGTCTCCAGGTGCATAACAAGGGGCATCACATTTAGCGATTCAAAAATAGAAAGGTCAGAGTGAATTTGAATACCTAAATACCGAAACTGAGATGAAACTTGCAAGTTAGAGATAGACAAAAAGTCATAAGTCAGTAATAAAGCAAAAATGGTTCAAAAATCAACTCGCCAGTCAGCTTGCCAACAACCAAATTGACCTGTCTAACAGCAGGCGTTAAAAACAGGGGTTTAGTTAGCACACATTTGCAAATACATACGTAAGCCACAGAGCCACATCACGGCACCCTGATATTCTGTGGTCCTAACTCTATAAATTTGAGAGTCCCCATAGTAGACGCACATACATTTAAAGGATAGACCAGAGGCAGGTGCACATGAAAGGAGCCCACCCCTCTTAAAGGTACAGGAGTGCAAAGAACACCCAGCATATAGCAAAATGGCAGACAGGGCACCCAGTGCACTCACTCACCTTAAAAAACAACAGTAAAATAAAACATGGCACCTGCCCCGGTCTATAACTGGCTTATGAAGCAAGGACTACATGAACCGGGCAACGCATGTCAGTAACAAAGGAAAAATGGTTAAAAAAGCAACTCGCCAGCCAGCTTGCCAACAACCAAATTGACCTGTCTAACAGTATGCGTTAAAAACAGGGGTTTAGTTAGCACACAAAAAGTCATAAGGAACCAATAGGAAATGCCAATGATTTTGTCCCAAACAACCCGAAGACCTTATGCCGCTCCAAACTCCTCCACTATGCACATCAGACCAGAAAACGACTCAGCAGAGCCATCCAAATATACCAAGACATCATCAGCATACAGTGAAATTTTTTCTTCCAGCAAACCAACACGAATGCCCCTGATTGCCTCCGCCTGATGAACCACCAGAGCCAAAGGCTCAATGGCCAGAGCAAAAAGGAGGGACGAGAGGGGACAGCCCTGCCTCGTGCCACTATATAAGGGGAAGGCAGAAGACACATCCCTGTTAGTACTGACCCAAGCCCTTGGATTGGCATACAGCAGTTGTACATTTGGAACCAAACCACATCTGAGACATTGTTTTCTATAAAAAAAGGCCTGAAAACTGTGTCAAATGCCTTTTGCACATCCAATGACAGCACCAAATCCACTCCGCCCCTCAACAGCAGCCCTATGCATATGTAAATATAGACGTCCTATATTATCAAAAGTGCGCTTTCCAGGCACGAATCCAGACTGGTCCGGGTGTACTAATGTCAAGATCCCGCTCTTCAAACAGGTATAGTGGTATCTGTGCAATACCCAATGTTTCTTAACCACTTCCAGTCCGGACACTTTTACCCCCTTCCTGTCCAGGCCAATTTTCAGCTTTCAGTGCTATCACACTTTGAATGACAATTGCGCGGTCATGCAACACTGTACCCATATGATTTTTTTAGCATTTTTTGAGACAGATAAAGCTTTATTTTGGTTGTATTTATTCACCACTGGGATTTTATTTTTTTTGCTATGTAAATTAAAAGTCCAAAAATGTTTTAAAAAAGTGTTTTTCTTATAAAATTTTGTAAATAAATAGTATTTCATCATAAATCTTGGCCAACATTTATTCCGTTATATTTTTAGTAAAAAAAAAATAACCCAAATTAGTTTATAACCAAAATTATAATTTTTAAACTTTTTTTTACATTTTTTTAATATTATTTTTTATTTATTTATTTTTTTTACATACTGTCACCCTAGCAGTACAGTGTCACCATGGTGACACTGTACTACTTGTGGGGGGTGATGGAGATTTTTTTTTTTTTTACACTGATTGCTTTTACACCCATAAAGGATGTAACAGCAATCATTTCACCTTTTCTCTAGCTGCATTCTTGCAGCCATTGAGAACTACTGAGTGAGCTGTGATTGGTCACAGCTTGTCACATGGTACAAGGCTGTTGTGAATAGCCTTGTACCATGTGACCTCTGTGATCATTAACAGATTTCACACGTAGTAAGCAATAATGTCACAAGTGACATCTTGCTTACTACTTTGCATGTGATCACTGATTGGCCAATCGGTGATCACATGATCGGGACCTCGTACAGAGGTCCCGTCCGACGATCGGTTTTCCACTGTGTCCGGAGGACACAATGTCAGGGCAGGAGCTGAGGAACGGACAGGCAGGCCTAATAACAATGTAACGCACTGGCTGGCGACAACCACCACTCACAGACCGAAGTCCCCCAGGGTGCGGAGTCTAAGTCCCAGGCTGCCCTTCACCAGGGCCCCTGATGGTGGGGATGGACTTGACGCAGCCAGGAACCAGGTCGCGGCCCCCGAGACACCTCAGTTGCGGTAATGGCCACCGCTAATGGCGTGTAGCTGGTGGAAAAGACAATAGAGTAGTCAGGCAGGCCGACAACAACGGGACAAAACGGTACAGGACAGCAGACGAGAATCACGGGTCACGGGCCGAGTTCAGCAACAGAGGGTCAGATCAAAGGAGAACACAAAGAATGGTCAGGTCACAAGCCGAGTCAGATTCCAGGAGAGTCACGAGAGTCAGAACAGAGTTATAGCAACACAAAGATACAAGACACAAGTGCAAAGGGCATGTGCGGACCACAGGCTTATATGTAATCAGCCACACCCCTCTGGGGGATGGACCTCAGAGACCAGAAGGCATAAAAGATTCCCACCATGCTCTGCAGAAATCCAACATGGATGCCAGCACATGGAGAAACATAACCTCTGGGAAAAGGTAGGACCTTGACACACAGTGGGCACCGGATCGTGGTGCTGTGCACTCCCGGGGAACGCGCACAAGCAGGGTGCGGGGAGGCCATTTATAAACGGACACCTGACCCTGCACTGCCACCTTCCGGCCATTTATATTCAATGGCCGGATGGGAGGTGGTTAAGGAACAGAATCTTGGAGCCCATAAGATGAGTCTCTTGGAGGCATAAAAGTGAGGATTATGAGATTTAAGGAGCTCAAAAACAGAGGCCCTTTTGAATTTAGAGTTCAGTCCACAGACATTCCAGGACAAGAACATAACAGAAGGCATTGATTAAAATTGATATATGGTAACTAGGTGGATGGGCAACAGGGTCCCAGGACCAGCCACAGGCCCCGTCACGGCTGCGATACCACTAAGGGAAGATGGCGCACAATCACACAAATCAAACCTACAAACCAGCCACACCACAGATAAACCAGCAAAAAAATTAAGGCAGAAAAACAAACAAGCAATAACCAAAGCCCCTGCCCAGGTCCAAAAAAAGGGAGTATGTTTCATCCCAAAACCGAGGGCAGTCATGGGAAACATAACCTGAAGTTATGTTACTTGGTCCAAAAGGACAATAATGATCAAACAAGAAAAACAAAACCAGACATGCTGGAATATTGAACAAAAAAAACGCTGCAGCAGCAGCCAACCAGCAGGATAGAAATCCTCCTTGCAGGGAAATCAATAGCGATTGCCCATCTAAGAAAAACATAATAGAGCAGCTTGCTTGTAGACACGAGAGAACTTTTAGAAGACCATCAAGGTACCGGAGGAGAATAAATAGATCTTGAGGGATGCGGCAGGGCCTCAAACCATGGGAGGACTATGTCAGGGGTCTGAAAAAAGTGTACGTTATCTTGATGTACCACACATAAAGTAGCAGGGAAAATCATAGAGTAGGACAATCCATGTTCATGGAGCTTCTGCTTAACATGTTGGTATTTGGCCCTAGACTGCGAACCATCATAGAGTAATCAGGGAAGAGAGACACCACAGCGTTGATGCGAAGGCTCCCTTTCAGGTAAACAACATGTAGAATCAAATCTCTGTCCCTTTAGTTTAGAAGGCGAATCACCATGGTGTGAGGTGGGCTACCCTCAGGTAGAGGCCTACCTGGGACTCTATGGGCTCTCTCAATCACAAAACAGGTGGTCAAACTGGCAAGGCCAAATTCCTGCTCCAGACAGCTCTCCAGAAAGGCCACGGGATCAGACCCTTCCACTCTTTCAGGCAGGCCCACCGGCCGCAAGTTGTTTCTGCTTGGTGATTTTCCAAGTCATCCACTTTATCTTCTAGAGATTTAATTTTACCCCCACATGAATTAACTTTAAGCTGGAGAGGGTTAAGCACGTCCTCCAAATCACTAATGCACCTCTCTGTAGCAGACACCTGCTCACAGACCTTATGCATGTCCTGACGCATAATAGTAAGATCGAGTTCCTCTACCTTCCCCATCAAATCAGAGTGATTTACCTTGATAGTAGCAAGAACATTCGACAGGGTGGGATCCACAGCCTCCTCCACGCCATCTTCTCTGGGGGAAGTCTGGGAGAGCAGCATTTGTGGATCTAGTGCAGGAGGGGAGGAGGGTGGAGAGGCCTCCGGCGCCTTCCTGAACAACTCCAGAGTGGAGGCCAGGGAAGAGCGCGGAGCGGCGGCCATCTTGACAGGTGAGGACGCCAAGGCTCACCCTGGAAGGAGGCTGTTTTTACGATGCCTTCCCATCCTCCAAATTGTCAGTCAGGGAGGTAAAGATGTGCCCTAGCAAGCTAGGGGTGAAACATGTCGTGTTGCCAACGTGGGCGATCAGGATGGAGCAGGATTATTGGACGATAGCCTGGAGCTACTGTGGAAAACGTCCACTCACATGGCATGTCAGGCCACGCCCCTATGTACACTGTATATTGATATGTGTTCAAGCCCGTGCCCTGGCTTAATCTTCTTTAAAAAGCAGAAAGGGGTTTATTTCCCTTTTTTATACCTCACTTGTTCATTTTCATTTCCTGACAAAAGCTAGCCAGACACCAGTAGAATTTAGCTAAAAAATATTGTTTTCTGAAAATTTTTTCAATTTTCTAATGGTTAGTGAGGTCAAATTGACGTTTGTTTTCAACCGTAGTGACAAGAAAAATTTGAAATAGCAGAATGGAAAATGTTTCTCGAATAAACACAATTTAAATTGTGAATATGGTTTTTTATTGTGAAAAATTATACATATTGTAATGAAACCTGTTTAATATGCAAATGTTATGGAAAAAAAATTCTATGGGCTTTTTAAAAAAAATTACTTTTTAACAAAAATAATTTTTTAACAAAATTGAGTGACTCAATAATGGCAATAAAGGATATTCTGATGAATTTTTTTTGGGAATTTGAAAGAAAGTCAAACCTTGTATGGTCAGCTTAAGATCCCGATGATTTTGGTCTGAGGGACAGACACTTTATGGGTAAATGATATAATTTAGAAAGAGCAGCTAAAACATATAAGATTGGCTTTTACCAACAGAACGCTTGCTATATGTTACATGAATAGAATGAAATACCAGTAGTGACCGTAAAATTGAATCCCATTTTTTCCCACAGGGAAGACAGGCAGAGGGTAGTTGCCTGCGTTGCCACTGTTTACAAGCTTAAGGAATAACACAGAATCAACTACAGCAATGTAACTACATACCTTATAGAAAATTGATTTTACTGGTCAACATAAATTGTTATTAGACTGAAACAGTTGTGCATTGCTATTCCATACTCAGCATAAATTGATACTGAGACTGCAAGTGGAAAATATTTATTTAAAACTTTCCAACAAAAATGGGAATGATACTGAAAACATTCTTTCAGGATGGTGGTGGGCATATCAGACCTACAGTAACAAAGGGAAATTAGTTTCAGAGAGGTGTGCAGAAGAACATTTTCTGGCAAAGGCAGGCTAACAGCAGGCATCTTGTGGTATCTGCATTTATGCAGGAGCTTTACTTTTAAATTTGCAATAGCATATTGGAAAATCTCTAGTTCTTTTTTTGCTTACTTTTCTGTATAGGTCATGGCACATTGGTGGCAGCCACTAAGTAGACATGTCTAGAGGATTCTGGCAAATGCTAGCATTCCAATGATATGAGGGTCAGAGGACCAGATCTCTCATTTTCTGTCTCTCTCAGTGAGATATGTTCAGATTAATGACCTGACTTATGCTTTGAATCTATAAAAGTTGCTGACTGCAAACATTCCTTTTTACTGGAAAAAAGCAGAAAAGGGTTTATTTATCCATATTTCGGCTATAAATGAGTGAATTTGCAATATTTGCTACTTTTTTAAATGATAATGATAATTGAGGGGTGTTCAAGTCAAACCAGGACTTTTGATTTTACAGGTATAAAATGGGATGCTATCGTGATTCTAGTACGCACAGTAATAAGTGGCAAGTGTGTCCTGTTACTGATAGGCAGCGCACATATTGTGGGCCATTCCAGAGACCGTTTAATCAAGATGGCAGACAACAGTGTTAGTGCGTGCATGGAACAGCATGTGGTAACAAAGTTATTTGTGAACGAAGTGGATATCTACAGGAGACTTCAAGCACAGCATGGTGATGAGACGCTCAGCCACAGTCATACAGCCAAGACATCTGAATGGTGTAAACGTTTTAAAGATGCCTGCACGTCCATCAGTGATGATCCCAGCCATGGTGATCCCAGCCCACAGCAGTCATTCCTGTGAACATTCAGTGCGTGGAATCGATATCCGATCCTGGATAACTGATGCATAACCTGTTGTGATATTGCGCAAGAGACAAATCTTTCTGCGGGAACGGTGAACACAATAGTGACAAAGTGAAGCAGACTGTCCTAGGATGGTTCAGGCGTACTGACAAATCTTTCTATACTGAAGCTTTCTAGGCATTAGTTAAATGCTGATATAAGTGTATAAATGTATCAGGGGAGTATGTCCAAAAATAAATGCAGTTTCCACTCCTTAAAATTTGTTCTTTTATGTAAACTCAAAAGTTCCAGTTTGGCTTGAACGCCCTTCACAATAATAATATTTGCAATTTTTTTCAAACTTTAATTAAAAACACTTTTTTTGCATGTTTATACTACTACTGAATATATTAGATATATTAGTTAAAACTTGGCTATTCGATAAGGTCAGCAGGACAGCAGCTATATGGCCATACACATAAGATGACTGTTACATAAGCCAACCCATTTTGGTTAAACCTACCTCAAGCAGAAATATTAATCAGTGCACTAGAGAACTTTGTCTGATAACTATTATTCTCTTGAGATTAACTGATCCTGGAGGTATCTGGCCATATGTTCTCTTTGTTCTATTCACATAAACATGTATGATTGGTGGTGCAAATATACATGTTTCTGTGACAGTCAGATGACAGACAAGCCTCTGGACCTGTGCCCACACAACATATCATCTTCTTAGGTATCTGGCCACCCTTAGTAGTTAAAACTCTTGCCTTCCAGCACGGGGGTCCTGGGTATGATTCCTATCAGTAACACAATCTGCTTTGAGTTTGTATGTTCTCCCTGGGTTTGCTTGTGTTTCCTTCGGGCCACCCAAAATTGGCTCTGATCTGTCAGTATGATTGTTGAGGGCATATTTAATGATAAATTCTTTTGGGGCTTGGACTGAGGTGACTGTTATATTTATTCCATAAATTTATGCTGAATTCAGACATGTACAAGTTATAAAACCACTATGAACCTGCAAGTAATTACTTATCATTTCTGCATCATGGTTTTATAAAACCCACATCTTCTTGCTAGAATGATCTTTTTTTTTTTTAAATTCCCCGGCATAGCTCGTTTATATAGTACCTTACTGAGCAGATGGGCATTTAAATGTTCATTTAATCCTGAATTTTGTTACAATGATCTGGTGTAAATATCCTGAGGTAGAGATTATAAACTGAGAATGGACAGTCTTTGCATCCCCTTTGCGGGGATTGTGCTCCCCCCACACCAAACTAGCAGATTTCAGTGGGGGTAGGAAATTATCTCCATGCAGGGATTCAGACTGGTTGCTATTGTGTGTAGTGGTGAATGAGAATGATACTAGGGCAGGTGGTCTGAGGGATGTTATGAATACATTCAATTGTCCCAGCCAGGGATGACAGGAAGTGTGAACAAGAATTAGAGGATTGGATCTCTTGCTGGGTTATCTGCATCCTTTTTACAGCAAAAAATGGACAGCAGGTCATTGCACAAGGGGTACAAGCATGTGTCTTTATTTGAACTGATCTGTAACCTCATAATGCTTGCCACAGGCAAGATCATTTTCATATAAGTACCTGAAATAAATTTGGTATTAGAGTGATGTGTGTAGCTCTTACATTCATTTTTGAGTATACAGGAAATCTTTAAATAATTATTTTGAGGCTGACCAAACGTAAACTTAGTACACACGATGAGAAAATCGCATGAAAAATATTGCTTTCAAAGAGACCATACAATAAGCTGATCGTTAGTACACAGCTTTTGTCCAAAATTATTTGAAGGGACAAGCAAAATTTTTCTTGTACCATACCAGACCATACAATTTTTGTTTAATCAGTAGAGTTTTTGTTTGCAAAAATACAATACAAATACAATACATCACTTCCAAATTTTTTAGTAACCTCTCCATATTCTATATGAGACTAGCATGCAAACCCCCCCCCCCCCAAAAAAAAAACCAGACCATCATTTGTCCCATAATTTCATCGCATGTACGGGGCATTCTGTTTTAGTGAAAACGTTCTGTGTTAGTACAACCAGCAGGTCACACGATTGCAAACAAGGGGTTTTCAACCTTAAGAATATAAAGCTGATTTCAGCATCTCCTGCATTCACTTTTTAGTATATAGAAAGAAAGTAATTAGAAATTGGCAACACTGAAAATCTGAAGGATTCATCAAAAATGTTTTGTTATGCTGGCATATTTTAACAGCATGGGAACACTGAAACACTGTATGGTAATCATGACTGGTTTTGTTCTTAAAGGGGCATATTACAGTACAGCAATCTGATGGTGAATATATTAGCCCAAAATCTATCTGAAAAAAAAACACATTACAAATATAGGAATTTGAATCAGCAGTGTACACTGAGTCCATCCCAGTGCATTTTCAAACAGTGCTGGGTATCACCAGCACTGGTCTTAGTGGCATTTATTGTTGGAACCATCAGCCTTGTGCAGTCCTTTGGGTATATTAGGGGCCACACTTAAGATCCTTTATATTTACCAAGTTGGCAACCACTGGCTTAGGGTTTATGCTTTGTGAATTACATTTTATCTAGGGGCTTGGTTTCAGCAATTTCTTTTCAGCAGAACATACTTCCAAAAGAACAAATAGAAATGATTTACTTTGCTGAAAAATGTGTGCTGCCTGACAGTCTCCCTTGTTAGAAATATTACAAATGCACTCTGATGACTAGCACGAGTCTTAAGTGGGGTACACGCTATGAGAAAATCAGAAGAAAAATTCTGTACGATGTAAAAACCTTCGATTTTCATATAGTGTGTATACAACTTTCGACATCCCATTCAGACTTTCCAAATGAACATTTCTGAATGGACAAACTCCAACTTTTTTCTCATACGTGAACAGAGCGAATGATTTTCATATAATGTGTACTGTTTTTGTATGGGGTTCACACGAGAAAAATCAGATACAAAAGACTGCACATGATCAGAAACAATAGGCAATGAAAAAGTCTTTGTCATATGAGAATTTTCATACGATTAGTACCATCCTTGGTTTTGACTTGCTATGAAACATTGAGGAAAACCGGACGATCGTTCATCTGATTTTCTTATAGTGTGTACTGGGTTTTAGACACTGCTGTGGTTTTTTTTCCCATACTGAAAAAAATGTAAGCTTTGCTGCCAAGTAACCAAAAATGCAGTAACAAGATAGTCAGCCTCCCTTTGTCATCTTTGCTGCCAAGCAACCAAACATGCAACAACAACCTGTCCATCTCCTGTGTAGGTATTATGGCATTTGCACAGGCACTCTGGTGAATAGAATGAGTCCCAGACACTATTATGTTGATAGAAAGTTTAGCTAATCCATTAGAAATCCCTAATTTGTGCTCATTCCACCATTTAAAAGGCAACCATGAGGAAATGTAAATAGAATGTATACATTGTACTGTAAAAACAATTGTATTGTATTGTATAATTGTCCATTATACTTTTTTTATTTGCAATATCCATTAAAATCTTTATGACAAAATCTTAATGTTAGTGCACATAAAAATAGGTATCACCAACAGTACTCTATTATATGGGTAGCACAGTGGCTAAATGGTTAGCACTTCCGGCAGTACTAGGGTCGTTGGTTCAAATCCCAACCACGGCACCACCTGCCTGGAATTTGCATGTTCTTCCTGTGCCTGCGTGGGTTTCCTCTGGGTACTCCAGTTTCCTCCAACACTCCAAAGACATGCTGGTAGGTGAATTGATTCCTGTCCAAATTGGCCCTAGTATGTATGAATGTGAGGGTTAGGGACTGATAAGAATGTACAATATATATGTAAAAGAGCTACGTAAATTGACGGCGCTATATAAGTACCCAAAATAAAAATAAAATAAATATTGTGCAGTAATACGGCTACAATCACCTCAAGCATACTCTAATATCTACTCACACAAAGACATCACACAAAAAATGTGTACTATGAGACATGACATTACCTTATTGTCACTCTCTCCGAAGTAATCAACGCAACAACTTCCCAGTTTCCTGCCCATATAATCCTTTTTGTAGACCAAATCTGATTTCTCATGTGTTCTGTCTCCATTAGCCTCCTATACTTAGTTGAACGATCATATGCCAGCACTGAGATTATTTGCATAATATGACTGTCATTTTTGGGATTGTATGTTCGTGATGCACTGTATAAATTGCAAAGGGTAAAACAGTAGACCCTTTTTCAGGAGCTAAATGGTTAAAGGCTACAAAGTACCAGAGGATTTGTGTAATGTGTAAACAGCCTGTCCTCTTTATTTCTCAATCACTGACTGTTCAATTCTGCAGATGTTCAAAGCCTTTTCAGGCCATTTGACCTCAGATATCACTGCTTACTAGCAGCAAACATTATCATGACAGATTGTTAATGTAAACACAAGCTGGGTGACCCCTCACTACTCAAATAACTGCTTCAAGGCTTCGAAGAGGTTAAATTATTTAATAAACCTACAAGAGTAAAGGTCTGTCAGAATTTGATGTGTATATAGGCTAACCGTTTATAAATAAGGAGGGCTAAAGCAGGTAATAGTGAATTGGTGGTTGTTTGACGAGTGTGCACAACCCTACTGTTCTTCCAGACATGGACGCTCATAATGAGCATGCATGGACTCCAGGTGGATGTGCCCGCTGGTTACCCTCTACACCAGTGCCAGTTTAGGATTACAGTCTATGTTGACTTCAGGTCTGGAAGGTTTAACCCCTTCATGACCAGGCCATTTTTTTGCTTTTTGGCACTGCACTACTTTAACTGGTAATTACGCAGTCATTGCAACTTTGTACCCAAATGAAATTTATGTACAGTGGGAAAAATAATTATTTGATCCCCTGCTGATTTTGTAAGTTTGCCCACTTACACAGAAATGAAGGCTCTATAATTTTCATCATAGGTGTATTTTAAATGATAGAGACAGAATAGCAATCAAAAATCCAGAAAAACACATGATACAAATGTTATAAATTGAGCTGCAGTTCAGTGAGTAAAATAAGTATTTGATCCCCAAGCAAAACATGACTTAGTACTTGGTGGAGAAACCCTTGTTGGCAAGCACAGAGGTAAGACGTTTCTTGTAGTTGGTTAGCAGGTTTGCACACATCTCAGGAGGGATTTTGGTCAACTCTTCTTTCTTATCTTCTCTAAATTCTTCAGGTTTCTTGGCTGTTGCTTGGCAACTCAAAGTTTTAGCTCCCACCCTAAATTTTCTATAGGATTAATGTGTTACTAAACCCACAACAGTAAAATCAGTCTGTATATGCAGTAAAGCATGCTTGTTATACTTACTGTGAAACCTAAGGGGTTAATCCTCTGCATTGTGTAAAAACACTGTTTGAGCCTGACTTTTCTGATCCTCCCCTTCTTCCAGTGTCCCCCTCTTATCTCCTGATAAGATATATCGTGTGGAGTCACTCTGCACATGCTCAGTTTGGTGTGTATTGCTAGAGAGGTTTTCTTTTCTTGGGAGAGTGCATGTGATCAGCACAGGGCCAATCAGCACTGTCCAGACAGAGGTTAAGGGTTCTGCATCTTCCTAGAGCAAAATGAAAACTCCTACAAGGTTTAACTTGTGCTCAGCTGGAAACTTATAGAAGTCATGAGACTGCTCTAACTGCTGATGAGAAAAGGTGAAAAGGTATTTAGCAGTTTATATTTACTAAAATAATTTCACTTCCATGTTATGTGTTTTGTGGGAGACCATATATAGTGAATGCAGGGTCCTGGGTTTAGCAACATTTTAAGGTCTGGAGACTAGCTAGGTCACTCCATGACCTTAATGTGCTTCTTCTTGAGCCACTCCTTTGTTGCCTTGGTATGTTTTGGGTCATTGTCATGCTGGAAGACCCATCCATAACCCATCTTCAGTGTTCTGAAGGGGAAGAAGGTTCTCATCCAAGATTTTACAATACATGGGCCCGTGCATTGGCCCCTCAATGCAGCAAAGTTGGCCTGTACCTTTAGCAGAGAAACAGACTCAAAGAATAATGTTTCCACCTTCGTGCTTGACCGTAGGGATGGTTTTCTTGGGGTCATAGTCAGAATTTTTCTTCCTCCAAACACAGCGAGTTGAGTTAATGCCAAAGAGCTAAATTTTGGTCTCATCTGACCACAGCACTTTCTCCCAGTCCTACAATGAATCATTAGATGTTCATTGGCAAACTTCAGACAGGCCTGTATGTGTGCCTTCTTACGGAGGGGGACTTTACGGATGCTGCTGGATTTAAATCCATGGCAGCTTCTTGTATTACCAATGGTTTGTTTGATGACTGTGGTCCCAACTGCCTTGAGATCATTCACAAGCTCCTCCCGTGTAGTTCTGGGCGGATCCCTCACTTTTCTCATGATCATCCTTACCCCATGAGGTGAAATCTTGCATGGAGCTCCAGGCCGAGAGCGATTGATGGTTATTTTGTTATTCTTCCATTTGGAAAATTCGCTCCAACAGTTGTCTCCTTCTCACCAAGCTTCTCGCTGATAGTCTTGTAGCCCATTCAAAGCCTTGTGCAGGTCTACAATCTTGTCCCTGACATCATTTGACAGCTCTTTGGTCTTGCCCATGGTAGTGAGGTTTGAATGGAAGAAAGAGATTCTGTGAACAGGTGGCTAAACGGTTTGTACTTCTGCTTGGCAGTACTAGGGTCGTTGGTTCAAATCCCAGCCCTGGCACCACCTGCCTGGAGTTTGCATGTTCTGCCTGTGTGGGTTTCCTCCGGGTACTCCGGTTTCCTTCTACACTCCAAAGACATGCTGGTAGGTTAATTGGATCCTGTCTAAATTTGCCCTAGTATGTATATGTATGAATGTAAGTTAGGGACCTTAGATTGTACACCCCTTGAGGGTTAGGGACTGATGTGAATGAACAATATATATGTAAAGTGCTACGTAAACTAATGGTGCTATATAAGTACCTGTAATAAGTAAATTGACAGGACTAATCTGTGTACTACACGGGCAAATAGCCAGTCTGTCTGGGAGCCAGAATTATTGTTGGTTGGTAAGGGAGCAAATAGTTATTTTACTCACTGAACTGCAACTCATTTTATAACATTAGTATCATGTGTTTTTCTGGATTTTTAATTGATATTCTGTCTCTATCATTTAAAATACACCTATGATAAAAATTATAGCGCCTTCATTTCTTTGTAAGTGGCCAGTCTTACAAAATCTGCAATAGTGTGGCGATCAATCTGACATTAACTGATGCTGGAGGGAACTAACTGTCACTGACATTACCAGTGACATTAATACGGTGATCAGTAATAATACAATACACTGTCACTGTACTAATGACACTGGATGGGAAAGGGTTAACATCTAGGGCGATCAAGGAGTTAGATGTGTGCCTAACTATGTTTAATGTGTGTACATTGTGCTGCTTTTACTACTAGATCTCTCAGTTTCTCATCCCTGACAGATCTCTCCCTCTGTACAGAGCTCTGTGTTGTTTACCAACACAGAGCTCTGTGCTGTGATCATGCACAGCCAATCAGCAGGTCACGGCCATGATTCATTGGCTGGGATTTGCTAACAGGCTCCCACTGTGTACAATCACAGCAGGTTCTAAGCAGGGGGCGCACATGCACACAAACCTAGAAGTAGGCAGTGATGTACAGGTACTTCACTTTGCCTACAGTGGCTGCTCGTCCACAGTACATTGCAGGTGGGCAGTTGCCAAGTGGATATAGTAGGTAATCTCATCATCTTTTCTTGGGTCTGCATCATCATCTGCACCATCATCTGGTCCAAAAGAAATAAGTTACATTTAAGGTAGGACTCCTCACTGGCCTACCTTTACACAGGCTATCCCCCTTCAGTCTATTATGAATGCCACTGCTAGACTTATACATCTTACCAACTGATCAGTGTCTGCTGCCCCTCTCTGCCTATCCCTTCTTTAGCTTCCACTATAACCTCATGTATAAAATTCAAAATACTAGCCACAACATACAAAGCCATCCACAACACTGCCCCTAGCTACATCTCCAACCTCATCCGCAGATATCATCAAAATTGTCCGCTCTGCTCCTCCCAAGACCTCTTTCTGTCTAACTCCCTTGTCATCTCCTCCCATGCCCGTCTCCAGGACTTCTCCAGAACCTCTCCCGTCCTCTGGAACTCCCTACTCCAGTATGTCCGTCCAGCCCCCACCCTTTAGGCGATCTTTGAAAACTCACTTATTAAGGGAAGCCTACCTCTTCACCTAAGAACTGTACTTGAATCACCTCCACAAGATCATCCTCCACAACTATCACTTTTTGTATGACCTCCTCTTCCTTTAGATTGTAAGCTCCATGAGCAGGGCCCTCCTATTACTTCTGTATTGAACTGTATTGTAATTGTACTGTCCCCCTTTATATCGTAAACTGCTGCGCAAACTGTTGGTGCTATATAAATTGTGTATTATAATTATAATAATAATGGGAACCTTAAAGTATATGCCAAATTAAAAACATATTTTATACATATCTGGAATACATGCACTTTCAACCCCTGTGTTTTATCCCTTTAAACAAACACAGTACAGAAGTACAGAAAATACCTGCTGATATAAAGTATCCTATCTTCCTCCTTGGCATGGTAACACACCCCTGAATTTATACGCATGTCCTTTTTCATTTCTGATTGATTACAAAGAACACAGACTTCTCCTTGTCTCCTTTCCTCCTCATCTTTATGAACCCAACTTTTACACAGGCAGAGAGCACAGGAAGTTATCAGTTCACATGATTTCTGGCAGGATCAACAGGTATTTTTGCACTTATGAAAGATATAAGAAAATACTTTCAATGGTGTACTTAGCAGAGCAAAAGGGAGCAAATAAGAGAAGCTCAATGTTATGATTACATATACTTTAAGCCCTGGTTCACACCAATGTAACTTGTCATGTGATTTGGCAGTGTCAAATCACATGACAAGTCGCACCCTATGATCGGTAATGCAATTGTTCTAACGAAATCGTTGTTGCACCGATTTGAAAAGTAGTTCCTGCACTACTTTTGCTGATTTCTGGTGCAGCTTGCATTGACATGTGTGCATGAAGTCGCACAGATGTCTATCAAGTCGCAGCTGAAGTCACACTGCCATCTCACTTTGAAATTTTTGCTACCATGATAGTGGTGTAGGCCAGTGATGACTTATCTTGTGCTGACTCCAGTGATGAATTCTTTTAACTCTTGTTTTTTTACTTGTCCACCTTGGGTTTTAGGTTTCCCCACCCACCTTAGGGGGGTTTCACATCTCCTGCTACATTCTGCATAATATAAAAAAAAATTTCACAGGGCAGGCATGCAACTCTGAGAATGGAAGCTTAAGAATCTAGCTTCCTAGAATAGCCAGCAGTGTTGATGATTGTGTCCTAAAGGCGGGGAAATCTCCCCTCTGTCAGAATACAATAGCTCAGTGGGAGGGATTTATCCATCCACATCAGGTGCGCGAATGAGGGAATCAATTAATTTTCTTTTTTTCTTTTATTCAACCAGTGGGGTGACTGATATATGGACAACCTTATTCCCTTTAAGGTCATGACAAAGGTCAAGGACACTTTATGTCTGGAGAAAAAGAGATTTAACTTCCACATCTGGAAGGAGTTCTTCACAGTAAGAGCTGTGAAACTGTGGAATAGACTCCCTTAAGAACCAGTTCTGGCTATCTCAGTAGATTGCTTTAAAAAAAGGTAATACCACCAGTTATTGTTGATCCAGAGAATATCCAATTGCCTTCTGGGAATTAATTTATTTTTCACTGCTGGAAAAAACTGGACAAACTTATGTTTTATGCCTACCTCTGGATCAATGGTGGGTATGGGATTCTATATATGGAGGTTTTTTATTAATTTAAACTATTTGTACTGCAGAACCCTCTTTTGCTTGTTTATAATCACCCTAGCGTTAAACAGGATGCAAAAGAGGTCACGCCTGTTATCTGAAATCCAACACTGCAAAATGAAATAAAAAACAAAAATCGCACCAGCCTTGCGCATTACCTCAGTAACCAAAATTTATTACTTGTAAAAAACATACTCACAAACAGCGAATAAAATCAGGCATGTAAGTCCTCTCAGGGACTTGGAGATAACATGAGTCCCATCAGGGGAGTTGGTGTTCAGTACAGCTGACGCGTTTCGAAGGGGGTCCCTTCTTCCTCAGAGCTAACTGAACCATAAGTGCTCCCTCCTATATATACACATACCTCTGGACTAAAACTAGGCCCTCCCTACCGGGTTGGGCAGTCTCAGGATAGTAGGAGGGGCCAGAATCTTGTAAACTGACCATCAAAATTTGCAATGCCATTAGAGAGAAATAACATAAATTATAAAATATATAAAAAATGCATAAAACACACATACAAAACAAAAAATAAATAAATAAAAAACACATATATATAAAAAGACCACATTTTGCACCCACCACTTAGTGTGCATCTAATCCCTCAATTTAACAGTGACATCAAAGGAGATGATGATCATCAACAATTAAAAGTAGTTGTCATGTTCCATGTTACATTAATGAACCATGTGTCCTATGGACATTTCATCTAGAGGACTTGTCATAACGCTGGATGGAAATATAGCGATCAATGTGACCATAGACATAAATTGTTAATATAGATTGTTCATCAACGGTTATCTATTGGTTAAGTATCCATAGTGACACAACTGCATGTATATATATGTATGTACAAGCATATAGACTTAACCACCCACACTCAGGCCTTCAGCCCGGAGCTGTGTGTTTTTTGCACCTCCAGGCAGCTGCATGCGTTTCATGATCCGATGGTAGAGAGGATTAGATCAATACTCTTAATCCACATGTATATACATCTACATATATTTACAGACCCACCGACATATCCATCCACACTCTGACCTTCACCCCGAAGCTCTATGTTTTATAATACCAGACGGCCACATGCCTTTCATAATCCGATGATGGGGGGGGATTAGATCGACTGCTCTTGGATCCATGATGCTTTGTAGTCAGCTGCAGAGGGAGAACATGAACTTCCCTCATAGCTTGCAGCTTTACCCTGTGTGTGGAACGCACGCTGATGCGCCATACTCATAACTGCGCATGCGTGAACCAACACGCGCATGAGCAGTAAAAGAAGGAAGGTCCGTCTGCGCGATCACGTACGCCCCCTTCACGCGCATCTGACGGCCACTATGTACGCGTGCGCTAACCCCGCTCTATTGAGTCAGATACCCGACATGCTACCCCGCCCCCAACCTCTGATGAGGCTCTCCTTAAGGGAAACGACCTATCTGGGGAATCCCCTCTGGCCGGCTTACTATTGTGTGCACCTTCTAAGCAGTCAAAGGAGGTGGTCAGACCGCTCTGGCTGAGATCCATCAGACCTGGATTGGCAATGCCTTAGAAGTCTTAGGGACTTGTTAGTTTGCACCAGACTGCTAGAAAACATATATATAAAAAAACTAATAAAAACTAAAGAGACCATAAATGTCCTTGTAGTGTGGGCAGTGAGATGAAAAATTATTCTTGTCAGGGCTAGTATTAGGTAACCACATTCCTTATACTCAGAACATTCCTGTTGGTAACAGAATATGTATTACTAGAAACAGTACATATATTAGATATATTAAATCGCAAACTGAAATAGGGGTGGAACAGTAGAGAACACCTAATTGTGTTAGTACTTCCTGGTGACTAAATGAGAGTATGGATCTCCAGGTCATCATTTAAGCCTCTAGGAGACAGAGTACCCAATGTGAAGATCCAAAAACTTTCTCTTCTGCAAAGTTCTTGGTATCTCCTCCCACTATCTAAGTCCTTTGTGATTGCTTCTATTCCAAAGACTTTCAGTCCATCGTAATTACTCTGATGTATTTCTTTGAAATGACGGGGGACTGAATATTTATCTTTTGCCAATTTTATATTACTTTTGTGCTCGCTGATGCGTGTCCTAAGACACCGTGAGGTACGGCCTACATAAAGGTCATGACAAAGGTCAAGGACACTTTATGTCTGGAGAAAAAGAGATTTAACTTCCACATCTGGAAGGAGTTCTTCACAGTAAGAGCTGTGAAACTGTGGAATAGACTCCCTTATGAACCAGTTCTGGCTATCTCAGTAGATTGCTTTAAAAAAAGGTAATACCACCAGTTATTGTTGATCCAGAGAATATCCAATTGCCTTCTGGGAATTAATTTATTTTTCACTGCTGGAAAAAACTGGACAAACTTATGTTTTATGCCTACCTCTGGATCAATGGTGGGTATGGGATTCTATATATGGAGGTTTTTTATTAATTTAAACTATTTGTACTGCAGAACCCTCTTTTGTTTGTTTATAATCACCCTAGCGTTAAACAGGATGCAAAAGAGGTCACGCCTGTTATCTGAAATCCAACATACAGTGCTTTGAAAAAGTATTCATACCCCTAGAAATGTTCCACATTTTGTCATGTTACAACCAAAGACGTAAATGTATTTTATTGGGATTTTATGAGATAGACCAACACAAAGTGGCACAAAATTTTGAAGTGGAAGGAAAATGATAAATGGTTTTCAAAATTTTTTACAAATAAATATCTGAAAATTGTGGTATGCATTTGTATTCATTCAATCTTTTCTCTGATACCCCTAACTAAAATCTAGTGGAACCAATTGCATTCAGAAGTCACTTAACCACCTCAGTACTGGGACTTTACCCCCTTCCTGCCCAGACCAATTTTCAGCTTTCAAGGCTCTCACACTTTGAATGATAATTACTCTGTCATGCAACACTGTACCCAAATGAAATTTTTGTCCTTTTTTTCACACAAATAGAGCTTTCTTTTCGTGGTATTTAATTAACACTGTTTTTTTTATTTTTTGTGCTGTAAATTAAAAAAGACCGAAAAATTTGAAAAAAAGCATTTTTATTCGTTTCTGTTATAAAATTTTGCAAATAAGTAATTTTTCTTCATAAATGTGGACCAAAATGTATACTGCTACATTTCTTTGTAGTCTACAAGCTATGGTACCAGTCATTGAAAATTGAACACACCTGATCAAACCTGATGTGCTGCCGGCCTCATTTCTTGAGACACTAACAAGCCAGAACAGTACAAATACCCCCCAAATTACCCCTTTTTTTGGAAAGTAGACATTCCAAGGTATTTAGTAAGATGCATGGTGAGTTTTTGAACCTTTAATTTTTTTCCCACAATTCTTTGGAAATTGAAGAAAGTAAATAAAATTTGTTTTTTTCACACAACTGTTATATTAACAGGTTATTCCTCTCACACAGCACCTTCACCCCAAAACACATTCTGCTGCTCCTCCTGAGTATGGGAATACCACATGTGTAAGACTTTTCCACAGCCTGGTCACATACAGAGGCCCACAGGCCTACCTACAGGCGTTCTAGAGGCATAAATTACACATCTCATTTCCTGACTACCTATTACAATTTTGAAGGCCCTGGAGCACCAGCACAATGGAATTACCCTTGGATGTCTGCCTATCTTCTGGGAGTGCTGCGCTGCTTGTACTCGCCAATGCACTACTGGTGGATGCCTGCTTCTCAGATCTCCTGAACCTCTTTGTTTGGACTCTCTCCTCCTCAGAATCTGTTGCTGACCCACTGCTTTCAATTGGCTCATACTCAACATCTGAGTCTGACAAAGAGGGTTCCCCGCTACTCTCGTCCGTCATATTTAGTATCTGGAAAGCCTCCTCGCTGGTGTATAATTTTTTAGACATTTTGATGTTCACTGGTACAGATGTTTATCACTGGTACAGATTTTGATTTGACACTGGTACACTGTGATAGATATTGAGCACTGGTAAACTGTGACAGATGTGGATTTGTGGATGAGCACTGGTACACTGGTACAGATGTGGTTCACTGGTACAGATGTAGATCACCTCTGGTACACCGTGACGGATGTGGATCACTGATACTGTGTGACAGATGTTGATCACTGGTACTGTGAGAGATGTGGATCAGGGGTACTGTGACAGATGTGGATCACTGGCACTGTGACAGATGTGGATCACAGATGTGGATCACGGTCACTGTGATAGATGTGGATCACAGAAGTGGATCACGGGTATGGTGACAAATGTGGATAACGGGTACAGTCACAGATGTGGATCACGGGTACTGTGACAGATGTGGATCACCGGCACTGTGACAGGTGTGGATCACAGATGTGGTTCACGGGTACGGTGACAGATGTGGATCACTGGCACTGTGACAAATGTGGATCACAGATGTGGATAATGGGCACTGTGACAGATGTGGATAACGGGTACTGTGACAGATGTGGATCACGGGTACGGTGACAGATGTGGATCACTGGCACTGTGACAGATGTGGATCACAGATGTGGATAATGGGCACTGTGACAGATGTGGATAACGGGTACTGTGACAGATGTGGATCACTGGTACGGTGACAGATGTGGATCATGGGTACTGTGACAGATGTAGACGACTGGCACTGTGACAGATTTGGCTCACAGGTACTGTGACAGATGTGGATCACTGGCACTGTAACAGATGTGGATCACAGATGTGGATCACGGGTACTATGACAGATGTGGATCATGGGTACTGTGACAGATGTGGATCACGGGTACGGTGACAGATGTGGATCACAGGTACTGTGACAGATGAAGTTCACAAAAGACTTGAGAATGGTGCGGAAGTTCACCTTCCAGCAGGACAACGACCCTAAACATACAGCTAGAGCTACAATGGAATAGTTTAGATCAAAGCATATTAATGTGTTAGAATGGCCCAGTCAAAGTCCAGACCTAAATCCAATTGAGAATCTGTGGCAAGACTTGAAAATTGCTGTTCACAGACGCTCTCCATCCAATCTGACAGAACTTGAGCTATTTTGCAAAGAAGGATGGGCAAAAATTTCACTCTCTAGATGTGCAAAGCTGATAGAGACATCCCCAAAAAACTTGCAGCTGTAATTGCATTGAAAGATGGTTCTACAAAGTATTAACTCAGGGGGACCTATTACAAATGCACGCCACACTTTTCAGATATTTATTTGTAAAAAGTTTTGAAAACCATTTATCATTTTCCTTCCACTTCACAATTATGTGCCACTTTGTGTTGGTCAATCACATAAAATCCCAATAAAATACATTTATGTTTTTGGTTGTAACGTGACAAAATGTGGAAAATTTCAAGGGGTATGAAAATGTTTTCAAGGCACTGTAGGTCCTGTGAACAGTTTACTGGACACAAAGTCCATAAACCAGTAAACAGCTTACTGTACTATATGCAGTACAATGAACTCTCCATATAATTTAAAGATCCTGTGGTTATATTAGTACTGGGGATTATAAAAGATTTTGAAACTCCCATAAAACACTGTTTTCCTTTTATAATCAAGAGAACAGACGTGTATCAATGCCAACATTCTCTTTCCACAGCCTGTTTTCAGACTTTTTAAAGTTATTTTTCTTTGTACATTAACCTTGCAGTTGCCAACTGGATCATCATCATGAAATAGACTGAGAGCTAGAGCAAGTAAACCTCCTTGTGATTAAAGGATTAACCAATTTTATGTCCTTGGGAGCCATTGATATGGAACATAAATTTCAGCAATGTAGATATGATGAGTCTGTTCTTTAGAGTTTTTCCAACCCACTGAGCTCGAGCTATGTAAAGCTCTAGACTTTCTGCAAACAGCAATTCTCAGATTACTCCACTAAGCAGACTTTTAGGTTTTCATTTTAACTGTTAGTTGCCAGAATAAAAAAGCATACCAGCTTAAGAAGAGGTAAAAAGGAAACCAAAAAATTGCATAGCAAGCAACAGTTGGGGACATTCTTGATTTTTCCGTGTAACAGTTATGCAATTCAATTCCTATCATGAGCACTGGGTGTCACAATATACATTTATTTGCATAGCCTAAAATGTATATTTATGGAGGGAGAGAATATAAAATGTAAATGAATTGTGTCATATTCACAAAGAAATTCAATAAAATAGCAGTACAAGGGTACAAGAGGAAAGGGTTCCTAGGTATGTGTGCACAGTATGGGCAAAACACATCATGATTGTTTTCATTGATTATTGTTATTGCACGTACAGTGTTCATGTCATTTCTGCGTTTCATGTTTGCATGTACAGTTGTTCTAGAAATGTAGTTCTCCAGAGTATGTAGGCTTTATGAGGAGTTTGGTGGACTAGAACTTGAAACCCTCTCCTCTGATGTCACATCTGGTTCATAAAAGAAAGGTGTATTTTGAAATTTAAAAAATACCTTTCTTGCCATGATTAAAAAGCTGCTGCTCCCAAACCCCCTAATGTGACCTAAAGCCTAGGCAGCCTAGGGGCCCATTTCTAAAACATGGAGAAAAGCAACTGGTGCAAAAGTCTTATCTACAAAAAACAATCAGGTCTCTTTTTTTCTTTTGTTTTCTAGGGAAATAATAATTTAAACTGGCCACTGCAGGTAACAACTCTTTTGTCCCACTTTTCTTTTTCATGTCTTCAGAAACAGTAGAGAATCTGTATTTTTCGGTCAGACTGACCCTGTTTTGTACATTTGCATCAGTAGGACAACAATGCCAAGCAGGAAACTGTGCATAAATAAAGTACAAAAGGGTCTAAATATGACTTTAGTCCAACAGATATACTTTCAATTTTCCCCCTGACCTTTAGATATAATTTTAGTCAAATAGGCATTCTTTCAATTGCCTCCTGTCCTTTACTAGAATAAAAGTCTTATCTGGACCTTTCAGTGTCGTGCTTCACTTAAATTTTTGTTAATTTGTGTTCATACTACACACCAAGGAGACCCTGCAGATTATCCAGGGTCTAGAGACCACCTGCCCAGGAACCAGATCATCTACATTGACATCAATACCTTAGGTTAAAGTGGTAGTAAACCGCAGGAAGGGGGAAAAAAAAGCCCCCTGCAAGCTAATGTCATAATGTACTAGTATGGACCGCATACTAGCACATTATGTAAAACTTACCTTAGAATGAGGCTTACATCTTCCTCCTGGGTTTGCGAGCTCTGGCCGTCTGACAGGCCAGACCATGATAATGTCACTCCCGCTCATGTGGCGGGAGTCCTGGGCCATGGCACATAGCTCTGAAGGAACAGCACAAATATGCTGTTTCGTCAGAGCACATGCAGCGACTTAAAAAAAGAGAATATCTCTTGTACACGTTTAGGAGATATTAATTTTACCTATAGGTAAACTTCAGAGGCGTCACTAGGGTTGGTGTCACCCGGTGCGGTAACACGTGGTGTCACCCTGGTCCTGGGCTCTGTGTTGGGAGACAGAAGGATGTCCTGTGCAGGGACCAGCCAGTGATGTATGATGCAGAGGAGTGGGCTCTGGGCGGGGTAATTACCATTCATGGACTGACATTTAGGAGTTGTCCAATTAGAGGGTGGGGGCGGGCTTCTGTGTACGGGGGGACAGGCTGGGTGTGAATTTGCCTGCAGCAGCCGCTGTGATCTCGGGGATTGGAACCCCCCCTGCGCGCCATCTCATCCCCCGCATGGCTCGGCTGTTCCTGAGGCTGCAGGAGGGATAAGCAGCCCAGGTACCCGGGGAGATAACGGGGGACACTCTGCTAGGATGGATGACAGCCACTGACAGCTCTTCTTTTCATTTTGGTGTCACCCGGTGCAGCCCTCACCTCCCGCACCTCCTAGTGATGCTACTGGTAAGCTTTATTGTAAGCTTACCTGTAGGTAAATTAAAGAAAAGAGTTTACTACCACTTTAAGATAGCAATACCAATAAGATAACCCTATGGATCCAACACTATTTTTCCACTTTCCTTAACTAGATTTTCTAACCTGTCCATTGACTAGTTCCCCCCTAATAGTGGCCCCATGGCAGGTACCCATAGATAACACCTAAACTGGTTATACATATACATAGTTTAGCAGGGACCAGCCAAATTTCGATCCATATATGGGCAGGGAGATTGTACAGAAGTCTACTGATTGACTTCTGTACAACTGCCCTGCCGGATTTTTGCTGCTTGATCAGTGTTGCCAGCTATAGCTGGAAGTGCTGATCAGTGTATTCTGATGGGAGGGTAGTCTCCCTGCTGTCAGAATACAGTAGTTCAGTGAAGAGAATTCCCTATCCACCTAGAACGTGCTGATGGAGGAATCAAGTTCATTTTAATTTAGTTTAAACCGCTGGTTGAATGAAAAATACTGACTCATGTATGGGCTGCCTTAATCATTTTAACTGACCGTTTTTGACTTGATTGGATGACTGTCCTGATATATGCTGAGCTTAGAAAATGTATATCCAACCAATAATTGCTATTGTCCTTAAGAGTTCTTTTAATTCCCCATCTGCCCTTTGTATTAACATGGATATCCAGTTTCCCTGTAGAAATCCCCTCTACAGTGCAGGGATGGCCAGTGCTGAAGAGAATTTCTTTGCACAAGAGATATTGATGTTGGCTCCTACTATAAGCATCTGGTTGGTAGTGCAGTTTGTGCGGTGACACATGAAAAACAGTGTATGGGCAGTACAGTGGTTAAGTGGTAGGACTTCTGCCTGGCAGTACTAGATTCGTTGGTTTGAATCCCAACCGTGACACTACCTGAATGGTGTTTGTATTTTCTTACTGTGCCGGCATGGGTTTCCTCTGGGTACTGCGGTTTCTTGCCACAGACATGCTGGTAGGTTAATTGGCTCCTGTCTAAATTGGCCCTAGTATATATATATGTATGAATGTGAGTTAGGGGCCATAGATTGTATGCCCATTGAGGGTTAGAGACTAATGTGAATGTACAATGTATGTAAAGCACTGCGTAAATTGACGGCGCTATATAAGTACCACTAATAAATACATAAACATGAGCTCTAAGTAAAGTATTGTTTTTTCTTTTGCATTGTGCACAAACTGTCAACCCCCATAAATGCCTAGTGCAGGAGCCCAGACCAGCATGCCTACATAGAAACACAAGCAGTAGCAGGATATAATGGAATTCTCTGCAATTTCATAACTATGGGATCAAACTACAGATAATGTACATATGTTCAAATTAGTGTCATTTTGCACCTTCTTTATGGCTCCTAATTATATATAATAAGTTCATGTGATTTGAAAAATAGCACCCCACAGGGAAGAGAATGAGGAATTTGTAGAAAGGGTAGAAAAATGTTGAAGAGTTTTTGAGTGGTATTTAGCAAATGAATGAGCAGATTGACTGATTTGCTCTGGCAGGGAATTTAGGATGGGGTTATGCAAGGTTATCTGGCACCCTGTGATCAGTTGACTGGCTCTTATTTCACACTGGAGGAGATTTCCCAGGGAAGTCAGGCCCCAAGGCCATTCTCAGTAGGGAGACCTTCCCCCAGTGGACAAACAGCTCTCTATGGATCCTGGTGTGTGCTAGGCAGCCTTCTGCCCTTCTCTGTAAACCTTAAAACATGCATTGTAATGCAGCACAACCATTCTATTCTAATGAGTTTTATCCACCAAGCTGCATTGACTCTAACAAACATATGCAAACCACATATCACCAGGGGACTGTGGATAGAAAAAATGCAGTACTGTAAATAGTGCTCACCCAAATCCTAAGTGGTTTTTTATTCTCTGATCCTGTGTTTTCCAGCATTTTGAATTAATACGTCTTAAGCAAATGAATGCTCGAAGCAATTAAAAAATAGAAACTGGCAGTCCATCGCAAATAATGGGCTGTGCTAACTAAACCAAGATATTCAAGTGCTCAATATTAGGCTAGGCAAGAACTCCAAACCTTCACAGTATTGGTCAGCAATAAGCACAAAGCACATTGGTATACTAATAAAAATGTAGTAATAAATTATACCAAATTTTATCACATTGTGGAACAAAAGTTAGACTCTTTAAAAGAAGAACGTTTACTTTTAAAAGAACTTTTTTTTATCTTTTAAAATACCGTATTTGCCGGCGTATAAGACGACTGGGCGTATAAGACGACCCCCCTACTTTTCCTGCTAAAATGTAGTGTTTGGGCTATACTCGCCGTATAAGACTACCCCTCTTCCAATGCACACCAGTGGGAGGAATAGTGCCCCATCATTGATGTCAGTGGGAGGAATAGTGCCCCATCATTGGTATTAGTGGCAGGAATAGTGCCCCATCATTGGCATTAGTGGCAGGAATAGTGCCCCATCATTGGTATCAGTGGAGGAATAGTGCTCCATCATTGGTGTCAGTGGGAGGAATAGTGCCCCATCATTGGTATCAGTGGCAGGAATAGTGCCCCATCATTGGTATCAGTGGGAGGAATAGTGCCCCATCATTGGTATCAGTGGGGGGAATAGGTGCCCCATCATTGGTATCAGTGGCAGGAATGGTGCCCCATCATTGGTGTCAGTGGGAGGAATAGTGCCCCATCATTGATGTCAGTGGGAGGAATGGTGTCCCATCATTGGTGTCAGTGAGGGGTGGAATAGTGCCCCATCATTGGTGTCAGTGGGGGGGGGAATAGTGCCCCATCGTTGGTGTCAGTGGGGGGGAGGAATAGTGCCCCATCGTTGGTGTCAGTGGGAGGAATAGTGCCCCATCGTTGGTATCAGTGGGAGGAATAGTGCCCCATCATTGGTATCAGTGACACCAATGATGGGGCACTATTCCTCCCACTGAGACTTGCTGACCCTGTTCTCGTATGGTGCTGCTGCAGCCAGCATATGTGGTTGCAGCAGCACCTCTACACAGCACACTTACCTGCTGCTCCGGCACTCAATTTTCGCGGGGCCGCTCGGCTCCGCCCCCTCGCCGGTGATTGGCCGCCTGTGTGCCTTTCCTGAGCTACAGTTCTGGCGGCCAATCACCGGTGAGGAGGCGGAGCCGAGCAGCCGCACGAACATCCAGTGGCCGAACTGAAGGAGACGCCGCGCTTCCTGGACCGGATCGTCGTGGGACTGGATCCAGGTAAGAGACATCAGCCCCTGCAAACCCCTGTACTTAATGCCGCAGCCCCCCTAACATGTGTACCGGCGTATAAGACGACCCCCGACTTTTGAGAAGATTTTCAAGGGTCAAAAAGTCGTCTTATACGCCGGCAAATATGGTAAGTTAAAAGTATTCAAAATCAAAATTGTTTCAACATTAGGTCAGATGTATATAAACTTTAATAAAACTAATGTTGGAGCAAGCCTCATAAGAATCTAAGTCTATTATAGCATTGCTGTAAGTGATAAAATATACTGTAAAAGAACTGCACTACAGCAGGAACTCATTATATAGGCCCGCCATTCTCAGCCAGGTTTCTTTGGAATCCTAGGGTTCCTTCAAAGGTTGCTATGGGTTCCCTGGGATGTGACTGATTGACCTTCTATTTGACGGTGCCTACATAGATGCAGGACCAATGCCACATGGTAGAGCCAGCAGCATGGTACCATTTATTTTTTTTAGCTATCTGTAAGGTTGGCATTTTGACTATCTCTGTAAAGGGCATGTCTGCCATCATCCCCCAATGATTTGGTCTTACTAAAGGTTCCTTGAGACCTGAATAAAAGTTTTTAGGGTGTCCTGTGGAGGAAAAAGCCTGAGAAAAGATGATACAGACAGACATGTGATTATGTGAAAAATTCAGTAGTCATACAATTTTTATTATAATGTGAATCTACCCTACAGATTATGTAGACACTGAAAACCAAATTCCTAAATGATAAATCTTCTAGAAATGGGTGGCACATAAAATAGCAAAGTGTGAAAAGGCAATTCCAATTGTAATTAGACCAGGTAATAGAAAAAGGCCCAGCACAAGTGCCATACAGATACCAAAAGTGAGCGATGGAAAAAGTCTGTCAGTATTGGGGAATGCCCTGGAGACAGCAATGTGTTGTGTGGTGGACCACCTTTTCTATAGCAAAGGATACAAGTCTTTTTTCCTTCAACATGTGACTTAAGTCTGAAAGACTATGCATGCTAACTTTAAAAAATCTGTGATATTCAACTTGCAATTCATAGCTGTACCACCCCCTAGGAGAGTTGCATGAATTCTAAAAGGCTAGAGACACCCTGGGGTCCTACCTGAGCTTTGGGGTTATTTGGAGTGTGGTAAAAATGTGGACATTATAAAAAAAGTAACACACCATTTGTCTTCTATATGCTGTAGGCAGTTTTCATATAAAAGATTTGCAGTTTAACCATTAGTAGACCTCATTTAAATGTTCAATACTAACACCCAGCCACTAATAAGATTTAAGCTTTAACTGGAGGTGATTGTAGCTGTATTGTAACAAAAATAAATGATACTTTTTTATTTGCATTAACATTCAAATTTTCAGGACAAGTTTTTGGGGTGTACCTCCTTCATCTAAAGTCCAAGCAGTACTAAATGAAGGGGTGTGCACCGAAAGCCTGTCCTGAAATCCTGAACTAAACCAAGACATTTAGAGAAAAAAAGTGATAACATTGTTTAGTGGTTAAGGGGCAACATATAGGCCCTTGCACTGAGCAAAAATATTTATGTCAAGGCAAAATTTAAAAAAAAATATTTTTTACATCTCTGCAATACATTTACATTTCCCCAAGAAGCACATTGCATGGGGGCATGGCTGTCAGCATTGTCACTGCTGATTCACAAGCCTGTAGCCTGTTGGCTAGACCTGCCCACTTTCTGGATTGACATCACTACCTCTGTTGCTGAAACCCTCCCACTGTGAGCTGCAATGCATGAGACCTGATGAGAACAGTTGATGTAATGGGGCACTCTGAGGGGGGGCAATTCATGTAAGGGGGCACTCTGAGGGGGGCAGTTGATTTAAGGGGGGGCAGGTTCTGTTTAGACACCCTAAACTAATGACAGCCTAATTCATTCAGCCCCCTGACTTTTTTTTTTACTGTACCCCCATTTCAGGCTAGATCCGGCCATGAGTTGAAACATATGGCATCTTGTTCCAGAGAAAAGGGACTTAAATAATTTCCTGAAATACAGACCTGCATGATACATGCATACAGTACATGAGGATGCCTTAATCAAATAGAGAACAGATAGATTCTTATTTAATGTAAATTCTTAAACTACTGAGGGCCACAAACAAGGATTAAGAGAGTCACTTGTAGCAGTACTAGTTTGACAAGTCTGTTTAAAGATAGGACACCACGGATTATTGCCCAGTGCATAAAAATACAGGTTCAGCTTAATTTATGGTAATTCCATTGTCATACCACATAATGACTGTGCGGCTATCAGACTTTCCGGCTGCCATGCCATGTCTATGGCTAAGCAAACCTCTTTTCAGTAGGTACCGCCTAAGGATATAACAAAGTTCTATTTTGAGTTAATGAAAAAAAGACACCATTTTATTAGAGATGTAAAAGAAGTATTCCATGTAAATAAATGTACTTTGTACACCAATGTTTAAAGGATAACTAAACCCAAGAACAAAAACCTACCAAATGCAATGCCCCCCCATGTAATGGAGATGAAGGGATATGAACATATTTGTAGTGCATATCAGGAGGACAGCCTAGTGTAATGGCCATGGTTTCGTTCCTAATATCCTGGTTCCTGTGCAGTTCCTTACTTCACAAATGACTGATTGGGGAGAAGAGACTGAAGAAATGCTTCCTCCTGCCCTAGGTGGACTGACAACTCATGGGGTCCCCGGGCAATAGGGGATCATGGGGCCCCTGTATCCTTGCCCACACTCAAAGCACACCCAAAAAAGCCTATAAAAGGTACCAAGTGCATTGCATGGGGTCCCCTACTGACCCCGGGCCCTCAGGCAATGCCCGAGTGCTCGAATGGTCAGTCCGCCCCTGCTCCTGCCCACAAAAGGCTGATGACATCATTCTACCCAGGCAAAGATAAATGACTGAGGTCCAAACATTGCTTTTTAATGATAATAATGTAGAAATAAAAATGTACAAAATTTTTTAAAAACGATACTGTTTCTGTATGTTGTGACATGTCAATAGCTTATTTATGCAACATTATTTATAGAAAAGTCCACTTTAGTAAATTTAATAGCAAATTTGTAAGAATAAAGTATAACTAAATGCAAAACTTATATTTGTTTTAAATAGAATGGAGAGGGATTAGCACACCTTATGTTATGTTTTTATTGCTGTCTGTGTCCCCATTAGGGAGATTTACCCTCTCCTGTTTATCGTTTCTGTACCGCTACACATTTTGCCCCTTAGGGAGATTTACCCTCTCCTGTTTATCGTTTCTGTACCGCTACACATTTTGGATTGTCATCAGAACAATAATATAGAGGAAATCTTCCAATGGTAAAACTAGTTCTGGTGACCCTGGTGAGAACCAGGAATATCCTCACTTTGAGATATTTCCTTTCGCTTCCTGTTGTGACTATAGAATAGGACGTGAAGCGAAATCTCCCCAATGGGAGGGGTTATAACCCTCCCTTACTCTATCCATCAGATTATCACCTACTCTCCTCTCCTTTAGGCGCACCCTGAAAACCCATCTCTTCAGGGAAGCCTACCCCACCCCCTGCTAACTTGCCGACCTCCTCCACTCCTCCTACCACTCCATCCCCCACAGCTATCTCCTCCTGTACCACTATCCCCTCCCTCCTAGATTGTAAACTCGAAAGAGCAGGGCCCTCAATCCCCTCATGTTTTGCATTGTGTTGGTATTGTTCTGTCACATGTTCTGTCCCCCTTTGTAATGTACAGCGCTGAGCGAACTATTGGCGCTTTATAAATGCTGTATAATAATAATAATAATAATAATAATAATATCCAAAATGAAATAAGTTTTCCTTTCATTCTACTTTAATGGAGGTCCACTTCAATATATTGTATGTATTACTAGCATGCCTTCCCAGATCTAAAACACTTTCTTATGATGCACTGAAATGAGTAAAGCTGTATGCAAGTAGAAATATGTAGTATCATAGTTGTGTCCTTTTCATTTGAGAGCGAATACACTAAAATCTTCTGATGGAAGAACAGCCTTTCATTGTTGGTTTTCATCTCATCCTGAAGAAACACTATCATGAGCAGTGCGGTTACACCTTGAATATGATTTAATGATTTCATCAGACTCAGATGGTCATTTATACATAAATCTCTGGAATAAGGATTCCACACAAAAGCAATGTGTATAAATGTGTTTGGTGAGGCATGAATGAAATACACAAGCTACAATCAAATCAAAGTACACATATACAATCAATACACAAATGTTAGGTGCCCACATGTATTTACTTTCTTGACAGTCAGTAAATTAGGAGGCAATCAGCTACACCTTCAATGACAGTATTTTATATGCTTATTTGATTGCTAAACACAGCTGTTGTTTGGCTACCTTAACCTTGTTATCTGAAGTTTAATGTTGATTGGATAATAAATTAATTGTGTTATCAGGTGTTAATGTGGATAAAGTAATTAATCAGATTATCTGTCTTCTAGTACTGATTGATCTGGTAATCAGATTAAAAAATCACTTAACCATTTCCCTGTGGGCCAGGTAAGTCTTTTCATTCCTGAGAGGTAATTTGTGCAATACATTTAATGCATTAGAAGAAGCCTTCAGGGAATAGACTGGCCAGCAGACAGGCTTTTCAGTTTAATTTTGCATACCAGCCTTTGAAAGATGCAGTAAGGTTTTTAATTTAAATAATTCTGAGCACAGGTCTTGATACTACTGCCAGTTTTTTGCGCAAATACAGATGTAAATTAGTTACTTTAACCTGTATAGGTCCTCTGAAATTTCATTGTCTTTGACATCCTCAGATTGGTCTAGAAAAATATGGTCATATTATCCCAGCCAATGACTTACCATCCTTCAAAGGTAAGAATTTGGATGTTTTCTGGGCACAGAAACATGCATGCTCATATTACAAGAGCATGCCTATTTGTATGTCTTTCAGGCAGACAAACATCATTTGGTGCTACAATTGTTTTCTAATACTGACTACTGTCTGATGGCTATAGTTAACTTAAGAAAACATTAGACATTTTAGATAACTTTGACCTTACAGTAAGTATTTTTACAGATTCTTTTTACAAAAAGTAACAGCATGCTTGGTGTGAACAATGACAACAGACAAATCTAGGTCATCTAAGTCAAGGGAAAAGTCATCGAGCCAAGTAAGGACTTTTTTCCTTGGTTCCTGGTTGTTGAGATAATCAAAAGATCTGCCTGTGCAGCAGTTCACAGCCTATGAATGGATCATTAGATAGCCAGAAAAGTCTGCATGTACTTGTCACACATGCAAGGAATTTTTCTATTGTCAATTCAGTTTCAAATGACCATCATGAAATGTCTGTGTTGGGTATACAAGAACCTTCTGTGCAGCCCTGTCCTATTTTTGCTCAGCGCTCTTCAGTACAGGACAAACTTACTTGAACTGGAACAAGTGAAATGAGGTGCTGGGTTTAAACCATCTGTAAATCAGTTAGATTGTGATAAGGCACAGTGGCTCCAGTAAGGCTGCTCATGACAAAAGTGGAGTGCACCAAAAGCAGGGATCCTGGATTTGAAGATTTACCTGTACAAAATGTAATTCGAGCACCAAAGAAAAGGTCTGAAAGTCAATATGCTTTTAATAATGATATTTGATTACAAGGAGACTATATAGAACACCCAGCGTGTTTCGAGGGGTTCAGAAATCTCCCCCTTCTTCAGGGCTTGAACCTAATGGAGAGATTGGAGGACTTTAAAGTGGCCTAATCACCAGAGTTTAATATTTTACTGCCTTGAAGAAATAGCTTTTTCTTTCACCGTGTCCTTTTCAGGTGGATGCTGCAATCAGATCATAGACATGATGAATCAACAGCTACTTGTTCATGGCAGAAAAAGATTAAACCCTGGTGCTTATGCCACTTAAAAGCCTCCAGTTTTCTCCGTCACATTTAAGCCCTTGAAAGAAAAGGGAGATCTTTGAGCTCTTGAAATGTGTTGACTGTTCTGTGTTGTCTCCTTGAAAGAAAATATCAATATTAAAAGAGTATGGACTGTCAAACCTTTTGTTTGGCACTCTCATTGGATTTTGTACACATGAAACTACCCTTAGCTGGCAGTGCCTGATGCCTGTATAAAGAATTGAATTACGTAGGGAGGATGTCTCCTTATAAAGTGGTAGGCAAAAGTTGATATCCTTTGTCTGCTCTGTAATTTTACATTTGCATTTCAATACCTCAAACAATAAAACAATGAAACACTAGTAGGTTTTTTGGTCCAAGAGTGCAAGATGTCACATCTTAAAAAACAGTTGTCTCCAATTCCTGAAGTTCATTCTATACCTATATTATACCAACTATCTCCTACACTGTCTGCCTATACAGTAGGTGATTTATGGAAATTCATCTCTTTAGAAAGGCATATCCTGCCTCTAACTAATAAACTCTACTATTACTTTTTCCATGGATTCATCCCTAGCAGTTATTACCTTTTGTATCTCTTGACCCTCCTTTTTAGATTGTAAGCTCTAAGCAGGGCCCTCTAAACCCTTTTGTATTGAATTGTATTGTAACTGTACTCCAGTTTGTAAAGTGCTCATCACTCTTTGTGGCCATGAAAAATGTAGAGCTATCTCACTGAGATGAACCCTTGTTTAAGATAACAAAATTTGTTGTATCCAACATATTGATTTCAAGTATCCTGGCTATCCAATGCTACTCTTTAGCAGGAATGAATTGGTTTCAGATGGCAAGAAAGAATTCACTAAACATCACAACAAGGATAAGGTATCATCATAATGATGTTATGGTTCTTAGGCTGGGTAGATGTCTTGACGAAAGCAACAGCTCTCTTCTCTCACATCAGATAAGTTCAGGAACTCACTGTGAAATTTCCTCACCTTGGGTTTATGTAAATGGAAAGGGTAGGGGGGAAGAGGAGTGAGGAAGCTGCCAAGTCCAGCTTATCAGTAGGGAAAGTAGGGCAGATTTTCTAAGCTAGCTGTTTTCTGTTTCATTGTAACAGTTGATGATTGAGAGCATCTGCAAGCATGCACAAAAGATGGTTGCCCAATGTAAATGCTTGTGGTTGAATAGGGAATCTATATTCTAATTGTTTTTGGGTACCTTTATATTTTTTTTTAATTTGGATGATATACAATTGAGCTATTAAGTTTCTGAAGCATTGTGAAATGTCAGTGGACAGCTCTGTGATATAAGATAGCCCAGTTTTTGGATTTCTGTCCTAAAGGTCTAGGGACTAGGCAGATAAGGTGACTTGCTCCGGGTCATTTAAATTTCCTGCCTGCTCTACAAAACCAACCATGCAATGCACACACTCATACACAAAAGAGCAATTTCAAAGAGAATCAGATCTATGTGATAGGCTATTCTGGTTGAGTGCTAAAGGGTATTCTTCCCCCTCCCCCCACACACTGACTTTAATTACTAATGAAGACCCAAAACAATACTTTTCATTCATTCCTATGTACTTCTGTTACTTTTAGCAAATGTGTCAAAAGCACAGAAACATATGGTTCTATGAACACGTACCTATTATACAAAACTGATTAGTACTGTGATGAACATTTGCACATATATACTATAAAATGGAACTTACTTCCATGGGGGACATACAGCAATTCAAAAATAAATTTAAAAATCACCATTCTATTGGGATAGTGTCCTCCTTTTTATGTGATTTTGAGAGCAACATGAGAAAAAACCCAGATCCTTTCTATTACACGCTTGGGAGATACCTTTGAGCTCCATGTTGTATAATAGAACAGTGCGATTCATACAATGTCATTGACTCAGCAATCTGGCATTTCATATTTAGCATGTGTAATACATTTTTCTACTTTCATATTATTGCTTGACTTAAAACGGAGTTCCACCCAAAAAGTGGAAGCTCTGCTTGTCTGCCTCCTCCCCCCTCCACTGCCACATTAGGCACCTTTAGGGAAGGAGCGGGTACCTAGTTTTGACAGGTACCCACTCCCACTTGCGGCACCGTTCCCCATGGTGAACTGATCCAGATGTTCAGCCCCCCCTCCTTCCCCTGCCTGGGGCACTTCACAGGTCCATTCACAAAGCACAGCTCACTTTGCGCATGCACAGTAGGAAAACCGATTGTGAAGCTGCAAGTCATCATTGCTGGTTTCCTTTGGTCAAGATGGCGGCACCAGCACCTGGTAGCTGATTGAAGAATCAGCGTGGGTGAGGACACCGCTGGATGCCTGGACAGGTAACAGCCCTAATATTAAAAGTCAGCAGCTACAGTATTTGTAGCTGACTTTTAATATTTTTTTTTTTGGGAGGGGGGTGGAACTCTTCTTTAAATACAGCATTAGCAACACCCCAATCTTTTTCATTATAAGTTGACAAGATAGCTTGTTAGGTAGTTTTGGATATGACAGCTGATTTTTTTTTCCAGCAGTAAAATGCCTAGGAGTAGCAGATACGGCAGATCTAAAAGCTATGGGAAACTGTACTTTTGTAAAGCAATAAAGCTTAAGCCCTCAACTTTATACAACTTCATCATGCCAGTGGCACAACAGTTTGTGTAGTTGTGAGTTTCATTTTTTGCAGTACCACACTGTATTGTCTTAATGGTTTAATAAAATATCAAAACAGAGTGCACAAAAACACTTCAAAACCACAACTCCACATTACCTGAATCCCCTCTAATCCCCATATGCCCAATTATACCAAAAATATTCAAACTATGGACTTTATCTATGAGTTTGGTAGACATTGGCAAGCGTCAGGACAGTAAGCAAGCATTTAAATAGGCAGCAAACTGAAAGACCTCTGTAGTGTAGGCCTTTTTATCTGCTGCCAAGAGCACCGTGGTATGCAGCCTTTGCCAGCAGCGTATTAGCTGTGGTAGAAGTAACCATATGGGTAACAATTACATAAGGAAACACCACAGAGCTTGGTTGGAGCAGCACATCTATGAGATAAGTTGAAACGTCACATCTTCTTCATTCTTCAAGTGCACATAGCAGCCGCTTTATTTTAGAGTGCAGCTAAAGTGCCATTTTACTCTTTCTCTTGAAGGGTGCACAGCAGCCTTCTTTTTTAAAAAAACATTGCTAATACACCATTTTTCTCCCATCCTCCTCAAGGGTGCACAGCAGCCATATTTTTTTCTAGGACCGTTAATAACATTCACATCAGTCCCTACCCCTAAGTTATATTTAAATCCCCATATTTTTTTATATTCTGGAAAGAGTAGGGGAGGGTTAAAACTGCTATAAGTTCTTTTTGTCTGTTTTATTTCATTAACCACTTCCAGTCCGGACACTTTTACCCCCTTCCTGTCCAGGCGAATTTTCAGCTTTCAGCACTATCACACTTTGAATGACAATTGCACGGTCATGCAACACTGTACCCATATGATTTTTTTAGCATGTTTTGAGACAGATAAAGCTTTATTTTGGTGGTATTTATTCACCACTGGGATTTTTATTTTTTTTGCTATATAAATGAAAATGTCCAAAAATTTAGAAAAAAAAACATTTAGAAAAAAAAATTTAGCAAATAAATAATATTTCATCATAAATCTTGACCAAAATTTATTCAGTTATCTTTTTAGTAAAAAAAAAAAAACCCAAATTAGTTTATAAACAAAAATTATAATTTTTACACATTATGTTTACATTTTTATTTTAATTTTTTACATTATTTATGGTTTTTTTACATACTGTCACCCTAGCAGTACAGTGTCACCATGGTGACACTGTACTACTTGTGGGGGGTGATGAAGATTTTTTTTTTTAAGGCTGCTTAATACTCTGCATGTGATCACTGATTGGCCAATCAGTGATCACATGATCGGAACCTCGCACAGAGGTCCCGTACGACGATCGGTGTTCCATTGTGTCCGGAGGACACAGCGGGCACAAGATCGCGGTTCCGCGCTCTCCCAGGGAGCGCGCACAAGCAGGGGGTGGGGAGGCTGTTTATATATATGTATATAAACGGCCGGACGGGAGGTGGTTAAGGAGATTTCCCTTCACTTTCTGCCCTGTAGACACAACAAAAAGTGAAAGAATATCTTTCTAATGTTAGGAAAATCCCCCTCTTAGTTATCATGGGAATAGAAGTCTCCATTGGAAGATTTTCGCTTGACTTTGCTAAATTTTGAATTTACCCTCACCTTCATACCCAATGAGATTGGTAACATTGGACAAGCCAGTTTCTCAAACAGGGGCACAGACAACAATAAAAAAAACCAGACAGTGGTAAAAATGCCTTTATTTATATTTTAAGGGCTTTCAATCTATGGGATTTATTTCACACACTAGGGCCAATTTACCATGCCTTTAGTTTGTGTGGGGATAATCACTAAGTTACTGTGCTGCCCTCTCAGATGCCTTAACTTCTCCAGTATCTACTTAACCCAGAAATATTGTTTTTTTGGGGGGGCTTACCCTGATCTAGCTTTCTATTGAGATAAAATTGCCTGTATCTGGTGATAGAAGCATTGCTGTAGACAGTGCTATGATGATTATATTACCACTCTGGCCTGAAGTGTGCAAATTTTAGAATAAATCCAGGAAGGAATCTGACTGGCTGCTAGGGCCAATACAGACAGTTCATATTTTAAACATTGCTGCTTGTCTCACATACAAATGCTCTCTCTCTTTCTCTCTCTCCTAAAATTATCCCTTGGCCACAGAAGTACCCATTTCTTTTTTCAGTCAATAATATCCTAAGTCTCAGTAGACATTTCACATGTCCCGAGGTTTGTATTTATTAAGATCTCCCTTTAGAAGGTGTCATATGATATTGCATAGCTTCCCTGCATATACACAGTGGTCTCCACCCACATATACAGCGAGAGTGGGATATAAAGCTGTACATTTTGGCAGTGATTAGAAAACAGAATGTCCTAATGATGCAATTTTTAAAATAAGAAGACGTGTGCAATGCAAACTCCCCAACCCCATTAAAGATGTAATTTACTGTGCCGGCAAATTAATTGAAAAATATCCTGTTACATGTGTCCCCAGTAGAGTCTGAAGGTAACGTCAGGACACACTATTGTGCATATGGGATAAAGTACGGTCTGACATGTAATCCACCGATTGAATGACTGTTGAGGTTTGGAGGGGCAATCCTCCTCTCGCCTCAAGTGTTACTGCTTGGAATAGACTGGTTTTGAAAAGTCTGATTCAACAGAATATGTGAAGACGTGAGAGGACCTTTACAGATTATTGACACAAGCATTACAGGCTATTATTTGTACTGTACTAGGTGCTCTATAATTAGAGGTAAAAGAGGGGTTGCAGCAGTTGTAAAGTTGACCTGGAATGATGTGGATGGAAGCATGTCCAGTATTCTTCTGCTATCACTAAATCTGGCCATAGACGAGTTGAAAACCGAATGATTTGTTGATTGAAAAATGAAAATGGTGCATACAATTGTGCCATCATTTGTTTCATTTTTCGAAAAACAAAATTCAGACACTTTCGGTTGCGACAGGAAAACGTGTGTCACAGCTGGCACACGAATGATGCGAAAAACAAACAACCAAGAATTTCTGTTTGGTTTTCGACTCATCTATGACCTGCTTAACACTTCCAGCCTGCTGCCATTTCCCCCACCATCACTACGCATTACCTACGGGTTTACTACTCCTATTCTTCCACATAGCTGCCAGACTCTAATGGGGTTTCCAGGTCAAAGTTGGTTGAGTTAGCTAGGCGCAATCGTACAGTAGGGCCCGGGGGACCCTTGTTAAGCAGAAGCTACTACTGCTACTACTACTACCTATACTATACTACCAGTATCATGCAATGATGTAAGCATTCTGAGACTTTCCAATTTCTTGGTAATGCCCAGCACTTTTTCCTGACAGGATACGGAATGTACATTAGTAGTTTTATTAGTGACTAGAAAAGCAACAATGCTATGAAAATAGGTGTTAGTCATAGCAAGAGGTACATTTTCATTTTTTATCAGTTGAGAACAATAACTGAAACACATTTTCCAAAACAGTTACATTCAAGACATGACATGAATAACTTACATTTTTTTAACTGTTAAGCCACTAAATGGCTGGTGTCATAATTGATCACATGCAGCACCATGGTAACTGCAGACTTCTCCAGAGCTTCTCCCATCCTCTGAAACTTCCTACCACAGCATGTCCATTCAGCCCCCACTCTGTCTGCCTTTAGGCGATCTCTGAAAATGCACTTCTTCAGGGAAGCCTACCCCACCTCCACCTAAGAACTGTACTTGAATCACCTCAACCAGATCATCCCCCACAGCTATCACCTATTGTATCACCTCCCCCTTACTTTAGATTGTAAGCTCCACGAGCAGGGCCCTCATATTCCTTCTGTATTGAACTGTATTGTTGCTGTATTGTCTCCCGTTATATTGTAAAGCACTGAGTAAACTGTTGGCGCTATATAAATCCTGTATAATAATAATAAAGGACAAGAGAGTTTAGTTCTGCTTTAAGAGCTCGTTTACCCTAATGGTGCCCTGTGAAGACCCTGTCACCCAGTCGCACTTCACAGGGCATTTGACAGACAGAGAGGAGACATTTGCTTGCTTCCTCACCACCTGTTTCAACTCCTAAAAACCTGCACCACAGCAATGCACACAGTTGCAGGATGGTTGCAGTGCAGCCCCATTCATAGGTCAAGCATGACAGAGGGTATAATTTTTCCTATGAAGCAAACTTCAACACTGTGGCATGTGTACAACCCTGTCCATTGCCTTTGCAGCTTAAGGGAGAGCAGTTGGGGGCAGTAAAAACACAGCTCAACTGCAAGTTTTTACCCCCTACTACTGCTGAAAGTGTAAACGAGGCCTAACTGAAAGCTTTTAGATCACTGTTTCTAAACCTTTGTTCAGTCAAGTCACCCTTTAAAATTCTGCACAATCTTGAGGAACCCGTTCTAAAATTTAAGAGACTAAACTAAATGTTTTACAGAACGAAGCAACAGCCACACGTAGGACACCCAATGTTAGAGGTGGTTTATTCTTCCAAAACAAAAAAAACTTTGTATACTGTTACTGACTAGCATTCTGATGTTTCTCTTCTCACTCAGTGGTGATGGAGTGGGGTAGGGAAGGGGCAAACAAGGATGCTATGCAGGTCCTGATGTCCTTCTTCTCAACCGATGATAGCACTGGTTGTTAGGACATCAGCGGCTAAAATGTTGTAATGGTACACAATGAAAATCTATGGCTTTGTGTAACTAAAAGGAAGGCTTGATCAATATGCTGGCTTGTGTACAATTTCTGGGCAATTTTTAGGCATTTTGCCATGGTGCCTCCTGAGGAAACCTGAAGGCACCTCAGGGTGCCTGGGCACCCTAGAATAAAAAGGCTGTTTTAGATAATATTCCTTCAATAAGGAGTCTCTAGTGACATGCAGAATTGTTCTGTTAGACCGTTTGAAGGCGATTGGTTGAAGTCCAACTTTAGCCTCAATGGGACCCAGATGGCAACAAAAACTGACAGGGGTTATAACCCTCCCTTACTCTATCCAAAACGAAAAAAAAAATGTTTTGCCTTTACTTCTGCTTTAAAGCCTTACGCCGTCATGCCTTTCTCTTTAAATGGTTTGTTTGGGCTAAACTTGTCTAAGTGGCACAGTGACTAAACGGTTAGCACTTCTGCCTGGCAGTACTAACATTGTTGGTTCAAATCCCAGCCACGGCAACACCTGCCAGGAGTTTGCATGTTCTGCCTGTGTGGGTTTCCTCCGGGTACGCTGGATTCCTCCCACACTCCAAAGACATGCTAGTAGGTTAATTGGATCCTGTCTAATTTGGCCCTAATATGTGTATGTATGAATGTGAGTTAGGGACCTTAGATTGTACACCCCTTGAGGGTTAGGGACTGATGTGAATGTTCAATATATATGTGTAAAGCGCTCCGTAAATTGACGGCGCTATATAAGTACCTGAAATAAATAAATGAGCTATTTCATGTACTTATTGCTCCGGCTGCTATGTTGTGCTGTATAAACTGTAGCATCAGCTCCTAGATTGTAAGCTCGAAGGAGCAGGGCCCTCGACCCCCTCGTGTATTGTTTGTTGCTGTATTGTCTCATATACTGTCCCCCACTATAATGTACAGCACTGAGCAAACCTTTTGGCACTATATAAATACTGTATAATAATAATAATAATCAGCTACATGCCATTTGTGTTATAGGGACCTCTTGGTTTCTGTTGAGTGAAGAGCTGCTCAGTCATTCATAGGAAGCCTTGTGTATTTATCAATGAATGCAGGGCTTCCTCTGATTGGATGATGTGGAGAGACAAGTGGTTAATGTCAATATTTCCACCTCAGCCAATCAGAGGAAGCTTTGTATTCACTGATAAAAATACAAGGCTTTTTGTGAAAGGCAAAAAAGCTCTCAGCCCAACTCAATTTAGTTCTGGCAGCAGACGGGAAGTCCTCCTATTGCCGGATCGGTGTTGCATACTTTACGAAGCCGATGCTACATACAATCTATACAAAGCTGCCAGTGGCCGAAGCAATTCATAAAGGAAATAGCTTCTTTGGGCTAGCTTGACCCAAACAAACTCTTTAAAGTGAAAGGAAAGATGGAGGTTTCCATTAATGTCAGCAGTGAAGTGAGGACCTCAGTCCTTGGACCCTCCCACCCACTCCTACATGATTTATAGGTCTTTAGAAGTGAATTACCCACTAAAATGTGCCTTAGGCTGTCGTCCTGTAAAGGAGATGCCATCATTTGTTGGTAGGTCAAGTAATGCATTGTTTGACTCTCAACAGAGAGCTGGCAAGTTGGAAGCAAAAAATGACTATAAATCACTGCAATGTAACAAGGCTGGATGCTCCTGAAAATCTACATCTGAAAACACTAGTCAGCCAATAATAGGTTCAGCTGTCTTCAGGCATTTGGCACTTTTCTTGATGCAAATTACTGTACATTTGCCTGTAGAAATGTGACCGCACAAATGTGTAACAAAAAATGTGTTTTTTTTCCTGACGTGTGTGACAAAATCTGAATATTTGTAAAACATTTTTTCTTACAGATTGGAAAAATTCCTGTTTCAGGGATGATAAATAGGCTGTTGAGCTATTCCCAGGATCCAGTTCAATCCAAAGTATCTTTTCATAAGCGATGTAACACCTAATAACCATTTTAGCATGCGACAATAAATTATGTGATATGCACTGATGCTTGCTACATGTCATGATACAGCCAACTTTTATTAGTTATAGTTTAATTATGTTAAATAAACTGTGACTGGATTCCTCTTGCTTCGTTTTGAAAAAAACTCTGTAACCAACTTAACAAAAAAAACAGAAAAATCAAGTACCTAAATGCTGATTCATATTTCCATAAATTTGTTTTTACTCACTTGCCCTTTAACCTTTTTGCTGCCAGAAGTTTTTGTGTTTGTTTCCACACATTAGAAAAAATCATTTTAGTCTTGAAGTTTAATGAAAACTCCAGTTTACCTTTTATTTCTAAAAGCAGAGACCCTGGAGAATAAAATGAGGTAGTTTCAATTTTTATGTCCCAAACTTTTTGTGAAAAAGTTTATCAAGTGGAATTTTCAGTAAAAAATACATGTTAGTCTTAGTGCACACAAACACAATATATTATCCAGTGTTTTGGTGAAATGTAAAACATGAGTCACACTGAGTAAATAGATACCCAACATGTCAAGCCTTAAAATGACAATGATTTTTGGTACACTATTGGTGAAGCTTTTAAAGCCCTTACAGGTTATTAGCTTAGAATAAGGGGCAGACTGACCATTTAGAAACTCGGGCACTGCCCGAGGGCCCGGGGTCAGTAGGGGGCCCCATGAGATGCCCCTGGTACCTTTTTCATAGGCTTTTTTGAGTTTGGGCAAGGACACAGGGGCCCCATGATCCCCTATTGCCCGGGGGCCCCATGAGTTGTCAGTCCGCCCCTGCTTAGAATTAAACATTATTAATGAGACAATTGTGTGCTTCCAACCTTGTGCCAATAGTTTGGTGCAGACCCTTTTCTGTTCCAACTTGACTGTGCCCCGTGCACCTAGCCAGCTCCATAGAGAATTTGCTGTGAGGGAACTCAAGTTGCCTGGACAGAGGCCTGACTTCCACCCTATTGAGCAGATTGCATACCAGAGCTTCTTGCTCATCATTAGTACCAAACACCATAGATGCTCTTTTTTTACGTGGGAAATCTTTAAATGAAAAGGTAAAAAAACCTTCTGTGTGATGCTGCCCCCACATCCCGCTACAATACTCACCTGAGCCCCCTCTCAATCCAGCAATGTGCAAGGGAGCCTCGGCTGTCCCAGGTCTCTCTCTCTCCTCATTGACTGAGACACAGCAGCAGGAGCCATTGGCTCCCACTGCTGTCAATCACAGCCAGTGAGGAGAGAGTGGGGGCAGGGCTGAGCCGCAGCTCTATGTGTGTTATGGATACATAGAGAGGGGCTCAGGAGCGAACTCATACCAGTGCCCCTATAGCAAGTGGCTTGCTACTAGGGGCACTGGTCAAGGAGGAGGAGCAAGGAGCACCAATGGGGGGCCATGAAGAGAATTGGGACTGCGTTGTGCAAAACCACTGCACAGAGCAGGTAAGTATGACAGGTTTCTTATTTTCTTTTACATTGAACCTTAAATATCACTTTAAATGAGGAAACAGACAAGAACAATTTTTTTTAGAGTGAAGAAGGTTTACTATTCCTGACAATGATTTTATTGCTGTCTGTGCCTTCGTGTTTTGGTGACAATTGCACCCTATTTCCAGAGTGGGCAACACATGAGGGGAAATCTTCCAAATGATGTAACAAACAAAAGTTAAAACTGACCAAAATTGTACCTCTTCATCACTCTATCTAAAAGAAAAAAAAGGAAAAAAGATTGTTTTAAAATTACCATTGTTTACTTGTAGCACACCTGTAGTCTTTGACCATCTCCTGTTGTATGTGTTAGCAGTCTCTAAAAGCTTTATGTAGCATTACATTCACTAAATATCATCCGTGGGCTTTTTGTTGATATCAGGAGCTGCACTTGAGGCCCCCTATGTCAAAAGAGTTAATCACCATTGATTTGAAGACTTTAGGATCCCTTCACATGTGGGCGTTTTGGATTGAAGGCAGAATCGGAAATTCTTCTGGGCGACACGTCACGTGAAGCAGTTTGCCATGATTATTATTATTATACAGGATTTATATAGCGCCAACACTTTGCTCAGCGCTTTACAATATAAAGGGAAATAATACAGCAACGATACAGTTCAATACACGAGAGTTAGGAGGGCTCTGCTCCTTGGAGCTTACAATCTAAGAGATTGCTGTGCTATTTATTGCACAACAATCACGGCAGAACTGCACCATTAAAATGAATGGCACCTGAACATGAATTTGTCATTTTAGCAGAGCGTTTAGAAGTCACGGGCAGAATCACAGAGATTCTGCCCGCGATTAAAACCATAGTGTGAATGGGGCATTAGGGAACATAAAGGACCTATCCGTGTTAGTCAGCTCCTGCCTTTGTGGGGTAGGGGGAATGTCAGTGATCAGCTGAATTGGGTTTTTATATAGGTATACCTATTCACCCAATGCTAACGTGCAAGTGTGTACCACAAGTTTTCACAAAGATATTAAAGTCAGTAGGTAGCGTTATAAATTGATCATTCAGCTTTATTTCAGATTCACTGTATTATTCCACAGTTTATCTATTACTATCCCATTGCAATGACACTGTGTTCTAGGGATTTTAACTCTTGAAATAAATGTAAAAGTCTTCTAGTCCTTAGTTACCTTTACAAGTGATTATTGAACTGATAGAATGTGACCAGATATTGCAAAAGAATTAAGAGTTCTAAGCTACACAAGGCCACTTGATTAAAAAGTCAAATATATTATTTGTTATTTTCATTTTTATATGTTTTTAAATTTAGCTCAGGGCTAAAAATTAAACCTACTTTTTTTAAATTTACAGCTAGTTAAGCCAATTTTACCATTATCATGGCTTTGCAATGTTTTAGGGGCTTATGTTTTGAGAATCCATTAATATAATAATGAATTATGTAGGTCCAAGCATTCATTCTTTTTCAAATGTCCAATTTTTCACCAAGCTAAAGTGCTCAGTCATAGTCAAAGGAAAAAAAGAAATAAAGACTGTAAAAGTTGCAAATCCAGCAGACTTTTATCGTTTCTTGGTATCTCTATAGGAATAACATGATATGGTATAATGTTCTAAAGGTCATGAGCATCTTTATTAAATTTCTTGAGTCATTAGTTCTTTGTTAATTTTGCAGCCAAAGAATGTTGGAGTCCATGCAGACATGATAAATTCAATGAATCATGCTAGAATATTAATGGTGTAGAACCTTGGACATATCTGCAAGTAGTGTCTGCCAACAGATACATTTGACACCCAATGGAAATCAGAGATTGAATCACTATAATAGACTGGGAAGAACAAGTAATAACAAGCTGGGGTGAACACGTTTTGTATGCTTGTTGTGCTGTCATCCTAAAACAATAAAATGGTTGCAGTAGACTTAATACACCTTATAAAATCACACAATTCATTCAGAGGTTCATAATATAAACTTTAACCATTTTCTGAAAATGCCTTGAATATTAGTTATAACAAGCAACATTGGTTTTGCATGATATGTTTCATTGTTTTGTATATAATGTCTTTCTTTATTATTATTATTATTATAATACAGGATTTATATAGCGCCAACAGTTTGCTCAGCGCTTTACAATTTAACGGGAGACAATACAGCAACAATACAGTTCCATACAAGAGGGATTTGAGGGCCCTGCTCCTTGAAGCTTACAATCTAGGAGGGAGGGGCTAGTGGTACAAAAGGTAGTAACTGTGGGGGATGGACTGGTTGGAAGAGTAGAAGATTCCAGTATTAGCTGAGGGCAGGACAGGCTTCCCTGAAGAGATAGGTTTTCAGTGATCGCCTAAAAGTGAGCAGAGTAGGTGATTGTCTGATAAATTGGGGTAGAGAGTTCCAGAGGATGGGGGAAGCCCTGGAGAAGTCCTGGAGACTAGCATGGGAGGAGGAGACAAGGGAGTTAGAGAGTAGGAGGTCTTGCGAGGAGCAGAGAGTACGGTTTGGGTGATATGTAGAGACAAGATCGGTGATGTAATTTGGGGCAGAGTTATAAATGGCTTTATATGTTATTGTTAGTGTTTTGAATCCGTTGGGCAACGGGAAGCCAGTGGAGGGATTGGCAGAGAGGGGTGGCAGATACAGAACGGTTAGTAAGGTGGATGAGTCTGGCAGCAGCATTCATGATAGACTGAAGAGGGGATAGTCTGCGATTAGGTAGGCCAATGAGGAGGGAGTTACAATAGTCGAGGCGTGATATAACAAGGGAGTGAATAAGTTGCTTAGTGGTTTCCGAGGTTAGGAACGGGTGTATCTTGGAGATGTTGCAGAGGTGAAGTCTACAAGAGTTGGACAGTGATTGGATTTGGGGCCGAAAGGACAGATGGAAATCTAGGATTACACCTACTACCCTGGCATGAGGGGAGGGAGTGATGATTGTGTTATCGATCTTGATGGTCAGAACTAAAGAAAGGGACAGTGGCATGACCAGTTGGAGACTATCACAGCTGGCATATTGAAGAATAAATTAGTTAAGTTTCACTTAGATTGTCATTGCGACAAAAGGCAATGTATTCTGCAGACTTTTGGGGGTAATGGGAGAGGGGGCACAAAATTGAATAATTTTTTGGGGGCTTTAATAATGTAAACCCAGAATGACTTTACCTTGAATCTAACTAAAATGAATACGGACACATACACACTACTAAGGGATTCAGATATAACTTAATTTCAATAAAAATCAGGGGGACAATCCAAAATGTACCAAACACATTTTTGGGTGTCCAAAAATGCCTCCTTCATCATGGTTTGACTGGAGAGAGAAGGGAACTCAGAGTGAAAATGAAAGAAAATTCCAAATTTTGGGTTGTCACCAGAACAAGAATTGAAGGGAAATTCTGGTGACCCTGGTGACAGCTACGGAATCCCGCACTTTGGAGGAATTTCCTCTAACTTTCTATGTTGGCTAAGGGACAGGAAGTTAAAGTAAATCAACTTTCACTTGAGGACTCAGATGGGAAAAAAATGAACAGGGGTTGGGGTTATAACGCCCACTTACTCTATCCAAAAATGAAAACGTTTTGCCTTAAGTTCTACTTTATGTTGTGCTACTCATACTGCTGTAAGTGCTGCTATAGTACACCCAGTGCCGGGACAAGGTCATCTAGCGTCCAGGGCGAAGATGCCAAACTGTGCCCCTCCCAAGATGTATGATCATTATGTGTTAACAAAAATCCCCCCCCCATCCAAAACAAATCAAGCACTAGTCTGAACTCTAACCCCCTCCCAAGCATATATTCCCTTTGCAAGCCAAAATTCTCTCCAAACAAAAATCCTCCTTCCTCCCAGTACAAATCCCCCCTTCCCACTGAAATCCCCCTTCCCAGCACAAATCTTTGACCCCCATCCCCCTTCACAGCTCCAATCCTCTCTGTCCCTAGATCTCTCCTCCTAGCACAAATCTTCTCCCTACCACAAAATCACCCATTTTAGTACAAATCCTCAACCCCTCAAAATTTCCCCACAAGCACAAACCCTCCCCCAACACAAATCCCCCTGAATGCCCCCTCAATAGCACAAATCCCTCCAATTTTCCAGACAAGTACAAATCCTCCCCCAGCACAAATCCTCCCAAATCCCACTCAGTACCAATCTCCCTAATCATCCCTACTAGCACGAAGCAAAGCTCCTCCTAGCATACCTCCTTCTCTTAGCACAAATCCCCACCCCCCAAATTTTGGCATGAGTACAAATCCTCCCTCCAGCACAAAACCTCCAAATTCCCCCTCCTAGCACAAATCCAGCCCCCAATTTCACCTCCTAGCACAAATCCCCCAAACATCCCTACTAGCACAGATGCTCCCCAAAATCCCCCTTCCTAACACACACCCCCTCAGAAAAATCCCTAACAAGCACAAATCCCCTCCCAAATCCCCCCTCCCAACACAAATCCCTCCCGTTCAAATCACCCCCTACACAAATCTTCTCCCCCCCAATCCCCCCTCCCAGCACATATTTCCCCTCAAACCTCTCACTAGTCCTCTTCTCCTGCCCCTCTCTTCCCCAGTTTCTTACTTTGCCCTCCTATGCCCCTAGTGCAATCCCCCCTCCCCAGTGGCTATGTGATGTCCCTTCCTCAGGCTCCTCCTCATTTTGGCACATCAGAGTTGAGGAGGAGCCTAGAGCAAGAAGACATTTAACACTTCTGCCAGGCAGCCGGTGGGAACAGATGCCAGCTTCTGCAGGTGTATGGTGTTGGGGAAACCACTGTCTGTCAGATCTTTACAGGTGTGTAGACCCAATCTGATAGTCCCAATGTAGAAGCAATCAGCAGCAGCAGGAGAAGGAAATGGAGGGGAAAGAGAGCACCTCCACCTGGCTCTCTTCTGCTCTCAAGGCAGTGTCTCTTTGGCTTGTGACTTCCAGGGCTAAGCAGATAGCAGTTAGATGTCTAATTTTTTAGCACATATTTCTGAAAATGAAGAAACAGGCTGGTAATGAGGGCATTGAAACTATAGGGAGTGACAGTACAGTGCTGTGTATATAGAGATCCATCCACATTACTAACTGTGTACCCCAACCATCCACCATAGGGGGTGACAGTGCAGCACTTTGTATATAGAGATCTATCCACAATACTACATATATACCCCAACCATCAGCCATAGGGGGTGACAGTACAGTGCTGTATATATACAGAAATCCCTCCACATTACTACCTGTGTACCCAAACCATCTACAATAGGGACTGACAGTACAGCGCTGTGTATATACAGTGATCCCTCCACATTACTAACTGTGTACCCAAACCATCTACTATAGGGGGTGACAGTACAGTGCTGTATATATACACTGATCCCTCCACATTACTAATTGTGTACTCCAATCATCTACTATAGGGAGTGACAGTACAGTGCTGTATATATACAGAGATCCCTCCACATTTCTACCTGTGTGCCCAAACCATCTACTATAGCGGGTGTCAGTTCAGTGCTGTGTATATACAGAGATCCCTGCACATGCTACCATGTACCCCAACCATCTATTATAGGGACTGACGGTGCAACACTGTGTATATAGAGATCCATCCACATTACTACATATGTACCCCAACCGTCAACGATAGGGGGTGACAGTACAGCGCTGTGTATATACAGTGATCCCTCTACATTACTACCTGTGTACCCCAACTATCTACTATAGGGGGTGACAGTACAGTGCTGTATATATACAGAGATCCCTCCACATTACTATCTGTGTACCCCAACCATCTTCTATAGGGACTGATAGTACAGCACTGTGTATATACAGAGACCCCTCCACATTGCTACTTATGTACCCCAACCATCTACTACAGGGGGGTGAGAGTACAGTGCTGTGTATATACAGAGATCCCTCCACATTACTACCTATGTACCCCAACCATCTACTACAGGGGGTGAGAGTACAGTGCTGTGTATATACAGAGATCCCTCCACATTACTACCTATGTACCCCAACCATCTACTGCAGGGGGTGAGAGTACAGTGCTGTGTATATACAGAGATCCCTCCACATTACTACATGTGTACCCCAACCATCTACTATATGGGGTGACATTAAAGCACTGTGTATATACAGAGATCCCTCAAAATTGCTACCTGTGAACCCCAACCATCTACTATAGGGATTGACAGTACAGAGCTGTGTATATACAGAGATCCCTCCACATTACTACCTGTGTACCCCAACTATCTACCTGGGACAAGGTCATAACTGTGACCTAGGACAAGGTCATCCAGTACCCAGGGAAAAATGGGAAACCCATCTCCCCCCTCCCCTGCCTATCACCCCCCCTAACCCCTGCTCCTTGTTGGATGGAGAAGGGTGTGGCGCCAATATATTAGCATGCATCACAATTTTGTGGCATGCAATTACATAGTACCAATATTTGTGGTAGGACGTGCCAGTAGGAGGAAAATGTCCCTGAGTTGGTGCTGGAAGACACACCACTACAAAGCTCCACCTCCCCAATAATCCCCCAGTATAGAGCTGTTCCTTCAGCTCTATGGTCCATGCAGTCCTATAGATTGGGTGATGTAAATGGACTTGTGTCAGTTTACACCTGCCTACCTCCAAAATCCATCCGAGTGTGGAAAAAAAAATTGAAAAGGCCTGTGTCCTCGTCCATTTATCTGGACCTAAACGTAACAAATTGGAGGCAGCCTGATGTAAGCTGAGATTGAAATCTGTTTAAATCCAGCTGCTCATAGAGCTGTCACGGGTCTGCCTTTGTCTGAATGGGCACAGATGTCAAAAAGCTGACATCTGTCCTGTTCAGCTCTGATTCAGCAAGGGATCTACTCACAGATCCCCTGCTGATTGAAGTGGGCTTTGCTCCACATGAAAGGATCCTTAGGGTTTGTTCACACATGTGTGGGGGGGCAGTAAATTTGGGTGGTTGAACCATGGTTTTACTGCCCCACCGAACATCTGATTGAATACTAAATGTATAGCTACTACTAGCTGTACACATGCCATGGCCATGATGCAGTGCTTAAATAGCATGCTGCTGCCACAGAACACAGAAATGCAGTTCAATGGAGCTGCACTACAACCGCTCTGCATGTGAGTGCAATGTGGTAGTATGGCAATTATTGGGTTAAATCAGCACCATATTACCACCACTCAAACAGCTCTGAAAAGTTATCCATGCATGGATCGCTATTGAGAGGAGCAACAGTCACTAACACATTATAGCTGGCCTTAGATGGATTGAAATTCTGCCAGCTCAGCAGGAACTCGCCAAATTTTGATTCATCTATAGGCAACCTGGTTGTATTGACAACAATCTTCCGATCAACTTCAGTACAACCAGCCTGTTGTTTTTTTTTTATACAATCACTGTATTTTGCTGTGGGGGAAACCTCCCACTGTCAGAATACAATAATGCAGCGGGAGGGATTCTCAAATTCACAGTTAGTGTAGATGGGGGAATCCAGAGATTTTATTTGGTTACATGAAAGAAAATTGAATAATGTATGGCCAGTCTATGAAAAAGCCCTAAGAGTAGCCAACCAAACAAATGCAGGGAGGTCTCCTCACCTGCTAACAGATGGATGCCAGCACTAAATGGATGCCAATCAGCTGCTGGTTTTCCAGCATGCCCATTTGACAGAAGCCAAAAAGGTTGCTGTGCACACTGTTGAACCCACCAATATTTGGCTAGTGTGTTCCAGCCTTTACTTTTGAAAGTAACTCATTAGCAGTTGTTTAGAGTGTTTTAATATTTGACAACAATGGAGATTAGGAAGACAAAGGATAAACCCAGCATTGATTTGCAAGTCAGTGGTCACTCATGGAAACCCACACACCTCATTACTATCAATGAATATTCACCAACCTACATACTGGATCTTTAATGAGGCTTTTCACACAAAAACTTCATGTAGGATTTCATTGTGGGATAGTTTCCAGTGAAAGTCTCTGAATATCTGAGCACAAGCAAACCCAGAGAAAGCAGATGTCAAAAAGTTTCTTTACCCAAAACCTCGGGGAGAAAAGAAAATACAATTCTAACAAAAGTTGTGTTTCCATTAACCTTGTGGAAAGAATACCACTTAATTTTTGGCCATTCCATGTAAATTAATAAACTATAATGTACAATCTGTTCACCAAAACATTTATTTATTTATTACAGGTACTTATATAGCACCGTCAATTTACGCAGCGCTGTGTTCAAAATAATAGCAGTATCTTGAAAAAAGTGAATACAGCTAAAAATCCTTCTAATAGCTTTTATTTCCATACACACAAATGCATTGGGAACACTACACATTCTATTCCAAATCAAAACGTGAAGAAAAATATATCAAACTTGTGTTGTTCCTCTAAAAAAATTGAAGAAAAGTGAATATTGGACTGTTCAAAAAAATAGCAGTGTTTGTATTCTTCTTTACAAACTCAAACATTCACTATATAAACTGAAAAATGTTTGAAGATTTTGCTTTCCTTTGAATGACTTAATAAATATTTAGTTGTATAAGCACTGTTTCTGAGAACTGCTGTACATGTGTGTTGCATGAAGTCAACCAACTTCTGGCACCTGTGAACAGGTATTCCAGCCCAGGACGATTGGACTACATTCCACAGTTCTTCTCTATTTCTTGGTTTTGCCTCAGAAACTGCATTTTTGATGTCACCCCACAAGTTTTCTATTGGATTAAGATCTGGGGATTGGGCTGGCCACTCCATAACGTCAATCTTGTTGGTCTGGAACCAAGATGTTGCACGTTTACTGGTGTGTTTGGGGTCGTTGTCTTGTTGGAACACCCATTTCAAGGGCATTTCTTCAGCATAAGGCAGCATGACCTCTTCAAATATTCTGATGTATTCAAACTGATCCATGATCCCTGGTATGCGATAAATAGGCCCAACACCATAGTATGATAAACATCCCCATATCATGATGCTTGCGCAGCCATGCTTCACTGTCTTCACAGTGTACTGTGGCTTGAATTCGGTTCAAATATATATATTTGCTTTCTTCTTTATTTATTGTCAATATACTGTGTCATGGCTGCAGAGGAGAAGAGAGAGCGCTTGACAATGGCCGCTAAAGCCTTGAGCGCTGACACTACCCATAGGGGCCCATGTCCCATCTGTTGTTGGTGCTCCCGTCTCTCTCCTGCATACACCACTGGCTCACACAGGGGATAATGTGTCCAGACTGGAGTAGCCTGAAAATAGGTGCTTTCCCATCTTTTCTACACAGGTCAGTCAGCCAGAAAAATTTTTAAGGCTAGCTGCATTGACTAACCACATTATTTATGAATTAACCCCTTCACCCCCCAAGGTTAACCAGTCCAGTTAACAGGAAAGAGAGACGGGGGTTAGAGAGAGAAAGGGAGGGGGGCGAGAGAGAGAAAGGGAAGGAGAAAGAGAGAGAGTGACAGAGAGAGAGAAGGCGGTCGGGGGAGGGCTGAGAGAGAAAGGGGTGGTGAGAGAGAGGGAGGTGAGAGAAATAGAGGGGGTGAGAGAGAGAGGGGGTGAGAAAGGGGTGATAGAGAGAGGGGGGTGAGAGAGGAGTGGTGAGAAAAATAGAGGGGGTAATAGAGGGGGGGTGAGAGAGAGAGATGGGGTGAGAGAAAGAGATGGGGTGAGAGAGGGGGTGAGATAGAGAGGGGTTGAGAGAGGGGGTGATAGAGAGAGGGAGGTGAGAGAGGAGTGGTGAGAAAAATAGAGGGGCGATAGAGAAAGGGGGTGAGAGAGAGATGGGGTGAGAGGGAGGGGGTGAGAAAGAGGGAGGGTGAGAAAGTACCTTGCAGCAGTAGGACATTTATGATGGTCAACAGCAGGCAGGGCTTGTTCTCCTTCTGGGTGATGATGGGGCTGCTCTGCTTCTTCTCTTTCCAGCGGATCCCTGGCTGCCTGTGCCTCCCGTCTGTACTTGTCCTCTAGGCCCCAAGACAGCCTGTCCTCTGGGCTGCTGTCACTGCTGATGCTGGAGCAGAGGTTGGAGAAGGAATCCAGGCTCTGGGAGGCACCGGATATGATGCGCCTGCTGCTGCTCACCTCTTCCTGGGGGAGGAGGTGGAGCTCTTCTCCCTCCCGGGCTTTCAGGCCTAGTTGCTGTTCACCTTTCCGCTCATTGTCTCCGTCAGGGTCCCCCCAAGTGGTGTAATGCCAGGGCCCGCTTGCTGCGACCCTTGCTGCCACCACTGCCCAGCAGCCTAATTTAGCGGGGGAGCACATGGGGGGCAATTGTTAAAGGGAATGTCTAGTATTTAAAAAAATGTTTAGATATTCATGTAAAACAGATAAGCTTGATATAATTAATCTTACCAAAGTATGGTAATATTAAAAAAAATATTAAAATATATTTAACAGCCTCCCGCCCACCATATAAGGAAATGACGGGCGCAAGGCGGTTCTCTCGTTCTGGGAGGACATCATATGACATCCTCCCACTCTAACCGTGCGTGCACGGCTCCAGGTGCGCGCAGTGTGGCGATCGGTGGTGCACTGTGTCCCTCGGACACAGCGGATCACCGATCAATGGAAAGAGCCGAAGATGTCAGCTCAGTCATGTGATCAGCTGTGTCCAATCACAGCTGATCCCATGTAAATAAGGAAATGACGGTTATCGGCATTTCTCTCCTCACGAGCCGTCATGCTGACAGCTCGAGAGGAGAGGAGATCCGGTAATCGGCATTCCTCAGAGGATACATGTACACTGATCATCAGGGCACTGAGGATCAGTGTGCCCTGATGATCAGTGTAGCGCCAGTAGTGCCACCTGTCAGTGTCCATCAAAGCCAGATGTCAGTGCTCATCAATGCCACCTGCCAGTGCATATCAGTTTTTTTTTTTTTAAAGTCCGCAAACGTGCAGATAACGAAAAACCCGTAAGTGAATCACAAAAAAAAACACCACACGAAAAAGTGCACTTAGGGGTGTGCTTTGTCCTTCCCCCGAAGGGGATGGACCACTACCCTGATCCCCCGGGGCACGAAGCTCCTGACAGGGACAAGGTTCCCATTTGGTCCTCCTGGCCAAAAGGCCTGGTGGACCACCGTTCCTTGTGGCCAGCCGAAGCCAGCCACCCAGTACTTGGTCAGGGGGCTCTACCGAAGAGAAAACCCCCCAGGGACAGGGGAGGAAGGAACCAAAAGGCCACACATCCTCCCCCTAGACTTCAGGGCAGGCCTGAGGACCCACACCCTCCATCCTGTGAGAAAACACACACATAAGTAAGAAAAAGTGACAAAACGTGGGAGGTGTAATAAATTAAATAAATAGAAAATAAAAATGTGGTCGTGCCAAATAGTGCACAGACCAGGCCCTGAGGCCTGTAGCAAAAATTGCCCTGGTCCTAGCCAAAAGGCCTGGTCCTAAGGGCGCTGTGCAGGAAAAGTGGTAAACGCAGTGACCATGTGCCATTTTCACACTGTGGGGTCCCACACCCAGGTGTTACTAAGGGCACCCCTGAGGCGACCACTCAGGGGGCACTGGTTTGTGGACTTTCTGCCTGCCCAACCCCTGGCCAGACAAGGTAGATCCGATCGAATCAGGAGGAACTGGGTCCTTCCGGTCTCCTCGGGAGAATTACTCACGGGCCCCAGCTACTACTCATGGGCACCACGCTTTCTGTTCCCCTGGTACTAGCCATCCAGACCCCCATCATTCCAGCAGGGGTACTATACAACCAGCCATCCCCGCAAAGCTAGAATGGCCGTGGAGCACCCCCACTGGACACTGATAAGAACAGATACTACACTTGATCTTAGCCAAAAGGCCGAGAAGCCAGTGCACATCAGTGCCACATCAATGCCACATATCAAGGACGTCCTCCGGGTAGGCTCACCCCTTTGACAACGTGCTGGTACACGGAACGCGTCAGAGAGCCCACTGGAGTGATGTCACGCCGCACACGGCCGCGAGGAAGGCTGGCGGCCATCTTTATTCCAGATTGTACTATCATATGTGAGCCTATTATATTTACCTGGATCTTTTAACATACAAATCAATAAAACATACTACACTACACCGTGTTCCAAATTATTATGCAAATTCTATTTAGGTGTCACAAAGATTAAATATTTTGTTTTTCAGTTTAACTCATGGATGGCATTGTGTCTCAGGGCTCTTTTGATCACTGAAAACAATCTCGGACACCTGTGATAATTAGATTGGCCGGTGAGCCCAATTTAAGGAAAAACTACTAAAGGAGGGTGTTCCACATTGTTAAGCAGAGCACCATTTTCAAGCAATATGGGGAAGAAAAAGGATCTCTCTGCTGCCGAAAAGAGTGAAATAGTTCAATGCCTTGGTCGAGGTATGAAAACATTAGATATTTCACAAAAACTTAAGCGTGATCATCGCACTATTAAGAGATTTGTAGCTGATTCAGAGCACAGATGGGTTCGTGCCGATAAAGGCACATTGAGGAAGATTTCTGCCAGATCCATGCATCGGATCAAGAGAGCAGCTGCTAAAATACCATTATATTGCAGCAAACAGATATTTGAAGCTGCTGGTGCCTCTGGAGTCCCACGGACATCAAGGTGTAGAGTCCTCCAGAGTCTTGCAACTGTGCATAAACCTTCTATTCAGCCACCACTAACCAATGCTCACAAGCAGAAACGGCTGCATTGGGCAGAAAAATACATGAAGACTAATTTTCAAACAGTCCTGTTCACTGATTAGTGCCGTGCAACCCTGGATGGTCCAGATGGATGGAGTAGTGGATGGTTGATGGACGGCCACCCTGTTCCAACAAGGCTGCGACGTCAGCAAGGCTGTGGTGGAGTCACGTTTTGGGCCAGAATCATGGGAGCAGAGCTGGTCAGCCCCTTTAGGGGCCCCGAAGGTGTAAAGATGACCTCTGCAAAGTATGTGGAGTTTATGACTGACCACTTTCCTCCCTGGTACAGAAGGAAGAACTATGCTTTCCGTAATTGTCAATGTCCTACCTTTCCTCAGAGGTTGTGCGGCTCCATGTGCTGGCATCCATCTTAGGTTTCTGCAAAGCATGGTGGGAGCTTTTTATGCTTTCAGGCCTCTGCGGTCCCTCCCCCAGAGGGGTGTGGTTGATCACATTTAAGCCTGTTGTCTGCACTTGCTCTTTGCATTCGTGTCCTGTATGTTCCCTTGCAGCAAGCTCTTGTTCTGTTCTCATTGCTCTCCTGGTAACCGACTCGGCTTGGACAAGACTATTCTCTGCTTTAACCCTTTACCTGACCTCCCGTTGCTGAACCCGGCCTGTGACCTGAGTATTCTTTGCCTACCGTCTTGTACTGTCTGCTCTGTTGTTATAGACCCGGCCTGTCTGACCACGCTACATGTTTTCCCATCTAGCTCCCACCAGCTGTACGCCATTGGCGGCAGTCATTACCGCAGCTGGGGTTACTCGGGGGCCGCGACCTGGTCTCAGGCTGCGTCAAGTCCATCCCCACCATCACGGGCCCTGGTGAAGGGTAGCCTGGGGCTTAGACTCCGCACCCTGAGGGACTCTGGTCTGTGGGTAGTGGCTGTCGTCAGTCGCTGCGTGACCTTACCATAGGCCCGCCTGCACATTCCATTGCTCCTTCCCCTGACAGTAATAAAATCATCTTCATGCATGACAATGCACCATCTCATGCTGCAAAGAATACCTCTGCATCAATGGCTATTATGGGGATAATAGGAGAGAAAGTCATGGTGTGGCCTCCATCCTCCCCTGACCTCAATCCTATTGAGAAGCTTTGGAGCATCCTCAAGCAAAAGATCTACGAGGGTGGGAGGAAGTTTACATCCAAACAGCAGCTCTGGGAGGCTATTCTGACATCTTGGAAACAAATTCAAGCAGAAACTGTCCACAAACTCACAAGTTCAATGGATGCAAGACTTGTGAAGCTGCTATCAAATAAGGGGTCCTATGTTAAAATGTAAAGTGACCTGTTAAAATATTTAAAAAGTTAAAATGTTGTTAAAAGTTTGATTTCAGTAAATATGCTGCAAACACAACAAATGACAATTTTCAGTTCTTTACAACCTATAAAGTGTTTTGAAACTTATTGTGCCTAATAATCTGGAACAGAACATTGTAAGTTTTTTATGTTTAAAAAAAATCCTGTTATCATTAGGAGGTTTGTTCAATAAAATTTGAATTGTACTTTTAATAGTTGATAACATGAGAATTATGCTGACTGTTATTTACATCAATTATTTAGGTAAATGAGAAAAATATAATTGGCATAATAATTTGGAACACGGTGTATTGGCACCTATTTGTTCTCTGCCTTGTTCATTACGAGCCCTATAAGGTGGAGCCATCTTTGGATCTGGAGCCATTACTTGGAGCTGTTTCTGATGGGTATGTGAGCGGAGTGTGCCCCCTGTGTGTGAGCAACATCATCCTGAGTGTCCACATTTGAGCCTGATGACCCCGCAGCCCTGTACCAGACCTAGATGACCCTATTATAGGATATACATATAATGCGCATTTTATATGTGCTTCTGGTAAGTGCATAACCTTACTGGCTCTTGGCACCTACAATTACCAGCACGGAGCACGGATCACCCCGTTTATGGACTGCTATATTTGTTGATTGGACTGTTCACATTTGTCACTCAACTATTTGGCTTGTATCTCATTGACGCGTCGCTATAAGACGTAACCATCACTTCACTATTTCTGCGCCCTCAGTAGCACTCACTATTTACATATATATATAATTTTACCATTATTATTATTGGTTATCTTATGTTCTTCAACGCTGAATATTTATTTCTTTTTACATATCAGTGCTTACCAATGCACATCAATGCTACATATCAGTGCCCATCTGAGCTGCCTTTCAGTGCCACCTATCAGTGCCAGTCAGTTCCACCTATCAATGCTGCCAATCAGTGCTGCCTATCAGTGTCAGTCAGTGCCGCCTATCAGTGCGCAACAGTGCCGCCTATCAGTGCCAGTCAGTGCCATCTATCAGTGCCGCCTACCAGTGCCGCCCATCAGTTCCATATATGAGTGCTGCCTTTCAATGCCCATCAGTGATACCTGTCAATTCCCATCAGTGCCACCTACCAGTGCCCCCTCATCAGTGCCCATCAGTGCCACATATCAGTGCCCACCAGTGCAGCCTATCAGTGCCCATCACTGTAGCCTCATTAGCGCACATCAGTGAAGGAGAAAAATCACTTATTTAAAAAATTTTATAACAAAAACTAATAAAAAGTTTTTTAAAAAAATTTCAGTAGTTTTTGGTTTGTTTAGCAAAAAATAAAAAACCCAGAGGTGATTAAATACCACCAAAAGAAAGCTCTATATGTCTCAAAAGAATTATAAAAATTTCATATGGGTACAGTGTTTGCGTGACTGCGCAATTGTCATTCAAAGTGTGGCCTGGGTAGGAAGGGGGTATAAGTGCCCTGTAGGCAAGGGGTTAAATATTTTAATTATTATTATGTACACAAGAATAACATATTTGCACACTTAGGTTCTGCTTCCTGTTTTGCAGTTCTACACAGTAGGTGTGATATACTGCTCCTTCCCAGAAAGTAAGTTTACAGTGTGTATTTAGAAAAAATTTGCAGAGGTATTCAAACTGTGAAACATCGCATGTTCATACATTCTGTGCAGATCGGGGCATAAATGAATGTTATTGGGCAATTTTTTTTCAGATCGATTGTTAATATTCATACAGAATAGCGTGAATGAGGAAAATACCACATATTGGTCAATAGATGGAACTGATGATCACAACAAAAAAGCACTTTTTTCTTATGATCATTAGCTCCATCTACTGCCGATAATTCAGTATTTTCCTGATTCACTCTATTCTGTATAAAGAATAACATTTGAGCCTTATAACATTAGCTTTTGCCCCCATTCGCACAGAACAAATTTACATACAGTTTCGTGGGATGAATAGCTCTGCTAGTGTTTTTTATAAATACACGCTATGAGTCAGTGGATTCATTAGGAACAATTCACTCCCTCTGCTCCATATACCTTTGATTAGGGATATAAAGCAGTGAAGCAGTGTCACTGTGACAGCAAACCTACTTCGACTCAAGTGGCTAATCTACAAATTCCCAGATTTTTAAAAATAACGAAAATAAAGAAGAGCAATCAAGTATGTGAAAGTGACATAAAAAACACCCAAAGTGTATATATAACCAAAACCTTTTTTTTATAGTTTTGGATATAGTGGGAAAAGGTTAAAACCCTTGCCAATTGATTTTTTTTTCGGTTTATGTACAATTGGGGAAATTGCCCTTTATTTCCTGTCCCTAAGACACAACAGGAAATTAGAGGAAATGCCAAAGTGGGGTCTAACTCTTCCCTACTCTATGAAAAACTAAAAAAAAGCAATTGTATCTGACTACAAATTACTAATGAGGTGGTGCTGTATATGGTCCCTCAATGTCTGGTGAAGTTTAAGTCTGCAACCTGCTTTAGGGGATGCCAACTGCCAGAACCTCTTATGCACATATGATGGGAATTCCCTAAAATTAAAAGGCGTTGGACCAAAGTATACCAATTAGTATGTACCTTATTAGGAAAGTTCGTAAGTCACCAAAGGAAGCATTGCTAAAGCCACCTGACTGTACCAAAAACTAACCAATCAACCCACCAACCAACCAAAAATTGCCTTCTGACATTCCCCTTTGCTGCAGGAAAACAGACCCTGGTGAAAGTTTGGTGGTCTTCTATCCTGACAATAGCTAAACAAAACAAGTAGTGGTACCTAATTAATGAAAAAAGAGCAGCCATACTAAACAACAGTACATCCGAATGAGCATGGTTTCCATGGATAGAGTACTGCTCCCTAGAGATTTTGATAGATCTTTACTACTCTTGTTGGTACATGGTGGCTGTCCTCTGCTATGTAGCCCAGTGGAGCTTGTTCCCTAGCATTCCCCTCCCATTTCTATCCTATTTTCTTCTTCCATACTTCGGCACTAGCTTTTTGACTGTAAAAATCTTTTTCTAACAGTACACAAATTAAACCTTTTCTGTTGCAATTTGCATGTGATAGACAAGTTCAGTGATATAACTCTTCATAATTTACTTCCACCCTAAACTTGAGAAGGTAGGACCAGTTTTATTATTATTATTATTATTACATCGAGTTTATATAGTGCCAAAGGGTTTGCTCAGCGCTGTACAATAGAGGGGGGGACAATACATGGCACAGTACAGCAACAACAAACAGCATACGAGGGGTTAGAGGTTCCTACTCTTTCGAGCGTTCAATCTAGGAGGGAGGGGGTAGTGGTACAGGAGGAAGTGGCTGTGGGGGATGGAGTGGTAGGAGGAATGAAGGAGAGCAGCTGTTAGGTGAGGGTGGCGTAGGCTTCCCTGAAGAGGTGGGTTTTCAGGGAGCGCCTGAAGGTGAGGAGGGAAGGTGACAGTCTGATGGATTGGGGTAGTGAGTTCCAGAGGATGGGGGAGGACCTGGAGAAGTCTTGTAATCATGCGTGGGAGGAGGAGACCAGGGAGCAAGATAGAAGGAGGTCCTGTGAAGAGCGAAGGGTACGGGTAGGGCGGTACCTGGGAATCAGGTTGGTGAGGTAGTTAGGGGCAGCGTTGTGAATGGCTTTGTAGGTCAAAGTGAGTAGTTTGAATTTGATGCATAGGGCAATAGGGAGCCAGTGGAGGGATAGGCAGAGGGGGGTGGCAGAGGTGGAGCGGCTGGTGAGGTGGATGAGTCTGGCCGCTGAGTTCAGGATGGTCTGAAGCGGGGAGAGCTTGCACTGGGGTAGGCCGGTGAGGAGGGAGTTGCAGTAGTCAAAGCGTGAGATAATCAGGGAGTGTACAAGCAGTTTAGTTTTAAACAGTGATCCATTGATACTCCTCTCCTTATGGTTTTGATTGCAAAGCTATGGATCTGAAAATTATTTATTTTAATAGATTTATAGATCAATTGACCAAACATTGGAATTGAAATGAAGATATTGTGCTGTATTGTAAGTCGGCCATACATAGATCGAAATTCTGCCGGTTCATTAGGGACCAGTTGAATTTCGATTCATGTATGGGCATCCTGATTGTGCAGAAGTTAATTTAGCCAGCAGCATTGATCATTGTATTCTGACGGCTCCCCGCCATCTAAACACAATAGCACAGCTGGAGCATTCGATGTGGATGGGGGAATCGAATAAACTTTTTTTTTTGTTCAACCAACTGGTTGAACGGAAAAAATGATGAATGTATGGGCTGCCTAAAACCACTGAACCATATTTACCATTGTAAAATCAAAAGCAAAATAATACAATGTACACAAGCTGTTTGCCTTTAATAAAAATATATTTAAACAAAAAACCTATAAAAGAAAAGGTTTGCCTAGAGATACTCCAACAGAAACCAAAAACCAGCGCTTGAATCTTTTTGCTGCACTGAGAACACGGAATCTAGTACTCGCTGAGGTGCCGCCCTTGATAGATCGGGGAATCTTGATAATAGCAGAAAAGAGCAAAACAGGGCGCACTCTCCTCGTGCATTAACGTGATAATAAGACATTTATTATAAAATTACAAATGCATACTCACAAACCAAAAAGGTCATGAAAACAGAGACAAGGAGTCAAAGAGGCCAGTCGTGGACAGTAAAGGTCTTCTGGTAAAAGTGCTAACGCGTTTTGGGAGTCGGACTCCGTTACTCTGAGCAGTAAATTGATTTGTTGCTCTGAGGAAGGAAGTTCGACTCCCAAAACTCGTTAGAACTTTTACCCGAAGACCTTTACTGTCCACGACTGGTATCTTTGACTCCTTGTCTCTGTTTTTATGACCTTTTTGGTTTATGAGTATGCATTTGTAATTTTATAATAAATTTCTTATTATCACAGTAATGCACGAGGAGAGTGCGCCCTGTTTTGCTCTTTTTTGCCTAGAGATACACTTTGACACTGCAAAAATCATTCAAAATACTGTATGTTTTAACAGAGTATTGAAAATACTCTAAACTTTCATTTTTAGCTCTGGTTCACACCTGTGTGACAATTGGTGCGATTTCATGTGTGGTTTTCTTTCATCTGTTTAACTTCATTTAACAGATGTCAATACAAGTCGTAACAAAGTCGCACAAAAATAGTGCGGGAAACTTTTTTAAAGTCAGCAATTCGCAGCGATTTGAATGATTCCATTGCCGCAAATGCAGTGCGACTTAACTTGCAACTTTGAATTGTCAAGTCGCATGACAAATCGCACTGGTGTGAACCAGGGCTAACTGCAGCAAATGCGTGTGTATTCCTGTACTGTAATCTGATGTAGAGCTGATGAATGCAACAGCACATGAGGTATGAAAACACACAAACTACTATTCTATCTCTGCTTCCACGTATAAACAAAAAGTACTAATGTGTAAAACAAGCCAAACCACATACATTCTCTCATTTAAAGGTCCAGTAATTGGTACTATTCTCTGTAATAGGAATTTGCTGGAAGGTTTGCATTTTGCAATAATGTACAGCTAATAATAAACTCTATTGACTTAATCCCAAAATGTTGTGTATCCTATGTCTATCATTAACAGTAATGTTGGCCAGCCTACAGAAGAATAGGACAAAAACAGAGTTATAAAACATGCAGACTAACAGGTCCAAGGACATACTAGAGAGTCACATTGCACTGTTATTAGTTTCATATTGGAAGAGTTTGCCTCTGTTATAGATTATCTTTGTGGATTCTGTTCACAGGCTTCTGATTCTACATGCACCTGAAGTACCCATTCACCCTGAAGGAAAATTTCCATTCCTTGGGATTTTAATGAGTATTTCCCTAGGGCCTTTGCTCCAAGCTAAGGTGCAATAGAAAGTCTAGTGTACTTTTGCAAAGCTGATTTACACATGGCTGATGTGACTCCATTGAGCACGGCTTTTATAATCTAGACGGCTGAACTAATGTGTTATTACAGCATTTAAGGGCTTGGCTTTGGGGTTTTTTCATGCTTATAAACATACGTCAATCCCGGGATTTCTCACTTCAAAAATCTATTTCAAAGGCAAATGTGAGAGTGGAAGACATCTGTAGGACAGTGGAAAAAATATCAGCTTTAAATAAATATATAACACAGGCTTATTATTTTTATTTTCTGACACAGACAGGGACAGCTCAGCCAAAAGTGGGACCTCACTTAAAGGTATAGTACATTGTATTTTACATTTCTTCATGCATGAAAATTGAACTCCAGACATAAAGTTAAATAACCAGTTGAAATATTTATATACAGGTGTACCTCGGTTTACGAATTTAATGCTGGACATTTCGTATTGCAAAACATTTGTAAATCGAAACGCGGTTTCCCATAGGAATGCATTGAAAACCAATTAATCCGTTCCGAAGGTCAGAAAAAAAAAAAAAAAAGTATTTTATCTCTTCAAAACTCTTTATAAAGTGCACTTTAAAGGCATAAATACTGTACAGGGACATGATTAAAAGAAATTTGTAAATGCTTTGAAAACCAATGAATCCATTCTGGAGGTTAGAAAAAAAGTAAAAAAAAGTCTTATCTGTTCAAAACTCTTTGTAAAGTGAACTCTAAAAGCCATAAATACTGTACTGGGACATGATAAAAAAAATGTGTAAATGCATTGAAAACCAATTAATCTGTTCCAGAGGTCAGAAAAAAGTAAAAAAAAGTCTTATCTGTTCAAAACTCTTTATAAACTGCACTTTAAAGGCATAAATACTGTACAGGGACAAGATTAAAAAAAATTTGTAAATGCTTTGAAAACCAATTAATCTGTTCTGGAGGTCAGAAAAAAGTAAAAAAAGAGTCTTATCTGTTCAAAACTCTTTATAAAGTGCACTTTAAAGGCACGAGGCCTGCACTATAAACCTCCCAGGCGCAATGCATCCTGGGGAAACTTACTTCGTATTGCGAAAAACATTTGTAAACCAGGCATTGTTTTCAATGGATTTTCATTCGTAAACCGCAAATTACCTTAACCGAGGCATTCATACACCGAGGTACTCCTATATATGTGTGAGCTGTTCACTTGAGAAAGGATTTCTATTTCTGTCCATCCAGGCTTGGGATTCACACAGCCTTGCCAGGTGGTGAGCCTACTTTTCTCTTCTGTAGGTAAGCAAAGCAGTTACAGTATGTCACCCCCAGACTGTAAATGCTCTGTGAAGGCTTAGCAACAGACTGATAAGCTCATTCCTCTGTTCTCTCCTCCTGTCAGCATGCTCCCTGAAAACATATGCAGATGAAGCACAGTGTGATTGGCTGCAAGAATTACTTTTCCGCCTTAACGTTTGGTTTCTATTGTACATATGATTACAAGAGGCTGATATTAAATTGAATTTTAGTATTTACTCTATTTGAAGCTGAAATACTTTTACCTTTTTTATGAATAAATAACTGTGTTCATTTGTGTTTTTACCTCCCTGGAATTTAACTTTAGGCTGAACTATTGCACTGTCAACCTTCATTAATCGTTCATGTAAACTTTAACACTTAACTTCTCTTTTTTGCTCTCTTATGGTCACTTAAAGCGCAATTTCACTCTCTCAATCAACATTGACTATTTTTAATTCTGACGCTTCTAGCATTAGTAAATAGGTTGGAAAGTATATCTTATTTAGTTGTTTTAAATTTTTTTTATATTTCTTCAGTTACTTCCTGGTTTCCATGCCTAGGCAAATGATGTCATACATCCCAGGAATCTTCAGGAGGAGAGAGGGGAGGAAGGGTTTTCTCAGCTAAGCACACCCTCCTGCCTGCATGCCTGAGCTAAGAGCAGATGGATTCCAGGAAGTAAATGTTACATGAATCATCTGCTCTTACTCAAGATGTCAGCTATATGAAATTCCAGGGGTGGGCATGGTTCAAAGTGATTTCTCAGCAAAATAAAGCATGGAGATATACATGGATGGGTGAGTTTGCTTTGAATATTATAAATGAATTAAACAGCGTTTTTGGTGCTCAGATGCAGTTCACTTCTACTTTTAAGTATATAATTAAAAGCGTTCTTTTATATCTGTTCAATAAGTGCAGGAAGTGATTTACGGGCATAATCACCAGATAAAAAATACAGTCAGCACATCTAAAGACTGGTAAGATGTAATACATTACATGTTTGGTCTTTAGGTACACTTCAAGAGAAGGATATCAATGGGTGAAAGTCATTAAATTCAGTATATTCTACCAGCTCACTCTTCTTTTTATACAAAAGACAAGTGGTTGGGGGGGAGGAGGGGATTTGGGGGGTAAGGGGGTCCTCTTCAATCATGCTCATGCTTAGGCTTTACAACAATGAATTGTCTCTCTACATAGCAATTCTGAAGCTGATTCATAGATGTCAGTGATACATGTAAACAACAACAAGGAAAGGAAATAGTCATCATTTTCTGTAGGAGAATATGTTACTGAGATTATATGGCTGTTGGAGTTCTTCCTTGTTTCTCGGTCCAAAAACTCTATTTAAATCATTTTTAATATTCAAAGCAAACTCACCCATCCATTCATGACTCCATGTTTTTTTTGCTGAGAAATCAATTTTAAAAACACCCCCCCTAGCATTTCTGGTCATGGTCATCTTGAGTAAGGGCAGATGATTCATGTAGCATTTACTTCCTGGAGCCCATCTGCCCATAGCTCAGGCATGCAGGTAGGAGGGTTTGCTTAGCTGGGAAAGCTTCTTCTCCTCTCCTGAAGACTCCTGGTATGTATGACATCATTTTCCTAGGCCATGAAACCAGGAATTAAAAAAAGTAAAAAAAAAGTTAAAAATAAGTAAATATATACTTTTCTATCTATTTATTAATGCTAGCACCATAAGGATTAAAAATAGTCCATGTTGTTAGAGAGAGGGAAGTTCCGCTTTAATGACACTGATTACTTGAATTTGTTGCGTGCACAAAAAATATCTGCAAGTAGTAACATGCACTTTCAATGATTGGAAGTATGTGTTATTAAGCAGGTAACCCCTGAAATGGCCGATCCTTGTTTGACTGATAGCTTCTGTTCAAATGATAAGCATTGTTTATGATTTCTGTATTTAAATAAATTTAAAAGAATTTTCTTCATACTTTTAGGCTCCATGCACACGGGGCGTTTTAATAACGCTGGTAACGTTAGCTGTGTAAAGTCATGTTAGCGTTTTTGTCCAAAAACACTGGTTTACTACGATTTACTGCATTTTGCCACGTTTTCCAGTTTTAGAGCATTTTTACAGCTAAAAAACTCCACTAGAAACCCACTACTTCTGGGTTTTTTTCCAGCCAAAAAACACTCCTGCCAAAAAACGTTGATTACAGTCTATGTGTGCAATACGGCGCTGCGTTACTTCAATTGACAATTGCGCAGTCAAGCAACACTGCTCCCAAATGACATTCATGTCCTTTTTTCTTTTGGTGGTATTTGATTGCCTCTGCGTTTTTTATTTTTTGCGCTATAAACACAAAATCAAAATGACAATTGTGGAAAAAAAAAACATTTTTTTTTACTTTTTGCTATAAAACATATCCAGTAAAAAATTTTAAAAATCAAATTTCGTCATAAATTTAGGCCAAAGAGTATTCTTCTACATGTCTTTGCTAAAAAAAATCCCAATACGTGTAAATTAATTGGTTTATGTGAAAGTTATAGTGTCTACAAATATATATATACATGGTTTATACATGTAATACTGGAATTTAGTTTTTTTTCTATATACTAGTAATGGTGGTGATCAGTGACTTGGCGGCCACTCTGACACTGGGAGGGAACTGACAAACTGTCACTGACATCCCCAGTGACACTGATACAGTGATCAGTGCTAATAAAATGCACAGACACTGTATTAATGACACTGGGCAGGAAGGGGTTAACATCTGAGGTGATGAAAGGGTTAACTGTGTGCTGTGTGTGTGCTTTGCTAGGGAGGCATGCTGTTTTGTATTGCTCTGCTATGAAGAGCAATACAAAACAAAATGCTGCAGCTGTCAGGGGAGAGATCTGTGTTGTTTACATACAGACCTCTCCTCTGTCAGTGATAGTCAGCGATCGCCGGGTGCCGGCAGGGGAATCTCCGGCTGGGACCTGGTGATTGACAGCTGTACCCGCCAATGGTGGTGCGGGTAGAAATACAAAACTACGTATACTGTATATATGTGGGTTTACGCAGCCCTGCCACCCTGTAGCAGTAGTTCTGCTATAGGGCGGTCGGAAAGCAGTTAAGCAGTTAATCGACCCTACGAGGTTTCAATCAGACAAAGGGAGTGTTTCTTTGGTGCTCTGGGAATCTGTTGAGATATATAAATATATATATAAATATATATACAGTGCCTTGAAAAATTATTCATACCCCTTAAAATTTTCCATATTTTGTCACGTTAAAACCAAAAACGTAAATGTATTTTACTGGGATTTTATGTGATAGACCAACACAAAGTGGCACATAATTGTGAAATAGAAGGAAAATGATAAATGGTTTTCAACATTTTTTACAAATAAATATCTGAGAAGTGTGGCGTGCATATGTATTCATCCCCCTATACTCTGATACCCCTAACTAAAATCTAGTGGAACCAATTGCCTTCAGGAGTCACCTAATTAGTAAATAGAGTCCACCTGTGTGCAATTTAATCTCAGTATAAATACAGCAGCTCTGTGAAGCCCTCAGAGGTTTGTTAGAGAACATTAGTGAACAAACAGCATCATGAAGGTCAAGGAACACACCAGACAGATCAGAGATAAAGTTGTAGAGAAGTTTAAAGCAGGGTTAGGTTATAAAACAATTATCCCAAGCTTGAACATCTCACAGAGCACTGTACAATCCATCATCCCAAAATTGAAAGAGTATGGCACAACTGCAAACCTACCAAGACATGGCCGTCCACCTAAACTGACAGGCCGGCAAGGAGAACATTAATCAGATAAACAGCCAAGAGGCCCATGGTAACTTTGGAGGTGCTGCTGAGATCCACAGCTCAGGTGGGAGAATCTGTCCACAGGGCAACTATCAGTCGTGCACTCCACAAATCTGGCCTTTATGGAAAAGTGGCAAGAAAGCCATTGTTGAAAGAAAGCCATAAGAAGTCCCGTTTACAGTTTGCGAGAAGCCATGTGGAGGACACAGCAAACATGTGGAAGAAGGTGCTCTGGTCTGAGGAGACCATTCCTACCATGAAATATAGTGGTGGCAGCATCATGTTGTGGGGATACTTTTATTCAGCAGGGACAGGGAAGCTGGTCAGAGTTGATGGGAAGATGGATGGAGCCAAATACAGGGCAATCTTAGAAGAAAACCTGTTAGAATCTGCAAAAGACTTGAGACTGGGGTGGAGGTTCACCTTCCACAGGATAACGACCCTAAACATACAGCCAGAGCTACAATGGAATGGTTTAGATCAAAGCATATTCATGTGTTAGAATGGCCCAGTCAAAGTCCAGACCTAAATCCAATTGAGATTCTGTGGCAAGACTTGAAAATTGCTATTCACAGACACTCTCCATCCAATCTGACAGAGCATGAACTATTTTGCAAAGAATGGGCAAAAATTTCACTCTCTAGATGTGCAAAGCTGGTAGAGGCATACCCAAAAAGACTTGCAGCTGTAATTGCAGGTGGTTAGCTGGGCCGTTCTAGCAGGTTTATTTTATTTCTTTGAATCCAAATGAGAGTTTCCTTCATAGGAATAAGTCGGAATGATGAAACATGTCAGGAAGTGATGTCAGACGATGTAGCCGGAAGTTCTGTATCGGCCATCTTGGAAGTGGTTTATCCATCTGAGAGATAGTGAGCTTTATACTTATGCTGCTGGTTGTTTTTAGCTGCGCTAACTCTGCAGTTTTAAATGTAAGCAGTTCTATTAAAGTGCCTTTAAGTTCTTTGGAGGTCTTGCACTATTGCTATATTTTTCTCTTTGTGGTGAAGACGGGATAGCTGGTGGTCTATTCTAAGCCCTGTTTACCTGTCCTCTGGTAAGGTGCACTGGATGACAGGTTTTGGTTCACAGAAGACACCTTTTTCACTAATATTTGAGTGTATGAGTTCACATCATCTGATTTGCAGCATGTTTTGCACTTGGTTTCTTTTGTCAATTTGGTAAGCTACATTGATTGACAGGAGATCTTGTGTTTGCGTTTTTGTTTTGTTTGTGCATCAACAGCAGGGCTCTTACTTCACTTTCCATTCATCGTGCATCAGCATCAGAGGTTGGTCATCAGCTCTGAGGAAAGGGATTCGTCCCCGAAACGCGTCAGACATTTGACCGCACTGACAGTGAGAACACCTTGCCCGCCGTTGTGGCCATTGTCATTTTTCTATGCTTGTTAGATACATGCTTTGTCTGTGAGTATGTTTTTATGATTTAATTCCTACAATAAACCTTGGATAATGCACTAGGTGTGTGCGCCACCTGTTTTCTCTCTATTGATAGGTATGAGGCATTTTATTGGACACTAATGAATAAAGCACACATACCTTGCAGAATACAGTTGATTTTGTGAAAACATCAAGTTCATAAACTATTACACAAAATACTTGAGCACCTGTGTACACATGGGACTGAGCTATTCAGCCTAATTTTCTACTTTGGCCATGTTGTTTAAGAGGTCCTTGGCAGGTGGTTCTGACCCCCATCTGCTGCTCCTGTGAATGTAGCCTAAATGGATCAAAGGAGAACAGCAGCTGGCTACTAGCAGTATCGCTGGAGACACACAGTGCCAGGTATAGACACCTTGTTATATGAGTGTACATACTTTGTTTTAGGTGTTTTTTTTTTAAATAAACTATGGGTTATGCTATGTTGGTTTGAGGTCTCTCTATGTCTTGAGATTATGGGAGCAAGGAGGCCATCCGGGTACCTTGAAATGCGTCATAAGATTGATGACCACAGGATACATCTAATGAGCTCACTGACCCATTGCAGGTCACATACATCTGGTGGGTCCCAGTGTGTACAGGGGTTGTGGTAACAGGGCACTGGAATGTTTCTAACCACATTGGACATCACAGTTTGAAGTGTTTGGAGCACAATTTACAACAGGAAATTTGTAATTGTGGACACGCAGTTGGTGTTTAAGTTTTACTATATAGTGATAACTGGCAGATTATTGGTGCACAATATCAGTATTTAGGAGGTACATTTTTTCATTTATTGCCCATGGAAGTGCCACATTTAGGCCTCTTTCACATGGGCGTGCTGTATGCCCATTTTCCATCTGTGTACCGATGAAAAACAGACCCCCATGTATTTCAATGCACTTGCGGATGTAAACGGATGAACATCTTTTTACATCTGTTCATGTCCGCATTCATTAACATCTGTTTTTTTGAATGGAAGAAAACCCTAATTTTCTTCCACAAAAAAACCCGGAACCAACAAAAAATGGATGTCAATGGATGTAAACGGATGAAAAACGGATATAAACGGTTCTAAACGGATGCAAAACGGATATAAACGGTTCTAAACGGATGAAAAATGGATGACAAACAGATGTAAATGGATGAAAAATTGATGAAAAAAACAGATGTAAACGAATGAAAAAATGGACATAAACTCATCCGTTTTTTCTTTGTAGAAACGTGACTGAACTGAAGAAAAAAACTGAACGCCCATGTGAAAGGACCCTAATGGTTTATTTATGTTAATCTGTGTCAATGAGGGGCACAATCACGGAGTGGCAGCTTGGCAAGAAAGCATATATTGTATTGAAATGTTTGATTCTGTATTGTACTGGTGCAGTTTTTGATTGTTGTGTTTACATTCAATGTTATATTCACCACTTGAGCTCTGGAAGCTCCCCCTTGATTGCCAGGCCATTTTTGCTATTCGGCAAGGCCCTACTTTAACTGGCAATTGTCATGCAGAACTGTACCCAAATGAAATATCCATCATATTTTTCAGAAAAATAGAGATTTCTTTTGGTGGTATTTGATCACTGGGTTTTTTATTTTTTATTATATAAATGGAAAAAGACTGAAAATTTTGACAACAAACAATATTTTCTACTTTCTTTTATATAGCATATCCAAAAAAAAAAAAATCAAATTTCTTCATAAATTGAGGCCAAAATGTATTCCGTTACATGTCTTTGGTAAACAAAAATCCCATTAAGTGTATATTAATTGGTTTGTGTGAAAGTTATACAAACTATGGTATATTTATTTGAAAATTGATCAGTCTTGATGGCCTATCTCATTTCTTTTACGTATTGTCACCAGTGCAGTACTGCGCCATCAGATGACTGGTCTGGAGGTGATCAAGTATACTGAATGCTTTTGATTGTGATCTTTGATTGGCTAAGCTAATCACGTAGTACAGATAGCCAGGTACCATGTTTTTACTGTGGGCCAATCACAGAGCACAACAGTAAGCATGCTGTTCATGAATGGGAAACCATTCATGACAGGTTGTTTACATTGTTATCATCTAATAACTATAACCAATTATAGCGGTCACATGATACCAGGTCACCTGATACCGGTAACAGTGATCTACTGTGTCCAGTGGACACAGCGGACGTAGGAGGGGCGCAATGCACGCTACTAAACAGATGCAAGCTCAATCACGTATATTCATGACTATTGCACCAGAGATAGGCTTGTCCACTCCTACTACCACCATTACCGATCCATACCACTCCCCACCCCTTAACCAATTATACTTTACAAAAATCATGACACCATTTTGGAGTAAAATGGCCAACATGGCCTTTTATTAACAACTCACATTTTAAATACATCAGCCGTTCCTTATAACGGAAACCAAAGAATTGTTGTTGGTCTTTGAAGGCACCCCCAAATGATCCGAAATGCAACTGCGGACAACCATATACACTAGGCCTCCAGCCGCAACCAACCAGCTCGGAGACAACCATACCGTCCGCAGTGCAGCACCACCACCTTCCAGTTAAACCTTGGTTAACTGGGAATGTCCCCCGGGCACCCCATACCACCGATGGGTCCCACACCATTGTTTTACCTTCCAAGATGAGAACCGCCTCCAAAGACCAACAACCGCCCACGAACCAACATAACCCCCTTTTTTTTTTTTTCTTTCCTAGGAGGGACCCGATACCCAACAAAACAGGGAGAGCGGGAGGGAAGCTCTGATCCTTCCTAACGTCCAGCTCCACTGACGCCCCCTCAACAGAACCCCCCACCCTAAGGTGCTGCAGACCCCACCTACACTCCACCTCTGCCAACCAGATAACCCCACAATCAAATCCCAACCCCCTGGAGCTAACTTTAACCCTTTCTGTTCCCCTTCACCACTCTGGGGCCTAGTCATGCATGCCCTGCGCTATTTTCATTCTTTCTTATCCGCTACGGGCATTTCTGTATGTGTGACTGAACCTGCATGTGCTGGCCTGACACAGTAAATGTACTGTGGTGGGGCGGGAAGTGGTTAATGAATATGTAAACTCAACTTTTTATGTTCCTGATATGTGTCTGCTGTACTATGTACTTATATGAAAAATGATCCTGCACTCTTTTTGTATTGCTTCTTTTGTGCGAAATCCCTGGTGTTCCTGCCAGTCCCTCTGCTTTCCTATTAAAAACTGGTTACACTGGACAGGAGAGCACAGGGTGGTCAGGTTTCTAGCTGTGCTGAGAAATAAGCATGTTCTCCTCCAATGATCAGACTTCCTCTGACACAGTGTCCCCGCCTCCCTTGCAGCCATTCACTGGGAAGCTCAGTGTACTGCTGCTTCTCCTCTCTCAGCTCTGTAAGATCCTTATGCAGCTGACAACAGAGGGTATGTAATCACTTATCAAAAAAGAAAAAAGTATTTATATTGTTTTTTATATGTATACATAAAAGTTTTGCCTTTCAGTTCTATTTTCATCTGAATGGGTTGTTTTACAAGGTGAGCGTTTACTTATACTTTAATCACTTCAAGTGATTCAAATTCCCTGAACATGTTTATACTGATAAACCAGATAAAGCAGAACAAAGGATCTTCCCATTTATATTATAACAGCCTACTGCTACACAGCACTGAGACTAAGGTAGAGTTTAGGGTGATTGTCTAATGACTATCAGTTTTTTTTTCACTCAACCCAGCAAGTTGAACTAAAAAGAAAACTGAATAGCTCGGAAGGAGCTCGCTGTACTAACTATTCGATGTTAGTACAGCGATCTCCCCGCTGAGCCACTGTGCTCTGACAGATGGACTGCCCCTCCACCAGAACACACTAGTCAGCGCTCGCAGCCATTGGCTGCCAGCACTGATCGGATGCCAATCAGATGCTGATTTTCCAGCATGCCCGTTTGACTGAAGCCGGTTTCTGTTAGACAGTTAGACAGGTGGTGCACACACAAGCCAAATGTTGACCGGTTTCTGTTGAACCTGACGATACTGGACGATATTAAGTCTGTGTGTGCAGGGCTTAAGAATGGGTTAGAGGAGATGTAAAGAGTACCTATAAGGTAGCCATGCGAATAGAGGAAGCCAGGCCTGGTGTATATTTCTTGGACAGTGTTTTGTATATCTTGGATTCTCCATCATGGTCTAATAGGAGTAGGGTAGAGGGCAATATTAGTAGAGAGCAGGAGAGAGTAAAGTTGGCCATAGATGGATTGAAATTTGGCCAGTTCAGCAGGGACCGGCCATTCCAGCTCGACAGAAGTTGATCTAATGATCGATTTCTAATGGGAATGTTGGAAAAATGTTGACAGTCATCTGTTACAGACAATACAGTGCAGCCACTGATCAATGTATTCTGACAGCGGACGAGTCCCACTGTCAGAATACAATGGTACAGTGGGGAGGATTCCCCCATCCACCTCACTTGTATGGATGAGGGAATCTGTTTGTCTTTTTTTTTTTCATTCAAGAAAAAGAAAAAAAAAAACTATTGATCTATGGGCAGCACAGTGTCTAAATGGTTAGCACTTCTGCCTGGCAGTACCAGGGTTGTTGGTGTGAATCCCAACCATGGCACCACCTGCCTGGAGTTTGCATGTTCTCCCTGTGCCTGTGTGGGTTTCCTCCGGGTACTCCGGTTTCCTACCACACTCTAAAGACATGCTGGTAGGTTAATTGGCTCCTGTCTAAATTGGCCCTAGTATGTGTATGTATGAATGTGAGTTAGGGACCTTAGATTATATGCCCCTTGAGGGTTAGGGACTGATGTGAATGTACACTATATATATATATATGTAAAGCGCTGCGTAAATTTACAGCACTGTATAAATACCTAAAATAAATAAAACCTATGGGGAGCTTAAAAGTGTAGATAAAATAGAAAGAATGAGGCAGAAACAGACAGGATGAAAAGCAGGTTTGGAGGAGAATGTGGCAGGGGGAACATTTTTGAAAAAAGGAGGGAATTGTCCCCCCCAGGCCTGTATGAGTGCTGGTTCACACCAAAACACTGTGTGGGAAAGGTGAGTTTGTGTGCATTTCCTGCACTGCACTGAAAATGCCCTGTCTTTGCAATTCTGCTGTATGTGCCAATACATTGCTAATGACACCCCAAAACGAAGATTATAAACAAAGTGCATTTGTAGACACCAGATCGCATAGTATCACACTACCATGCAATTTGGTGTGGCAGGTTTTTCAAAAGTAGTGTATTCGCTATTTTGTGTGGGTTTGGTGTGATTTGCAGCAAAATTGCCTGCATGGAGGAATCTTATAGAAACATGGCCTGTTTTCCTTTTTGATTCTGGTGTGAACTGGCCCTGATAGTCAGGTAGGGATCTTTACTTCTAGAAGATGTTACTAACAGGGCCTTCCCCTTCCTTGATTTTCCCTGGATTGGGCTACTTTTATCTTTTGTCTTTACATACTGTATGATACAGAATGGAAATATACCTTGGTTCTTGCTTTCCTTTGAGAAATAGAAATGGACAATTTCCCTAATTAACTGGTAATTAGAGCACTTTGTATTTGTAGCCATAATATTTAGGTGTGAGTTACCTGGACTCTGGCCACTCCTGGTCACCCCTGAGGGCACACCTTTTGCACTCTTGTCACCCTTACTATCTAATTGCTTCATCACCTTCTTTTGTATTCAACAGTGCCTGATGTTTATCTCAAACAGCTTAGAATTCCCATGTGACACTAGTGCAATATTTACCAATTCTGTTTAGAAGTACTTCAATGAAAATGTCTTATCTTGCCATAAGCTGTTTTTTCCTGTATCCTGTCATTGTTGAGAAGAGAATTCACCTGAAGGTACACAGGCATATTTCAAGGTGGTCAGATGTAAGCTAATAATCCCATATCTAAAGATTTTTCTTTCTTTAATGCTTGACACCTATACATGTTTAATGCATATCCTAACATTTCAGTGTAGGCACTCAACTGTACAAACCTTATTATTCCCTCACAAATCTCCCACTGCAAAAATATAGTTGTGCATAATGCTTAAAGTGTATTGAAACCCAAAAACAAAATATATTGCAGTTATTAATCCTTAGATATGGTTGCTATATTAGTTTTATTTTTTCAGTTTTTTCCCATTATTTTCACCCGATGATCAGTAACACACTTCCTGTCCTAGGGTGGCTATGCTCACTCTCGCACCGTAGTTATGAAGGAGCACCATAGCCATTCTTGGACAGCAGCATTGTAAACCTGTGGAGAGGGTAGAGTGAGATAGATTAGTAGATTTAGATGGACCTTACTTAGGATTATTGCCTTTTGTGATAAAGGTTTTAAAGCGGAACTATACTTACCTCTTCTCCATCGTCTCAAGTCCATGAGGTGTCCCTCACCAGCGCCAGCAGCTTCTCCTGGAGTGTTGGTCTTCAGGCATGTTCATTAGCCAGCACAGAATGACATAATATCTGCGTATGCGCAGCTCCCTTTACATGCCCTAGAATACTGCGACCAGGCAGGTAGGTGTATTATATTGCAGAAAAGGCATTGCTTGTCTCTTCCACAATAAATAATCTGCTGTTTAGCAAGTTTTAGGAAAATGCCCTCACTTCCGTTATAACTATATAAATACAATCTGACCATTGTAAGCTCCATTGTCAGTTGTAAATGGTTTGTCTCAACCCTCTGCCACCTTTGTTGGCCAGCTTGATCTGTTAAAGTGGCTGTAAACCCTTACTTACACCCAGTAAAGTGACTAACCTCAGCTGAATCCTCCTACATAAGTCATACCTGTTTATCTGCAGTCTTCTCTTTTCTACAGCCATTCAATGTCCAGAATTTATGAAGCTTGTTTGAGCTGACAGAAAGTGGTTGTAAACCCTTACTTATACCCAGTAAAGTGACTAGGCTCAGGTGAATCCTCCTACATAAGTCATGCCTGTTTATCTGCAGTCTTCTCTTTTCTACAGCCATTCAATGTCCAGAATTTATAAAGCTTGTTTGAACTGTCAGAAAGTGGTTGTAAACCTTTACTTATACCCAGTAAAGTGACTAACCTCAGCTGAATCCTCCTAAATAAGTCATACCTGTTTATCTGCAGTCTTCTCTTTTCTACAGCCATTCAATGTCCAGAATTTATAAAGCTTGTTTGAGTTGTCAGAAAGTGGTTGTAAACCTTTACTTATACCCAGTAAAGTGACTAGCCTCAGGTGAATCCTTCTACATAAGTCATACCTGTTTATATGCAGTCTTCTCTTTTCTACAGCTATCCAATGTCCAGAATTTATGAAGCTTGTTTGAGTTGTCAGAAAGTGGTTGTAAACCCTTACTTATATTCAGTAAAGTGACTAGCCTCAGGTAAATCCTCCTACATAAGTCATACCTGTTTATCTGCAGTCTTTTCTTTTCTACAGACATTCAATGTCCAGAATTTATAAAGCTTGTTTGTGCTGTCAGAAAACAGGGGGAGGAGGCCTGAAATTGCACACTACAGAGCACAATGAGGAGAGCTATGAGAGCTGATTGGAGGAAAGGGACACACACCTCTTTCCACAGCACACAGGAACAGAGCTGAGGCTGTCAATCACAGGCTGCGTGCTAGAGCTCCCTCCATCATAATTTTTTTCTTGGTGTCAGGAAAGCTTGTCAGAAGTGACACATGCAGATAGCAGAGGGACAAAGCAGCAGACAGAAATTACACTTAGTGCTCTGGATAAAGACAAGTACACCACATAGAGGGATATGCTTTGTTCATGTTCCATGTATGATGATTACAACCACATTAACCACTTGCCCTCCAGAGGATTTACCCCCCTTCCTGACCAGGCCATTTTTTGCATTACGGCGCTGCTTTACTTTGACAATTGCGCGATCAAGCAATGCTACACCCAAATTAAATTGACATCCCTTTTTTCCCACCAATAGAGCTTTCTTTTGATGGCATTGATCGCCCATGCGTTTTTAATCTTTTGCGTTATAAACAAAAAAAGACCAACAATTTTGAGAAAAAAAAACAATATTTTTGACTTTTTGCTATTAAACATGTCCAGTAAAACAATGTAAAAATTCAAATATCGTCATAAATTTAGGCCAAAATATATTCTGCTACATGTCTTTGCGAAACAAAATCCCAATACGTGTAAAGTAATTGGTTTATGTGAAAGTTATAGCGTTTACAAATGGCGGTATATATACTGGGTTTTTTTTTTAGTAATGGCAGCGATCAGCGACTTATAACGGGACTGCGTCAGGCACTCTTACACTGGGGGGAACTGATTTGGTGTCACGGACATCCCCAATGACACCAATACAGTGATCAGTGCTAATAAAGAGCACTGACACTGTACTAATGGCACTGGGCAGGAAGGCGTTAACGTGGGGCGATCAAAGGGTTAACTGTGTGCTGTTTTACTACATGGGCTGTGTCTTTGTTTCACTGTAAGCACACTGCTTTGTATGGCTCTGCTATACATAGCTATACAGTGTGCAGGATCTCACAGGGGAGAGATCTATATTGTTTACATACAGGTCTCTCCCTCATCGAAGATACTCGGCGATCACAGGGTGCCTGCGAGTAATTACCGGCCGTGACCCAGTGGCTGACAGCCGAGACCTTGAATGGCGATGCGGCTCGTGCACACCCCCTACCCGGAACTGCAAAATCACGTATATATACATGACTTTGTGCACCCCTGCCGCCCCGTAGCAGTATTTCTGCTATAGGGCAGAGGGGAAGTGGTTAACCACTTGAGCTCTGGAAAGCTCCCCCTTGATGGCCAGGCCATTTTTGCTATTCGGCACTGCCCTACTTTAACTGGCAATTGTCATGCAGAACTGTACCCAAATGAAACATCTATCATATTTTTCAGATAAATAGAGAATTCTTTTGGTGGTATTTGATCACTGGGTTTTTTATTTTTTATTATATAAATGGAACAAGGCTGAAAATTTTGACAACAAACATTTTCTACTTTCTTTTATAAAGCATATCCAATAGAAAAAAAAAATCTAATTTCTTCATAAATTTAGGCCAAAATGTGTTCTGCAACACATTTTGACATCATTGCTTACTACGTGTAAAATCTGTGAATGATCACAGAGGTCACATGGTACAAGGCTATTCACAACAGCCTTGTACCATGTGACAAGCTGTGACCAATCACAGCTCACTCAATACTTCTCAATGACTGCAAGAATGCAGCCAGAGAGAAGGAGAAATGATTGCTTTTACATCCTATATGGGTGTAAAAGCAATCAGTGTAAAAAAAAAAAAAATCTTCATCACCCCCACAAGTAGTACAGTGTCACCATGGTGATACTGTACTGCTAGTGTGACAGTATGTAAAAAAATAAATAATAATAATAATATAAAAAAATAAAATAAAAATGTAAAAAAAATTTTTTTTAAATTATAATTTTTGGTTATAAACTAATTTGGATTTTTTTTTTTACTAAAAAGATAACGGAATAACTTTTGGCTAAGATTTATGATGAAATATTATTTATTTGCAAAACTGTATAAAAAAAAACACTTTTTTTCAAAATTTTGGGACTTTTTCATTTACATAGCAAAAAAAAATTAAAATCCTAGCTGTGAATAAATACCACCAAAATAAAGCTTTATCTGTCTCAAAACAATGGCAAAAAATTAATTTGGGTACAGTGTTGCATGACCGCGCAATTGTCATTCAAAGTGTGATAGTGCTGAAAGCTGAAAATTGCCCTGGTCAGGAAGGGGGTAAAAGTGTCCGGTCTGGAAGTGGTTAAATGTGGGATATATCCTCCAAAAATGAATCCCACTCAGGAAATTCTTGCTTGACAACCTACAAACGATCACCCACAGCTGATGACTGTCCCCTCTTGTTTGATCATTTGACCGTGAGAGCTGCTTTAGAAAATCTTCAATCAGAATCTGCAAGCCTGGAGCTGGAATGGAGGAAAGCTCAGAGCTCACCAACCCCCTGAGAGAGGACCACCTGTATGGCAGGGAAAGAGCGGACCAGCTGATAGGCCTGGTAGCAGCCACCAACCCACAAGTGGTGCAGGAGAGGATCTCAGTGAGTACACCTACACCCCCTGTGCCAATAGGGGAAGGAGAACTTTTTATTGTTGTCTGTTTCCCTGTTGCAAACTTTCCTTCACTTTTTGTAAAAATTAGGGAAATGAGGAGCCCAAGACAGCTGTAAAATGTGACAGGGGATCTAATCCTCCTATTCAAAACTAAAATAAAACTTTTTGGGTATAGATAAATCTCCATAAGTATCTATCTATCTATAGATCTATCTTTAGTCTTTCATTTACTAGGCATTTCCTTATTATTTTTCTCAAAAATTCCATTCCAGATGGATTAAAAGAAGATCAACAAAATCAATGGATGAAAATCATTATTATAATGGTTTGGTAACTGGCTTCCTAAACAGTTGTGTAAGTACAATTCACAAGCTGTCACATTCACACATGCGTCTAGTCTGAGTAGCAGGAGATAAATATAGGCCTGATGATCCTCACACCTAGCAAGCCAACAAGCTGATTGCTTTGGTGTCACTGAAGCAAACTGAACATATGTCCCAGATGGTGCAGAGATGGTGGGGACTAGTGACATAATGTGCTGAATAATCAGGAGGATCACAGCTATGTACCAGTTCCTGGTTAGGTCTGCATACATAATTTAAGGGAAGTGTGTTTTTGTAGAGAGGCAGTAGCGTGGTGATGGTTTTAGAAGTAGTAGTCACTGTAGGAACTGTGAACCTGGTGGATGAAATAGCCTTAAAGCTGGACATGTATTTGGCAAATAGAACAATAAAACTTTGGATCCCATTTTTGTTGTAAAAGCAGAGCAATCAAAGATATGAAATGGTGGTTTTGATTGTCCGCAAGAAGACAGAACTAAAATTTGCTCCATCCAATTCAGCATTGAAATCTGATGGCGTTCAACAAAAGTGCCATTTTTTTTTTTTCATTTCGATTTCCTTATTTCTATAAACTGTATTGAAGCTGTCAATTTATTGTCCAGTTTTGCCTTCAAAATCAAGGCAATTCAGGTGGCTGATCAAAAATTTTTTACAAGTTTTACAACTTAAACATTCAAACCAAAACAAACCAATTAATCCAGATAGGTTCTCATAAATGATATTGATCAGTTCACAGCTTATCAACCAAACCATGTAAATTGTATACTTCAAGCGTAAACACAGTAAAAGAACCATTCTGCTCTACCATACGACTCCTGTACTCATTGCACACAAAACCAGCAATTTTAGGGTTTTGTTGATTTTTAACAAAAAATAGGTAAAATTGACCGCAAATGTTCACATTCTGTATATGGCCAGCATAACCCACCTTCAGAAATGGATGTATATTCCTCCCTTTGATGCAGAGCAATCATTATAGTGTAGATATCTCATAAATTATTACAGGTATTTATGTAACAATGATAATTTATGCAAGCTCATATATTGTACATTCACACCAGTCCCTGCCTTCTTGGAGCTTACAGTCTAAAGCCCTTAAATTACATTCAAATATACACATACTAGTGTAGTGCCCTCCTAGTTAGCTTGGGGGAGCTAGAAACCTGATTGTCAGGGAGGAGGGCTAAGTAGCAGCCTGGGTGTGATAGTCGGGTTAAATTTGGGTCAGGGCTGAGAGGCTCTGCAGGCTAGCCCCTCGGGAATTTTTTCCTGCTCTAGAGCTCTGAGGAGTGGCTGGCTTGTACTCAGCAGAAGGCATGGCAAGGGGCTAAGGCAAACCCTTAAGGGTAAGGGAGCCTGCTCAGCAGCAGGAGTAGGAGGAGGGTGAAGGTGGAAGAGAGAAGTTGAGGTGCAGGAGCCTGGGAGGGACCCTGGGTGGAAGAGGCTCACCTCCAGGAGTGATGCTGGAAAGAAGGAAAGTTGTGGACTTCACTGGCCCCCTGCGAGAGGACCACCTGGCAGCAGGGAAGGAGCGTCCCAGCTTAAAGGCCTGGTAGCAGCCACCCATCCAACGCAGCCCGAGGCACCTATACCCCCTGGGCCAGAGAGAGGGGAGAGCATTTGGGTGAGAAACCTAACTCACTCTGCAGCTGGGACTATTGCCCTACCTGTAGTTACTACTGGATCCCCTGTCCAGGAATTCCTCCATAGAGCCAGGTTGAGGAGCATCTAGGGTTGGAGAGATACATTGGGAGATTCTGGCTAGCTCTCCAGAAGAGGATTTCTGTATAAAGACTTGTATTATGTTCAGGACATTTGCCCTCAGTTGCAATTCCCTTGGGCATCCCATACACCCCTTACCCCATCCACATTCTAAAAAAAAACCTCAAAACAAAGGACTAGTTTCTGTCTTCTGATACAAGTCTGAATGGAAAATGTGTATTGCCTAGCTGTGCAGGACTATAGGGGGACCCAAAACTCAGCAACTCCTAAAGGGGTAGTACTATACTAGGGCCAATTTAGACAGGAGCCAATTAACGTACAAGCATGTCCTTTGGGGTGTGGAAGGAAACCGGAGTAACACCACACAAACACAGGGAGAACAAACAAATTCCATGCAGGTATTGTCAAGGATGGGACTCCAACCTAGTGCTGCCAGTCAGAATTGCCAGACACTAAGCCACATACCTTGTATGGTTGTAAACATGTTACAGTATATAGGAAACTTATGTGTGTAGTAGTTTATATTGATGATCCATTGTTGTCTTTATTAGAAAGCTGATCTAGAGAAGTGATGTGCTTTTATTGCAGGAGTGAGTTCATGTATACATAAAGTGGCTGACAACAGACAGAGAAGATCAGCAGAGATGAAAGCGATGATTCAAAAGGGGAAAATAGCTTTTTTTATGAAAAATAAAAGCATAGCATTTTTTACAACACATGGTGTTTAAACAATCCAGATGTCATCCAGTTAGAGTTTATATCTAGGAATGAATCCATACAATGCCTATTTAGCTGAAAAAAGATATGATCTAAAAATGCCTTTGTGACTTGAAAACATATAAGTGAAATGCTACAACGCACCTTCCTCACTTTGTAGATCTATATATGTATGTAAATTACCAACTACCCACTTTGATGTGATATGTTATTATACCAATGTACAAGTCAGTACACCCTTTATATAAATGTGATAAATAAGTGTTACAAAACACCTCCCCCAATGATTGGATTCCACTGGTTAACTACTTTAACTCTGCCCTATAGCAGGATTACTGCTACAGGGTGGACTCTGCGCAAAATCACACACACACACACACGTATATATATATATATATATATATATATATATATATATATATATATACGTGATTTGCATTTCCGGTAGGCATGCGCGCCACCCTACCCGCGCCACCATTGGTGGCTAGGCATAGATATCACCCGGCGATTGTTGTGCAAAGCTAACAAGGAAGAGACTTGTGTGCAAACAACACAGGTCTCTCTCCTGCCACCAAGGACATGCACAGCAGAGAAATACAAAGCTGCATGTCTCTGTAGTAAAACAGCACACAGCACACACAGTAAAATACACACAGCACACAGTTAACCCTTTGATCGCCCAAGAGTTAACCCCTTCCTGCCCAGTATCATTAGTACAGTGTCAGTGCTTTTTTTTTAGCACTTATCACTGTATTAGTGTCACTGGGGATGTCAGTGACAGTTCCCACCCAGTGTCAGAATGCCTGCCGCAGTCCCGTAGTCCCGCAGTCCCGCTATAAGTCACTGATCGCCGCCATTACTAGTATAACAAAAATTTAAATTCCAGTATATATACCACCATTTGTAGACGCTATAACTTTCAAGTAAACCAACTAATTTACACGTATTGGGATTTTTTTTTAGCAAAGACATGTAGCAGAATACATTTTGGCCTAAATTTATGACAAAATGTGATTTTCTAAAAGTTTTTAATGTTTCAATGTTTAATAGCAAAAAGTCAAAAATATTGTTTATTTTCTTTTAAAAATTGTCGGTCTTTTTTGTTTAGAGATCAAAAAATAAAAAAGGCAGAGGTGATCAAATACCTCCAAAAGAAAGCTCTATTTGTGGGAAAAAAGGACATAAATTTCAGCGATGCATGACCTCGCAATTGTCAGTTAAAGGAACGCAGCGCCGTATCACAAAAAATGGCCTGGTCAAGAAGGGGGGGGGGGTGTAAATCCTCAGGAGGGCAAGGGGTTAAATATCTAGAAATACTGTGCATATAATATAAAATGCAAACAGAAAACTACAAAAAAAAGAATTCCATAAATTACATTAATTATACATGTGCTACAGTACACCTCCCCTTTGACAAATAACCATCAGTCATCCCTTCTGGACTGCCATGTCCTTTTCTTCCATATGAAAGTTCAATGCAGTTCATTTAATCCTGGTGCTTCAGTGATCGTGCTCAAAACATGTGGTGATCAAATCAGTGCTTCCACACATGCTCCCCTTTTTCACCGCACTCACCAAAATTGTTTGACCCCTTTTAGAAAGCAGGTCAGATGTGCTCAAAGTTAATCCTCAGTCCCTGTTGCGCGATATTCCACTGGTGCGGTGTCCTGCCGAACTCCAGGTGTTTATCTCCTCCTCCACATGGACCACCTCATATAACATCAAAAGAGGGAAGCCCCCATAGTATAATACCTTTTATTAAACGGTATTGTATCAAGTATTGCACTTAGTGTCAAAACATTGTTAGCACTTTAAGAAAACATAAGACCAAAACGCCACTTGTGTGGTTTATATCTACTCTAATGCCTTCAAGCATTATAGAATATAGTGAATAGAATATAGGATTTTTGCTTTAAGCCAGTTAGCAAGAGGTTCTAACTGTAATGCCACCCCCGAAGAAGGTGCTGATGATTTTGGGTTCTCTGTTCGTGCAGAACAGAGAACCCAAAATCATCAGCACCTTCTTCGGGGGTGGCATTACAGTTAGAACCTCTTGCTAACTGGCTTAAAGCAAAAATCCTATATTCTATTCAAGAACAGTCTTGAACCCCCCTAACACCTGGTTAAATAAAAATACTGCAAACCCAAGTGCAAGAGACTCTCGAAGGAATGGTTTTGCAAGATAATGCTTTACTAGAGATTTTTAAGTCAGCATGAGACAAAAGATGATAGCTGTGGGTATTCCCCAACTTGCAAAGTATAGAATCAAGCAAAGTCACAAAGATATAGAATAGAATGACAGTGACAATGGACTTAAATGCAGGACCAACAGATCCTAGATAAACCTATGATTCCAAGAGCAAGAGGGGGAAGAGGAGACTTTAGTCAATCAACTCCCTCTAAGTCCTGCCGTCACAAGCAAAGAAAGCAAAAAAGCATAATTTATGAAACCTGGGCAGATGTTCCCCTTTACAGTAAACAATTGCTACAACAACAAAAAAACGATGGTCAGTGACAGACCCAGTAGACCGAATCCTTTGAATGGAGGAGTCCTTGAGGTAAGTGTGGCCTCAATATTGTGTTAGGGAGAATTTTGGGTTTGCACCAGCTCACCAGACCCCTGGGAGATGACACAACCGAAATCCGCTGTGGAGGGTCAGGCTCCTGGAGTAGAATGGCATCAAATTATCTCCTGACAACCAATAAAGACAGTGAGTCCAGATGCATGCAAAGTGCACAGCAGTGGCTGACCCAATTTCCGGATGATACTGTGGTCCCTAGAATGTGGAGGGTCACCCTGTGGTGCTGGGTGATGCTGGACTGCCAAGCAGGTTTACTGCACTGGACGGTGCTGCTGCAGCCTTGTCCTGAAGAGGAAAGAGACATACTCCCCTTTGTCAGCCTCCAAGTCCCCGCGCCAGGAACCCAGCGCAGCTGCTGCAGATGAATACAGTATCTCCCAGAGTACACCCCTCACATTTTTGTAAATATTTGATTCTAACTTTTCATGTGACAACACTGAAGAAATGACACTTTGCTACAATGTAAAGTAGTGAGTGTACAGCTTGTATAACAGTGTAAATTTGCTGTCCCCTCAAAATAACGCAACACACAGCCATTAATGTCTAAACCGCTGGCAACAAAAGTGAGTACACCCCTAAGTGAAAATGTCCAAATTGGGCCCAAAGTGTCAATATTTTGTGTGGCCACCATTATTTTCCAGCACTGTCTTAACCCTCTTGGGCATGGAGTTTACCAGAGCTTCACAGGTTGCCACTGGAGTCCTCTTCCACTCCTCCATGATGACATCACAGAGCTGGTGGATGTTAGAGACCTTGTGCTCCTCCACCTTCCATTTGAGGATGCCCCACAGATGCTCAATAGGGTTTAGGTCTGGAGACATGCTTGGCCAGTCCATCACCTTTACCCTCAGCTTCTTTAGCAAGGCAGTGGTCGTCTTGGAGGTGTGTTTGGGGTCGTTATCATGTTTGAATACTGCCCTGCGGCCCAGTCTCCGAAGGGAGGGGATCAAGCTCTGCTTCAGTATGTCATAGTATATGTTGGCATTTATGGTTCCTTCAATGAACTGTAGCTTCCCAGTGTCAGCAGCACTCATGCAGCCCCAGACTATGACACTCCCACCAAAATGCTTGACTGTAGGCAAGACACACTTGTCTTTGTACTCCTCACCTGGTTTCCGCCACACACGCTTAACACCATCTGAACCAAATAAGTTTATCTTGGTCTCATCAGACCACAGGACATGGTTCCAGTAATCCATGTCCTTAGTCTGCTTGTCTGCAGCAAACTGCGGGCTTTCTTGTTCATCATCTTTAGAAGAGGCTTCCTTTGGGGACGACAGCCATGCAGACCAATTTGATGCAGTGTGCGGCATATGGTCTGAGCACTTACAGGCTGCCCCCCACCCCTTCAACCTCTGTAGCAATACTGGCAGCACTCATACGTCTGTTTCCCATAGAAAACTTCTGGATATGATGCTAAGCATGTGCACTCAACTTCTTTGGTCGACCATGGCAAGGTCTGTTCTGAGTGGAACCTGTCCTGTTAAACCGCTGTATGGTCTTGGCTCAGTTTCAGGGTCTTGGCAATCTTCTTATAGCCTAGGCCATCTTTACGTAGAGCAGCAATTCTTTTTTTCAGATCCTCAGAGACTTCTGTGACATGAGGTGCCATGTTGAACTTCCAGTGACCAGTATGAGAGAGTGAGAGTGATAACACCAAATTTAACACACCTGCTCCCCATTCACCCCTAAGACCTTGTAACACTAACGAGTCACATGACATTGGGGAGGGAAAATGGCTAATTGGGCCCAATTTCAGTTAGGGGTGTACTCACTTTTGTTGCCAGCAGTTTAGACATTAATGGCTGTGTGTTGAGTTATTTTGAGGGAACAGCAAATTGACACTGTTATACAAGCTGTACACTCACTACTTTACATTGTAGCAAAGTCTCATTTATTCATTGTTGTCACATGAAAAGATATAATAAAATATTTAAAAAAATGTGAGGGGTGTACTCACTACTTTGAGAAACTGTATCTGCCTCCTTAGGATGCCCTTCGGTTTTCTTTCCCTCTGGTAGGTGTACTCCAAACAAGCTGAAGGATACAGTGTCTCTAGGCGATGGGACTACAGGTCCCATGATCCATTGCTTCTTGGACACACAGGAAATTATGTGATTATTCTGTGCTGAACACTGGGCAGGAAGAAAGAGGATCTCAGTCAATGCAGCAGATGTCCCTGAATTGCAAAATGATCCAGCGTGGACCTGGCTACATAACTGTCACAAAGTCCTGTGTAAATAGATACAATACGTATATCAGCTATAGATATGCAGCATTAAATTGAAAAAAAAAATGTTTGAGACAGACAAATTAAGGAAAAAACATTAGAGTTTGCTGTCTACAAATTGAATAACTGTTCTGAGCCATGAAAAACAATGTTGTCTTAACCAGATCTCAAATGAAGTAGAGCAATTTACGGACAGTAAATCAGCATAAAACAACACTTTTGCAGCTTGAACAAGATGTTTAAGGCTCTTCAAGGATATATATCAAATATTTTTGTACTACATTATATCAGTATGAAACAACTGGAATAAATCCAAAAGCAACAAGTTTGCCTATATCTCCCAGACCGAACACATACACAAGGCTAATGCCTCTCACAATCTGCAGAGCTTTGTCTAGTGAGAACATGCTTGCAATGTCAACAAAGATTAAAATCAAAGTAATTTTTTTTCAATGAATTAAATTGGACCCATTTTTGAGATCCATCAGTGCAGAAGCTTGGAGGGGTCTCCTCAGAAGATGTGATTTCAATTTTTAGATGCTGTGGTACAGTATAAGCACATTAATATTTGAAGCTGAAGCATAAAACCAGGGGGGCAGATGGCTTGTTGATCCTTACTAGGAAAACCTGATGAAGTAATCCATGATGAAACACATTGAATAGAAAAAGTGATGTCAGATGCAAGGTTTATCTGTGGAATGTATATGAAGGTAAAAATTGTCAAATGCACTAAAAATAGTGACATCTGCATGTAGGATATTTAGGTGTTTTTCTAGTTGGAGTAGAAGGATGCCGCACTCTCTTCAGCCCATGTATAGATTTAGATGAAGAGCGGCCTCAGCCTATGAAGTATATACACGGAGATTTATTACTGATTATTTAGAATGTACTGTAGCTGTTGTTTAATGTTTAGGCATGTTCATATATAATATAGAAGGGTTATTTTTTATGCATGTATTTAATAGGCACATTTTAGTAGTATGCTGTAGGTTTGGCTACATTATTTATTTATTTATTATTTATTACAGATACTTATATAGCGCTGTCAATTTACGCATCGTTTTACATATATATTTACCTTCACATCAGTCCCTAACCCTCAAGGGGTGTACAATCTACAATCTAATCCTACATTATGCAGGATTTCTTTTCTTTAATAGACTTAATTAACAGCAAACAATTTAAACATTGAACTGGTTGGCTTAATTTTACGGGTCTCTAGAATACGGCGTCTGCTGTGTGAGTGGAGTATTGGAAGGAGGAATTTTAGCCTTGGAGATCGGGAACGGATATCCTAGGATTCCAGTGCCGCAAGTTGAAGGAAATATCATTTTATCTAGCCTTTGGAAAATTATTAACCAAAGCTCAGTGTGCCAACCATGAGAGTGGGAGGCAACACTGTTTGGTGAGTGCACACCTGAGAGGGGAGCACCACACATATATATAATTTATTTTTTGCATATGTTTTTTCACATGGTGTTTGCTTAATGGACTGGGTTATTTGGACTTTTTTATTTGAATTACCATTACTTATTTTTATATTAACAATATTAATAATATTATTATTTATTGATTATTTATATTATATATGATATACATTTTTTATTTTGTGAGGATTTTTACATTGATAATTGATGCATGCGCCACAGGAATATTTTTTCTGAAATTTTTTGCACATTATGTACAGTATTTTATTATTGGTGTTAGGATTCCTGCATTAATCCAGTTGTAATGCATGGTTATTGCCTGATAGGGCAAAAAAGGTTAGATTGGGAGACTTTTATTTCATTTCTATGGGTACTTTACTACATTTTGCTGTGGATGTGTGATTGGGTGCAAAATTGAGCATTAGAAGGTTACATCTATGAATAACCAACAGCCCTACTGTAGGAAATCCTGATGAAGACATTTCTTTTGAATAAAATTTGAAGTTAAAGAATCCACACTCTACCCTTGTTGTCAAAGAAGTCATACTATATTCTTGTTGCAGATGACAACCAATAATCATTTTCCTTGTAATGTGTTAATTAGAATCTAAAGCTTTGCTAACCCTTGTCTGATTGCCCCTGTGTCCACCCCATGTTGATCCTCAGCCTCTCAGTCAAGGCATTGTATGCTTAGAATGCCTAGAAGGATGCATTTCAAAGGTCTTATCAGAGTGGCCACATTAAAGGGTGTTTATTTTTGCATATTCACAGCCTGACAGGGAATGAATTCATTTGAAATGCAGATCAGCTTAGTTTCATTCCAGACCTCCCCCTTCTTCCATCTGGATAGTATTAGTAATCAAATACTAAGTACCTTCCCCCCCCCCTACAATTGGTAGAGTTTAATAATATGACACATTAAAAGATACATTTTGTAGATTCTTATAAATGAGGGTTATGTCATACGTAACAAAAAAACTTTGACTTAAGCATTCTTCATAAATATATGTTAACCAGTGTGTCACCTAATAGATTACATTACTGGTCACAGCTTCCAAGAGATCATTGAACCATTGTCTTCTGTTTTATAAGCTGTGTCAACATTCTCCTCTACTGCAAAATACTGGCAGGTTCACAGAGTGGCGAGAGGTAGACTTGTGAGAAATTTGGTCATTAAGGTCCAGGTGAGGACTCTGCAGGTTATCATTAGGGATGAGCTTAAAGTTCAGTCTGAACTGATTCATTAACAACACCTTGAGTCCTTAAGTAACCAATGATGTCCCTGGCCATGTAGGTAAAGGAGCCCAGGATAAAAATGATGTGGGGATTCCACTCGTACTTTAGACTAGGCCCTTCATGTCTGGTGCAAAAGGTAAGGATGTATATGGAGAACACCATGCATGCCAGGAAAGAAGAACTTGTCCTCATCCCCCACCAAAGTATCCCCCTTCCTTGCTGAGGGCATATGGCCTTACATGCTTTGGGGCTGGGGTAGGTGCATGCTCATCCATTTAGGATTGATATAGGATAAGAATTGATAAAGATGAATGCTCTTCCTGTTTACAAGCAGAATGAAGTGGCTGGGAGATGTCATTTTGCTGGCAATTTAAACACATTATTTTTCTTCGTACATATCAATTTTGCTATAGTAGGTTAAATACGTCGCACAGATGCGTCACTTCACAGGCAGGATTAGGGCTTTCCCCAAGCATGTAAAACCAGTTTCTGCCTGGCCACTATATATCAATGGCCAGACGGAACAAGCTGCATTCTGATAAGGCTTACCCATTCCCAGCAACGTCCTGATGTCATTTCCTGCCTGGCGGCCATCTTGGATGTGCCTCAAGCTGGCTACTGTACCCACGCTGATGTGAGAGATCAGCAGTGCCTGCCCTGGATCCCGGTTCTTATCTGCGCCGCGACTCCCGGTTACTGCGCCTGCCATCCTCGCCTCCTCCTGTGGGACCCGCCTAGAGCGCCAGCCACGCCACACCTTGGCATTGCAGCCATCCATTTGTGAGGTGCAGCACAGATGACATCCTCCTCCTTATATATTGATGCCTGATATCTACCCACGTCTTGTGAGTTTTTATAATCTTGTGTGCAATAAACTTTTATATTCATACTGCACTTAGTCTGGCGCACTTCTCTTTCTTCTCCACTCTAACCGATTGCACGCTCCCTTGGTGCAAGGGGCGGACTGACCATACGGGTACTTGGGCAGTGCCCGAGAACCAGGGCCAGTAGGGGGCCCCATGAGGGGTTCTGTCACTGCCCCTCTACTTGTTCCTGAGCATAAGTCGTATAGCTGTCTCTGTACATGGTGCTCTCCTCAGCAGCTTCCTTTAAGTCCCCATAGATCAGTGACGTGAAGGTCCCCACACACACAGATCCCCTAACCTGAGGACAGAACGGAGACAGCCGAGAGCAGACAGCACAGAGAGCCCCCGCCCCCCCTCACCTCCTCTCTCTCTTCCTCCCTCTCTCTTACCCCCCTCTTTTTCATCTCCCCTCTCTCTCACCCCCACCATTCCTCTCTCTCTTCCTCCCTCTCTCTTACCCCCCCTCTCTTTCATCTCCCCTCTCTCTCACCCCCACCATTCTTCTCTCTCTTCCTCTCTCTCACCCCCCCTCTCTTTCACCTCGCCTCTCTCTCACCCCCACCATTGCACTCTCTCTTGCCCCACTCTCTCTTACTCCCTTCTCTCTTACACCCCCCTTACCCTCTCTCTCACCCCTCTCTCTCTCTTTTGCTCTCTCATTCCCCCCTCCCTCCTCCTCTCTCTCTTACCCCCATCTCTCCTACGTCCCTCTCACTTACCCCCCTCTCTCTTACCTCCCTCTCTCTCACCCCCCTCTCTTCCCCCCCCCTCTCATCCTCCTCTTTTTCTCTTCTCTTTCCCCCTCTCTCTCATCCCCTGTCTCTCTCTTCCCCCTTCTCTCTCGCCTTCCCTCTCTCTCACCTTCCCTCTCTCTCTCAACCCCCTCTCTCTGTCATCCCCCTTCTCTCTCTCATTCCCCTCTCACACCTGTCGCCCCTCCTCTCTCTCACCCCCCCCTCTCTTCCTTACCCCTCTCCCTTCTTCTCTCTCACTCACTCCCTTGTTCTCTTTCACCCCCTCTCCATCTTACCCCCCTCACCCACTCTCTCTTTCTTACCACCTCTTTTTGTTTCAACTCCTCTCCATCTTACCCCCTCAAGCCCACTCTCTCTCTCACACACCCCTCTCACACACCCCTCTCTCACCTCCCTCTCTCCCCCCCTTCTTCCGCCCCTCCCCTTTCTTCATCTCTCTCCTACTTTTCCATCTCCCCCATCCCTCTCTCTCTCTCTCCCTCCCTCCCTCCTATTCCTATCTCTCCTCCCCCTCCCCCTCTCCTCTTCTGTCTCTATCCCTGCACCCAACTCTTCACCTCTTTAATATGTAACAGGAAATTCTGTCATAATTCAGAATCTCAGTAAAAAATGCACTCTGTCAGTAAAGTTTCCATGTAGAAAAAAAAAATTGTGGAGAAGTTGGCAACCCTATCAGGAAGGAGCTGAATGTCTAAACAAATCAATTAAAATGATTGCAAAGGCAGCTGCGTGCACCACACTTTTTTAATCTAATATTAGGGCCCAAGTTTTGATCTTGTACACAGGCCCACTGGTTTCATAAAATGCCCCTGGTTGCATCAGAAAGATAGCTGCTGCACGTTGTCCATCTTTAAACCTGAAAATGCCCATTGGCTTCTACAGAAGGAAGCCAGGACCTTCCATGCAGGCTATGCTGCAGTGGATATTTACATTCCCCATCTATGCAGCAGAGTTATAATAACCAAATTATCAGGCTCACAGAGATTCCTGGAGGCATGGTTGGGAAGCCTATGGGCACCTAACAGGTTATCAGATGACCGCCATCTTTGAACCTGTCATGTCTTTGGTGGCCTCCCAGCAATGGCAAGGGTAATCTCTGTGAGCCTAAGCTGCAGACAAGAATTGGGCATTGGCTCATTCCTGAACATGAAGGCGCAACAGCTTCTGCAGTTTGCTGATGGGCCCTTCTGTGCAGCTGGGATGCAATACTCGTACCAGATTGTATTGCAACTATATAAATCCTGTATAATAATAATAGTAATAATGTAGAGGATGGCTGCCACAAATGCATGTAATGTAGGCAGTGCAATATGTGGGTGGAGCTTTGTGTAGGTGTGGCTTGAGTGTAGGTGGGGACACATGGAGCCCCATGATCTCCTATTGCCCGGGGACCCAATGAGTTGTCAGTCCGCCTCTGCTTGGTGCTGAATGTAGCCCAACAGTGTTAGGAAACCGATTGCTTATATAGTCATCATTAGAGATGAGCGAAGAAATGAAAAATTCGATTCGACTGATTCGGCGAATTCGTGGACAATATTCGATTCGAGTCGAATAAATTCGCTGTGAATTTAACTTAAAAAAGGGTGTTTCTAGGCTTCAGAGAGACTTAATATTAGTGCAGAACACTGTACCTTTAATTTAAATGCCCTTGGAGTCTGCTGGGGAAGAGAAATAATACTGTCAGTCAGTATGACATGCAGATGAGTGCCGTCGATCTTAGAATCACCGCACACTTCACTCATTTGGGCAGTCACGGGGCCAAAACCAGAGTGTGGAGCCACAGTGTGGCGGTGGAGGCAGCAGCAATGGGAGGCCATACAGCACCCTATGACAAAAATGGAAACCACCAGCAGTGTGAGGAGACCTGAAAGTGGCACATGGCAGAGTGTGGCGATAGAGACAGCAGCAATGGGAGGCCGTACAGGGACCCATGACACACTCTGGACCTGGCAGCAGCATGAGGAGGCGGTACAGGGGCCCATGACAGATTACGGGCCTGGCAGCAGCATGAGGAGTCGGTACAGGGGCCCATGGCAGATTACGGGCCTGGCAGCAGCAATGGGAGGCCGTACAGGGACCCATGACACACTCTGGACCTGGCAGCAGCATGGGGAGGCGGTACAGGGGCCCATGACAGATTACGGGCCTGGCAGCAGCATGAGGAGTCGGTACGGGGGCCCATGACACACTCTGGACCTGGCAGCAGCATGAGGAGGCGGTACAGGGGCGCATGACAGATTACGAGCCTGGCAGCAGCAACTTGGACAGGAGGACGTTCAGCTTCTGCACCGTCGGGTGCGTGCTCGCAAACTGTTGTCTCTTGGAAACGGATTCCAAGAAAGACTGCTGACGGAATCCGTGAAGATGAGTAGCAGGAGAAGGAGCATCTGAACGAGCGGAATATGCCAACAAGCGACAACAGGGGCCCATGACAGATTACGGGCCTGGCAGCAGCATGAGGAGTCGGTACGGGGGCCCATGGCAGATTACGGGCCTGGCAGCAGCTATGGGAGGCCCGTAATCTGCCAGCACCCTATGACAAAAAATGGAACCCACCAGCAGTGTGAGGAGACCTGAAAGTGGCACATGGCAGAGTGTGGCGATGGAGACAGCAGCAATGGGAGGCCGTACAGGGACCCATGAGAGACTCTGGACCTGGCAGCAGCATGAGGAGGCGGTATAGGGGCCCATGGCAGATTAGGGGCCTGGCAGCAGCTATGGGAGGCCCGTAATCTGCCAGCACCCTATGACAAAAAATGGAACACACCAGCAGTGTGAGGAGACCTGAAAGTGGCACATGGCAGAGTGTGGCGATGGAGGCAGCAGCAATGGGAGGCCGTACAGGGACCCATGAGAGACTCTGGACTTGGCAGCAGCATGAGGAGGCGGTATAGGGGCCCATGGCAGATTAGGGGCCTGGCAGCAGCTATGGGAGGCCCGTAATCTGCCAGCACCCTATGACAAAAAATGGAACACACCAGCAGTGTGAGGAGACCTGAAAGTGGCACATGTTTGGGGCATGATTCATGGCGGATTTAGTCAGTTGTGTCAGGAACTGGTGGTTTGAAATCCAGACTAATCCACGCCTGATTCATTTTCACAAACGTGAGTCTCTCCACACTTTGGGTGGACAGTCGTGTCCTCCGCGGAGTTGCAATACCTCCTGCCGCACTAAACACGCGCTCCGATGCCACGCTACTGGCCGGGCATGACAGCCTTTCAAGGGCAAATTCAGCTAGTTGGGGCCAAAGGTCAAGTTTCGTTGCCCAGTAGTCAAGGGGATTGTCTACCTCGGTTGGCAGGGTGCTGTCCAAGTAGGCCTAAGCCTGTTGTTTGAGGTCCTGCTCCAGGTCCACCTGATGCTGCTGCTGCTGCTGCGGCTGGTTAGTAGTTTCCTCACTGCGCTGGTGAAGAAAGCTACTCATCATCGACTGCAGACTGAGGCAGCCGCTGCTGGTGGAGCTGCCACTGCTCCTACCACCCCACCCCTCCCCTGCTGCCATGGCAGCGGAACACGAGCGCACAGGGCCCACAGTGTCTGAGGATGGACGTTGGCGCAGACAGGCAGAGACCAGCTGACTACATAGGTGTTTTTTATAGTACGTTATTTTGGCCTCCCTCTCAGCAGGTGTGAAAAAGGCCACCATTTTTGAACGGTAGCGAGGGTCCAACAAGGTGGACAGCCAAAAGTCATCCCTCTGTCTGATGGTTATTATTCGGCTGTCGCTACGCAAGCAACCGAGCATGCTATGGGCCATTTGTGCCAAGGAATGCGAGGGACTCCCTGCCTCCATCTCCACAGCATACTGCCACGGTGCGTCTAGGTCCTCTGTCTCCTCTTCCTCCTCCTCTACCAGATGCTCCTGCTCCTCCACTCCTGTCCGCTGAGTGGAAAAACCACCCATTTCACTCAATAATTCCTGAGCACCAATGTCCTCCTCTACCTCCTCCTCTTCTTCCAGTCCTGCCCCCACAGGGGCCATGTGGCGTTGAGATCTGTGCGCCACGTCTACCGCACCCTGACCAGCCATTGTTAACAGCATTTGTTCCAGGACGTGCAACAGAGGAATGACGTCGTTCATCCCATAGTCCTGCCGACTCACGAATAGCGTGGCCTCCTCAAAGGGCCTGAGCAAGCGCAGGTGTCACGCATGAGCTGCCAATGGCTGACATCTAAGTTACACAGGGAGTACCTTTATCTGCTTTTAACATCAGGAAATCTGTGATGGCCTTTTGCTGTTCGTAAAGGCGGTCTAACATATGTAGGGTTGAATTCCACGTTGTTGCAACGTCACAGCATGAGGAGTCGGTATAGGGGCCCATGGCAGATTAGGGGCCTGGCAGCAGTTATGGGAGGCCCATAATCTGCCAGCACCCTATGACAAAAAATGGAACACACCAGCAGTGTGAGGAGACCTGAAAGTGGCACATGGCAGAGTGTGGCGATGGAGACAGCAGCAATGGGAGGCCGTACAGGGACCCATGAGAGACTCTGGACCTGGCAGCAGCATGAGGAGGCGGTATATAGGGGCCTACGGCAGATTAGGGGCCTGGCAGCAGCTATAGGAGGCCCGTAATCTGCCAGCACCCTATGTCAAAAAATTCAACACACCAGCAGTGTGTGAGGAGACCTGAAAGTGGCACATGGCAGAGTGTGGCGATGGAGACAGCAGCAATGGGAGGCCGTACAGGGACCCATGACAGACTCTGGACTTGGCAGCAGCATGAGGAGGCGGTATATAGGGGCTTATGGCAGATTAGGGGCCTGGCAGCAGCTATAGGAGGCCCGTAATCTGCCAGCACCCTATGTCAAAAAATTCAACACACCAGCAGTGTGAGGAGACCTGAAAGTGGCACATGGCAGCAGAGTGTGGCGATGGAGACAGCAGCAATGGGAGGCCGTACAGGGACCCATGACAGACTCTGAACTTGGCAGCAGCATGAGGAGGCGGTATATAGGGGCCCATGGCAGATTAGGGGCCTGGCAGCAGCTATAGGAGGCCCGTAATCTGCCAGCACCCTATGTCAAAAAATTCAACACACCAGCAGTGTGTGAGGAGAAATGAAAGTGGCACATGGCAGCAGAGTGTGGCGATGGAGACAGCAGCAATGGGAGGCCGTACAGGGACCCATGACAGACTCTGAACTTGGCAGCAGCATGAGGAGGCGGTATATAGGGGCCCATGGCAGATTAGGGGCCTGACAGCAGCGATAGGAGGCCCGTAATCTGCCAGCACCCTATGTCAAAAAATTTAACACACCAGCAGTGTGAAGAGACCTGAAAGTGGCACATGGCAGCAGAGTGTGGCGATGGAGACAGCAGCAATGGGAGGCCGTACAGGGACCATGACAGACTCTGGACTTGGCAGCAGCATGAGGAGGCGGTATATAGGGGCCCATGGCAGATTAGGGGCCTGGCAGCAGCTATGTGAGGCCCGTAATCTGCCTGCACCCTATGTCAAAAAATTTAACACACCAGCAGTGTGAAGAGACCTGAAAGTGGCACATGGCAGCAGACTGTGGCGATGGAGACAGCAGCAATGGGAGGCCGTACAGGGACCATGACAGACTCTGGACTTGGCAGCAGCATGAGGAGGCGGTATATAGGGGCCCATGGCAGATTAGGGGCCTGCCAGCAGCTATGTGAGGCCCGTAATCTGCCTGCACCCTATGTCAAAAAATTTAACACACCAGCAGTGTGAAGAGACCTGAAAGTGGCACATGGCAGCAGACTGTGGCGATGGAGACAGCAGCAATGGGAGGCCGTACAGGGACCATGACAGACTCTGGACTTGGCAGCAGCATGAGGAGGCGGTATATAGGGGCCCATGGCAGATTAGGGGCCTGGCAGCAGCTATGTGAGGCCCGTAATCTGCCTGCACCCTATGTCAAAAAATTTAACACACCAGCAGTGTGAAGAGACCTGAAAGTGGCACATGGCAGCAGAGTGTGGCGATGGAGACAGCAGCAATGGGAGGCCGTACAGGGACCATGACAGACTCTGGACTTGGCAGCAGCATGAGGAGGCGGTATATAGGGGCCCATGGCAGATTAGGGGCCTGGCAGCAGCTATGTGAGGCCCGTAATCTGCCTGCACCCTATGTCAAAAAATTTAACACACCAGCAGTGTGAAGAGACCTGAAAGTGGCACATGGCAGCAGACTGTGGCGATGGAGACAGCAGCAATGGGAGGCCGTACAGGGACCATGACAGACTCTGGACTTGGCAGCAGCATGAGGAGGCGGTATATAGGGGCCCATGGCAGATTAGGGGCCTGCCAGCAGCTATGTGAGGCCCGTAATCTGCCTGCACCCTATGTCAAAAAATTTAACACACCAGCAGTGTGAAGAGACCTGAAAGTGGCACATGGCAGCAGAGTGTGGCGATGGAGACAGCAGCAATGGGAGGCCGTACAGGGACCCATGACAGACTCTGGACTTGGCAGCAGCATGAGGAGGCGGTATATAGGGGCCCATGGCAGATTAGGGGCCTGGCAGCAGCTATAGGAGGCCCGTAATCTGCCAGCACCCTATGTCAAAAAATTCAACACACCAGCAGTGTGTGAGGAGAAATGAAAGTGGCACATGGCAGAGTGTGGCGATGGAGACAGCAGCAATGGGAGGCCGTACAGGGACCCATGACAGACTCTGGACTTGGCAGCAGCATGAGGAGGCGGTATATAGGGGCCCATGGCAGATTAGGGGCCTGGCAGCAGCTATAGGAGGCCCGTAATCTGCCAGCACCCTATGTCAAAAAATTCAACACACCAGCAGTGTGAGGAGACCTGAAAGTGGCACATGGCAGAGTGTGGCGATGGAGACAGCAGCAATGGGAGGCCGTACAGGGACCCATGACAGACTCTGAACTTGGCAGCAGCATGAGGAGGCGGTATATAGGGGCCCATGGCAGATTAGGGGCCTGGCAGCAGCTATGGGAGGCCCGTAATCTGCCAGCACCCTATGTCAAAAAATTCTACACACCAGCAGTGTGTGAGGAGACCTGAAAGTGGCACATGGCAGAGTGTGGCGATGGAGACAGCAGCAATGGGAGGCCGTACAGGGACCCATGACAGACTCTGGACTTGGCAGCAGCATGAGGAGGCGGTATATAGGGGCCCATGGCAGATTAGGGGCCTGGCAGCAGCTATGGGAGGCCCGTAATCTGCCTGCACCCTATGTCAAAAAATTTAACACACCAGCAGTGTGAAGAGACCTGAAAGTGGCACATGGCAGAGTGTGGCGATGGAGACAGCAGCAATGGGAGGCCGTACAGGGACCATGACAGACTCTGGACTTGGCAGCAGCATGAGGAGGCGGTATATAGGGGCCCATGGCAGATTAGGGGCCTGGCAGCAGCTATGTGAGGCCCGTAATCTGCCTGCACCCTATGTCAAAAAATTTAACACACCAGCAGTTTGAAGAGACCTGAAAGTGGCACATGGCAGCAGAGTGTGGCGATGGAGACAGCAGCAATGGGAGGCCGTACAGGGACCCATGAGAGACTCTGGACTTGGCAGCAGCATGAGGAGGCGGTATATAGGGGCCCATGGCAGATTAGGGGCCTGGCAGCAGCTATGTGAGGCCCGTAATCTGCCTGCACCCTATGTCAAAAAATTTAACACACCAGCAGTGTGAAGAGACCTGAAAGTGGCACATGGCAGCAGACTGTGGCGATGGAGACAGCAGCAATGGGAGGCCGTACAGGGACCATGACAGACTCTGGACTTGGCAGCAGCATGAGGAGGCGGTATATAGGGGCCCATGGCAGATTAGGGGCCTGGCAGCAGCTATGTGAGGCCCGTAATCTGCCTGCACCCTATGTCAAAAAATTTAACACACCAGCAGTGTGAAGAGACCTGAAAGTGGCACATGGCAGCAGAGTGTGGCGATGGAGACAGCAGCAATGGGAGGCCGTACAGGGACCATGACAGACTCTGGACTTGGCAGCAGCATGAGGAGGCGGTATATAGGGGCCCATGGCAGATTAGGGGCCTGGCAGCAGCTATGTGAGGCCCGTAATCTGCCTGCACCCTATGTCAAAAAATTTAACACACCAGCAGTGTGAAGAGACCTGAAAGTGGCACATGGCAGCAGACTGTGGCGATGGAGACAGCAGCAATGGGAGGCCGTACAGGGACCATGACAGACTCTGGACTTGGCAGCAGCATGAGGAGGCGGTATATAGGGGCCCATGGCAGATTAGGGGCCTGCCAGCAGCTATGTGAGGCCCGTAATCTGCCTGCACCCTATGTCAAAAAATTTAACACACCAGCAGTGTGAAGAGACCTGAAAGTGGCACATGGCAGCAGAGTGTGGCGATGGAGACAGCAGCAATGGGAGGCCGTACAGGGACCCATGACAGACTCTGGACTTGGCAGCAGCATGAGGAGGCGGTATATAGGGGCCCATGGCAGATTAGGGGCCTGGCAGCAGCTATAGGAGGCCCGTAATCTGCCAGCACCCTATGTCAAAAAATTCAACACACCAGCAGTGTGAGGAGACCTGAAAGTGGCACATGGCAGAGTGTGGCGATGGAGACAGCAGCAATGGGAGGCCGTACAGGGACCCATGACAGACTCTGAACTTGGCAGCAGCATGAGGAGGCGGTATATAGGGGCCCATGGCAGATTAGGGGCCTGGCAGCAGCTATGTGAGGCCCGTAATCTGCCTGCACCCTATGTCAAAAAATTTAACACACCAGCAGTGTGAAGAGACCTGAAAGTGGCACATGGCAGCAGACTGTGGCGATGGAGACAGCAGCAATGGGAGGCCGTACAGGGACCATGACAGACTCTGGACTTGGCAGCAGCATGAGGAGGCGGTATATAGGGGCCCATGGCAGATTAGGGGCCTGGCAGCAGCTATGTGAGGCCCGTAATCTGCCTGCACCCTATGTCAAAAAATTTAACACACCAGCAGTGTGAAGAGACCTGAAAGTGGCACATGGCAGCAGAGTGTGGCGATGGAGACAGCAGCAATGGGAGGCCGTACAGGGACCCATGAGAGACTCTAGACTTGGCAGCAGCATGAGGAGGCGGTATATAGGGGCCCATGGCAGATTAGGGGCCTGGCAGCAGCTATGTGAGGCCCGTAATCTGCCTGCACCCTATGTCAAAAAATTAAACACACCAGCAGTGTGAAGAGACCTGAAAGTGGCACATGGCAGCAGAGTGTGGCGATGGAGACAGCAGCAATGGGAGGCCGTACAGGGACCCATGAGAGACTCTAGACTTGGCAGCAGCATGAGGAGGCGGTATATAGGGGCCCATGGCAGATTAGGGGCCTGGCAGCAGCTATGTGAGGCCCGTAATCTGCCTGCACCCTATGTCAAAAAATTAAACACACCAGCAGTGTGAAGAGACCTGAAAGTGGCACATGGCAGCAGAGTGTGGCGATGGAGACAGCAGCAATGGGAGGCCGTACAGGGACCATGACAGACTCTGGACTTGGCAGCAGCATGAGGAGGCGGTATATAGGGGCCCATGGCAGATTAGGGGCCTGGCAGCAGCTATGTGAGGCCCGTAATCTGCCTGCACCCTATGTCAAAAAATTTAACACACCAGCAGTGTGAAGAGACCTGAAAGTGGCACATGGCAGCAGACTGTGGCGATGGAGACAGCAGCAATGGGAGGCCGTACAGGGACCATGACAGACTCTGGACTTGGCAGCAGCATGAGGAGGCGGTATATAGGGGCCCATGGCAGATTAGGGGCCTGCCAGCAGCTATGTGAGGCCCGTAATCTGCCTGCACCCTATGTCAAAAAATTTAACACACCAGCAGTGTGAAGAGACCTGAAAGTGGCACATGGCAGCAGAGTGTGGCGATGGAGACAGCAGCAATGGGAGGCCGTACAGGGACCCATGACAGACTCTGGACTTGGCAGCAGCATGAGGAGGCGGTATATAGGGGCCCATGGCAGATTAGGGGCCTGGCAGCAGCTATAGGAGGCCCGTAATCTGCCAGCACCCTATGTCAAAAAATTCAACACACCAGCAGTGTGAGGAGACCTGAAAGTGGCACATGGCAGAGTGTGGCGATGGAGACAGCAGCAATGGGAGGCCGTACAGGGACCCATGACAGACTCTGAACTTGGCAGCAGCATGAGGAGGCGGTATATAGGGGCCCATGGCAGATTAGGGGCCTGGCAGCAGCTATGTGAGGCCCGTAATCTGCCTGCACCCTATGTCAAAAAATTTAACACACCAGCAGTGTGAAGAGACCTGAAAGTGGCACATGGCAGCAGACTGTGGCGATGGAGACAGCAGCAATGGGAGGCCGTACAGGGACCATGACAGACTCTGGACTTGGCAGCAGCATGAGGAGGCGGTATATAGGGGCCCATGGCAGATTAGGGGCCTGGCAGCAGCTATGTGAGGCCCGTAATCTGCCTGCACCCTATGTCAAAAAATTTAACACACCAGCAGTGTGAAGAGACCTGAAAGTGGCACATGGCAGCAGAGTGTGGCGATGGAGACAGCAGCAATGGGAGGCCGTACAGGGACCCATGAGAGACTCTAGACTTGGCAGCAGCATGAGGAGGCGGTATATAGGGGCCCATGGCAGATTAGGGGCCTGGCAGCAGCTATGTGAGGCCCGTAATCTGCCTGCACCCTATGTCAAAAAATTAAACACACCAGCAGTGTGAAGAGACCTGAAAGTGGCACATGGCAGCAGAGTGTGGCGATGGAGACAGCAGCAATGGGAGGCCGTACAGGGACCCATGAGAGACTCTAGACTTGGCAGCAGCATGAGGAGGCGGTATATAGGGGCCCATGGCAGATTAGGGGCCTGGCAGCAGCTATGTGAGGCCCGTAATCTGCCTGCACCCTATGTCAAAAAATTAAACACACCAGCAGTGTGAAGAGACCTGAAAGTGGCACATGGCAGCAGAGTGTGGCGATGGAGACAGCAGCAATGGGAGGCCGTACAGGGACCATGACAGACTCTGGACTTGGCAGCAGCATGAGGAGGCGGTATATAGGGGCCCATGGCAGATTAGGGGCCTGGCAGCAGCTATGTGAGGCCCGTAATCTGCCTGCACCCTATGTCAAAAAATTTAACACACCAGCAGTGTGAAGAGACCTGAAAGTGGCACATGGCAGCAGAGTGTGGCGATGGAGACAGCAGCAATGGGAGGCCGTACAGGGACCATGACAGACTCTGGACTTGGCAGCAGCATGAGGAGGCGGTATATAGGGGCCCATGGCAGATTAGGGGCCTGGCAGCAGCTATGTGAGGCCCGTAATCTGCCTGCACCCTATGTCAAAAAATTAAACACACCAGCAGTGTGAAGAGACCTGAAAGTGGCACATGGCAGCAGAGTGTGGCGATGGAGACAGCAGCAATGGGAGGCCGTACAGGGACCATGACAGACTCTGGACTTGGCAGCAGCATGAGGAGGCGGTATATAGGGGCCCATGGCAGATTAGGGGCCTGGCAGCAGCTATGTGAGGCCCGTAATCTGCCTGCACCCTATGTCAAAAAATTTAACACACCAGCAGTGTGAAGAGACCTGAAAGTGGCACATGGCAGCAGAGTGTGGCGATGGAGACAGCAGCAATGGGAGGCCGTACAGGGACCATGACAGACTCTGGACTTGGCAGCAGCATGAGGAGGCGGTATATAGGGGCCCATGGCAGATTAGGGGCCTGGCAGCAGCTATGTGAGGCCCGTAATCTGCCTGCACCCTATGTCAAAAAATTAAACACACCAGCAGTGTGAAGAGACCTGAAAGTGGCACATGGCAGCAGAGTGTGGCGATGGAGACAGCAGCAATGGGAGGCCGTACAGGGACCATGACAGACTCTGGACTTGGCAGCAGCATGAGGAGGCGGTATATAGGGGCCCATGGCAGATTAGGGGCCTGGCAGCAGCTATGTGAGGCCCGTAATCTGCCTGCACCCTATGTCAAAAAATTTAACACACCAGCAGTGTGAAGAGACCTGAAAGTGGCACATGGCAGCAGAGTGTGGCGATGGAGACAGCAGCAATGGGAGGCCGTACAGGGACCCATGAGAGACTCTAGACTTGGCAGCAGCATGAGGAGGCGGTATATAGGGGCCCATGGCAGATTAGGGGCCTGGCAGCAGCTATGTGAGGCCCGTAATCTGCCTGCACCCTATGTCAAAAAATTTAACACACCAGCAGTGTGAAGAGACCTGAAAGTGGCACATGGCAGCAGAGTGTGGCGATGGAGACAGCAGCAATGGGAGGCCTTACAGGGACCCATGAGAGACTCTAGACTTGGCAGCAGCATGAGGAGGCGGTATATAGGGGCCCATGGCAGATTAGGGGCCTGGCAGCAGCTATGTGAGGCCCGTAATCTGCCTGCACCCTATGTCAAAAAATTTAACACACCAGCAGTGTGTGAGGAGACCTGAAAGTGGCACATGGCAGAGTGTGGCGATGGAGACAGCAGCAATGGGAGGCCGTACAGGGACCCATGAGAGACTCTGGCACTGGCAGCAGCATGAGGAGGCGGTATATAGGGGCCTATGGCAGATTAGGGGCCTGGCAGCAGCTATGGGAGGCCCGTAATCTGCCAGCACCCTATGTCAAAAAACTGAACACACCAGCAGTGTGAGGAGACCTGAAAGTGGCACATGGCAGAGTGTGGCGATGGAGACAGCAGCAATGGGAGGCCGTACAGGGACCCATGACAGACTCTGGACCTGGCAGCAGCATGAGGAGGCGGTATATAGGGGCCTATGGCAGATTAGGGGCCCGTAATCTGCCAGCACCCTATGTCAAAAAACTGAACACACCAGTAGTGTGTGAGGAGACCTGAAAGTGGCACATGGCAGAGTGTGGCGATGGAGACAGCAGCAATGGGAGGCCGTACAGGGACCCATGAGAGACTCTGGACCTGGCAGCAGCATGAGGAGGCGGTATATAGGGGCCTATGGCAGATTAGGGGCCTGGCAGCAGCTATGGGAGGCCCGTAATCTGCCAGCACCCTATGTCAAAAAACTGAACACACCAGCAGTGTGTGAGGAGACCTGAAAGTGGCACATGGCAGAGTGTGGCGATGGAGACAGCAGCAATGGGAGGCCGTACAGGGACCCATGAGAGACTCTGGCACTGGCAGCAGCATGAGGAGGCGGTATATAGGGGCCTATGGCAGATTAGGGGCCTGGCAGCAGCTATGGGAGGCCCGTAATCTGCCAGCACCCTATGTCAAAAAATTCAACACACCAGCAGTGTGAGGAGACCTGAAAGTGGCACATGGCAGAGTGTGGCGATGGAGACAGCAGCAATGGGAGGCCGTACAGGGACCCATGACAGACTCTGGACCTGGCAGCAGCATGAGGAGGCGGTATATAGGGGCCTATGGCAGATTAGGGGCCCGTAATCTGCCAGCACCCTATGTCAAAAAACTGAACACACCAGTAGTGTGTGAGGAGACCTGAAAGTGGCACATGGCAGAGTGTGGCGATGGAGACAGCAGCAATGGGAGGCCGTACAGGGACCCATGAGAGACTCTGGACCTGGCAGCAGCATGAGGAGGCGGTATATAGGGGCCTATGGCAGATTAGGGGCCTGGCAGCAGCTATGGGAGGCCCGTAATCTGCCAGCACCCTATGTCAAAAAACTGAACACACCAGCAGTGTGTGAGGAGACCTGAAAGTGGCACATGGCAGAGTGTGGCGATGGAGACAGCAGCAATGGGAGGCCGTACAGGGACCCATGAGAGACTCTGGACCTGGCAGCAGCATGAGGAGGCGGTATATAGGGGCCTATGGCAGATTAGGGGCCTGGCAGCAGCTATAGGAGGCCCATAATCTGCCAGCACCCTATGTCAAAAAATTCAACACACCAGCAGTGTGAGGAGACCTGAAAGTGGCACATGGCATGAGACACTGTGGACCTGGCAGCAGCATGAGGAGGCGGTATATAGGGGCCCATGGCAGATTAGGGGCCTGGCAGCAGCTATGGGAGGCCCGTAATCTGCCAGCACCCTATGTCAAAAAACTGAACACACCAGCAGTGTGTGAGGAGACCTGAAAGTGGCACATGGCAGAGTGTGGCGATGGAGACAGCAGCAATGGGAGGTCTCCCATTGTCCCAACATGGCCCAAATAGTCCCAACATGGGCCCCCTGGCCACGCTTGACTTTCTGGCCACATAGTCGACATACGGCTACGTTTACTTCCTCGGGCGGCTTGACGAAATATTGCCACACCGCCGAGTAGGAAACTTTGCCCCCGATACTCCTCACTGGCTGACTGCTGCTTCCTCCGTGCACACCGGCACCACTACTGGCCGTGGTGGTAGGCTGCAGTGGAGCTGGTGCTCTACTCCGTGGCCGTTTGGCTCCACTGACACTGCTTCCACTGACACTGCTGCGACCCTGCTGCTGTCTCCTGGGCAACCCACCGACTGTTTCGCTCACTGCCAAGCTGCCACCCTCTTCTCCTGATGATGCGGAAGAAATTGCCTGATGACGACGAGGCTGCCAAGTGCGATCAACCTCCTCATCATCAAGTAGGGTCTCCGCCTCACTACTAGCCCCCTCGGCTGCGTCTGGGTCAGGAGACAGACCTGTCTCCAGACCGGCTACCGGGCCACTCTCCTCGCCACTACTTCTTCGCCTAGCTGCTGAAAAGGCGGATGTCTCCCCCCGTTCCTGACCGCCCTCTGTTAGCTCTTCCTCACTGTACAGTGGGGCTGAGCCCACAGCATGCGATACTTCGCTTGGTGAGGGAACACCAAAGGACAGGGGCAGGTAGAGGACACGTGATTTCAGTGGGCTAGGTCCCGGGCCATGCCAACTAACGTTTGTGTCTGACGTACCCACCGACCGTTGGCTGTAGGTGTCAGAGGTGACCTGGAAAGAGGAAGACGACCGAGCCAACCAATCGATAACGGCAGGGTTGTCGGTGGAGACACGACCGCTGGATGACACCGGGAGCACTGGCCTCTGGCTGCGAATAGTGCTGCCTCGACCCCTTCCTCTGCTGCCACGTCTGCTCGCTCCTAAAACATTGCCTCCTCTGCCACTCCTCTGCATGTTGTCTGACATACTATTTAATTCAACGATTATGTGTCCCTGAGTAACAATTCTGTGTCCCTGAGTAACAATTCTGTGTCTGTGCGAGTAACAATTCTGTGGCCCTAAGTAACAGTTCTGTGGCCCTCAGTAACAATTCTGTGTCTGTCCCTGAGTAACAATTCTGTGGCCCTAACTAAAGTTTCTGTGGCCCTAAGTAACAATTCTCTGGCACTCAGTAACAATTCTGTCTGTCCCTGAGTAACAATTCTCTGGCACTCAGTAACAATTCTGTCTGTCCCTGAGTAACAATTCTCTGGCGCTCAGTAACAATTCTGTCTGTCCCTGAGTATGAATTCTGTGGCCCTGAGTAACAATTCTGTGTCTGTGCGAGTAACAATTCTGTGTCTGTGCAAGTAACAATTTTGTGTCTGTGCGAGTAACAATTCTCTGGCACTCAGTAACAATTCTGTCTGTCCCTGAGTAACAATTCTCTGGCACTCAGTAACAATTCTGTCTGTCCCTGAGTAACAATTCTCTGGCACTCAGTAACAATTCTGTCTGTCCCTGAGTAACAATTCTCTGGCACTCAGTAACAATTCTGTCTGTCCCTGAGTATGAATTCTGTGGCCCTGAGTAACAATTCTGTGTCTGCGCGAGTAACAATTCTGTGTCTGTGCAAGTAACAATTTTGTGTCTGTGCGAGTAACAATTCTCTGGCACTCAGTAACAATTCTGTCTGTCCCTGAGTAACAATTCTCTGGCACTCAGTAACAATTCTGTCTGTCCCTGAGTAACAATTCTCTGGCACTCAGTAACAATTCTGTCTGTCCCTGAGTATGAATTCTGTGGCCCTGAGTAACAATTCTGTGTCTGCGCGAGTAACAATTCTGTGTCTGTGCAAGTAACAATTTTGTGTCTGTGCGAGTAACAATTCTCTGGCACTCAGTAACAATTCTGTCTGTCCCTGAGTAACAATTCTCTGGCACTCAGTAACAATTCTGTCTGTCCCTGAGTAACAATTCTCTGGCACTCAGTAACAATTCTGTCTGTCCCTGAGTAACAATTCTCTGGCACTCAGTAACAATTCTGTCTGTCCCTGAGTAACAATTCTCTGGCACTCAGTAACAATTCTGTCTGTCCCTGAGTAACAATTCTCTGGCACTCAGTAACAATTCTGTCTGTCCCTGAGTAACAATTCTCTGGCACTCAGTAACAATTCTGTCTATCCCTGAGTATGAATTCTGTGGCCCTGAGTAACAATTCTGTGTCTGTGCGAGTAACAATTCTGTGTCTGTGCAAGTAACAATTTTGTGTCTGTGCGAGTAACAATTCTCTGGCACTCAGTAACAATTCTGTCTGTCCCTGAGTAACAATTCTCTGGCACTCAGTAACAATTCTGTCTGTCCCTGAGTAACAATTCTCTGGCACTCAGTAACAATTCTGTCTGTCCCTGAGTATGAATTCTGTGGCCCTGAGTAACAATTCTGTGTCTGTGCGAGTAACAATTCTGTGTCTGTGCAAGTAACAATTTTGTGTCTGTGCGAGTAACAATTCTCTGGCACTCAGTAACAATTCTGTCTGTCCCTGAGTAACAATTCTCTGGCACTCAGTAACAATTCTGTCTGTCCCTGAGTAACAATTCTCTGGCACTCAGTAACAATTCTGTCTGTCCCTGAGTATGAATTCTGTGGCCCTGAGTAACAATTCTGTGTCTGTGCGAGTAACAATTCTGTGTCTGTGCAAGTAACAATTTTGTGTCTGTGCGAGTAACAATTCTCTGGCACTCAGTAACAATTCTGTCTGTCCCTGAGTAACAATTCTCTGGCACTCAGTAACAATTCTGTCTGTCCCTGAGTAACAATTCTCTGGCACTCAGTAACAATTCTGTCTGTCCCTGAGTATGAATTCTGTGGCCCTGAGTAACAATTCTGTGTCTGTGCGAGTAACAATTCTGTGTCTGTGCAAGTAACAATTTTGTGTCTGTGCGAGTAACAATTCTCTGGCACTCAGTAACAATTCTGTCTGTCCCTGAGTAACAATTCTCTGGCACTCAGTAACAATTCTGTCTGTCCCTGAGTAACAATTCTCTGGCACTCAGTAACAATTCTGTCTGTCCCTGAGTAACAATTCTCTGGCACTCAGTAACAATTCTGTCTGTCCCTGAGTAACAATTCTCTGGCGCTCAGTAACAATTCTGTCTGTCCCTGAGTATGAATTCTGTGGCCCTGAGTAACAATTCTGTGTCTGTGCGAGTAACAATTCTGTGTCTGTGCAAGTAACAATTTTGTGTCTGTGCGAGTAACAATTCTCTGGCACTCAGTAACAATTCTGTCTGTCCCTGAGTAACAATTCTCTGGCACTCAGTAACAATTCTGTCTGTCCCTGAGTAACAATTCTCTGGCACTCAGTAACAATTCTGTCTGTCCCTGAGTATGAATTCTGTGGCCCTGAGTAACAATTCTGTGTCTGCGCGAGTAACAATTCTGTGTCTGTGCAAGTAACAATTTTGTGTCTGTGCGAGTAACAATTCTCTGGCACTCAGTAACAATTCTGTCTGTCCCTGAGTAACAATTCTCTGGCACTCAGTAACAATTCTGTCTGTCCCTGAGTAACAATTCTCTGGCACTCAGTAACAATTCTGTCTGTCCCTGAGTAACAATTCTCTGGCACTCAGTAACAATTCTGTCTGTCCCTGAGTAACAATTCTCTGGCACTCAGTAACAATTCTGTCTGTCCCTGAGTAACAATTCTCTGGCACTCAGTAACAATTCTGTCTGTCCCTGAGTAACAATTCTCTGGCACTCAGTAACAATTCTGTCTGTCCCTGAGTAACAATTCTCTGGCACTCAGTAACAATTCTGTCTGTCCCTGAGTAACAATTCTGTCTGTCCCTGAGAATGAATTCTGTGGCCCTGAGTAAGAATTCTCTGGCACTCAGTAACAATTCTGTCTGTCCCTGAGTAACAATTCTCTGGCACTCAGTAACAATTCTGTCTGTCCCTGAGTAAAAATTCTGTGGCCCTAATAACGTTTCTGTGGCCCTAAGTAACAATTCTCTGGCACTGACTAACAATTCTGTCTGTCCCTGAGTATGAATTCTGTGGCCCTAACTAGCGTTTCTTTGTCCCTAAATAACGATTCTGTGGCCCTCATTAACAAGTCTGTGTCCCTGAGTAATGGTTCTCTGTCCCTAAGTAACTTCTCTCTGTCCCCAATTCTCGTTTCTGTGGCCCTAACTCTGTCCCTGTCCCTAGTACAGAGCGGTCTGCCTCTGTTCAATGACTGCAGGCAAATGAAGATTTCCAAAATGGCCGCTATATATACCTCGACCATTACACAGTGCTGGCTGGCTGGCTGCTGATTGGCTGATGCGATCACATGTCGTTGAGGAATGCATTATGGGGCAGCGCGCCTTGTCTGCGCGCCTTCCCCGACATCCCCGCTCCGTCGCCGCACATGTCAGCCGCCATTTTCGGAAAAATTTCGATTCGCGCGTCCGAATTAGGCTGTTTTTCGGATTCGGCACGAATCGAAATTTTTCCGATATTCGACTCGAATTCCACTTCGGATACTTCGATTCGCTCATCTCTAGTCATCATGATTGTATAAGCAATAACAGTTAAAAAAAATCACTTCTATAGTTGGAAAGATACTTCTATACTGGATATTTCTATAGTTGGAAAGACCACATAGATGAGTTCTTGCTGGAAAAAAATATTTTAAGCAACAGACAGCATGGATTCATGAAAGACAGAAGTTGTCAAACAAATCTGATTTCTTTTTATGAGGAGCTGAACAAAACCTTGGACAGAGGGGTGGCTGTGGATGTGTGCACGGTGTGCCTGCCAGGGAGCTTCCCCCTCACCCCCCTCCTAGTGCCTGTGTCCTGTGTCCCTTCACACCCCCCCTTCTCATCCTGTAGAGGCCCTTTGAAGCTGGGCCACACAGGATGAGAAGTGTTACTTTTCACCCCTGCCGCGGTCCCCTTCCTCCCATCCAGAGCAGCCGGGCAGGAGGAAGATGACCCCCTGCGGAGAGATTCACACCGCTCCTTGCCATACGGCCTGGAGAGGGGTGACCTCCCGCCGGGAGGTTCCAGGACAGGGCCGCCGGCTTGATGCCGCGCGCCCCCCGGCAGGTGCAGCTCGGGGCACGAGGCTTCCCGTGCCTGCACCCGCCGAAGACAAAGGCCGCGCTCTCGAGAGCGCAGCCCGTGTCGAGGGGGCATGCTTCGTTACCGGGCACCCGGGAGCTTCCTGCAAAGCCTTTAAAAGGTAGATGCAGGGCTCTCCTGGTTGTTCTGTTCCTCTGCAAGCTGCTGGGAGGTCTCCGCTGAGGCAAAACCCCCAGAGCCACTCTGCTAAGACCCGTGGATCGCAGGATCATTACCCGCTGAGCACTCTGTATCACCCCAGGGAGATTGAGGATTATTACCCGCTGAGTACTCTGCATTACACCAGGGAGATTGAGGATTATTACCTGCTGAGTACTCTGCATTACCCCAGGGATATCAGGACTATTACCCGCTGAACACTCTGCTAATACCCGGGGCTCAGTAGGAGTACCTGCTGCTACACTGCCTGATACTGTGGGGCCAGGATTGCCCGTCCTGCTGTGTGCTGGAAATACCCACTGTGTGGATCCTCTGCTGTGTGCTGAGAAGTATCACTACCAGCTGTCGACTGCTGTGAGCCAGGAAAAACCCCTGCCAGAACTGTGAGTGTCATCTGCCCCTGTTTTCCCCTGTACGGACTGTCCGTGAACTTTCCCCCCTTACCCGTTCCTGCCTGGATTACAATTATTTTGGCCCTTCCCTGCTCCTCCCCTGCTCCAGAGACTTGGACGCTACCCTCAGACCCAAATTGAGTGATTGTCATAATTCAATAAAGCTTTGAGTGTTTATCATCTATCTCCTCGGTGTGTTCTGTCCTGCCTACGCTCCGTCACAACGTGGTATACTTGGATTTTGCAAAAGCATTTGACACAGTTCCCCACACACGGCTAATGTGTAAGGTAAAGTCCAGAGGCTTGGAAAAATCCATATGTAAATGGATAGAAAACTGGCTAAAAGATCATATTCTAAGAGTAGTGGTTAATGATTCGTACTCTGAATGGTCTAGGGTTGTCAGTGGTGTACCCCAAGGTTCAGTGTTGGGACCCTTACTTTTTAATATATTTATAAACGATATAGGGTCTGGGATTAAAAATAAAATTTCAGTCTTTGCAGATGACACCAAGCTGTGCAGTGGAATAACGTCCTTACAGGATGTCTCCAATTTACAAGCCGACCTCAATGCACTTTGTAATTGGGCAACTATATGGCAAATGAGGTTTAATGTTGATAAATGTAAGGTTCTGCACTTGGGGGTTAAGAATATGCATGCATTATACATACTAGGGGGAGTACAACTGGGGGAATCAATGGTGGAGAAGGATCTGGGAGTTCTGGTAGATCACAAACCTAATAATGTCCCTGATCACTCCACACTATTTCCAGTGTTCCTGAGGAGCACCACCCCAATTACAGTGTCCCTAATCACTGCCACACCAGTCACAGTGTCCCTGATCACCGCAACAGTGGCCGGATTGCTCTTCAGAGGGCATTTGACAGGTGGTGAGGAGGCATTGTGTCATCTCCTGACCATCTGCTTTAACACCTTGGACTCCACACAAGCACCTCCAATTCACATTAATGGGTCCCGATTGGCAGGGTACAAGCAGTGGTGTATTTTGGTTTTGTGCTGCCCTAGCCAAGACTAAAATCAGGTGCCCCCATCTAAATTTGTTCCACCCCTTCTAGTTTAAGATCCACCCCTTCATTTTAACTTTGGCAGTAAGCCACATAGGTTTGATTTTTAGCTTTTTAAACTTGTTGCCTATGGGAATATATTTTGCAGTGTGTTCACATAAAGTCTTTTTGAAGAACTCCCATTTCTGTGTTGTGTTCATTGATGCCAATATTCCCTCCCAGTCTAAGTCTTGGAGAGGAGCTCTCAGCCTTGGAAAATTAGCTCTCTTAAAATTGAGCATTTTTATTTTTCCTGTATGTGCTCGCTGTTTACAGCTAACAATAAATGAAATCATGTTATGGTCACTGCTACCTAGATGTTCTTTGATATGGACATTCATAATAAGGTTTGCACTTTACACAAATACCAACTTTTAGAAACTTGGTTTCATTCAGGGGTGAGACTGTTTAGTGTATTTTCTGTTTTCTAACTTGGCATGAATGTTGGTACTGGATATGCCTGTCTTTGATTCCCTAAGAAACTACTCCAATCTTTTCACTCCAAACCTCTTATCTTCTTCCTTAGGAAGATGTTAAGTTGGCTATAAAAACATAAAGGCTGGATAATTCGCTTCCAATTTTCTTCTCAATGATTAGACCCTTGGGACATCCCTTTTTTAGCCTGACATGTACTACTCCATTTTTGCTGCCAAGCCCCTTTTATTTCTTGTTGATGCTGTAAAACAGTGAAAATAACAATAACCAGTGGTTTGAATTATTTAAAACACTGGATCTCTTGCAACAGCAATGGCTTTTCTTTTTTTTTTTTTTTACAAAGTTTTATTGTCAGAGTCATAGAATACAACAGTGCTGAGACTTGACAATCTGAATGTTATAAACATGAAGTTAAATTTAGGTAAGGTATGGATCTCAACATATTGCATGGTGAATCTTTTAAAAGAGAAGCAAAAAAAAGGAATGCATTTTCTACATTAACCAATATTCTAATTTTCCATTATGTGGACATACAAAAACATCAACAAAACCCAGGCTTGGAGCTAATTATGATAGACTTCTAATGGCAATATATTAATGAAGAGCACATAAGAATCATATTCTAGTTGAAATATAGTTAAGAAATGTAGAGAACAGAAGAAGAGGTTGGGGAAAAGATTTAGGGTTGAGGAATAGGGATTTCCCTGAGGTCTACAGTGTATTACAGTGTACTATGGTTACAATGACAAAAGTGAAAAGTCAAAATGTGATGGTCATGAGTAAGATATACAAGGTTGCCAAACTCTGTCTGTTAATTGATTTTGACTGCTTCAAAACTTAGGGCAGGTGTTTTCCAGGCTCTGGCAATTATTAGGCTTGTAACCGCAAATATACAAACAAGCAATGCTCATTCTGTAAGGAAGATGTCTGACACTGATTTATTTAGTAACATTTCATAAGGGATTTTACTGGTATTCGTATGTATTAAAGTGCAGATCACATTGTAAGCCTGAATCCAAAGCCTATTCACCACTGGACATGTCCACCAAATATGAGCCATAGTACCTCCTTGATTACATCCCCAAAAACAGATGTAAGGATAGGCAGAAACAAAACAAGCAAACCTAGCAAGTGTGTAATACCATCTGTATAAGACTTTATATGAATTTTCTAAAATTAGCACATTTCTGGAGCTTTTGGATACTACTCACCAAATCACCTGCCAACCTTCTGGGTCCAGAGGCAAGTTCAGCTCTGTCTTCCAGTGAGATTGATATGATCTGGTGGGTGTTTGTTTGGCATTAGTTATGTTGGAATAAATTGATGAGATTAAGTCTGTGGAGATTGAGGCTGAACAACTGTTGCTCTCGATTAAATTTAAGGTGAAAGGGGGAGAATGATGACATGAGATAACATAAATGAAATGTCTCAGCTGCATAAACTGACAGTGATCTCGTAGTGGAATATTAATGGTCCGTCCTGAACTATTGAGAAGAAATAATACCCTTCTGAATAAGAAGAGAGTAGACATCAAGAAAGCCATTGTAAGATTACCATCGGAAATAGGTAGGATTCTCCAAGCCTGGGGAAATAATGGCATATTTGTAGTTTCAATAAGGGAATGAATGGAGGAGCAAAGCCTGTCGAGTATTTAATGGAATCCAAAAGTTTAAGCATAAGAGATACAATAGGATTCAGCAAGCTTGGTCAGTGTTGGAAAGGGAGTCAAGGGAGAATAGAGAAGTATATGGTGACAGTCTGAAACATCAATGCATGCCCATAACGGAAGGTCATCCATTGCATGGAGGTGAGATATAGGCGTTATGTTAGATGCAAGATAAAAAGAGTGAATATTAGGAACTGCTAACCCTCCCACTACCCTGGAAGCATACATTATATTTTTATTAACTCTAGGTTTAGAACACCTCCGTATGAAATGATACATTTTCTGCTGTTGAATTCAGAAGACATAAACAAGGATGGGCACAGGAAGGACCTGAAAAGCATGTAACAACTTGGGGTGATATGTCATTTTAATTGAATAAATTGAATAAATTCTTCCAAACCATAAAATAGGAAAATTATGGTAAAATTCAAGTAATGAGTTGCATAAATAAAGGGAAGTTTGCTAGTAGGGTATAGTGGTGTACCACTTAAAAAGACAAATGTCATGAAGAATGTCATGTGAACATGGCATCCCCATAGCTGACATGGCTTTAGATATAGTTGAATGTAACGCGGACAGAGTAGCAAAATGGTCCAGCAAGGCAGAAAGATTTGGAAAGGAAATTTGTTGGAGGTAACGGATAGTAGAATGTCATCTGCAAAATAGAAAAATGTGTGGTGAATTCCACTTACTTGCATACCTTTTATGTCAGGGTGTATACAAATGGTTTCCTCATGTGGTTCAAGAACTATTATGAACAATATTGAGGAAAGCTGACACCCTTGTTGGGTACCCGTGTGAATAGCTTGGTAATAAAGATGTTACTAACGCTACTGCCTACTATATATGATTATGCAAGGTCTCCAAATCTGGCATATACATTTACTTAGACCAAGAACGAGGGTGCGTATGCCCTTGCACCATAGGCCAATAGGAGAAATAATCAGACAATTGACCAATAGGAGAAACATAAGACAATCTACCTTCTTTCTACAAGATTTCGCTGTTGTACTGTGCAGCACAAGTGCAACGTCATGACGTGATGACGCACGTACGCGGTGACGTCATTGTGCTGTCTGACATGGCATCCATCTTGGCCTCTGAATTTTGTAAATAGAAGGAACCACATTTATCAGCCATTTGTTTCCCATGTTCTTTTTTTTGTTTGAACCAGTATTAGGTGGTTGGTGCACAAATAGATTTATGATTGTTTCCTTTTGTTTGGGGGGAGACACATGGTTTTAAAGGATGGAGACTGAACACTATACTTACCTTTCAGAGAGTAACACAGAACATAATATTACTTGGCACAATGTCAGCCATTGCATTGTTTATCTGACGAAGTAGGGAGATACAAGTCTACTTTTTTTTTTTTTTCGGGGGGAGCTGTTATAGATCTAAGAATAATAGTTGGTAGAAGAACTCTTCCCCTTTTCTCTTTAGTTGTAGCTTGTAGAGCAAGTTTCCATAAAGGGAGATCAATGTGATGTAGATCCTGCTATCCAGAGCAGTGGATAGATTTACTTGCACTGGCGAGAGATAATTGGAAATTCCACAATTTGGTACAAGCTAAAATACAATGCTAGACTTGCATATACTCGTGAAGAGGGAGATATATTGGTATCAAATACAGGACTATCATTTATTATTCATGATGAACACTGGGGAATTTTTTGCCCCCTGTTGACCTGCTCGCACACCAAGGAGGAAATCATTATATGATGGTCCTCCCCATCTTGGTGTCTGTTGTTCTTATTATGTCTGGTTTTCATTTTATTTTCTGAAGGGTTATGGTGTTGCTGTTTGATCTCCATTCTTTTGTAAATAACACACACAATAATCCTACTAATTATATAAAAAATCCTAATTTAAATTAGGTAATTGTTTCTCCTGTTGGCCTATGGTGCACACAGACCCTCATTCTTGCTATAAGTGAGTGGTAATTAAATGGAGTACAATTATTCCTGACATTTACTTGAAAAATAAAACAGGGAAACTGTCTGCGCCAGGTTGTGTACCAGATTTTAAATGCTTTATCAATTGTAAAACATCCTGGAAAGTAATGTCCATTTCTATAAGATCTTTTTTGTGTTGAAAGTTGAGAAAGAGGGACTTTATGTGAAAAATAAGTAATCTTGAAATTGTCAAAGAAGGAGGGACAGAGTATAACTTTGAAGATGATGTCTATATTCTTCTAAATTAATAGAAAATGTTTTGTGATTTCTAGTCCTTACTGTTACAGGAAAGGCATTTAGGCACAAGGTATGAAGCCTCTTTACCAACTTAGGGGTTCATTTACTAAAGGCAAATATACTGTGCACTTTGCAAGTGCACTTGCTCCAGAGCTTAGTAAATGAGGGGAGGCTCTGCTGACTTCCATCATCCAATCATGTGCAAGAGAAAAATTTTTTTTTTTTTAAATTCCTTGCATGTGATTCAGTATTCTTTGTAAAGTATAGCTATACCTCATTTGCTAAGCTCTGGAGCAACATTTGCATTACCTTTGGAGCAAACATTTTTGGTGTGTTCAATGAAGTTGGTGTTCTACGCTGTCTGTCAAACATAAATTTAATTTGGTATTGACATGATAAAATGTTGAAAGATTAGCTCTAGTAGGAGAGGATTTAAAAGCAGTGGAAGCTTGGTCTAGCTTTTGCTCCAGTTGGATAAACATATAGGTTCTTTTTTCCATCTGGAAGCGATTTCTATAATGTGACCCCTTATTACCATTTTATATGCCTCTCATAAAGTAGAAGCATAAGAGATGAAATCCTGATTTAGAGCAAAATAATTAGTGGATCCTCCTACTTTCTCACAATGGTGTTCCATTATTGCTATTTTAGATAGAGAACAACTTACGTAGCAGCATGCTGTCCAAAAAAGTTTAAACAAATCTTGCTTATCCTCTCCTACCTTAGTTTCACCCACCGCTTGTTATTCTACATTATTGCTTGCTAAGTTGCAGACATAGGCCCTGAGCTGTCTCTACTCCTCCAGAACTTCTCCCTACCAGTAGTGCTTTCCATGGCAGATGGGTATGCTCTCCCTACACTAGCGACTTCGCAATTGCGTGCCAAAACGTGGGGGCAGGGGGCATAAAAAGACTCTGCGTGATCAAACATGGCCACAAGAGTCACCTGCATGCAGCATAGACAGCTGGAATGCTACTCTAGGGAGTCAAGGGAACCATAGAGAAACCAAGGTTCTTCTGTCTTTCCTTTCCAGCTGTACTGCCGCTCTGGACAAGTGCCAGCTACAGTGCCAGCTACAGTGGAGAAAGTAGACTGCACCTTCCTACACTTGTGGCAACTGTTCTCCTATTCCAATTCTCCTGCTGAGTTAACTCTTTGTGGTGGCCTATTTCTTGTACTCTGTGGTTCTTTTTTTTTTGTGATACGCCATGTACCACCCTGCACCTCAGACCAGGCTCAAGAACAGTTAACAAAACTTTACTTGTGGGCTGCAACAGTACAGTTCACAGACATTTGAGCTCCTTACTAGCTTTCAGCTGGCCAGGCATACCTCTGCAGGTAGGAGTCCATAATGGCAAAAGTCCTTATAGGTAGATCGGGTTGGGTGGAATGAAGATTGCTCTGAGTTACATTCCCAACCCGCTTAGACTCCCTTTCTTTCCCATGCTGTCCTGCTCTCTCTGAGCCTTGCCTTCCCCTGATTATATATGCTGGACAGTGTGGAGGGCAGAAAGCAAAAAGCCTGGGAAGCCAGCAGACCCAGAGTTAACCCTTCCCCCGCCTAAGCAGTCCATACTCCCTATCTCACAGTACCCCACCATGTAGGTACCCATCTACATGCTCCTTGGTGTAATAATGGTGAAATTTGATAATAATGTCCCTGGGGGGCCCATCAGGTTGTCTGTGGGTAAGTGCACAATAAATTCAATAAAATTTAGTCGATCAGGGGAAGATCAGGTTTCCTGGAAGAAAGCAATGGCTGTACCTTGGAGATCTGTGATAGTTTCTGGGAGTACACAGAAGTTATCTCTCTTGGCCCTATGTTCCATATCTTCTTGTTTATCTCTGAGTAAATCAAGTTCTTGTTGCAGTCCTTCGATTTCCTTTTCACAACTATAAAGAATGGTAGTTGCGTCATCCATGAAGTGTTCAAGTGGAAGTATAGTGGCCTAGTTCTTTAAGTAGCCAAAGAAGATCCACAAAAAGTATTAGTGATCTCAAAATGGACCATTGCTCTGAATTTGTACAGGATTGCTCCATCTGATGATTCAACCGTGAATCTAAGTGCAGAAGGGTATTGCTGCAGGCTGACATCCTGTGAGGCTGAATCAGCAGATGAGAGCATGGCATCCTCGTCTGGCACTGGGGGTTCAGGTGCAATCTTGGCTACACAGGAGAGAGAGGTCCAGGATGGTGTGTGCTGCAATGCCTTAGATTTGGACTGCCAATGCATGCCAACAAGCTGGTCACATAATGTGCCTTGCCAACTGTTGGGATGAGGAGCCCAAGGTACCTCAACTTGTGTCCAGGTGGAGTGGAGTGGCTTCATTATGCAGCCATTCTTGTCTGCCGCATGCAAATGTCTCTCACAACGCTTGTTTCTTAAAATATATTGAAAGTCTCACTTTTTTTTATTTTATATAAAGTACAGGGAGTCAAAACTGCTGTCATTTTTTGTCATACAGTATGTGGCTCATTAGGGAGAATTTACTTTGCTTCCTGTCCTGTAGACTCAACAGGAAGTGACAGGATATATTTCTAATGTGGGGAAATCCTCTTTTAGATAGTTTGTCATTGGAACAAATGTCATTATTGAAAGATTTCCACTCTTTTCCTGTTGTGGTGATAACTCGAAATTTTGGATTTACAATCAGTTTTGTTCCTGGTGACACTGATGATTGGGACAATTAGAGAAAGTGGATCTCCTTAATGGAGACATGGAGAGCAATACACACAGGGGTTCCAACCCCTCATCACTCTAAAGCTAAAAAAAATGTTTTGTCTTTGATTACAGTCTAAGGGCCTCTGTTATAATTATATTTGTAAAATTTGTATCCTATAAAACATGAGAACAACGTCAAAATTGTTTCTGTGAGTACAGTCGGCTGGAAAACATCATTTGTTTGAGTGAAAGCTTACAGGGACAACTTACAGTGGATATAAAAAGTCTACACACCCCTGTTAAAATGTCAGGTTTCTGTGATGTAAAAAAAATGAGATAAAGATAAATAATTTCAGAGCTTTTTCCACCGTAAATGTACCTATAAACTGTACAACTCAGTTGAACAACAAACTGAAATATTTTAAGTGGAGGGAAGTAAAAATAAAAAGCTAAAATAATATGGTTGCATAAGTGTGCACACCCTTAAACTAATACTTTGTTGAAGCACCTTTTGATTTTATTACACCACTCAGTCTTTTTGGGTATCAGTCGATCAGCATGACACATTTTGATTTGGCAATATTTGCCCACTCTATTGCAAGGGCATCTCCTGTGCACAACCCTCTTCAGATCACCCCACAGATTTTCCATTGGATTTAGGCCTGGCCTCTGGCTGGGCCATTCCAAAACTTTAAACATCTTCTGATGAAGCCATTCCTTTGTTGATTTGGATGTATGCTTTGGGTCGTTGTCATGCTGAAAGATCAACTAGCAGAAGCCTGAAGGTTTTGTGCCAATATTGACTGGTATTTGGAACTGTTCATAATTCCCTTTACCTTGACTAAGGCACCAGTTCCAGCTGAAGAAAAACAGCCCCAAAGCATGATGCTGCCAACACCATGCTTCACTGTGGGTATGGAGTTTTTTTGGTGGTGTGCAGTGTTGATTTTGTGCCAAAGATATTTTTTGGAACTATGGACCTTGGTTTCATCAGACCATAGCACATTTCCCCACATGCTTTTTGGAGACTTCAGATGTGTTTTTGCAAAATTTAGCTGGGCTTGGATGCTTTTCATTGTAAGAACAGGCTTCTGTCTTGCCCCTCTACCCCATACCCCAGACATATGAAGAATACAGGAGATTGAGGTGGTGTTTGGGATACCAGCACAAGAAAACACACTAATTATGGAAGAATCTTTATTACATAATACTAATTGTTTGATTTTACATTTATGGACTCATTATGGACATTTTATTCAGTTATGTCACTTTTTCATTTTTTGTAGCTATTATATAGCAGTGCTACATCACTTATTTATTTTTAGTTCATTCTGAATGGCACCCCCTTGCATCTCAGCCAGCAGTATGATCGTGGGTGTAGGAACCGCGGGAAATAACGTCACCAGAACCCGGAATACCTCTAAGGAGGGAAGTTCCCTTCTTTGTTCTAAGCTTTAGACCCAAATGCCTTCCATTATCAGCGTTGATGCAGCCAGTAGCCCTAAACACATTGAAAGGGATGTTTTCATCAATGTGCAGTGATGCTGGCACTCTTCTTAGTGCTTCTTTTGTTATTCTGAAGAAAGAGATGGTATTCCAAGTTCTGGTGATGTCAGTGATGCAAGGTCTCATGTCACTGATTCCATCTGTCATCTCAGCTAGATCTGTACATTCCATCTGCCTTCAGCCTGGGTCTATCTAACAACTGGTACACTGTGCAGCACCATGTAAGACTTTTTATGGTTCATTCAATAAATTATGGTTTGAAGTATTTAAGCCTGCTTCATATAGCTAACTCCATTGAGTGGTCTTATGGGAATTACCTGGAGCACCTATCCAGTGTGTTTTTGACTACAGTCAGGTTAGGCATCCAACAGCCACTCTTGGTAGTTAGAGGTCCGGTTGCATGGCAAATTAGATGCTACTAGGAATGCAGAGTAGATAGGCTGACTCTAAGTTTGGGTGTCACACACTGGCTGGCTTGGACAATGGCTGGATGGTCTCTTCATCACCACCGTCAGGCAAGTGACGAAGGGGCCCTGCATGGCTCTGAAACTTTGCCTTTGTATGTACCATGTGACCACAAAATATAGCTTTGGACCCATTTGAGGAATCCTTGGTGTGCTGGTGACATTTCTTCGCATTGAGTATCTGTCTATGGTCTGTGGTCACTGCAGCACCCACCAATGCTGAACAGCCATCTTCAGGAGGGTGTGCAATAGGAATGTCGGAGATAGCCGCGCCGCTGGGCACGGCGCAGGCGCAGTACACCGCCCTGTACGCGGGCGCCGTGACTTGGCCGACCGCGGCAACCAGGTTCGCGCATGCGCAGTAGAGACCACGGGCGCGCACCTGGCACCATTGACAGCGCAGGGCGGGATATTTAAACGGCCCTGAGCTGTCATTCAGTGCCTTTTGGTCTTTCTGAATCCTGTGAACCTGTTAACCTGTCAAAGTAAGTTGCTGACCCGGATTGTGCCCTGACCTTGCTGTTTCTCCTGTTCTTGACCCATTGCTTGCCTGACCTCTCTCCTGAATGCCCCCTATTGGATCTGACCTGCTGTTGCTGACCTGGCGTGTGACCCGACTATTCTTTGCCCGCTGCTCTGTACCACACCGTCCCCATAGTTACCGACCCGGCTTGTATGACCTTGCACTTGCTCAGCCATCCATCCATCCATCCATCTGTCCCTCTCAACGGGGTCTCCAGACCTCCTCATACCTGGCTCTCTCCCGTGGGAGCCCCTGGCGAATACCCCTACCACTGACGGGTGTCCTCAGTAGTCACGACCTGGTCCCGGGGTACTCCAAGTCCATCCCCACCATCAGGGGCCCTGGTGAACAAGTACTCTGGGGCTTAGACTCCGTGCGCTGGGAACATCCGATCAGTGGAGTGCTAGTGGTACCGCCGGGCGGTCCCTTACAGCACCAAAAGGACATGGCTGAGCCTAGAGGAGGGCCCTCCCCGCTAGAGGAAATTTGCAGGCACCTAGCTAATTTGACGCAGGCCATAACGGCCCTGCAGGACAGATGCATGCAGCTGGAGAATCGCTTCCAGACTGGCTCTATTTCTGACCCTGCCCCACAGGCCCCGGTTTCTGCACCCCCGGCCCTGGTAGCTCAGGAGCCAGTCTCAGGGGCTTCCGCCCTGCTCCCTATAGCGGAACCCCGAGTACCCTTACCGGAGCGTTTTCACGGGGACCGCACACGCTTCCGGTCATTCCGTGATTCCTGTCTCTTGTTCTTTGAGCTACAACCCCGTACCTTCCTGACCGAAAATGTGAAGGTAGGATTCATTATTTCACTATTACAGGGTGAACCCCAGGATTGGGCCCACCGGTTAAGGGGAAACAATGATCCTCATCTGGGATCGGTCAATAGTTTCTTTGAAGCAATGGCCATCTTGTATGATGACACACAGCGGGCAGCCTCTGCCGAAGCGGCCTTATATGCGCTCCGGCAGGGCCGGCGGGTGGCATAGGAATACGCCTCTGATTTCAGGAGGTGGATGGGGGACACACGCTGGAACGAGTTTGCTCTATTGCACCAGTTCCGTATGGGGCTCTCCGATCCCTTGAAAGATGAGCTGGCCCGGGTGGAGGTTCCCGAGTCTCTAGAAGACCTTATTGCCCTGACAATTAAAATTGACCGAAGACTGCGGGAACGCAGGCTCGAGAGGTCCGGCCAGGGTCGCGGAAATACCTGGGGTCCATTCCTAGGCCCCAGCCCACCAACCCGACAAAGCATCCAGAACCCACCACCAGGAGATGTTCCAGAAACTATGCAGCTAGGCCTGGCGCGGCCTAAATTACCACCGGAGGAACGCCAGCGCAGACGAGCCCAGAACCTCTGCCTTTACTGGTCTACCTATATGGTTACCTATATGAAGCTGGTCATATGGTGCGATCCTGCCCTCAGAAAATGAGTAAGTGCACCCGTTTTTCTTCCTTGTCTATTAGCAATACCTGTCCTTCGCAATACTTAGTAGTGCCCCTCTCCTTTCAGCTTCCAGAAAAGACCGTGGAGGTGACAGCCATAGTTGATTCGGGGGCATGCAGCTGTTTCCTGGATTTAGAGTTTGCTCACCAGCAGGGTATCCCTCTCCAACACAGACAGAAGGGCTTCAACATCTTTTTGGCCGATGGTTCCCAGATAAAATCGGTTAATCAGGAAACTCCCCCCATTGCCACTATCATTGCCAACCAGCACCAGGAATTCCTCCGCCTGGATGCTATTGCGTCACCTCTTTTCCCAGTCATTCTGGGGCTCCCATGGTTACGGGCCCATAACCCCCAGATTGACTGGGAAACCGGGTCAATCTCGTTCCCTTCCCCATACTGTCGGGAACATTGTCGCACTTCGGGCCCCGCAGGGCCCCGAGTTCTCCTATGCTCCGAAGGAGACTCCGATTTGAAACAGGTTATTCCCGCAGCCTATCATGGGTTCCTGGACGTGTTCAGTAAGCGGGGAGCCGATTCCCTGCCCCCCCACCGCCCGTATGACTGTCCAATCGACCTGTTACCAGGCTCTGAAAATCTCTTTTGGGCAAATTTTCCCCCTATCTGAGCTTGAATTGGGGGCCCTAAAGGAATATATTGAAGACAGCCTCCAGAAGGGATTCATCCGCCCCTCCACTTCTCCAGCAGGAGCGGGAATCTTCTTCGTGGAGAAAAAAGACAAAACCCTGAGACCTTGTATCGACTACCGGGAGCTGAACAGGGTCACGATCAAAAATCGTTACCCATTGCCATTGGTACCAGAACTGTTTCAGAGCCTAAAAGCTGCGGTTATATTCACAAAACTTGATTTAAGGGGGGCCTATAACCTGGTACGCATAAGAGAGGGGACGAGTGGAAAACGGCTTTCCGTACCCGGTTTGGCCACTTTGAATACCTGGTCATGCCATTTGGGCTGTGCAATGCACCAGCCACCTTCCAACATTTCGTGAACGACATCTTCAGGGATTTTTTGGATGTCTTCGTTATCGTCTACTTGGACGACATACTAATTTTTTCACCCTCTCTGGAGGATCATAGGATGCATGTGGCAAAGGTATTGGGGCGGTTGCGGCAGCATGGGTTATATGCTAAGGCGAAGAAATGTTGCTTCGAGCAATCTAGCATCACGTTTCTAGGCCTGATTATCTCCACTGCGGGGGTCGCGATGGACCCCCAGAAGGTCTCTGCAATTTTAGATTGGCCTGAACCCACGGACAAAAAAGGCGTCCAACGGTTTATAGGGTTCGCAAACTTTTATCGGAAGTTCATCAAGAACTTCTCGGGTCTGGTCTCCCCCATTACTCAACTAACCAAACTTGGAACCCGGTTCAAATGGACACCGGAGGCTCAAGAAGCTTTCGAAGCTCTGAAAAAGCTATTTACCTCGGCACCCATCCTGGGCCACCCGGACGCGGCCCTGCCCTACATCTTGGAGGTAGATGCATCGGAGAATGCGGTAGGATCCATCCTGTCTCAGCGGAAAGGCACCAAAGAATTACTCCATCCCGTAGCATTCTTCTCGAGGAAACTCACCTCAGCGGAGAAGAATTACGATATCGGTGATCGAGAGCTGTTGGCTATCAAAGCAGCGTTAGAGGAATGGAGGTACCTGCTGGAAGGTGCCTCACACCCCATATTGATTTTCACAGACCACAAGAATCTGGAGTATCTGAGGACTGCCAAGCGTCTACGCCCACGGCAGGCAAGATGGGCCCTGTTCTTTTCCAGATTTAATTTTCACATTACTTACAGGCCCGGATCTAAAAATACGAAGCCCGACGCACTATCTCGTATGTATGAGGACTCCGAAGAAGAACTGGTACCCGACACTATCTTGTCTTCAGGGAACTTCTTGGCGCTCCAGACGGACCTTCGCTCCAAGTTAATAGAAGCATCTACGGCCACATCAACCCCAGTTGGGGTATCCCTCCAGAACAAGGGGGGACTCCTGTGGAAGGAAGATTCAATCGTGGTACCTGAGGAAGTCCGGACCCTGGTTTTGGGGCATTGCCACGATCACCCGCTGGCAGGACACTTTGGCCCAGTCAAGACTCTGGAGCTTCTCCGGCGCTCTTTTTGGTGGCCAAACATGGCTAAGGATTGCAAGCGCTACGTGAGATCCTGTACCATCATCCAGAAGAGCAAACCATCGAGGAGCAAAGCCTGGGGGCTGTTGCGACCTTTGCCGATTCCCGAACGGCCTTGGCAGAGGATCGCGATGGACTTCATAGTCGAGCTCCCACCGTCGCAAGACCACACAGCAATTCTGGTGGTCATTGATCGCCTATCCAAAATGGCTCACTTCGTGCCACTAAAGAAGACTCCGTCAGCAGCCGAGACGGCACGATTATTTATCCGGGAGATCGTTAGACTTCATGGAGTACCTGAGGACATTGTCTCTGATCGAGGGGTCCAATTTACATCTAAGTTTTGGAGGGCTCTGTGCAAGGCCCTGGACATCAAGTTGTCCCTCTCCTCCACGTTCCACCCTCAGACCAACGGTCAGACCGAGAGGACGAACCAGACCCTGAAGCAATACTTGCGTTGCTACATGTCTTTCCTGCAGGATGATTGGTTGTCACTCTTACCCCTGGCGGAGTTCGCTTATAACAACGCAAGCCATTCTGCAACGGGGCAGTCCCCATTCTTTTCGAATTATGGGTTTCACTCTGTCTTTCTCCCTGATTTGGTCTCTGAATGCCCAGTTCCAGCAACGCAGGATGCGTTGACCTTCTTCTCCGCTAATAACAAATTACTCCAGGAAGCCATCGCTCGGGCCCAAGAGGACAATAAGAAGGAGTTTAACAAGAAACGAAGAGGGGATTTGGCGTTGCGGCCTGGGCAGAAGGTGTGGTTGGCCACAACCAACTTAAAGATGCTTTGTCCCTCGAAAAAATTGGGACCTAAATTTGTGGGGCCTTTTCAGGTAAAGCGGATGGTCAACAAAGTAGCATATGAGCTTATCCTTCCGGACACGTTCAGAATTCATCCAGTCTTCCATGTATCCCTGCTGAAGCCAGTGATCCCAGATGCCTTCCCAGAACGAGAATCCAGACCCCCGGAGGCCATAACGGTCGAAGGACAAGAGGAATTTGAGGTGGAAACAATCCTTAAGTGCCGAAGAAGGGGGGGCCAGACCCAATTCCTAATTAAGTGGAAGGGCTATGGTCCAGAGGACAATTCCTAGGAACCGGCTCATAATGTCCACGCACCTAGACTAGTCCGGGAGTTTCTTCGTGATCACTCTGTGGTGGAGAGATCGGGTGGGCATCCGGAGGTTGCCCATAGGGGGGGGCAATGTCGGAGATCGCCGCGCCGCTGGGCTCGGCGCAGGCGCAGTACACCGCCCTGTACGCGGGCGCCGGGACTTGGCCGACTGCGGCAACCAGGTTCGCGCATGCGCAGTAGAGACCTGGCACCAATGACAGCGCAGGGCGGGATATTTAAACGGCCCTGAGCTGTCATTCAGTGCCTTTTGGTCTTTCTGAATCCTGTGAACCTGTTAACCTGTCAAAGTAAGTTGCTGACCCGGATTGTGCCCTGACCTTGCTGTTTCTCCTGTTCTTGACCCATTGCTTGCCTGACCTCTCTCCTGAATGCCCCCTATTGGATCTGACCTGCTGTTGCTGACCTGGCGTGTGACCCGACTATTCTTTGCCCGCTGCTCTGTACCACACCGTCCCCATAGTTACCGACCCGGCTTGTATGACCTTGCACTTGCTCAGCCATCCATCCGTCCCTCTCAACGGGGTCTCCAGACCTCCTCATACCTGGCTCTCTCCCGTGGGAGCCCCTGGCGAATACCCCTACCACTGACGGGTGTCCTCAGTAGTCACGACCTGGTCCCGGGGTACTCCAAGTCCATCCCCACCATCAGGGGCCCTGGTGAACAAGTACTCTGGGGCTTAGACTCCGTGCGCTGGGAACATCCGATCAGTGGAGTGCTAGTGGTACCGCCGAGCGGTCCCTTACAAGGAATATTGCAATTGGACAGCGGTTGCACGGATGAGTGGGTGAGTTCAGAGACATAATCTGCACCCAAATGGATGTCATATTGGGACACAGTTGCTATGTCTATGTTTCTGCTGTGTCCCAATAGATATAAATGGGATTGCTAGTATGGGGATGCACACATCACCTGTACATCCCCATAGCAGTAAAACACGGCTCTGCACTTGGCACGGATGTTATCGCTCCATGGGAATAAGGCCTAAATCTTAGGGATGTGCTTTATTGTATGGATTTTTTTTTTTTTGCATAGCTGCCAGTTGTTCACATTCTCTTGATGCTGGAAACCTCATACTAAATTGCACCAATACCAGAAGAGATTAATCGAATTTGTGCAGAACTTGAGAAAGTGAAATCCAGTGCTTTGCAAAGTTCTAGATAAGAAAAGTACTTGTCTATTTATGAAGCTGAAGCGCACATTGCAGCACTGAGAAGCACTGAATGAAATTCAAACATGCTGAAGCTAAAAAAAAAGGACATATTGCCTATAAATTAAACATATATCAGTAAATGAAAGTAGGAAAGTGAATAAAGGAAAGAAGAATGATATGTATGAAGAGGGAAATGTCAGCCGAGATCTCCTTGCTCAGAAATCTTCTCACCTGCAATCTAATTAGAGTCTATCATGGCTCAGGAAGGCAGTTTAGAAAGCAGATGTTGATGTTCACAGCTAATGGAAAGGCCTAGCCTAAAAAATGTGTCATTTGGAGACACCTTTGTGCTGATACATCTGCGCCTCAAATGGCACTACTTTTGCTTTTAAGAAGTAGGTTTAAAGTTAGCTATAGACACTGGAGGGTCATATGTGTGACCACAATATCTTACTTTTGAAAATTATTTTACATATATACATCTAATCACTTGAATGTATACAATTATGGCTAATGGGGGCAGTAAAGTATTTCAAACACTGCTGAAAAATCCAGCACAATTGTTACTTTCCCTAAGGTTTGTTGGGAATTATCTCCTGTCTTCTTCTTAAGGTATGTATAAGTGAGATCTACTTGCTTTATAATTAAATATAGGAAATACTCTAGCATGAAAAGCTGTCAGTCTGGTGTTTTACTTCAACCACCTCTAAAGTAACCAATAAAATTTTCCTCTAATTAAATATTTTTTTTTAGTTTTGGAAAGAGTTTGGAAAGGTTGGAACTTCTTTCTCATTTGTACTGCTGTCTGTGTCCCTGCTGGGGAGGTTTATCCATTTCATTTTATGTGCAGAATGGTTAGACAGAAAGGAATGATCATGGGAAATCCAAAAGTGGTGACAATTGTCTCTTTGGCCATTCTCCTTAACTGGAAAGGCTCTTTCCCACTTCTTGTTGTATGTCCAGGATATGAAGTGAAGGGAAATCTACCTTTAGGGGCACTGACAGCAATTATTATTATTATTGTAGCACTACCCCCAGAGGAGTTACTGAATTATTTTGTGATGTTTCTGCACACCTGAATCTGAAACACCTCACTCACCCTGCACATACAGTGAAACCAGAAAGTATTCACAGCGCTTAACTTTTGCCACATTTTATTATGTTACAGCATTATTCCAAAATGGATTAAATACATTTTTTCCCCTCAACATTCTACAAACAATACCTTATAACGACAATGTGAAAAAAGTTTGTTTTGAAAAATAAAAAAAGTGTTCAATTCTTTGTTGAAGCACCTTTAGCACCAATTACAGCCTCAAGTCATTTTGAGTATGATGCTACAAGCTTGGCACACCTATTTTTGGGCAATTTCTCCCATTCTTCTTTGCAGTACCTCTCAAGCTCCATCAGGTTGGATGGGGAGCATCGGTGCACAGCCATTTTCAAATCTCTCCAGAGATGTTCAGTCGGGTTCAAGTCTGGGCTCTGGCTGGGCCACTCCAGGACATTCACAGAGTTGGCCCATAGCCACTCCTTTCTTATGTGGGCTGTGTGCTTAGGGTCATTGTCCTGTTGAAAGATAAACTGTCGCCCCAGTCTAAGGTCCAGAGCACTCTGGAACAGGTTTTCATCAAGGATATCTCTGTACATTGCTGCATTCATCTTTCCTTTGATCCTGACTAGTCTCTCAGTTCCTGCCACTGAAAAACATCCCCACAGCATGATGTTGCCACCACCATGCTTCACTGTAGGGATGGTTTTGGCCAGGTGGTGAGTGGTGCCTGGTTTCCTCCAGACATGACGCTTGGCATTCAGGCCAAAGAGTTCAATTTTTGTTTCATCAGACCAGAGAGCTTTGTTTCTCATGGTCTGAGAGTCCCTCAGGTGCCTTATGGCAAACTCCAGACGAGCTGCCATTTGCCTTTTACTTAGGAGTGGCTTCCGTCTGGCCACTCTAACATACAGGCCTGATTGGTGGAGTGCTGCAGAGATGGTTGTTCTTCTGGAAGGTTCTCCTCTCTCCACAGAGAAATGCTGGAGCTCTTTCAGAGTGACCATTGGGTGTGTGTTTACCTCCCTGGCTAAGGCCCTTTTCCCTTGATCACTCATTTTGGCTGGGGTGGCCCACTCTAGAAAGATCCCTGGTAGTTCCAAACTTCTTCCATTTATGGATCATGGAGGCCACTGTGCTCATTGGGACCTTCAATGCTGCAGAAATTTTTCTGTACCCTTCCCCAGGTCTATGCCTTGATACAATCCTGTCTCGGAGGTCTAAGGACAATTTCTTGGGCTTCATGGCTTGGTTTGTGCTCTGACATGCACTGTTAACTGTGGGTCCACAGGTGGACTCTAATCAAGTTGTGGAAACATCTCAAGGATGATAAGTAGGAACAGGATACACCAGAGCTCAATTTTGAGTGTCATGGCAAAGGCTGTGAATACTTATGTACATGTGTTTTTTTAATTTATTATTTTTAATAAATTGCAAAGATTTCAAAACAAACTTCTTTCACATTGTCATTATGGGGTATTGTTTGTAGAATGTTGAGGGAAAAAATGAATTAAATCCATTTTGGAAAAAGGCTGTAACATAACAAAATGTTGCAAAAGTTAAGCGCTGTGAATACTTTCTGGATGCACTGTACTGACACACCTTGAGGTATTTCCAAGGATTTATTTGGCCAAGCATAGCCTAAGAGAAGAGAGAATTTGCAAGTTTAATTATACAATCAATAAAACAATAATGGATATGGTTAAACACCTGCTATATTCTGACTAACAGTACTTAGCAGAACTGGACAGCATTTACCTAGCAACAGTATATAAAGACAGACCTAGCTTGCTATAACAGTCCCAGTTTTATCGTATTGGCCAGTGATTGATGGGAAAAAAAGAAAACTGTTGGCCGGCAAAGTTGGGGCCCTTGCAGAAAGCACAACAGTTCCCAGCAGACAACAGATTAACTTGTATGATGTTAGTCACTTATCAAACCCAGGGTGCCCTCTTCTGGGTTTTTGGACATGTGCTCTGATTCAGAAAAGGCCCAGTTCAAGTCAAAAAGGGAGAGAAGTTACTGAGAAGTCTCTCTTTCAATCCTTCCTCACAAGCAGTAGCAGTGCTCTCTAATCTCACCAGATGTCCAAATCACACTTCACACCCTCCCAGAGAGAAAATTCTTCATCTCTTTGCTTCTTTGAGTTCTCACCCAATTGTGGTCAGCTATGGAAGGGACCCATTCAGCCAGCAGCAGCTCAGTCTTTGCCCCACACACCTCCTTGCTTGCAGACAGTCCTCTCCTCTTTTGTCACCAGCCTCCAGCCCACACCTCTCCTTGCCCTTTGCCATCAGCCAATTACCGTCCTCCAGACAACGCCAAGATGCCTGCTTCCTGAAGTGGAGACACTCCATAGATGAGCATTGCTGGATGGCTGCTGCTGGACTACTGATCAAGCTTCTGTCCATTGAATTCGTACCTCTCTGCCAGCTCATTGCCAACCTTGGCCTGTCTCTGACTCTGATCCTACCTACAACTTGGTGCCTTCCTGCTTGGCTGCTACAAGATAAGACTTTCGACCTGACTCCGCTTTTAACTAAACTTGGCACATTCACTGTGTACTACCAGCTGTATCCCTGCTCACCAGATACCAGCACTCTTAAGTTCCAGCTCACAGAGTCATCACCATAGCACTTGTGCCTTTTCATTGTCCCTGTAGACCCTGCCCCAATTTGAAGGAGTGTTTGGAAAGTAACTGAACAAGAGGTCACCCCTGTCATCTCGTGCTTGAATTATACTTTATCCATGTATGTTCCCTATATGTGCTGACAAAGCAGACTGAATACCTGGCAAACATGTTGAGAGTGACCCCATTCTGTTGTGGGAATCAGATGTTTTTCTCTCTAACAAGTCACTGGTGCTGGTTGTTGAGAAATGGAGGGTGCTTACATGGATATATATTTGTATATGATTTGTATGTGCAATCCTTATACAGTTGTGACCAAAATTATTCAACCCCCAATGCTGTAAAGGGGTTTAGGGACTATAGTGTACATTTGGAATTGTATTCAGAATCAAATCCTACAAGGACGTTGTAACTACCCAAATGCAACTAAAATGACATCAATTGTTTATGTAATACAGTAGTAAATGGTTCTTATGTGGTTTCTTCATTGCCACAATTATTCAACCCCTTAAAGACTACCACTCTGAAGAACAGAGGTTCATACAGGTGCTTTCCATCAGGTATTGAAAACACCTGTGGATGTCACCGAGCAGCAATCAAGCATAATAAGCACCAATTAGGCAGCTTTAAAATGACTGTGATACTCAGCTCCTTCTAGACATTTACTGGTGTGGTTACAAACATGGTGAAGGCAAGAGAATGGTCCAGGAAGACAAGAGAAGAGGTGATTTCTCTTCACAGGAAGGGCAATGGCTATAAGAAGATTGCAAAGATGTTAAACATACCAAGAGACACCTTAGGAAGCATCATTCGCAAATTCAAGGCAAAGGGCACTGTTGAAACGCTACCTGGTCGTGGCAGAAAGAAGATGCTGACTTCGACTGCTGTGCGCTACCTGAAGCGTAGAGTGGAGAGAAGTCCCCGTGTGACTGCTGAGGAACTGAGAAAAGATTTGTCAGATGTGGGTACAGAAGTTTCAGCCCAGACAATAAGACGCACACTGCGTAATGAAGGCCTCCGTGCCAGAACTCCCAGGCGTACCCCCTTGCTGTCTCCAAAGAATAAGAAGAGTCGACTGCAGTATGCCAAAAGCCATGTGGACAAACCACAAAAGTTGTGGGATAGTGTTCTGTGGACTGATGAAACAAAATTAGAACTGTTTGGGCCCATGGATCAACGCTATGTTTGGAGGAGGAAGAACAAGGCCTATGATGAAAAGAACACCTTGCCTACTGTGAAGCATGGTGGAGGGTCAATCATGCTTTGGGGCTGTTTTGCTTCTGCAGGTACAGGGAAGCTTCAGCGTGTGCAAGGTACCATGAATTCTCTTCAGTACCAGGAGATATTGGATGGAAACGTGATGCAGTCCGTCACACACCTGAGGCTTGGGAGACGTTGGACCTTTCAACAGGACAATGATCCCAAGCATACCTCCAAGTCCACTAGAGCATGGTTGCAGAGGAAAGGCTGGAACATTTTGGAGTGGCCATCGCAGTCACCAGACTTAAATCCGATTGAGAACCTCTGGTGGGACTTAAAGAAAGCAGTTGCAGTGCGCAAGCCTAAGAATGTGACTGAACTGGAGGCCTTTGCCCATGAAGAATGGGCGAAGATACCCGTAGATCGCTGCAAGACACTTGTGTCAAGCTATGCTTCACGTTTAAAAGCTGTTATAACTGTAAAAGGATGCTGTACTAAGTACTAAGATTGAATGTCACTTGGGGGTTGAATAAAACTGATAATGCTGTGAGCACAGAAAAGACATTTGTGGTTATTTCATTATAACTGTTATGTTATATTTGTCTGACCTACAAGTGCCTCTTTAATGTAAATGTAAGCAAGATGACTGAATGATCAAAAGCAATGTCAAACTGGCCAAAACACTCAATTTCAGTGGGGGTTGAATAATTTTGGTCACAACTGTATGTGCTGTTTCAGGTGTTTCTAAACCTTCTTAAGAGTTGTAAAAATAAACAACATTTTTGTGTGATACATTTGTAGTTTTGTGTGGCATGACACCTAAAATGTCATTTTGCAATATAGGGATGTGGTGTCTGACAGTTTTGCCTGTCTATTATGCTACTAATAAAAAAACCTTAACAAAGGTTCTAACCATTCTCTACACTTCATTGATAAAGAAGACTCCTAAAACTGGACATATATAAAAAAACAAAATAAAGTAGTTGTAAAGGCTGAAGTCTTTTTATTCGCCTTCATGCAAGGAGGTAAACACCGTTATGTGCGCTGCTCCTCCCACAGCCCCCCCCCCATACTCACTTGAGCCCTCTCTCAATCCAGCGATGTGCACGGGAGCCTCAACTGTCCGGGGTCTCTCTCCTCATTGGCTGTGACCATTGGCTACCACTGCTGTGTCTAAGATAATGAGGAGAGAGAGGGTGGCAGGGCTGAGTTGTGGCTCTATATGTCTTATGGACGTATAGAGAGGGACTCGGGAGCAAAATTGCACCAGTGCTCCCAAAGCAAGCAGCTTGCTATTGGAGGCAATGGTCAAGGAGGAGGAGCCAGGAGCACCAGCAGGGGACCCAGGAAGAGGAGGGTCGGGGCTGCTCTGTGCAAAACCATTGCAAAGAGCAGGTAAGTGTGACATGTTTATTTAAAAAAAAAACAAACCTTTAATATCATTTTAATGCAGCTCTGTGACATTTTTAACTGTATTTTTAAAAAATAGTTTTTATTGAAATTTTTGGAAATACAAGAACCTGCAATCGCAAGTGTGTTAAGAAAATAAACATAAACGTACGAAAGTAAACAAAAGCTGTAACCTCGCAGGGCGACAAAATATCAAACCAGAAACCAAATTGTAAGTGTGGTTGTAGTTACACACAAGATAATATTTAGAGTAAATGCTGGTACACTGTGTAATATAATACAGAGTGCTAAGTACATCAATAGAGTATTTGTTATACCAAGCGAGCCATGGTTGCCAAGTCCAGCCTTTCTCATACGATGTCAGTGAGTTTGTTCTAAGGGCTAATAGTCTTTCATGGGAGTAGTGAGTCTGGAAGTAACTATGACTTTGGATAGGTTGGGTGCCAGCTCCTTCTTTCAGTGTCTCGTGATAGTAAATTTAGCGGCTAATAATCTATAGGATATTATCATCCTAAGAGCCATGGGGAAATGATCTATTTCTAAGTTCAGGATCACCAGCACTGGGTCTGGGCTGATGGAGATCCCTGAGATACTAAAGATGAGTTAGAACACACTCAGACACACCAGAAGCTATTGTTACAGGACCAAAGGATATGTAACAGATTACCAATATGGCCACAACTTCTCCAGCACAAGGAACATCCAGAAGAGGAGAAGTGAGCTATGCGATAGGGAGTAAGGTACCATCTAGTGACAAATTTTTGTGCAAGTTCCCAATGGTTAATGCAATGAGAGATGACATATGCATATCGAAGAGCAGATAGCCATTGAGAATCTGTATATGTAATTTGGAGGTCTTTCTCCCATGCAAGGATGGGGGAAGTTTTAGTAAACATAGATTTACCCTGTAGTATATTGTAAAATAATGAGATTCCTTGAATTTTGTGGGAATTTTGGTTGTAGAATTGCAAGATCTTAGGATGGAATTGAATTTGTGGAGGAAGAGAAGTAGTCAGGAGGTGTCTTATACTGAATATCTTAAACCGATCGGCTTATGGAAAGCCCGTATTCTTTTTGTTTAAATGTATTTTTCAAATGCAAGAATTGGAAGTATCTAAACTTGAATTAGTATCAGCCTACTGTAGTCCTTGTAGAGCAGAGTTTAGAGAAAAAAGCAGTACAAAGAGCCAATCAGTTCAGGTGCTCATCACTGTGCTGCTTCTCCTTTAGCCCTGATTCACACTGATGTGGTGCAGAATTCGCCGAGTTTCAGTGCGAATTCCGCACCGCATCAGAATCACACCCCATTCATGTGAACTGCTGCGGTTGTGTATGTTAACAACACCTCAAAAGCGGTCCACAAAACGTGGTGCGATGTGCAGAATTGGATCACATAGGTGTGAATACCCATGCGATCCAATTCTAGACCCAAAAAAGGATCCTGAACGTTTTTGGCACGGCTGCGGTACGATTAGAGCCATACAAAATGTATGGCTCCAATCGCACCACACACAAATGTGATGTGATTTGTGCATGTGATTTGCACAGGAATGCAGTGCGGTTCCTGTGTGAATCACATGCGATATACCGCACCGCATATATGTGAACCCAGGCTCACTGTCCCATTCACAGGCTAGGAGTGAGCCTATGATGGTCTGAGCTCAAGAGAAATGGGTTAAATGATGCTGGCTACCCTATAAACGAGATGTATGACATCTAGTGGCAGAAAAGAAGTACTGCAGGGAACAGCTATAGATTGAAGATTAATATTGCAGTAAAAGTTGCTTTTCCATTGTATCTTTTATTTTTATATTTTATTTTGGCTGGACTTTTGCTTAAACTTAAAAAGTAGTATGTGAAACAGAAGGTGACTAGAAAACAATATTACACTTTGAGATACCGAGATACCTGATGTCATGGCACCTTAACTGAACCTCCTACAATCAATCAATCAATCAATCCTGGAACACATAAGTAAACACTCTGTGGAAAGCAGCAATATTGCAGTTGTAATGTTTGGTTCACATCCCCTTGATGAAGTCACGTGACTAGTGGAGTGTACGGATGACGTCACAACATTTCCATTCATCGGGCACCAGTTGTAGTATTTGTGAAAGCGCTCCAGGAATGGCATTTTAGCAGGCAATTGCATTTACAGAGAAGGCCTGTGCTTTGCCTTGCAATACATTCCGTATAGTGACGGTTTTCCGAGCTTATACAGGACTCTGTTCAGATGATACTGCCATCTTGTACTTAATCAATATATTGCTGGATGTTCATCATAGGTGGTGCAGATATGCACCTCCAGAACGTGAGTGCATTTCCTGTTTTATTGCTTAATAAAAAAAAAGTTTAGTTAAAAAGTTAAAGTTTAAATGGATAAAGCACTACGTTGAGTTCCTTTTAATGAGGAATACGAATGACACCAAGGCGTTATAAGGAGGAAGCATACTTTGGAGACCTCATTTAACAAGCTGATCTTCTGAGTCCAATTGGGACCAAAAGTGCAGTTAGACCGTAACATTGTACAATGTGAGGTGAGCAGATATATGGTGGAGGATGTTTTCTCACTGGCATTTGTAAAAGTTGCACATATTTTTGAGGGTTTACAGAACACCATTTTTATTGGACTTAAGTTTATAATGACTTTTTGGTTGATTCAAAATTATTATTCTTTGTTTTGGTTTGGGTGATTCTTGGTTTTCGTATTTAATTTCTTATTTTTCATATTTTTTGATTCATAGGTATTGTGCAATTTTTTTGATGTAGCACAACATTTTTTCTTCACCTTTAGGGCTCGTTCACACTTGACTGTTTTACCAACGCTTGCCAAACGCCCCTATAGCGTTTGGCAAGTGTTGATCCAGCATTTGCAGAGCGTTTTTTAACGCTCGGCAAACGCTGCATGTGTTTAGCGGCGGTTGCTAGGCGTTTGCCGAGCATTAAAAACGCCCCACAAACGCCTATAATGAAGTTTAAATGGTGTTACCGCTCTGCAAACGCCCTGCAACCGTGTTGCAACCTCACCGCAAACGCCGGCCGGGCGTTTGCGGAGCTGCAGCATGGACTAGAATAGGAGGCTTCGACGCCTCCTGACTCGACCAGAGACGTCCGTTTTGCCGCGCTGCTACCCGACGTGACGCTAACGCTCCCGTTAGAACAGCACCATGTGCTGCAATGTGCAGAATTGTCCGAGGCGTTTGGGAAGCGGTAAAAATGCTTCCCAAGCGCCTCTCTGCTGCCTGCACACAACACTAGTGTGAACGTAGCCTTATTCTTATTATTCTCCCCACTGAGACCTGGGTTGTGTGCACTAGCGGCTACATTATTTATATTTATATTTATGTGTATTTTTTGTTTTTTATTCACCATAGTAAGTGCTCAAGTTATTTAATTTATATTGAAGCATGTAAAGTTGCAATGGCCTCTATCTGCATCTGCTTTTTATTTTGGATAGACCCCATAATGTTGGACTCCTACAAACAAAGCCTGTCTGTAATATAATTCTACTGTTTTGTAGTCATGACATTTTTCAGCCATCACAACTCGGTTTGATTTATCAGTTACACCCACAAACTGTTTTAATTAGAAAGAAGGTTGTAAGGACCTTTCAGCTCAGGTATTATTGCAGCTCGCAATCAAAGGTGCATCTGATATTCTTTTTGAAATAGTACTGGTAATGTGTCTGTGCTGACTGTAGCTTTAGTTTTGTATCATGAAGTGCAGTCGTGCCCCCTCGCTATTATATTATTTAATTGTTCAAAGAATCATAACAGGGAACCAAAATTTCTGTTCTTCCATGGGCAGGTGTCCTTCAGACTGAAATTTAGCTATGGATATTTTTGCACAGTTACATCAGTCCAGCCTTGACCAATGTAAGTATTAATGTTCTATACGTGGCCGTTCCTTGTGGATGCTGAAAATCTGTTTGCTTAGTACAGGCACCATTCAGAGAACACTTTGCATTTTCTCAATGATTGTGAAGCTTTCTCTGATTAGATCACTTAGAAGTTGCAAGTGAATGGCAACCTTCTTGAGCAAAAGATATCATGTGTTCAATATGCATGGGATCTGGAAGCTAGCAGCAATCACTGTAGTAGTGGTGACTACTACAGTGATTTCCAGATTATACAGGGATCAGTTAGGTATGGCACATACATACTTACACTGAGCCAAGCTGGAGCAATGCAACTATGCAAAAAAATCCATACCTAAACTTCAGCTTTAATGGCTTGATTTTAACAAGATGAAATTCTAAAAAAAAACAGTTATTTATAATCACTACATGAGGACCTCCTCTTCACTCCTTTTTCTCAGAGTTAGATGTGTCAGCAGTGCTGATGGGGAAAACCAAAATGTTAAAGTTTTACTAAACCCACAACAGTAAAATCAGTCTGTATATGCAGTAAAGCATGCTTGTTATACTCACTGTGGAACCTAAGGGGTTAATCCTCTGCGTTGTGTAAAAATGCAGTTTGATCCTGTTTTCTCTGCCCCTTCTCTTGTTCAAATGTCCACATGATAAGACAGACTGGACCCGTAGCCACATGCACATGCTCAGTTTAGTGTGTATTGCTAGAGAGGGTTTTTTTTTCTTGGGAGAGTGCATGTGATCAGTGCAGGGCCAATCAGCACTGTCCAGACAGAGGGTCAGGGGTTTTGCATCCTCCTAGAGCAGAAAGAAAACTCTTCCTACAAGCTTTAACCATTAGTCTGCTGAAGTTACAAGACTGCTCTAACTGCTGATGAGAAATGGTATTTAGCAGTTTATATTTACTAAAATAATTGCACTTCCATGTTCTGTGTTCTGTGGGAAACCAGATACAGTGAATGCAGGGTCCTGGGTTTAGTATATACACTTTAAGAACAGCAAAAACACAAATTTACCACATACAAAACAGCCAAAATGCACTAGATGTTCGATCCTCTGCACATAATACTTTCATACATATAATAATATAGAGATCACAGGAAGGGCATATTGTGAAGAAAACTACCCAGCGATTAAGGCAGGCCATACATGATGATATTTTCTTTCCTGCAACCATGGTTGCAAGAAAGAAAATCATTCAAATTCCCCATCAGCACAGTCAGTGTTAATGGAGGAATCCCTCCCGCAGAGATATTGTGTTCATAGTAAAACTGCTAGTGGCTATAATAGCCACTAGCAATAATTGCATGAAGAATCCAACCTGCTGGTTGTACCAAAGTCGTACAACAATCAACTTGGGTACAATCAGCCTGACCATAGAGGGTTAGAACCATCTATGGCCAGTTAAAGCCAACAGATCTATCAAAAGACATAAGTATCAAGATACGCCCCTTGAGGGTTAGGGACTGATGTGCATGTACAATATATATGTGACAGCGCTATATAAGTACCTGCAATAAATAAATAAAAAAAAAGATACATAAACATCATACATCCAGAATCATCCAGAATTTTTGGAATGTTTTCCACATGATTTTGGAGTATGGAATTTTTGAATGTTTGCCCATTCAGCCAAAAAAGCATTTGTAAGGTCAGGTACTGATGTTGAACAAAAAGACTCTACTTACAATTTGGTGCTCCTAATCATCTCAAAGGTGTTCAGTGCTTGAAATCAGTGACTAGCCAGGCAAGTTTAATTGATAACTTTCTTCGATTTTTAATAAAACGGTGCTTCTGTGACAAGCTCCCTTAATGTAAGACCAACACAAAACTAGTATGGGCTAATGGAGCTGCTGCGTGATCTAATTTTTTTCTGGTCTATTATCCAATTTTTTACTTTCCTTTTATTTGATCAGTGTACTAGTGTACTGGGGTCCAAGAAAATAAAAGGGAAAATTGAGGCATCGCCTATGGCATCCAGTCAGAGTTCATAAATGACACACATATAATTAGGCCCCCAAAGACATTGTTAAGTCCATAACCTAACTAAATAGGATATAGATAGAACCTGCATAACATGCCTCCGGTAAGTCTTGTAGCTAATGAAATCTCCATTCTGTGACCTTAAGAGAATCATTGAAAGGAAAGATAGGTGGTGGAGTAAAGATAATAGATTTCTAGGCGCTTTACATTGCCCTGTATGCTTGATGATTCTGGGAAAAGGAGGGAGGCTTACAGAAATAGACAAAAGTCTGGGAGGATGAAGATTGGGTTAGGTACATTGGGCTGCATGAATGCATACAGAGTTTTCTCTATACAAGTATCTTCCTCTCACCCCACCTCAAGCAGACACAGAATATGAATCTATGTTTATTCAAAAATACATACTGAAAGTATACACAAGTTATCTTGCTACCATTTGTATCATTCTGTAACCAGTTTTTGATACTTCATTTTAAACTGTTACTAAACCCACAACAGTAAAATCAGTCTGTATATACAATAAAGCATGCTTGATATACTCTCTGTGGAACCTAAGGGGTTAATCCTCCACACTGTGTAAAAAGGATGTTTGATCCTGTCTTCTCTAATCCTCCCCTTCTTTCAGTGTCTCCTAAATATCCCTTGATAGAACAGAGGCTCAGGGGCAAACTGTATGTGCTCAGGTTGGTGTGTATTGCTAGAGAGTTTTTTTTTTCTTGGGAGAGTGCAGGTGATCAGCACAGGACCAATCAACACTGCCCAGAAAGAGGCCAGGGGTCCTGCATCCTCCTACAGGAGAATAGAAACTCCTCCTACAAGCTGTAACCAGTGCTTAGCTGGACACTGATAGAAGTCACAAGACTGCTATACACTGCTGATTAGAAAAGGTATTTATCGGTTTATATTTACTAAAATAATTACATTTCCATGTTCTGTGTACTGTGGGAGACCAGATATCGTGAATGAAAGGTCATGAGTTTAGTAACATTTTAAATAACGCTTCTACATTCATATGGCTTTCATCCCATAATCTGTCAATCTTTGTCAATTTATATTTTCACCAGTTAAAGTGATACTAAGCACACACTGTTTAATTTACATTGTCCCTTCTATTTCTGTATGTGGATGATGGCACTGTAATATTTTAATTAAAAAAACCCATCTAAGTACCTTTTTCCTAATTGATATACAGCTGTTACAGGACCCAGCTCTTTCCCAGCTTGTCTGCAGGGAAACATAGGCAGGAGGTGCCTTTAGTCCTCTGCTGCTGGTCACATGTTTACAATAAAAAAAAACATCCTTTGGAATTCAGAGTAAAAATAAATAAATAATATCAATAAACTGTTTTAAACTGTCATACTATATATATATATATATATATATATATGTGTGTGTGCAGTGTTGCCGCTACAGCTGCAAAATCCCTAGCTAATCAGGGGGACATATTGGGATTTTTTTTTAGCAAAGACATGTAGCAGAGTAGATTTTGGCCTAAATTTATGATGAAATTTGAATTTAAAAATTTTTTTACTGGAGATGTTTAATCACAAAATGTAAAAAATATTGTTTTTTTTTCTCAAAATTGTTGCTTTTTTTAAAAAAAAAAATAAAAAACGCACAGACGATCAATTACCACTATTTGTGGGGAAAAAGGACATAAATTTCATCTGGGTGCAGCGTTGCATGACCTTGCAGTTGTCAGTTAAAGTAACGCAGTGCCGTAAAGCTAAAAATGGCCTGGTCAGGAAGGGGGGTAAATCCTCAGGAGGGCAAGTGGTTAGAAACAATTCAAATGGCCACTGGACTTTTAATGTGCTTCCCACTGACTAAGCTTTAAAATAAAAAAGCAAGATGCAAATTGCAACATGTCATTTTAAAATGGGAGAGTTGGACATTGGCTCTCAACTGTGCAAAGCAAAATGTACTCCAAAAACGAATTATAATATTGGAAAACTCTCATTTTTATTAAAATGACCCCCTATAGTCCATGTAACTGTTATCACCTTTTTTGTGCATTTATGCTTCAAGTGTATATAAACAGCAGGTATAAATGCAGAATAGTTTTCAAGCTATTACAGCAGTTTTAAGTTCTGAATGATGCTCTTGTTAGCAGTTTTCTCTCTCTCTGAGTGTTGTTATCTCTCACTAATGATGCATTATGTACAGGACTTGGGTCTCCAGTCCCCCTTTAAGCAGCTTTACAAGAACATTGTAATACAGTGGGAAACACAATATTTTCTTCAGGTGTGATCAAGAGGTTCATCTGCTGCTGTCAGCTAGAAGACTTTTTCAAACATACAAAGCGGATGTCTGCAACATTCTCTCATTATCCTCAGAAAATTACTAACGAGGTGAAAAAAATGGTATCTGCTGCTCCGACCACCTGCTGGGAAGGTAATGAAGCAGTGTCTTGCAATAGTGGTGCAATCACTTTCATCTCTGAAACCCCAATCATCATTTAAAACTGGCACCTGTCATGGCTGAAATGTGTGGATTTTAATCTGTCATTAGAGCTTTTTTTTCCCTCTGTCACATTTAATCTGTTACTTACAGCTGGTAACAAGGTGGAAAAAACATTGTTTATCATGGCAGCTTGCTGACATTTTGAAAGTTAGCTTATAAATATATTTTATGTTTCCCAAATAATGCAAACTAATGATATCAGTCGCTTAATGGAAAGCTCCACTTTTTCTAAAATTTGGTAGCAATTTTTTAATTTAATGATCTTAAAAATGATCTTTACAGTTCAGTTTGCAACTGCTTTGATTTTCTAAAGCTGACAGAAGGTTCTCTTGCGACATGGCTAACTGAGTGTGTACTGTACATCATTAGTGCAAAGAATGCCTTCCGATATCTCATTTCATGGTTATGAGCACTGCTCTTCCTAGAGGTCTGCACAGAGTTAGGAGTCAGCTTAGAGACATTCCCTGCAATAGTTGTTTTATTTTTGGTGTTCCCTTTCTTTTTAGAGAGAAGGGAGAAATATGTAACCATGTTTGCTAAAACCCTTTCAATGTATAGAGTTTATCTTGGTTTTTTTTCTCAGCAAAACTGGAGCTCCACTTTAAAGCTGAACTTCAAGTTGTAGAAGAATGAGCCCTTTCAGTGGAGTCCCCTTTAGACTGCAAGGGTTAAATGCACATTTTTTTTCTAGGGGATGATGAAAAAGGCAGACTACTTACCTTTTTTCTCTCTTCCCCGTCAGCCAGTACTCTCTGACATTCTCAGGATCTGAGTAGACCCTCGGTGACCTCATGTACAATACAGGGCTACTGGTTCTGCACTGTATGTGATGACTTTGGACAAATGCGATTAGTCAGGCAATGAAGTGGATCAGTTTTGGGAGACCGGTCTAATGAAAAGGAAGTCTACTAGAAAGAGGTTTAGGGGAAGTATTTCACCTTATTCCTATATCCATAGACTAAGCAAGGAATTAAGCCCATGCAGTGCAGAGTGACACCCCAATGCCTCTAACAACTGTAGAACCACCCCAACAGGAGGGTGCAAGATGTGTTTTCCAAATATGTGGAATCTGTAATTTTGTGGTCAGATATGCCTTCACCTTCTGTAAGTTTAGAATCTGTTTCTTCAGATCTGCATTCTATATCTGCATAGTCATTTTCCACCTTTTGATATCTCTTAGGCATCTAAATCTAAGCCTTCATATACACTGGACATTTTGAAAACGCTGGTAACATTAGCTGTGTAAAGTCATGTTAAAAACATGAGTTTTTCAGATTTCTTTAGTGTTTTTGCATTGGCGTTTAGCCACATTTAACAGCGTTTTTCCATGTTTGCATTTTTTAGCGTTTCTTAGCATTTTTTTTTTACTAAAATAAAATTTGTTTTCGGTGAAAAAAAGTCCAAAAACACTGGTTTGTGGTGTTTTGCCACATTTTACCACGTTTTTTAGCTTTAGAGCGTTTTACAGCTAAAAAACTCTAGAAACCCACTAGTCCTGGGTTTTTTTCCAGCCAATAAACATCCCAGCCAAAAAAACGATGATTACAGTCTATGTGTGCATGGACACAGAGGATAACATGCTGAGGGGTTTACTAGCTGTAGAAAAATATCAAAAGCCAAAAACAGCAGCTGTAAAAATGTCAAGTGTACATGAGGGCTAAGGCATTTTTGCACTAGATCATGTCTGCTACAGCTACTAAATTACACTTTCTAAAAGAACACCCTATGCAGCCATCATCCAAGGATACTAATTTGTTACCATTCCAAGGACATAAAGTCTACTTTTGCCATGTGCCCAAGGATTGTTTTGTGGGGGGGACCCAGGAAATGCTTTCCTTCACTGGCTTGCCCTAGTGCTGACAAAGACCATTCATTACTGTTTGTGAGGCTTAAAAAGAACATGTATGCATGGGCAATACTCGGGTGCAGAAGAAGATGGGGGACACAGCCAGGAGGCAGCCATCCATCATTTTAGTGACTTGATTTGATGGGAACGGCATGGTTCAGAGCCCTCAGAGTGGAGCGATTGGCGCAAAGAGGCAGGCATAACAATGACACTTAAAAATGTCAGAAAATAGTCAATAATGATATACCCCCACAAGATACTGTACTTTTTAACTTTTTTGCCCAATTAGTCATGGCTCAGTGGTGAAACCTCCAGTTCTCTAGCGAGCCAGTTCGAGTTTGCATGTGTCAGGGAACATGAAGATTCTGCACAATATCAAGCATCCACAAATGCATATCTGCCTGTAGAAAACAGGGCAGATACTGGAACTTACAAATTAAACTTCAAATCTAACTAAACTGTTGGAATCTTTTGTCACAAATATAGGCAATACTTTTCAGGAATATTCTGTTAATGCTGCAATTGAAGGCCATTTACCCAACAAAGAGGTTTGTATTGAAAAATCTTCGGAGTGATGAGTACACACTTTTTCTATTTTAAATTTTGTGAGTGGCCAATTTGCATTAGATTTTAACATTAAAGCTTTTAACTTTACTGCACTTAGTGTGCGCTCTTCTTGTTTGTTTGTCATTTGTAGGTTACCTCAATCTTGTGAGGAGCAGCACCAAAGGCAGCAAGAGGTGTTTTATTACTGTTGATGATTCCAGTGCCTGGACTAAGGCTTTGTGGTTCAATACAATTATGCACATGAATGTATTTTTTTCGGATATACTTGATTTTTGCTTACATTCCACAAGTTCTTTTATTTTACATTTTTATAGTCTCAAGTATTTTGAGTGCAATAAAAAAGTTCTTGATTTTATATACCAGGGTAATTGTAAGGATTGAGAACCAGCATGCCTTTGTCAGAGCTTGTTTTGGTGCAGTGAATAATGAAATGTCAGAAGGCAGAATAGTCAGTTCATGCATTCTGATTGTTTCAGGTTCTTCCCCAGGTGATTTTTATATACCCTTGCCCAGTATTATGTACACTGATTGATATACACTGATCCAGGACCTCTTGAACTTGGGGCATTCCCACCATATATGTATAAGAGTTCCCAGGTACACTAGTGAAGAGGCCTACAGGATTCTGAGTATGTCAGATGAGAGCAAAGTGGAAGCCTCACTGACAGAATCAGGCTCAGAATATGAACCTGCAGAGAGCAGCAATACCCTGACAGATAGCTCTGATGATGGAGTTGAGGTCCCTGCTAAGTTCAGGCTTACCTGACCCCATTCCCAGGTTGCTGAGATGTTACAATTGCATGATGATTCTCATATGCAGCAGAGTCTTAATACTAGTGCTGCTCTACCTTTTGTTGAACTGGTGAGCACCAGCGGCCTAGTACATCCTGGTCTTTTACATACCAGTACTGCAGTATCACTTGGTGACGTGGTGATTCCCATAAGTGCAGTACATTCTAGTGCAGTGGCTAGCTCAAGTAGTGTCCTGCATCCACCAAGAATTGAAACACAGGCCTGTAGAGCCCATAGTGTCCGTTTGGATGTACTTGCAAATCCTGATTGGCAATCCACAAATTCTGCAGCATCCGTACTTCCCCCATTCACTGCCCAACCCGGAATTCAGGTCGAAACAGCAAATTTAACTACTCCCCTTGATTTTTTTTAAGCTGTTTTTCACAGAAGATCTGTATGCATTGATTGTGGATCAAAGCAATTTATATTCAACAATTTTCACCGCCAACCAAATTCAAACCTTGCCAGACCACTTACATGGAAACCCATTACGGTTTCTGAATTTAAAGTTTTTTTGGGCCTAACCTTCAACATGGGAATTATTAAAAAGAATGAGTTGCGGTTGTGTTGGTCCACAGACCCGATTCATCATATGCCCGTGTTCTCTGCTGCCATGGCCAGGCATAGATATGAGAATATATTGCAATTTATGCATTTCAAGGGCAATACACTCTGTTGTCCTTGGGTGACCCTGAATATGATAGGCTCCACAAAATTCGGCCCCTAATAAATCACCCTAACCAGAAATTTGCAGATGTGTATACTCCCAAGCAAAACATCTGAGTTGATGATTCCCTCATTAATATTTTTGGCTGCCTTGCATTCATACAATTGCTCCCCAGCAAGTGTGCCAGACATGGGGTCAAAATGTATAAGACCTGTGAGAGGGCAACAGGCTATATATGTAACTTTCAGATTTATGAGGGAAAAGATAGTCACGTGGAGCCCTCTGGATGCCCAGACTACATGGGGAGCAGTGGCAAGATAGTTTGGGACCTGGTGTTACCCTTTTTACATATGGGGTACCACTTATACCTGGACAATTTTTATACAAGCATGCAACTATTTAGACATTTGTGCAATCTTGGAATTGGCACATGTGGCAACGTACCACCTAATTGCTGGGGCTTCCCCCGATGGCTTGTAAATATCCGACTTAGAAAGGGAGAGAAAGCCTACTTGAAAAATGATTAATTGCTCGCAGTAAAGTGGAAGGAAAAACGGGAAGTTTTCATCCTGTCTTCCATTCACGTAGACTCGACCATCCAAATTTCCATGGCAGTTGGTGTTGTTGAGAAGCCCCTCAACAACTATAACCTTAAAATGGGAGGGGTGAACTTCAATGACCAGATGATGAAGCCGTACTTAGTTTCCCATAAAGTCAGACACTGGTACAAAAAAGTGTCTGTTTATTTATTTAAATTGGCTCTGTACAATGCTTTTGTGCTTTACAAAGCAACTGGACGAAGTGGATCCTTCCTTAAATTTCAGGAGGAAATAATCATGGCCCTTTTGTATCCAGAAGGTGCTATGGTCCAAACCCTCAACCCGGATGCTATGAGCCGGCTGCATGAAAGCAATTTTCCTAATGCCATTCCTGGTACCCCAACCCAAAGGACACCCCAAAAAAGATGTGTCTGTAGCAGACATGAAATTAGGTGTGACACCCGCATTTTTGGTCCTCCTGTGCTGGCCAACCTGGTCTCTGCCTGAAGGACTGATTCTGTCGCTACTACACAGTAGTGGAGTATTAGTATAGGGTACAGCAAGGCTCAGTCTAGGGCACATATTACACAGGGTCTTGAAAGATGTTAGGTAGTCAGGAAACTGGCTACCGCATTTTGAGAGACCCTACAATCTTGAATGTTTGGAGTTTTTTTAAAAAAAGTAAAATACAAAAAAATAAAAAAGTTAAAAAAATTCAATAATTTAAAAAAATTGCTGTCGTTTTATTGAGTTACTGTTTTATTGTTAACCACTGTTGTTTTCTTTGCAGGAATGCCATTCAGCTGCAGCACTGATCTGTTTATTCTGACAGCAACAGGGTGTGCTCTTAGAATATATGTCAGTGTGTGTAGCGCTGCTGTGAGATTTTTCATGTGCAGTTAAAAAGGAACAAATATGCCCAAGCATGGGGGCCTGGGGTTGCCAGCATATATATTTTATACTATGTTTTGGCACAGATTTCAATAAAAAAGTTGTTTTATTGAGTTAATAGTCTATTTTTACGGTTTTATTGTTAACCATTTCTTCTTTGCAGGAACACCATTCAGCTGCAGCAACGGTCTGTTTGTTCTGACAGCAACAGGGTGTGCTCTCAGAACATACGTCACTGTGTACAGCGCTGCTGGATGAGATTTTTCATCTGCAGTTAAAGAACATATACTGCTCAAAAAAATTAAAGGAACACTTTGAAAACACGACAGATCTTGATGGGAAAAAATATCATGCTGGATATCTATACTGATATGAACTGGGTAATGTGTTAGGAACGTAAGGATGCCCCACCGTTTGATGGAAATTAAAATTATCAACCTACAGAGGACTGAATTCAAAGATACCTCAAAAATCAAAGTGCAAAAATGATATAGCAGGCTAGTCCATTTTGTCAGGTGAGCGTGGGGGCCATTCAGTGGCCCCCCTTCCAAAAAAAACACAGTTTACCATGTTTTATTTATGAATGATCACTCATTGTGGTAATTCAGGAAAGGAAAAGGTGGCTAAATGTGACATATTTACTGAACCCTTCACCCACTCTCCATCCTGAAGGATCCTATTGTGTGCTTGCAACTGCCGGTTGAAAGGAGAGGAGGGAAGCTGACAGCACTATGGGGATGGGGCATATGGGAGCCTGGACAGCCTCGGGAAATGTCTGCTGCACAGGGAGGGTGATGGGTGTGGCAGGGGGCAATTACTGGAACTGATCCCCTGTATGGCTCTCTCTGCAGCAGCTATAAGCCACTGGGAGGGTGAGGAGAAGAAGCCAGCTTTCATCTGCAAGGAGAGAGCCATACAGGGGAGCGGTTCCAGTAACTGCCTCCTTGCTACTCCTATCACCCTTCCTGCCCACATCTGATACACCCAGCTGCCTGGGCCCCATACAGGAGGACTGGTGGCATCCCCTTATCCACAGTCCTACCTGTCACTGCCTATTGCTATCACAGGGGATATTTGTATGTGATACCAATAAAAGTGATAAAAAAAAATGAAAGGTACAGTGTAAAAATAAAAAATATAAAATACATTTTGCTCACGTGCAAACGGCATATGCAAGCGTCGACCCCATGTTGGTATGTTAACAGCAGATGTACCATGCATGTGAGGTATCATCATGAACGTCAGATCGGGGACAGTAATTCTAACACTTGACCTCCTGTGTAAATCTAAAATGGTAGCCTGTAAAGGCTTTTAAAGCATCACCTATGGATATTAAAAATGTATGTAGTTTGTTGCTGTTGCATGGGGCGTGTGCAGTTTTAAAGCATGTCATGTTTGGTATCTATTTACTCGGCATAGCATCATCTTTTTTATTGCACCAAATAATTGGCCAATATATTGTGTTTTTGTGCATTAAAATTAAAAAAATTGGTTTGAAAAATCGCTGTGCAAGTCCTGTACGACATAAAAAATTGCAACACCCACCCTTTTATTACCTAGGGCACATGCTTTAAAAATATATGTTTGGGGGTTAAAAGTAACTTTCTAGCAAAAAATAGATTTTTTTCATATGAACAAAAAGTGTCAGAAAAGGTTTGGGAGTTATATGTGGCATAAGCTTCTAATGCTGGGCATAAAATACCAAGATAACAACCCCCCCCCAAATGACCCCTTTTTGGAAAGTAGACACCCCAAACTATTTGCTGAAAGGCATGTTCAGTGAATAGAAGAATTTATTTTTTAAAATAAATCAAATTTGGAAAATGACAAAAATTATTTTTATTTTTTTACACAAAGTTGTCACTTAAATTTTATATTTCTCACGCATGCCATAGGTATATGTGGAATTACTCCCAAAAATACATTCTGCTACTTCTTCCGAGTATAGAGATACCACATGTGGGAGACTTTTTGGCAGTTCAGCCACCTACAGGACTCCAAAATCCAATAAGCACCTCTAGGCTTTTAAATGGCTTTATTTCCTCATTACACTTCTTGACTACCTATCACAGTTTTGGAGGCCATGAAATGCCAGAATACTACAACCCTCTAACACCCCCCCTCCCCAAAATGACACCCAAAGGAATTTTGTAAGAGGCATGGTGAGGATTTTGCAGATCTCGTTAGTTGCCACAAGTTTTTGGAAAATTTAGAAAGAAAACGAAAATTTTTTCTTTTTTTTTCAAAACCTTTTATTAAATTCCTTGGGGTGTCTGCTTTCCAAAAAGGGGTCATTTTGGGGAGTTTGGTGCTATCCTGGCTTTTCAGGGCCTCTGAAAATGTGATCGGTAGTGAGGAAGTTACCTACCTTCAGCCTTTCAAAGGGGTAATTGGATTTTGGGCTCCTGTATGTGGCTAGGCTCCCAAAAAGTCTCGCACATGTGGTGCCCCTTACTTGGTAGAAGTAACAGAATTTGTTTTGAGGTGCAATTCCACATATACCCATGGCATGTGTGAGCAATATATCATTTAAATGACAACTGTTTGTGTAAAAAAAAAAAAATTGGCATTTGTTAAAAACTTGTGGTAAAAACTAAAGTATTCCATTGACTCAACATGCTCAGCAAATAGTTTGGGGTGTCTACTTTCCAAAAAGGTAATTGGGGGGGGGGGGTTGTGCTGTCCTGGAATACCCCAGGACACCATCCCTCGGTTTAACGTTGACAGGCATGCATACAAGCAATTGGGGACCATACAAATTACTGAGTACCATTTTGAGATGCTGCACTGAAATTTCAGAAAAATGGACTAGCCTGCTGTATCATTTTCTCGTGGTGTTTTTGAATTCAGTCCTCTGTAGGTTGATCATTTTCATTTCCATCAAACGATGGGGCATCCTTAATTTCCTAACACATTACCTAGTCCATATCAGTATCAGGGGCGGACTGACCATTTGGAAACTCGGGCACTGCCCAAGGGCCCGGGGTCAGTAGGGGGCCCATGAGATGCCCCTGGTACCTTTTTCATAGGCTTTTTTGAGTTTGGGCAAGGACACAGGGGCCCCATGATCCCCTATTGCCCGGGGGCTCCATGAGTTGTCAGTCCACCCCTGATCAGTACAGATATCCAGCATGACTTTTTTTCCCAATGAGATCTGATGTGTTTTCAAAGTGTTCCTTTAATTTTTTTGAGCAGTGTATTTCTGGCAGCATTACATGGAGCGCATGTCACTTGCAAACAGATCCTAAAAACAAGCAATCCACAATCTGCTAAACATGCTAGGGGTGGGACAAAGTTATTTTGCACTGAAAGCAAAGATTGCAAAAGAAAAGGAAAAGAGAAGAAAATCAACAGTATAGAAGAAAATTGATTTATCTAAAAAATAAAACAAATAGAAAAAGTTGCCGTAAAGTAGAATAGGAATGGTAGAAAAACAGAGACAATACAGAAAATGGTAAGGAAACCAGAAAGACTGCCAAATAGACAGTCTATAGGTGTTAAAGCAGCCAGTGGAAATCGATAAGCATTTAGCTCTGTCATCTAATTTTGGGGTGAATTGTAATCTGATAAGATCAATCAAGAGCATAATGGCCCTGACTCATCCAGAAACATCATGCCCTCACCAATTTTTTCCTGCATTATGACACAAAAAAATGGAAGGGTGCTTAAAAAAATGGTGTTGCCTACATTATCTATCATTTTTAATATCTTTTCATATGAATAGAAACATACAAAAAAAGTATGTTTTTTTTCTGTGTTCTTCCAGGCATAGTAAACCAGCAGAGTTAACATGGAGAAAAACAATATTACAGGTAAAAAAAAAAAAAAAATGTTTACTAATCAATAATCATGACAGAAAAAGAGTGGCATATACAACTTTATTATTATTATTAATTTTTTGCATGTTTTTAGCAGTGTATTGACATCATATTTAGATATAAGGGAATAATCAAGCATGTCAGTCAGCAGTACAAAATAGAAATAGCTTATTTCCTTAATCACCTCCAGTACCAGAATTATCTACCGTACCATCTAACATGCAAGTGAGGTTACTACTGGACAGGGCCGGATCTAGGGGGGTGCCAGGGTGGGCTTTGCCCCCCAGATTTTTGTTTTGCCCCCACAGGTCTCAGAGTACATTCACTGATCTATGAGTCAATATGATGCAGACAGTTGATGTAAGGGGGCACGCTGAAAGGGAACAGTGCATGTATGGGGGGCAATCGCTTTCGGCTACCTAATATAAGGGGGCACTCTGATGGAGATAACTGAACATATGTAAGAAAACACTCTGATAGGGACAGTTAATGTAAGGGGGGACTCCAATGGGGATCCTGATCTAAGGGGGCACTCTGATGGGGACCATGATGAAAGGGAGCACTCTGACAGGGACACTAATGTAAGAGGGAACTCTGATGGGGATACCTGAAGTAAGGGCGGACACTGAGGCAAACAACTGATGTAAGGGGGGACTCTGATGAGGATACTGATTTAAGGGGACACCTGATGTGATGGTGCACTCTGATGGGAAAATGATGTAAAGAAGGTCTTTGATGAGGACTCCTGATGTAAAGGGGGATTCTGATAGGGACATCTGATATAAGGGGGCACATGTTCTGTTTAATCACTCTAATCTAATGACAACCTAATACATAATAATGTTTCCCAGATTGTTACACTGTGTGTCAGACTGTCAGTGACTCACACACAGTGTTGACATTATGCCCTCCGACTTTTTTTTTACTGCACCCCCAGATCCTGCTACTGGACCATACATTGCCTTATAATTTGAACCCTATGCTCATATCTGATCCAAGCCACACTATTTCTCAAAGCCACATCCCTGTGTGGTTTCAAACACTGGGATTGCTAGGAAGGAAGCTGTTTGGATCTGATAGAAGATACCCACCTTGTAGAATCCTCTACTTTATTTGTGGAGATAAATATTGCTGTTCTGCTTTCATGAGAAATAAGTACTACTGAAAAACATTATTTATTGTGAAAATTCCCATAAAATCCCTGATGTAGAAGAGTAGCAAAGCATTCGCAGAACAGCTTAATGCTTATTGGAAACCTGTACTGAAAAATATGGGCTTCATTGCTAAAAATATGAATTTCCTGTTTTTCTCTGGCTTTAATACATTCTTAGCGACAAATGACAGTTTCCAGTCTCAGTACAGGTTCCGCTTAACTGACCCTGCTATCTAGAACTGATTAAAGCGGGGTTTATAAGGTGCAAGACTCCTGGGTTTTTCAAGATGGCTTCTCTGATCTGAAGGCAGCAGGGAGGGGAAGAAGTGAAAAGTAGGGATGAAAGGCTAATACATTCAAACAGCTGTGTTCAGAGATTGCAACATGATGTCCGTGAAGGCTGCAAAATTGAAAAAGTTAGAAAATTAGTTAATAGAAAGTTCCCATTCTTGTCATTTTTGTGAAGTAGCTTTTAGAATATGTAAAATTAAGCCTTTTCTTTGGGCTAAATAACATTCTAGCACAAAACTCTGGACCAAATTTATCAAGGATTGGCGTACTGAAATTTGCTAAATAAATCTGTGTATAACACTTTTAAGGAGCCTGTTCACCAGTTGTTTCCCACCTGATTTGTAAATGATGCAAAAGATATTCACCACTGTCAACTTTTTGGTTATTTTTATTATTTATTTTTGTTTATATTATTTTTACATGTGAAGTATTATAATAAGATACTGCAAAAAAAAAAGAAAATTGAAAAAAAGGGCCAACCAAAAATGGTAAAAAAATAAAAAAAAAAATAGTAAAAACAGGAAGCAAAAAAAGTGGTGCACTCAGCTATACCTCCGTTATAAATAGACTCCTCTCACTCCTTTTTATTTTCTAGCATATTCTATCTCAGCAATTATAAATTGTTCTCAAATATGCCAGAACATGTCACAATATTTTTACTGAGAAGTTAATTTATTCTACCATAAATCACATGTTTATAAAACGTGCCAATATTATAAAGAAAAACAACAAAAAATTATATTTTCCATAGTCTGTGAGAAAGTTACTTAACTTAAATCATGTACTTTCTGCATGTGTTAACTTTACTAAAAGGTGTGGATGTTAAAAAAAATCACGACACCTTGATGAGACTTTTATTCACATTTCCCAATTCTTTCAGGCACACTTAGTGACGGTTTGGGAGAAGATAAAATATATAATATATTTTGATCCAATTAAGTATTTCAGTGAAATATCCATATTTTAAATAACATTTTCCCTTAATGAAATTTTTCTTAATAACCAAACTATTTGAATAGCTGAAATGTAGGTATTTATTGTAGTTAATATACATACAGTATGCTTTAGTAGTCACTGTCCTGTGACAAACTGAAGTTTCCTATATCACCAATGATTTCTAGCTTTAAGTATTTAAGCTGCAGCAAGTTAACTCTGTTCAAGCAGCTGTAAAAATAAAGCCTCCTCCAGCTATTTTAAAGCCCAGTTGCAGTATAATTGAAAGGTAAACAGATTCACCAGGTGACACTAAATGGTGGCCCAAGTGACAGTTCTGACCGGACCGTGGCCGCACCATTTAGCAGCCTAGGTGGATCCTCTCCTCTTGCAGCTGCGAAAAATCACAGCATTGTAGAGAGTGGGAGGAATGACAGGGTGGATTCCTCTTTTGAATGTAATCACCTGTCACCAAACTCACAGCATGGAGGAGGGCGGGAGATACTGCAGGTCTACAGGGGGAGCGGGAGCTGCCCAACCTTTCATATTTACAAGTGGGTCAATCGCTTTTTAACAGGAAGAGTTGGGCAGCTCCCACCCTCAGTGCAGACCTTCCATGCCTTTCTCCCTCCTCCATGCAATAAGTTTGGTGGTGGAGGCAAGTGAGTGTATTCAGAAGAGGAGTCCAACCTGAAGTGAAATGAGAGGGGGGGGAATCTGTGAAATGGGGGGTTGTGAGCAGAGAAAGCTGTGATATGGGGGGACGTGAGGGGGGTTGTGAGAGTGGGAGCTGTGATATGGGGGGGCTGTGACAGGGGGAGTTGTGATGTGAAAGGGGGAAGCTATGATCTGAGGGGCTGGGATGTGACATAGGGGCTGTGAAGTGAGAAGGGGGAGATGTGATATGGGGGGGGCTGTGATGTGACATGGGGGGGTGTGATGTGAGAAGGGGGGAGCTGTGATGTGATATGGGGGGACTGTGATATGAGAAGGGGGAGATGTGATGTGATAAGGGGGAAGATGTGATATGGGGGGCTGTGATGTGATAAAGGGGGCTGTGATGTGATAAAGGAGGCTGTGATGTGAGGGGGGAACTGTAAGATTGGGGGCTGTGATATGAGTGGGGAACTGTAAGATTGGGGTTGTGATATGCGGGGGAAGCTGTGATATGGGGGTCTGTAATGTGAGGGGGGAGCGGTGATATGGGGGAGGGTGATGTGAGGGGGGGCTGTGATGTGAGGAAGAGGGCTGTGATTGCAAGGGGGATTAAAATGTAAGGAGGGACCGTGATGTAAGGGGGGTCTGTGATTGCAAGGGGGGCTGTAATGTTGAGGGGGCTCTGTTGTGATGTAAGGGGGGTTGTGATGAGAGAGGGGGACTGAGGACACCAATGTAAAGTGGGCTGTGATGTGAAGGACCTGAGTCATAGAAGAAAAATGGGATTCTGACCTCTTCAGAAAGAAAATGTTGTCAACCGGACCTCCGTGAATTTTAATTCAGTACCCCTGAGATGCACCTACCATCTTGCCTTCATTTTCAAAGGTGCTAGTTTCTAACTTGTTTTGACTGTACTGAATCTGTTCTGAACCTACTCATAGTAAAACAGTTAACTCTAGTCTCATGGACAACATTATAAAAAAACATACTGTATACTATATATACTAGAAAAGTAAACAGATAAAACAAGGGTGGTGAAAAAGAGGTGTAAATGTCCTGCTGTGAAAGTTGCTGTAAAACACTTCCAACACCAGTCCAAGGCACAGGCAGCAGGCTGCATGGAAGGTCTGATGAGAGCAGTGGTCTCTTTTCTGCAGTCTGACACACCCCTGCTAAGTCAAACTTATGGCTGACCAATCAGCAAAGTGCACACTCCCTGCTGATTGGAGAACTCTAGCTCTGGCTCAGCAGGGGAACGTGTTGACGCACTGAAGGTGAGACCACTGCTCACACAGATAGCATTGGTCCTTATCTACGGCTTGTTTGGATTTTGAGTTAGCTCTTGGACTACTTTATAGCAAATTTCACATTTAGACATTTATACATATGTAAAAACCCTCAATATATCTGTTCACATGTGTATTAAACTGCAATTTGACTTTAAATCTCAGTCACTAAGGTTGAATTGCAGGCTATTCACTTTGCAAATTGAATGTCCATTTAGCTTAATAAATAGGGTGAAAATATATTCACTTTGAATACTTATTGATGTACAGATAAAAATCCTGTCTTTCATTTTCACTTTTCCTTTAGTAAATCAATTTCTGTTGATGTTGTGCTTCAGTTGTTTTATTATATAGACTTATATAGCAATATCTCACCTCTGTAATGTTCACCATGGTTTGTGATGTGTAGCTGGTTTGGATACTTTCTGTTTGGGAATTAACATATCTCGAATTTCTGGTTTAAGGCTCAGCCCAGGTACAGTGAATACGGATCGCACTGAAATAGAACATGCATGTGTTATACATACAGGCAAGGACATGGGTTTAATTACAAAATACTGTGTTTCAAAATACTTATATTAAAAAAATGAAGCCATTGAGGTAGAATGAGCAAAGGGGCTGCGTTCTGTACTTAACTGCAATTGTATGTCTAAGAGTACAGTCCAACTCCACAAGACTGTCTCCATCCTTGAAGGAGGACTAATATTCCAGATTTTTTTTTGTTCAATGTGTATGACAATGCTGGTATCAAATGGAAGTGGTATGGGCTACTTTGTCCTTCAGGGAGTCTCATGACTCATGACTTTTTACACTAATATATTGTATACTTTTCACTTTCTAGCCAGTGCAGAGTTCCTCTAATTTTTATTACATTTTTGTACATTTCTAAAATATAGCCAGCAGACACCTGGTGATAATGAATGTGTGTGTTTTTTAATTAATTGACTTTAATGATTTAGCTCAGGGCATGAAATTTCCACTCGCCTGCTTGCCAATGGCGAATGGAAATTATGGTGGGGGCGAGTGTGTCCCCCAGGGCCATCTTGCTGAGCAGGCTCAGAGCTCAGGCTGGATCTGTCATTGGCACTGGGAGCCGTCAGGCTGCTCAATAGCTGAGCGCAGTGAAAGCAAAGCAAAGAGTGTGTGCTGTGCTCTCTGCCTCCCCCCAGAGTGCAGTACTCGGCTCTGTGAGTGAACAACGAAGTACTGCAACTTTTTATGGGGTGTGTATGTGTACATGTGTGTGTGTTTGTGTGTGTCTGTGTATGCATGTACAATTGTACGTGTCTGCGTGTATGTACATGTATGTGTGTGTGTACGCGTGTGTGTGTGCATGTACGTGTGTGTGTGTGTATGTACGTATATGTGTGTGTGTACATGTGTCTGTGTATGTATGTACATGTGTCTGTGTATGTATGTACATGTGTGTGTGTATGTACATGTGTCTGTGCGTGTGTATTTCTGTGTATGTACATGTATCTGTGTGTATGCGTGTCTGTACGTGCCTGTGTGTGTATACATGTGTCTGTATGTGTGTGTGTGTACATGTGTCTCTGTGCGTGTGTGTACATGTTTCTGTGTGTCAATGTGTGTGTGTATGTACATGTCTGTGTGTGTGTACAGGTGTCTCTGTTTGTTTGTGTGTGTTTGTTGGAGGCGAGTAACTAAGGCCTGGCTAGTAGCTCAGGACTTGAAATGTTAAGCCCTGATTTAGCTCATTTTTTTGTGATATTTATCGCACTATTTTAACAAATGTGCGATATTTACCTCACATTCCATATTTTACTTTGATGAATTGACTCTTTTATTATCTCATGTGATATTTATGAAAAAAAATGAGTCGCATGACCTTCATATCGCATGCGGTAACCTTTCATGAACTGACCCCTTAGGCTGCTGCCTCTGAAAACGACAGTAAGACACTCCACAGGGTAATCTAGAATGTGTGTAAAGGTGCAGTAATGTAAAGTATACATTTTCATCACATTAGTGGTTGTATTCAGGAAGTTTGTTGGGGTTCTAAGTTCATATAAGGAAAGCCAACTCTTTTGATGAAAGAGATGCCTCCCCCTTAATCAGAGCTAGTGTATAGAAAAAACAATAAAAACATCTTTTATATAAGTAATCCATATACTTTTTTTTATTATTGCACATTGTATTCATCAGATATTAGTTGTTTTTATTGTATTACCTGTACATGAGCCCTGATAAAGAGGGATGCATCTCTCCCCTGAAATGCGTTGGGTTTCTTTATCACATGTGAACTTAGAACTCCAATAAACGTCTTAAATACAACACACAAGTGTGATGAAAATTTATACTGAAATGTGTCACTTCCACTCACTTCAGAATGTGTTTTTCAGCTGTCAGTAATGACATTGTACACTTTTACATGTCTTTTTCTTAATTAGCTATTAGTGTAGTTATAGTCCCTTTTTATTTGCTTATCCTTGTAAGGGACAGGTAACGTCTTATTCCAGATCACCCAGCATCCAATCCATGTTTAGCTATTTCCTCTGTACTGCATCACAAACGTGATGAAAGACTGCTTGTTGATTTCTCTGTTAATTGCTCTGCTTGTTTTTGTCTGCGTCAGAGCTCATTACTGTGTATCTCTCCCCTGCAGAACACTAGACTGAGAGACCCAGGGATTGTAGGATGTAAAGTTTCTTCACAGGAAGTGTCAGATCTTAGACTACAGAGGCCATGAATTAACCTGTTCAGCTCCTCAGCGCCATGCTGCATGCCACATATTTGAACACAAACAAAAATTGCTGCCATAGGAATGTGAAGATTTAAGCTACTATAGGCTGTGAATATAGAGCAAAAAAAGAGACCATGAAACTATATGATCAAGGCACATCTTTTGCAGGTGAAAAACATAAGTAAGATAGGGATGCTGCAGACTATCATTTCAAAAGTATTGGTCAAGTGATGCATAGCTGACAGATTGTCAGGAAGGGCATGCCAATAGACAAGATCGTTCCTCTGGACAGATTGCTGTGCACAGGCTAATACTGACCTTAGCTTGTCCTCTGACCTCGGCTTTTGTCTGTTTCATTGGCTCCCGCTTCACTGATCGGTTCCAGACCCTGCTTGTTTCCTGACCATGCTCCTGCCTGTGCCCTGTACCTGGTCTATCATATCTGTGTTTGATCTGGCCTGCCTGACTCTGCTACTCTGTCTGCCATCACCGGTACCTGCTTACCATCCTGCTCTTCCAGCTGACCTACAGTCTGCTACCAGTAATCTTCTCTGCCCCATGTCACCAGTACCAGCCTGCCTCAGTCTGCTGCCTACCATCTGCCTGCTTACTGAAGCCTTATAACGACTTCACCTGCCCAGCGTGGACACCTGCTCTGATGTTGGCAAGACTTTCAGGACCTCATGCCACTCTGTTGTACTCCTGCTCTTCCTGTCTACAGTACCAGGGGCCCCAGATCAGAGGTGTAAGAAAGGCTTTCCCCATCATGTCAGACTCTGCTACCAGGTACAGATATTATTATTATACAGTATTTATAAAGCGCCAATGGTTCGCTTAGCGCTGTACATTACAAAGGGGGACAGAATATGTGACAGAACAATACCAAAACAATGCAAAACATGATGGGATCAAGGGCCCTGCCCTTTCGAGCTGACAATCTAGGAGGGAGGGGATAGTGGTACAGGAGGAGATAGCTGTGGGGGATGGAGTGGTAGGAAGAGTGGAGGAGGTCGGCAGGTTAGCAGGGGGTGGGGTAGGCTTCCCTGAAGAGATGGGTTTTCAGGGTGCGCCTAAAGGAGAGGAGAGTAGGTGATAATCTGATGGGTTGGGGCAGGGAGTTCCAGAGGATGGGTGACACCCTGGAGAAGTCCTGGAGGCGGGCATGGGAGGAGGAGACCATAGATACAGATCCACCCAATGGCTGTCCGAATGTGTAGATACAGATGCATTTAATCAAGTCTAGGTAAAGAAGCAAATAAGAAATCACTTGGCTGCAATGGTTTTTATTTTTGGTATATTATTTGGCAACTTAAGTTGTAGTACATGAAGGTCAGACTTGGAACTCAGCAGATGAGATGGTTAACAGTCTGTTATAAAGCACGAGAACTTCTGACAAAGCTAAGTTTGTGTAAATGTGCACTCTTGAAAGCTAAAAACTTCTTTAACAGAAGGAAAACCTTTCAGTACAGTGACTTGCGTACTTTGAAAACAGCTCATTAAGTTGGATATGATAAACCTGTGTGGATGCAATTTCGGAATGAACTGTTCTCCCTGTCTGCTGCCTAGGTGGCTATATCTCCCATGTCTCCACCTCTAAGAAGCCACTTGCATATTTATTTATTCAGAGCACGAGGCTTCTGAGGTAATTAGGCTGTCAGAGTCGGAGAGTTAATAAGGAATAGCAGGAGAGAGAAGACATCTTTTTCTCTCTCTCTCTTTCACCCTCTCTTCATCTTTTATGTTTTTATCTTAGTGCTTAGTTATTTTATTTCACTAGATGGTTTCCTCTTCTTTCTTGTGGGACTTTACCTATTTAATTAAGAGATCACTTTATCTTCAAATGGTGCACTATTTAGCTGGTACTGTATTTTTCCAAGTAACAGTAACTCAATGCTGAATTGTTATTTTTGGAAACTTCTGAAATCATTTCTGAGAGTTATAGATAAGGACTACATAAATATCACTTTCATAACGTATGGACATATAAAAATAGATTTTCCCTTACAGTACCCTCATGGGTGGACCTTTATAGAGCTTCTCTAGGAAAGTATCTTCTTATATGTGTCCATTTCAGTTTTAAACAATTTTGCCAGTGCCGGATTAAAGACAGTGGAACAGGGCTGCTTAATTGCCCACTAAGTATGCTGTTCATATATACCTTCATGGTGCTCATCCGAACTTCTGTTCAGCTGACAGAGTCAAGTGTAATACTTGATATTTCCTGGGATGAAGTAGCATGTAACTTATTCCTTTCTATCATGATACAGTGCTGGGCTGTGGCAAGTGCCAAGCCCAAGTGCTGTCACATAGGGAGGTGCATGGAAAGCTTTTAACTTGGCTCCATTCCATTCAAATTCATTAGGAAGAATAACTTATTGTTAAGGAGTGGGAGGGCCTCCCGATCCCCATGTTCTTAACATCCATGGCTCATCTGTTGCCAGCGGGATTCCTGCTGACAGCGGAATATAAACCGACACTGTGGGAGCCCCCCCAATCCATACCATATGCTTCGGCTTGCCTCCCGGCATCTGACAGCTCCAGTTTCCACCAAAAGTAAATAAACAAAGAAATGTGGTCACCAGTGACAGTGGGTGGCCCCACCCCTTTGTTTATTTAGCATCTCTAGACACTGGCTGACTGACAGCTTGGTTCCAATAGTATGTAAACAAAGGGGTGGAGTCACCTGTTAGAGGGTGACCATGTCCCTTTGTTTATTTACTGTTGGTGGGAACTGAAGCTGTCAAACGCTGGGACACAAGCGACAAGAGCGGACCAGTTTTTTTTTTCGGGCCGGTGGCTTGACATAGGATTTACTTTAGGGGGATTTGCCAAAAATGTCTTTTTCTACACTTTTTTGGTGAATGAGTAGAGGTACAGTGTACCCCATATTAAATCACAAGGGGGGCGGGATATGGGGGCACCCTTGTTAACCTCCCTAGTGGTCTGATTATGTCAGTATTTCTGTGTTCAAAGCGGTACCTTTTTTTGCATGAAAATATGTTGTTTTTTTATTGTAGGCCTGTAATTCTTAGGAAGAACTCACTGAAATCTGTCCGAACAAGAGTCTAGTAAACATCCCAGGTATGATAAAATTTGAAACACGAAATCATAAATTATAATATAATAAATAATCAAAAAATAATAATATAATAATACATTTAATTCAATAATATAATCAAACCAAAAACAGTGAAATTTGAAATATAGCGCCAAGTTCGCACATTACTGAGCTCAGTCACAAAATTGTTTTCAGTGTCTGTTGACGAATTTCCCCACAAATCATTATCACTCAATTCTGCAAGTGGTTCTAATTTAATATCGCTGTTCTCTAGCTGGTCTAAAACTGCTTTTGACCTAAAAGGGATGCTTTTTGGACGCCATGGACTTTTCTCAGTTTCCAGGCAGAAAGAACAGTAAAAATGCAGGCAGGGCACAGGACAAAGCAGTAGGGACAAAATGTATGTGAAATGGTTTGATACAATAATATTATACTATGTGATTTTAGTGTATTGAGTGAATGTCACATTTTTAAATTTTTTAATTTCCTGCCGGTTCCATCGGCCAAAGGAGATGGCCGGAGACACTGCAGGGGGGACATCGCCGGAGCAAAGGACAAGGTAAGTGTTGGAGGGAATCCCTGAGCAACGCTGCAGGGTAATCCCGAGTGTAGCTCGGGGTTACCGCTTCTGGTACTGAAAGTTAACCCCGAGCTACACTCCGGAATACCGCCAGGGGGGTTAAAGGAGGCTTCCAGATTCTAATAAGACCCCGCCCACAGACTCTCAGAACCACAGCTCGGGGTTGTGGGGAAGAGACGTTTGTCCCCATCAACATGGGAACAAGGTGCTTTGGGGGGGGGGAACCCCCTGCTCCAAAGCATCCCCCTCATGTTAAGGGCATGTGGCCTGGTATGGTCCAGGAGAGGGGGCTGCTTGCTCATTCCCCCCTTTCCTGACCTGCTGGGCTGCATGCATGGAGAAGTGTCTGGTATGGATTTGGCAGGGGCCCCACGCTGATTTTTTTGAAAATTTATGGTGGGGTTCCCCTTAATCCATACCAGACCAGTTCCTTAGCAACCAGCTATTATTGAATGAATTCGAATCATTTTATTCGGATTCAAATGAAACAAATGAATTTTGTTAAGGTTTCATTTGAATTAGTTAAATTTCCTTACAGTTGTATTCAGAAATTCAAATACATCCGAATTTCAGAATGATACAAAATTAGTCCAAATTTCAATTCGGAACAAAACTAACAGCACATGTCTAAATTTAACTGCTTCCCAAAAACAGTTACATTCAAGGCATGCCAGGAATAATAACTGTCACAGCTGCTTGTGCTCTCAACTGAACTGTCAAGCCATCAAATGGCTGGTGTCATAACTATGGATGAGTATGTTTTAATCTTAGTCTAAACCCACCTGAGCAAGCCTGCCAGAAAGCTGTCACTAGTATTGCGTCAATCATCTGTGACTGCGGCATTCCCTGTCCTGTAGCCACACATATACAAGGGGTGTGTATATAAGCAACTGTTGGGCCTGGCTGCTTATAATTGGCCCAGTACACTGACAGCTTTCTGTTGGGCTTATTCAGGTGGGTACAGAGTATGATCCAAATACACCTGGGTTCATCCCTATAACCCTGTAAAGAAAGCACAGCCAAAAGTATAAGCATGATGCTGCCGCTCCAAGCTGAGCCCACCAGGCCCAATGACACTAACACCTGACAAATGAGAAAGGAGTCGCACATGTCAGCCTAGTGATGGTCCTCTACGCTTAAGCCAGTGGGAGGATTAAACGCTTTAGAGGGGCGTGGCTTATGGGAGGAGATTAACCAAAGCCAATCGTCTACATTTAGCATCACTAGGGTGATGTATGCAGCTTTTTTGGATGTCTGAGCTCATCCCTAGTCATAACTGATAACAGTTATTGCAGCACCATTGCACTGCAGATCAAACAGAGCTAATATGGAAATTTCCTTGGTGGTAAAGGATAGGATGGTTAGTTCCAGAGGTGTAACTACAGGATCCAGTGCAAGAAACCATGAAGGGCTCCCCGGCTGGAGCCCTTACCACTGATTCTGGGGCCCTTTCCTCCTATCGCAGGGCTCTTTTTTAGGGTTCTGCAGCGGGCCCCACTCATGTTCTGCATTGGGCCCCCTTTCTGCCTTCCGGTGGCACTCCCACAAGTCACAAGTGCAACCTTTACGACCCTGGTAGTTCCCCCACTGGTGTCAGTAGTTTTTTATTTTTGTTTTTTGTTATTGGTTTACCATTTTATTTTTTTTACAATTTTTTAAAAATTATTTTTTTAAATTTTTTTTAAAGCCTGGTGGGGGGCTGTGGTGAAATATTAGGGGTGTAAACAGACCTCTGATGTTTCATCTTTGAGACAGAGAAAGGAGATTGAGGACACAGCATTCAATCTCCATCTCTGTAGCCTCAGCAGCACAGAATGAATGGACAGGAATAGCTCTCTACATTCATTCACAAACTGAAGTATATTGGTTATGAATGGACAGAGTCAGTAACCAGTACCGATCACTGACTCTGTCCTTTCAGAAAAGGAACGGGCCAATATGACATTTGTTGGCCCCTTCTTCACTCTCCATCCTGGAAGCATCCCCAGCAGCAGCTGACAGGAGAAGCAAAAAAAGAAGCCGGCAGAGAAGGGCCAGGGGAGTACACAGTACACAGGCGTACACAGGAGCCTGGGGGAAGCAGGACCTGAATAGGGTGGGTGGCGGGGGTGGCATGTCAAGGAACAGATGCCCTCCATTTTCAGTGGCTGCAAGAGGAAAATAGCGGTTTTCTTTGGGGGCATTCAACAGGGGAGAGGTGCCAGGAGAGTCTGCGGGGGACCCCAGAAGAGGAGGATCAGGGCTGCTCTGTGTAAAACCATTGCACAGAGCAGATAAATATGACATGTTTGTTATTTTTACAAAAAAAAATAGGTTTACAATCACTTTAACCTGTTACCTTGCTCTGAATGAGCAGGTTCCCTTTAGGCATTGCTTTCAGAAGGTGTCTGGAGAAGACTTTTGGCACTCACACTGTGCTGTTCTCGACTAACTTACTTCCTGCATACCACGATAGGGGTGGCGCAAGGATATAATTTCTTTCTGAATTATTACAGAACTGCATAATTATATATTATATATACACAAAACTATTCCAATGAATAGAATGAAAATTATTTTTATTGCTGTAATCAGACGACTGGTTCCTGCCAAGAAATCTTTTTATAATCTTGCTATTGTTAATTGTCTAGTAGCAGCCACATTTCCCACCAGGTTCAAATGTCTAGTCAAATATCTTTTCAATAAGCAGTACTCTTGTAGCAGTCATGTACTTAGGAAACTATATCTGTAAATCTTAAACATGTAAATTTGTATGTATTAGATGAAGACAATAACAGGAAAACCCCCAGCTATGTACAAAATTACAAGGTTTCCTTATTTCCTAGCCCATACCTTTTCAATAAAAAAATGCTCCGTTAATGCTAAAAAAAAAATGGGAGAAAAAAAAAAAAGGAAAAAATACCTTACACTCGAGCATGCCTGCTTGATGGGGGGGGGGGGGGGGGTTGCACTGACTTCACTCAGCCTATTCTCAGCAGTATGGGAAAGTTGAGGTTCCCACAAATCCCACAAGAATCTGCTCTTTGCATTAGTTTTGCATTTTTTGGTCCACCAAACCTGTCTGCTGTACCAAGGCTACTATAATCATTTTTGAAGTGTTACGAAACCCCGGACCCTGCATCCACTATATATGGTCTCCCATGGTACACTGAACATGGAAGTGCAATTATGTTAGGAAATATAAACTGCTAAATACCTTTTATCCTCAGAAGTTAGAGCAGTCTTGCGACTTCTATCTATGTCCAGGCCAGCACTAGCTAAAGCTTGCAGGAGGAGTTTTCTTTCTGATCTAGGAGGGTGCAAATCCCTTGACCTCTGTCTGGACAGCACTGGTTGGCCCTGTGCTGATCACATGCACTCTCCCAAGAAAAAAAAAACTCTCTAGCAATGCACACTAAACCATGTGCATGTCTATGGCTCAGTCTGGAGATAAGGGGTGGTCGCTTGAAAAAAGGGGGGAACAGAGAAGAGAAGATCAAACAGGCTTTTGTACACAATGCAGAGGATCAACCCCTTATTTTCCACAGTGAGCATAACAAGCATGCTTTACTGCATATACAGACTGATTTTACTGTTGGGGGTTTAATGGAAAATCAGTATGAAGCTTAATCCTTGATGGATATTTTTCAAGAAGAGTTGAAGCTGTTATGGGTAAAAACATGGGCAAAAATTGTTGTTATAGTTTTCATAAAGCTTATTTTAACCACTTCCCGTCCGGCCCATGTATATAAAATGGCTGGACAGGAGCAGTGCAGGGGCGGGTGGCCATTTATAAACATCCTCCCCACTTCCCTGCTTATGTGCGCTCCCTGGGAGCATCAGAACACTGACCATTGTACGGGACCTCTGTGTGAGGTCCTGATCATCTGATCACTGATTGGCCAATCAATGATCACATGAAGAGTAGTAAGCAAGATGTCTCTTCTGACATCATTTCTTACTACGTGTGAAATCTGTGAATGATCACAGAGATCACATGGTAAAAGGCTATTCACAAGAGCCTTGTACCATGTGACAAGCTGTGACCAATCACAGCTCACACAGTATTTCTCAATGGCTGCAAGAATGCAGTCAGAGAGAAGGAGAAATTATTGCTTTTACAGCCTTTATGGGTGTAAAAGCAATCAGTGTAAAAAAAAAAAAATTAATCACCCCCCACAAGTAGTACAGTGTCACTATAGTGCTGGATATATACTAACATGCTGGTTAATTACTAGCACATGGTAAGTGTGCAATTTGATGGGGTGTTTTGAGCACTGAATATCATATTTGATGAAGGAGGATATCATTACTTCATTGATTGAGGATCATTGATATATGGACTTTTTTGAATGGACTATATCGAGACCCCCTATTTATGTTATTGCACTATTAATTTGCACATATTTGGTGGTGGTTATATATATTTGTGCAATTTAGTTTATTGATTTAATTTAGGATTGCGCTATTATTTGTGGTTATTTTGCTTATCACAATTTATCAATATTGAATGTTGTTTGATTTATCTGGTACTTTATATTGTGTACGTTTATCATTCTGTGGTGCCACATTTCTTAACCACTTCCAGATCACCCTATAGCAGAAATACTGGTACAGAGTGGCACGGGTGCGCAAAATCATGTATATGTATATGTATATATATATATATATATATATACAGTGGGGATCGAAAGTTTGGGCACCCCAGCTAAAAATTTGTATTAATGTGCATAAAGAAGCCAAGGAAAGATGGAAAAATCTCCAAAAAGCATCAAATTACAGATTAGACATTCTTATAATATGTCAACAAAAGTTAGATTTTATTTCCATCATTTACACTTTCAAAATAACAGAAAGCAAAAAAATGGCGTCTGCAAAAGTTTGGGCCCCCTGCAGAGTTAATAGCATGCACTGCCCCCTTTGCCAAGCTGAGACCTGCCAGCGTCATGGATTGTTCTCAATCATCGTCTGGGAAGACCAGGTGATGTCAATCTCAAAGGTTTTAAATGCCCAGACTCATCTGACCTTGCCCCAACAATCAGCACCATGGGTTCTTCTAAGCAGTTGTCTAGAAAACTGAAACTGAAAATAGTTGACGCTCACAAAGCTGGAGAAGGCTATAAGAAGATAGCAAAGCGTTTTCAGATGTCAATATCCTCTGTTCGGAATGTAATTAAGAAATGGCAGTCATCAGGAACAGTGGAAGTTAAAGCAACATCTGGAAGACCAAGAAAAATATCAGACAGAACAGCTCGCAGGATTGTGAGAAAAACAATTCAAAACCCACGTTTGACTGCACGATCCCTCCAGAAAGATCTGGCAGACACTGGAGTTGTGGTCACTATTCCACTATAAAGAGATACTTGTACAAATATGGTCTTCATGGAAGAGTCATCAGAAGAAAACCTCTTCTACGTCCTCACCACAAAAATCATCGTTTGAACTTTGCAAATGAACATATAGACAAGCGTGATGCATTTTGGAAACAAGTTCTGTGGACCGATGAGGTTAAAATTGAACTTTTTGGCCGGAATGAGCAAAGGTACGTTTGGAGAAGAAGGGGCACAGAATTTAATGAAAAGAACCTCTGTCCAACTGTTAAGCATGGGGTTGGATCAATCATGCTTTGGGGTTGTGTTGCAGCCAGTGGCACAGGGAACATCTCACGAGTAGAAGGAAAAATGGATTCAATCAAATTTCAGCAAATTTTGGATAGTAACTTGATGCCATCTGTGAAAAAGCTGAAGTTAAAGAGAGGATGGCTTCTACAAATGGATAATGTTCCTAAACACACCTCGAAATCCACGGAGGATTACATCAAGAGGCGTAAACTGAAGGTTTTGCCATGGCCTTCACAATCTCCAGACCTCAACATAATTGAAAATCTATGGATAGACCTTAAAAGAGCCGTGCGTGACAGACAGCCCAGAAATCTCAAAGAACTGGAAGACTTTTGTAAGGAAGAATGGGCAAAGATACCTCAAACAAGAATTGGAAGACTCTTGGCTGGCTACAAAAAGCGTTTACAAGCTGTGATACTTGCCAAAGGGGGCAGTACAAGATATTAACTCTGCAGGGTGCCCAAACTTTTGCAGACGCCATTTTTTTGTTTTCTGTTATTTTGAAAGTGTAAATGATGGAAATAAAATCTAACTTTTGTTGACATATTATAAGAATGTCTAATCTGTAATTTGATGCCTTATGGAGATTTTTCCATCTTTCCTTGGCTTCTTTATGCACATTAATACAAATTTTTAGCTGGGGTGCCCAAACTTTCGATCCCCACTGTATATATGTGTGATTTTGCATTTCCGGGCAGGGGGCAGGCGCGCACCATACCCACACTGCCATTTGCGGCCGCGACTGTCAATCACTGGGTCCCTGACAGTGATTACTCGCCGGCGACCGGTGATTACAGAGGATCTCCAAAGCAGTGTGCTTACAGTATCTATACCACTATTTGCAAATGCTACAACTTTCATGTAAAACAATTAATTTGCAAGTATTGGGATTTTTTTTTTAGCAAAGTCATGTAGCAGTATACATTTTGGCCTAAATTTATGACGAAATTTGATTTTTAAAATTTTTTTACTGGACATATTTAATAGCAAAAAGTCAAAAATATGTTTTTTTTTCTCAAAATTGTTGGTCTTTTTTTTTTTTTTTATAGTGCAAAAAATAAAAACCGCACATCAAATAAAAAACGCAATCAAATACCACTGAAAGAAAGCTCAATTTGTGAGAAAAAGGATAGAAATTTCATTTGGGTGCAGTGTTGAATGACCGCGCAATCGTCAGTTAAAGTAATGCAGCGCCGTAAACCAAAAAATGACCTGGTCAGGAAGGGGGGGGGGGGGGTAAATTCTCAGGAGGGCGAATGATTAAAGAAAGAATTTTTAAAAAAGAAAACAATTGAGTACTGTCCGTGATACTTTTTTTATTTGCACTAACATACAATTTTGAGGACAAGCTTTTGGGGTATGTCCCCTTCTTCAAAGTCCAAGCAGTGCTATACAAAGCACAAAGTTGCAGCAGAATGTTAGAAGGGATGAAAAAAAAAAAAAAAGAGGCTAGAGATCAGATACAGCAAAAGCGAGGGAGGGAATACTACACTCACACAGAGGGAGTCAAGCTAGAGCTAATAGTCATAAAACTGTTGGATGAGTGAGGAATCCCACGTAAAAAATAAAAGTAATACAAAAATAAAAACCTAATGCAATAAATATTCTGGATCAACTGTGGATCTGAAAAGATTAACAAATCTGCAAAGGAACCTAATCTAGGTTAAATCTGACATTTTTCAGGGTTGACTCACTCATGCCTAGTTGCTATGGGTCACCTAACACTGCAGACTGCCTAGCCCGGGTGTCGGCAACCCGCGGCTCCAGAGCCGCATGCGGCTCTTTTTCACCTTTGCTGCGGCTCCGGAGCACACTGCCCACCAGGTGACAGGCAATAGGGTTGCCGTAGCTCAGTGGTCGGCAAGCCGCGGCTCTTTACACATTTTAATGCGGCTCTTCTGTGTGCCGGGCGCCCGCTCCCCTCCCTCCTCTCGGGCGGCCGCCCCAAAAGTCAGGACTCTGCAGCTAGCCCAGCAATGGGCAAACTACGGCCCGGCGGACCTTGTAATCCGGCCCGCGGAGCGTGGCAAACATTGGCTGTCAGGATGTAGGCGGGGCAGCGTGACGAACTCCTCTCCTCTCACAGTCCGCCCTGAAGACCGGAACGGCGCGGGAACACGGCGAGAGGAACACGCGGAGCAAAGGTAAATGAATTGACACAATATGGGGAATGAATTACTATAGGGGGGATGAATTACTATAGGGGGGATGAATTACTATAGGGGGGATGAATTACTATATGGGGATGAATTACTATGGGGGATGAATTACTATATGGGGGATGAATTACTATGGGGGATTAATTACTATGGGGGATGAATTACTATGTGGGGGATGAATTACTATGTGGGGGATGAATTACTATGGGGGATGAATTACTATATGGGGGATGAATTACTATGGGGGATTAATTACTATGGGGGATGAATTACTATGTGGGGGATGAATTACTATGTGGGGGATGAATTACTATGGGGGATGAATTACTATATGGGGGATGAATTACTATGGGGGATTAATTACTATGGGGGATGAATTACTATATGGGGGATGAATTACTATATGGGGGATGAATTACTATATGGGGGATGAATTACTATGGGGGATGAATTACTATATGGGGGATGAATTACTATATGGGGGATGAATTACTATGGGGGATGAATTACTATATGGGGGATGAATTACTATGGGGGATGAATTACTATATGGGGGATGAATTACTATGGGGGATGAATTACTATATGGGGGATGAATTACTATGGGGGATGAATTACTATATGGGGGATGAATTACTATGGTGGATGAATTACTATGGGGGATGAATTACTATATGGGGGATGTATTTTCAGTTTTAAAAATGTGGCTCTCAAAATAAATTTCAATCGTGGTTTTGGCGAGATTTGGCTCAGTTGAAAAAAAAGGTTGCCCACCACTGACCTAAGGCTATGATTGTGATTATGACGATACACTGTGGCCCTGATTAACCCTTTGCTTACTGGGCCCTTAAACCCCCTTCATGACCAGAGCGCTTTTTGCAATATATGCAGTGTCGGATTTGTTTTAAATGTTGCAATGGTTTTGCGGCTCCCAGTCTTTTTTTCCCTTCGGAAATGGGTCCAAGTGGCTCTTTATGTCTTAAAGGTTGCAGACCCCTGGCTTAGACGAATAAGAATTAAATATTTATGAAATGAAAGATAACAGCAGTAACTGACACTTTGCTGAATGCACCACAAATGAGAAAATGCAGTTTCCTAAGAATGCGGAGCAAAGAGTCAATTAATACTGACAACTGTGTTCTCCATAGAGCTAAGCAATCTCTGTAACGATACAAGTGCACTGTGCTGTTGAGAGCAATAAACACAGTTGTACCCAACTGAAACTGAAAGCATCCTATGAGAACAATGTGTAAGGAGCACATTCATCAAAGCAAGGATTAGCCAGTCAGACTGTATTTGTACTGTATTTCCTTTTATCCTGGTTTTGTCTATTTATTAACTTTAGGAGTCGTCATAATGCAATGGCATTATGCTAGAATGAAACTGCCATTTCACCTCTTCGAAATTCACTAAAGCAGAACTCCAGGTAAAATGCTAAATCTACAGCTGAAATGCTTACAGGTAAGCCAGCCATAGTAGGATCGAATCTTGGCCAATTCAGCAGGGACAAGGCAAGATTCAATCCATCTATGAGCAAGCTGATTGTACCCAAATCAATCCATTGATCGACTTGGGTACAACCAGCATGTCAGATTTTTAGCTTGCGATTATTGCCAGCGGCTATAACTGCTAGCAATAATCATTGCATTCTCCCGGCACCATGGGTTGCAAGAAAGAAAATTGCTTACTTCCCCATCAACACAGTCATTTTTGATGGGGGAATCCCTCCCACAGAGCTATTGTGTTCTCCGGAATCCCCGTTCCCCCCTGCTGGGAGACCACAATAGCTTAATGAGAAGGATTCCCCCATCAATAACGACTATGTTGATGGGGGAATCAAGCAATTTTCTTTCTTGCAACTAGTGGTTGCAGGAAAGAAAATTGCATCATCTGTGGCTTGCCTTAGGTTCTTGACCTTCCTGCAGACTACACCACAGTTATGCAATACAGCCTGGTCCAGGACACACCCCCCACCTGTGAATGGATGATGAAGAAGCAGCAGCACACTAATAAGGAGGTTCCCTCCGATGAACATTTCCACAGAGGGCTGTTCAAAGCCATATAGCTCTGATTGGCTCAGACTGATTTTCCTCCCTCTCCTTGCTTGACTGTTGCATAGCAAAGAATTCAGCTTTAAAGTGTAACCTACAATTATCAGGCTGCATATGCACCCTCTGATCTCTTATGGAGCATCCATATTCTGGTGGAGTACAGATTATGAACTCTCTATACAATTAAATGGAGACTGCGGGATACATGTGTGGGCGGCGGGCCTAGTGTTGAAGATTTTGAGAAGAGGCTGTGTGGCACCAAGGTCATACAGCTAAGATCTCAATAGACCACGAACAGGTGAACATGAGATCTGGAGAGAAGGGGGGCGAGAGTATACACCACAATAAATGTAACTGCACTAAAAGTAAACTTCTTTCATTCCTATAAAAGGTTCTGCTTATTTCAGGAACTCCTTCCATTTCACCTTTTTTATAGCTGTGAGACTCAACAACTGTTTATTTAATATGCAATAAAACCCTGGAAATTTTCCCTGCTTATTTTATGAGCCACATCACTGCTTTACTAATTTTTTTATACATATAGGGAATTTTCAGCAATCTGGACCGTAGCCAATACAGAAACACCTCTGCTTAGTGGGGCATATAGTGCCCAGTGTGGGAAGATTAAACATATGAAATCATGCAAGCATGTTACCAATTTGTAATATTTCTCTGTGTTCTGCACCGATGGTCCTTTACTAGCTGCACTTTTTATCTATAAGTTTATTCTGTATTATCTCACCTACCCTTGTCCTATCAGTTCCCATCTTTCATTTTTTCCCACCTCTCTCCCTTCTTGCCTCTGTATTTATAACCATTCTGTCTCTTTCTCCCTCTCTCTCTCTCTGTCTCTGTTCCTGTATGCCATTGCACAGACTTTCATCTGTTCCCTTGGGGACTGGATGTGTCACCGCGGGATTTGCTTGTCCGCCTCTCATACAGTGGCAGAGCCCCATGGCTTTGACAAACCTCATTTAATTGGGAGGAAGCCAGGAGGGTTTGAAAGAACTCACATGTCTACGAAACTCCTTTTATCAGGCATAATTTAAACTCTGCATGGAAAAAAAAAACTATATGTAGAAAAGAAAGTCAAACTCCCTCCTGCTGTGTGCCCCCCTCTTCCCGCCACAGATAGACAGGTTCATATAAGATTCTATCGTTTTATTTTTATAAAAATGTCAATGTAGATTTATGTTCTACAGCTGTCTGCGGAGTGAAGAAGGCAGATATAGCTGGCCCTCACTCTCATTATTTCCACAGTGTCTGCTTCTATTCAGTATTTACAGGAGGCAAATTAGTATGTTCTTTTATTTTTAAGTGGGATCAAATATCCTAAAAAGATGTCAATAGTTAGTTCCATGGCTGTACCCAAAAAAATTAGAATACTTTTTTCATTCCTTGATACACTTAGATTTGTGTTGATTTAATAACAAAGATAGTGTGTTTTTCACTCCAGTAAAAGCTACCCATATTGAAAATGGCCACTTAACCTAGACCTAAATTAGCGGAGACCTGCTGTTTGTCCTAGAGAGGATCAGACTTGTACAGCCAATGAACCCTTACCATGGCCTAATTAAGTGTTGCTATTAATGGGAAATAAGGTAAAGAAAATGTTACTAGCTAAAAAATTTTGAGACCTAAAGAACGACTATTTCAAAGTATATTGTATTCTGAATTGGACATTTTAGATTGAATTGTATATAGTTAAATTAATGCATATAATTATAGTATTCAGTACAGTCATTTTTTCTTTTAAGTTCCACTATTTATATTTTCTCCAAATTAACAGATAGACCAGGCTGTTCTGGAAAGCAACATTGGCATGGTACGGAACAAACTATAACACTGATATGGGAGCAGTAGTAGCAACATTTTATTGAAAAGATGGTTTAAAGTGACAATCATTTGTAGGGAACACTTTGTCAAATTCATCCTCTTGGTTTGTCTTTGAGACCTTTGTCAACAATACAGAAAGAGAACAATAATCCAAAATTATTCTGTTGTCATTGGAACAGTGAGGGGAAATATAATAGGGACCCCTTTTCTATTCACAACAAAAAGATTTCCCTCCACTTTGAAGACATTTCAATTCACTTTCTGTTGTGTCACTAGGATGGAAAGTAAAGGGGAATATTCCTAATAGGATACAAACCGCAGAAAAAAAGTGTTCTAATCATTCCCTAATCTAGTAAAACATAACAATTTGGCTATCCAGGGTGTCCCTAAAGTCTGGACACATAGGAAATATCACTATATGTGTGTATATATATATATATATATATATATACAGTTGCAAGAAAAGGTATGTGAACCCCTTGGGATTACGTGGAGTTTTGCATGAATTGGGCATAAAATGTGCTCTGAACGTCATCTAAGTCACAACAATAGAAGAACACAGTCTGCTGAACATAATACTACACAAACATTAGATGTTGCCATGGTTTAACTGCACATAACATGTAAACATTCACAGTGCAGGGAGGAAAAGTATGTGAACCTTTGGACTTAATAACTGGTTGACCCTCCTTTGGCAGCAATAACCTCAACCAAACGTTTCCTGTAGTTGCAGATCAGACCTGCACAACGATCTGGAGTAATTCTGGACCACTCCTCTTCACAAAACTGTTTCAGTGTAGCAATATTCTTGGGACGTCTGGTGTGAATCGCTCTCTTAAGGTCATGCCACAGCATTTCAATCGGGTTGAGGTCAGGACTCTGACTGGGCCACTCCAGAAGGCGTATTCTGTGCTGTTGCAGCCATTGTTTTGTTGAATTACTTGTATGCTTTGGATCATTGTCCTATTGCATCACCGATCCTCTGCGGAGCTTCAGTTGGCGGACAGATGGTCATATGTTTTCCTGCAAAATGTCTTGATAAACTCTGAAATTCATTTTCCCATCAATGACAACAATCCGTCCAGGCCCTGAGGCAGCAAAGCAGCCTCAAACCATGATGCTCCCTCTGCCATGTTTTACAGTGGGGATGAGGTTTTGATGTTGGTGTGCTGTGCCTTTTTTTCTCCACACATAGTGTTGTGTGTTCTTCCCAAACAACTCAATCTTGGTTTCATCAGTCCACAGTATATTTTGCCAGTAGTGCTGTGGAACATCCAGGTGCTCTTATGCAAACTTCAAACGTGCTGCAATATTATTTTTGGACAGCAATGGCTTCCTCCGTGGTGTCCTCCCATGTACTCCATTCTTGTTTAATGTTTTCCTTATTGTAGATGTGTCAACAAAAATGTTAGCGTGTGCCAGAGATTTCTGTAGGTCTTTAGCTGACACTCTGGGATTCTTCTTTACCTCATGCAGCATTCTGCGCTGTGCTCTTGCAGTCATTTTTACAGGACGACCACGCCTAGGGAGAGTAGCAACAGTGCTAAACTTTCTTCTAGACAGTGTCTTACCATGGACACATGAACATCAAGGCTTTTGGAGATACTTTTGTAACCCTTTCCAGCTTCATGCAAGTCAACAATTCTTGATCGTAGGTCTTCTGAGAGCTCTTTTCTGCGAGGCATGGTTCACATCAGACAGTGCTTCATGAAACCAGTAAACCCAAAACAGGTGTGGGTTTTTTAAGGGCAGGACAGCTGTCAGCAACACATCCAATATCATCGCACTGATTGGAGTCAAGGTTGGCTCACTCCTGGCTCCAATTAGCTCTGGGAGAAGTCATTAAGCTAGGGCCTCACATACTTTTTCCTCCCTGCACTGTGAATGTTTACATGTTATGTGCAATTGAACCATGGCAACATCTAATGTTTGTGTAGTATTATGTTCAGCAGACTGTGTTCTTCTATTGTTGTGACTTAGATGACGTTCAGAGCACATTTTATGCCCAATTCATGCAAAACTCCACGTAATCCCAATGGGTTCACATACTTTTTCTTGCAACTGTATATAAAGTATATGTGTATAATATACCACTATATAAGCTCACCATACCTTAACCCCCCCTTGACTTCTTTTTTGGGGTATGCAAAAGGAGAAAGAGTACTGAATAAAAAACAATCACCTGAAGGAACACATCATGAATGAATGCACTCAAATTGACGGAAATGTGGAGTAACTGCATTAGGTTATTATTATTATACAGCATTTATATAGCGCCAATAGTTTGCTCAGCGCTGTATATTACAATGGGAGACAGTACACGAGACAGTACAGTAACAATATGATTCAATACATGAGGGGTTTGAGGGCCCTGCCCCTTAGAGCTTACAATCTAGGAGGGAGGGGATTGTGGTACAGGAGGAAATAGCTGTGGGGGATGGAGTGGTAGGAAGAGTGGAGGAGTTCAGTAGTTAGCTGAGGGCAGGGTAGGCTTCCCTGAAGAGATAGGTTTTCAGGGTGCGCCTAAGGGTGAGGAGAGTAGGTGATAGTCTGATGGATTGGGGTAGGGAATTCCAGAGGATGGGGGAAGCCCTGGAGAAGTCCTGGACGCAGGCATGGGAGGAGGAGACCAGGGAACTAGCGAGTAGGAGGTCTTGTGAGGAGCGGAGAGTACGTTTTGGTTGGTATTTAGATACCAGATCGGTGATGTAGTTTGGGGCAGTATTATGCACAGCTTTGTACGTCAATGTTAACATTTTGAATTTTATCCGTTGGGCCATCGGAACCCAGTGGAGGGATTGGCAGAGGGGGGTGGCAGATACAGAGAGGTTTGTGAGGTGGATGAGTCTGGCAGCAGCATTCAAGATGGACTGAAGTGGGGATAGCCTGCGGTGAGGTAAGCCGATGAGGAGGGAGTTACAGTAGTCAAGTCGTGAAATAATAAGGGAGTGAATGAGTTGTTTCCGAGGTTAGGAACGGACGTATTTTGGAGATGTTGCGGAGGTGAGGTCTACATGAGTTAGTCAGCAAATGGACTTGGGGTTGGAAGGACAGATTGGAGTCTAGGATGACACCTAGTACTCTGGCTTGCGGGGTGGGACTGATGGTGGTGTTGTTGGTCTTGATGGAGAAGTCGGGGGGGGGACTAGGAGCTCAGTTTTGGAAAGATTTAGTTTGAGGAAGTGGAGTAACATCCAATCCGATATGTCGCTCAGTAGGCTTGTAATACAGGTGGAGACTGAAGGGGTGAGGTGAGGGGTTCATGTAAATCTTGCAAAGCACATGGAACTTTCCATCACAAATAGTGGAAATCACATTGAAGAACATTGTTATCGATTAATATTCCAATGACATAAAATATTGTTGAAAAATTTATTGAAAATATGCATTTTGCCTATGTGCCCAGACTTGTGGGACACCCTGTATGTTGAAGTAAATGTGTGCTTTGCGTCTGCGAAAAGCAACAGGTTTACATTAACCACTTGCCGTCCGGCTGCAGTATATAAATGGCCGGACGATGGCAGTCCAGGGGCGGGTTGCCATTCATAAACGGCACCTGCCATTATGGACTGTGCGCGCTCCCTGGGAGAGCGCAGCACCGCGATCTGGTACCCGCGCTGTTTCCTCCGGACACAGTGGAACACCAACTGTTGTACAGGACCTCTGTGCGAGGTCCCGATCATGTGATCACTGATTGGCCAATCAGTGATCACATGCAGAGTAGTATGCAAGATGTCACTTCTGACGTCATTGCTTACTAAGTGTGAAATCTGTGAATGATCATAGAGGTCACATAGTACAAGGCTATTCACAACAGCCTTGTACCATGTGACAAGCTGTGGCAAATCACAGCTCACACAGTAGTTCTCAAAGACTGCAAGAATGCAGCCAGAGAGAAGGAGAAATGATTGCTTTTCCAGCCTTTATGGGTATAAAAGCAATCAGTGTAAAAAAAAAAAAATCTTCATCACCCCCAAGTAGTACAGTGTCACCATGGTGACACTGTACTGCTAGGGTGACAGTATGTAGAAAAAAAACCCCATAAATAATATAAAAAAAATAAAAAAAATTTAAAGAAAATGTTTTAAAAATTATAATTTTTGGTTATAAACTAATTTGTGTTATTTTTACTAAAAAGATAACGGAATACATTTTGGCCAAGATTTATGATGAAATATTGTTTATTTGCAAAATTTTATAAGAAAAACACTTTTTTTCAAAATCTTTGGACATTTTCATTTATATAGCAAAAAAAAATAAAAATCCCAGTGGTGAATAAATACCACCAAAATAAAGCTTTATCTGTCTCAAAAAAATGCTAAAAAATTCATATAGGTACAGTGTTGCATGACCGCGCAATTGTCATTCAAAGTGTGATAGCGCTGAAAGCTGAAAATTGGCCTGGACAGGAAGGGGGTAAAAGTGTCCGGAATGGAAGTGGTTAAAGCTACACCTAGTAGCAGCTTACATTTACCTTCCCCTCACTCTGTTGCCATCCTGTTCTGACTAGGAACATGGGGAAGAAATCCTGTGTTCCTACTTGAGGAACGGTGTTAACATGCAAGCCTGAAACTGTTGAAGAAATGGAACACTTAACTTGTTTTTTGTAATTTTTGTTTATTTAATACATTTTTAAGGAAATCCTGCTTCGAGATATATATATATATATATACACAGGGCTTTTTTTCCAGCAGGAACTGTTCCACCACCTCTGATTCTCACCCTCTGCTCCTTGTTCACCACTGTCACTTGTAAGCACAGAAACCCAGCTTCTGTCCATGCAAGGGCAACTTGCCTCTCCCAGTGGACCCAAGATCCCTCCCTGCCTTACACTTATGGCGTAGACAAGGGAGATGCAGATGTTAGTGCAGTGTAGTCATGGGCTGCAGGACGCGTTGTGTGGTAGGCTGCAACTCTATGTTCACCATCTGCTCCCTGTTGCATGGATGCTGACGCCCAAAGATGATCTTGCTGTAAATAAGAGGTAGAGCCACCTACAGTGCAGGGAGTTTTTATTAAAGGTAAAATGTGTGGAAGCTCTGAAGGAATGGGGAAAGGTAAAAAATGAGGGCAGTGAAAGGATGGAGGGAGTGATGCAGTGGTCAAAACGGAGAAGGGGTGGAAATGAGATGTGGATGGGGGATGCAGAGGTAAGGGCCTGTGAAAGACAGCTGAACTCTGTATGTGGCATACCCCTGAACCCTGTACATGGTGCACCCCTGATCCCTGCACTCTGTACATAGCACACCTCTGAACTCTGCACTCTGTACATAGCACACTCCTGAATTCTGTACTGTGTGTGTAGCGTACCCTTGAAATATACCCTTTATACATATCACACCCCTAAACCTTGCACTCTGTACAAAGTGCATTGCTGAACGCTGCACTCTAAGTAGCACACCCCTGAACCCTTCAGTCTGTTTATAGTGCACTCCTGTACTCTGCACTCTGCACAAAGCACACTCCTGAACTCTGCACTCTATGTGTAGTGCACCCCTGAACTCTGCACTCTGTATGGAATGCACTCCTTGTATTTAATTCCCCTTTAACACCCTCCTGCTTCAGTTTGACCACACCCATCATTTGATGTGGTTTGGCAGGAAGGGGAGACATGGTTAAGTTCCTGCACCTATTCTCTGAGAGAAAAAAAGAAAAAAGCCCTGAATATATATATATATATATATACACACACACACACATATATATATATATATATATGTATATATATATATACAGTTGTGTTCAAAATAATAGCAGTGTGTTGAAAAAAATGAATAAAGCTCAAAATCCTTCTAATAGCTTTTATTTCCATACACACAAATGCATTGGGAACACTACACATTCTATTCCAAATCAAAACATGAAGAGAAATATATCAAATTTGTGTTGTTCCTCTAGAAAAATTGAAGAAAAGTGAATATTAGACTGTTCAAAAAAATTGCAGTGTTTGTATTCTTCTTTACAAACTCAAACATTCACTATATAAACTGAAAAATGTTTGAAGATTTTGCTTTCCTTTGAATCACTTAATTAATATTTAGTTGTATAAGCACTGTTTCTGAGAACTGCTGTACATCTGTGTTGCATGGAGTCAACCAACTTCTGGCACCTGTGAACAGGTATTCCAGCCCAGGATGATTGGACTACATTCCACAGTTCTTCTCTGTTTCTTGGTTTTGCCTCAGAAACTGCATTTTTGATGTCACCCCACAAGTTTTCTATTGGATTAAGATCCGGGGATTGGGCTGGCCACTCCATAACGTCAATCTTGTTGGTCTGGAACCAAGATGTTGCACGTTTACTGGTGTGTTTGGGGTCGTTGTCTTGTTGGAACACCCATTTCAAGGGCATTTCCTCTTCAGCATAAGGCAGCATGACCTCTTCAAGTATTCTGATGTATTCAAACTGATCCATGATCCCTGGTATGCAATAAATAGGCCCAACACCGTAGTATGAGAAACATCCCCATATCATGATGCTTGCGCAACCATGCTTCACTGTCTTCACAGTGTACTGTGGCTTGAGTTCAGTGTTTGGGGGTCATCTGACAAACTGTCTCCGGCCACTAGACCCAAAAAGAACAATCTTACTTTCATCAGTCCACAAAATGTTGCACTATTTCTCTTTAGGCCAGTCAATGTGCTCTTTTGCAAATTGTAAGCTCTTTAGCACATGTCTTTTTTTCAACAGTGGGACTTTGCGGGGGCTTCTTGCAAATAGCTTGGCTTCACATAGGCGTCTTCTAATTGTAACAGTACTCACAGGTAACTTTAGACCTTCTTTGATCTTCCTGGAGCTGATTGTTGGCTGAGTCCTTGCCATTTTGACTATTCTTCTATCCATTCAAATGGTAGTTTTTCGCTTTCTTCCACATCTTTCAGGTTTTGGTTGCCATTTTAAAGCATTTGCGATAATTTTAGCTGAGCAGCCATTATTTTCTGCACTTCTTTATATGTTTTCCCCTCTCCAATCAACTTTTTATTCAAGGTACGCTGTTCTTCTGAATAATGTCTGGAACAACCCATTTTCGTCAGAATTTCAGAGAGAAATGCACTTTAACCAGCATGTACAACATTTGCTGCCTTCCTTCCTTAAATAAGGGCAATAATTGCCACCTGTTTTTCAAAGAATGAATGACCTCACTAATAGAACTCCACACTGCTATTATTTTGAACATGCCCCTTTCAATTAGTGGTTCAATTACACAGAATCAGCAGCATGCATGTCATGACTGTTGGGTCTGTTGGATTTCTATTACTCTACTACACCTGCTAGTAAATTATTTGCCATGTAGAAATACAATTTCTAAAAAAAACAGTGATTGATCAGGTTAGTGATGTCTGACTGCTATTATTTTGGACACAACTGTATATATATATATATATATACACACATATACACTATTTTTGCTCTCTGTGCAGGGTTAAGGAGAAATCCTAATTAGTAAAGTTTTTGGGTTACATTTCATTATTTGCAGGATGCACCATATGCTGAGACCCTGCACTGTTCTGTGAAAACTGAAATTATGTATTATTATTATTATACAGTATTTATGTAGCGCCAAAGGGTTTGCTCAGCGCTGTACAATTGCAAGGGGAACAGAACATGAGACAAGACAGAAACAATACAAAACACGAGGGGTTCGAGGGCCCTGCTCTTTCGAGCTTACAGTCTAGGAGGGAATACAATGGCCATTTCCTTTTCCCAGGCAGGAGAAATTAAAAGGGTGCTTGACTCCACGATTTATCAACATAGTCTTATCTTTTCACCTTTTCATACAGCACATTTGAGCCTTGGGACTGCAGAAAGAATGCCCTCTGTAATTACACTGTTCAAACTTAAAGGAGAAGTACGAGCTTTGTACATGTCCTGTGTATCACAAGATTGCAGTTCATTCTGCACTCCTGTGACCCGTTTTCAGCTGACAGCAGGCCCAAGACCGCTGTTGGCTGATGTCACTCAGCTGGTCCCAGGCTGGGGAAAGATCCCAACTTTAAAGTTGTGATCCACCCCAGAGTCTGAAGCGGCACCTGGATCAGCTTCTCAGTGATCCGCTCCCTCCCCCTCCACAGCCCAGCGCTCCAGTGAGTGCGTGGGGGAGGGGCAGAGCAGAGAGCGGTGACCGACAGTCACCGCTCTCTGCTCAGAGTGGCTGGGAAAACGCAGTAATCAGCGATCATGTGATCTCTGAGTTCTCACACTTTGAGGCGTGAGGGTCAGATGCAGCATCAGTAAGTATGATTTTTTTTTAAAAAAGCAATCCCACACTTCTCTTTTAAACAGCCTACAGGTGAGTCAGTTTTTTTATTCAACCGGCAGGTTGAACAAAAAAAAAATCAATTTCCCCATCCACACACTTGATATGGATGGGGGTATCCTCCCCACTGAGCTATTGTAGTCAGACAGCAGGGAGACTTCCACAATGTCAGAATACACTGATCAGTGCTGACATTATAGCCAGCGGTGCTGGTGTAGCGGTAAAAATCAGACAGGCTCCCCATACATAGATCAAAATTCGTCCGGCCCCTCTTTACCAGCCTAACGTCAATCCATGTATGGCTGGCTTTCCCCTGAGCTTACACATTGTATGGACTTCTCCCCTATGGACTTATCGTTGCCACATGGGACACAGGCAATAGGTCACATGCTGGCCCATAACAGAGAGTGTTGAATATGTGCATTCATTTTCAGCAGCCAAACAACAGCACAAGAGTGAGGAAACGTGGGTATGTACTGCTGGGGGTGGGTGGAGGCAAGTCACCCTTTTCCTTTTCCCTCCATGAGCAGTTTAATTGTAATTTAAGTGATGTTTCCACAGACTGCTCTACATTTCAAGTAGGAAATACTAACCAGAACTCTGTCCTAACAAAGATGAACAAGACTAACTTGACTAAAGTGGTTACTGAATGTCTTCACAAGAAACTTTGATCCTCTAAAAACAAATTTTTAACATTTTAGTTACATGAGAGAAATACTAAAACTACATGGCATGTTTAGTTTAAAGGTGGGTACCACATTCCTCTGCATTGCATAACATTGAAAATATGATATTACATAGAAGTCACAGAGATTAGCAGAATTTGACATTTGAGACTAGAAGGAAGCATATGAAGTTTTTGGAATATTTTTGATCACATAGATGTGCATTGGGGCAGACTAAAGTCTTCGAAATGGAGTAGAGCCTTAAAGCTATTCCTTCGTTCATCTTGCAGACAGCATGTTTATTTAGGAATTATAAGCGTAACTTTTCCAGATGGATAAATGGCATGCTCCATTCAACAATGGGCCTGCTAGTGAATGGACTGAAATCCTACGCATTTATAGGACTACATGCACAGTAAACTGACCTGTTTAGGATTTAATAGATAACCCAAATAAAGGGTTGGCATGCCAAGAATTTATGGGGTAATTCTTCAAACGGATTATCAAGGGACTACTGGACATGTGATTAAGTCATTGCCATATGTTCTTTGGGGTATTTTGTTCTCTCTTTTTTTTGTACTGGTATGATTATGCTTTTGTTTTCTGTACAAAAAAAAAATATCTCTCTGGTAACAAATGTGTTTTCCTTTACTTACAAGCCATGATTCAGTGCTGTAATCACCACCTCTGTATGCACTCTGGTGCTTGCAGGACTATAAAGTTAGTCTAAAGATGGTCATAGGTGAGTATTTTTTTTTTAAATCAGCTAGCAGGCTGAAGAAAAAAAAAAAAAAAAAAAGAAGATTCCTCCAAACAAAGCGGATGGAGGAATTCACAAGTTCACACTCCTTCCCCCTTATCGCATAACATTGTATTCTGACAGGGAGACCCAGTACTCTGAGATTACACTGGTCAGCAGCTGCAGTTTATTGACCGACAAAAGTTTTCCAACTTGTTTGTAGATCTAATGGCCATGGGAACAGTCTGTATATCTGCACATACACTAACTGTAAGAAACTGTAGTCACAGATTTTTTAATTAGAAGCCTCACAATGATTACAAGATGTGCGAAGGCTCCCAATGTACGTTAGCAATGATAGTACTATGGACACAATTAGACCGGATTACCCATGTATGTGCATAGAGGTGTCTATACTTGCCAAATGACTTCTGCATTTATAAAAAGCTAAACACAGAAGTGCCAGTGTGAATGATGCCTGACAATGCTCAACATTTTGAGATTTACATGAGAAGATTTACATTATTTTTTATTGGTGCCCATTCACACCTGAGCATCTCTTGTTAAGCAAAAAATTACACAAGCTTCTTTGGTGCAGAATCACATCTTTTAGGCCCAAGTAGATTTCAGTGGGACCACCTGAAAAACATAATACACATTTTTTCTACCAACCACTTCCTCCCAGTAACTAGCTTTCAATGGATAAAATAAAAAATGCTCAACCCTGAAATTGTACAAAAAAAAGCAGAAAAAAGGCTCCAAAATCACATGAAAACGCTTAAACTCATATGTGAATGCAGGCTAAGGTGCACTCTTATGTTCAGTGCGCAAAGTCTGTTGATCTCTATGGCAGGCTAAGCAACTAATAAAGTAGTTTATATGTTGCTAACTTAGATATAGTTTTGGTGTTACAAGTGGCAGGTTAGACAACCAGTAGGCCCTATAATGATTACCTGTTTAATGCAAAAATATACAGTTAAGCTTCCTAATATATCATTTTTAAAGTGAGGACAATGGATCTATTGGCATCTAATGTTTAAACACTTGGACGGGCATCTTAGCGAGCACAGTACTGTATACAGGGATATGGGAAAGATTGTTGACATGAACACACACACCCACACAGATTGAACTGGATAGACTAGTGTCTTTATTCAACCTTACCAGCTGTTTAACTATGTATTTGTCAGCTGATTGGTGTACCTGCAAATATAAAACCAGTTTATTTTATGTTATCTGAATCTTTGTACTCAGGTACCTTGATCTGTAATCAAGTACTGTACATTGTGAGTTAAAATCAATACAGATGAAGAGGTAGCCTTATTTACTGTGTGTATAAGGATACACCATCATACTATGTACCAGGGCTTTTTTCAGATGAAATGTGCATCCTCTAGTGCTGGTCATTTTCTCATCGCTTACTACTGTCACTTGTAAGTACTCTCTAGGTGATGGGAAAGTATTTGGGGAGTGAGGAGAGCTCTGTACTGGAAGCTGGAGGAGGGTTAGCTCTATACTGGAAGGGGATGGGAAGGGGGTGAGTTCTGTACTGGAATTGGGGGAGGTTATTGGGAAGAGCTCTGTACTAAGGGGGGGATTTGAGGGTAAACCACCTTCGGTTGTAAACTGGCTTATGAGATATGTACCACTCAACTCTGCACTCTGTAAGTAGCACACTCCTAAACCCTGCACTCTGTATGTAGCGCACTCCTCAACTCTGCACTCTGTAAATAGTGTACTCTTCAACCCTGTACTCTGTACGTAGCAAACTCCTCAACCCTGCACTCTGCACGTAGCACACGCCTCAGCCATGCACTCTGTATGTAGCGCACTCCTCAACTCTGCACTCTGTACAATGCACTCTTGAACCCTGAACTCAGTATACAGTGCACTCCTCAACCCTGTTCTCTGTACACAGCGCACTTTTCAACTCTGTGTGTAGCACAATCCTTAACCCTGTACACATTGGGAAGAGCTCTGTACTAAGGAGGGGGGATTTGAGGGTAAACCACCTTCGGCTGTAAACTGGCTTATGAGATATGTACCAATCAACTCTGCACTCTGTATGTAGCACACTCCTAAACCATGCACTCTGTATGTAGCACAATCCTCAACCCTGCACTCTGTACATACCGTACTCCTCAACCCTGTACTCTGTACACAGCACAATCCTCAACCCTGCACTCTGTGCACAACACATTCCTCAACCCTGCACTCTGTACACAACCCTACACTCTGCACACAGCGCACCCCTCAACCCTACACTCTGTACACAGCACACTCATCACCTCAACCCTGAACTCTGTATACAGTGCACCCAATTTGATACAGCAGGAATCTGCACTTCCCCTGAGGGGATTGAGTTCCTGCACCTTTTTGCCTGAGAAAAATAGCCATGCTATGAAATAAACATACCATCAGATAGCTGGTAAAGTTGACAAGGCAAAGTACTGAAGAATTTATGAAGCAGAGCATCCTCAGCAGAGATCCTTTCTCGAGGGCAACCTTTCAACATCTTGCATGCAAGATCTTCAGCTCCCATAGTTCTACTCAATCTGAAAAAATACATAGAAATGCATGTTCATCAAAAGAAACAGATGTTACATATCATGCATTACACAGAAATTTTCCTCAAAATTAGTAAATGCTACCTCACAGTAACATCTGTCCATGACCAACCAAGTACATGCGCCTTCCACCGAGAATAATTTTCTAACACATGAATCACATGGATCAAACTGCACTTAAAGAGTCGAAAACTAATGCCAGCTGTCAGTTCAACTTTCATCTCAGTGTTTATGTGTGTAATGGTTCGTACATAATTATTTTTTTTTTATAATAAAAGGACAAGTCAATATTTATACATAGAAACATAGATAGCAAGACTTACAGTATATTGTGATGTAGTCTCAGAGTGATCAGGGGGTAATGACATAAGAGTATGTTGTATTATAAAGGTACAGAAATAATGTGTCTCAAAACTTGGTAAATTGGAGATTACAATGGTCAGCTTATATTCAGTTAGTTAAAACCTGTATCCAAAAAGAAAAAAAATCTGTTTTTGTAACTGCTTGAAAAGTGAAAGCTAGAGTTAGTCTGTGTTATTTTGGTGTCTTCTTTAAAGAGCATCTAGATCTACTAGTCCATCTAATATTTTCCTCTCCACGTGTGCTGCTGTCCAAGGGTGGCTGCATTGCGCTTCCATATATACAGTGGAGAAATGAATGTAGCCACCCTAAGACAAAGTGTTTTATTGGCCGATTAACCAGATTAAAATAAAGGAATGTTTGTCTTTGTGATTAGATCCACTTTGGGAGAGATTTCCTAAAACTGGAGCATACAAAATCTGGTGCAGCTCTGTATAGAAACCAACCAGCTTCCAGGTTTTATTGTCAAAGCTTAATTGAACAAACCAGAATTAGAAGCTGATTGGCTACCATGTACAGATGCACTACATTCTGAGTTCTCCAACACCAGGCATGCTAAAACCTAAAGCAGAGCAGAACATAAACATTGCAGGCAGGGTTTTTCTTCTCAGTAAATAGGTGCAGGAACTCAACCACGACCCCCCAAACCCCCCTACACACACACACACACACCCTCCAAACTGCATCAAATAGTGGGTGTGGTCAATTTCACTAACCGCAGGAGGGTCTTAAAGGGGCATTAAATACCAGAAGTGCATTACGTACAGAGTAGATCAGAGTTGGAGTGGTAACATACAGAGAGCAGAGTTCCGTAGTGCGCTTTGTACATATTACAAAGTTGAGGGGTGCACTCTGTACAGAGTGCAGAGTTCAGGGGAGTGCTACACACACAGTGCAGAGTTCAGCCTTCTTCCACAGCTGCTTACCTCTGCATCCCCCATCCACATCTCACTTTCACCCTTCTTCAGCTCTGACCTCTGCATGCAAACCCCCCTCCTCCACTACCCCATCTTCTCCCCCCCCCTTTTAAAAGCTCCACCATCTTCCACATGTCTTTCTTTTGTTGCTGAATTAAGCTGAAGCACTCAGCTGGCTCTAGTACCTCCCTACACACTGTAGGTGGTTCTGCCTCTCTCACTTGCAGGGAGGTCATCCAGTGGGGATGTCGGCATCTGCACTGCACCCCAGTCACCTGCATCTCTTTTGTCCCCATCCTGCACTCAGTAGAAGAGGCACAGCAGATCATATCTGTGCGGCCCATTGGGAGAGAAGCTGTCATTTGCAGCTGCGCACTGACCATTTGGAAACTCGGGCACTGCCTGAGGGCCCGGGGTCAGTAGGGGGCCCCATGAGATGTCACTGGTACCTTTTTCATAGGCTTTTTTGAGTTTGGGCAAGGACACAGGGGCCCCATGATCCCCTATTGCCCGGGGGCCCCATGAGTTGTCAGTCCACCCCTGGTCACTTGTAAATACAGAAGCCAGTGATAGTGCTGAACAGGGATGAGAGGACTTGAGCCAGAGGTGGTGGAACCACCTTCACCAAGTTCCAGCTGAAAAAAATCCCTGATTTTAGTCAATTTCCAGTTTTGTGGAAATACATGACAGTTATCTCCATGATATAATTAGCCCTAACAAAATGTATTCTCTACATCTGCTAGACTTTGGTTTCTGATTGTCAAGTTTACTTCCTAACACTTACAAGGGTGCAAAATCACAATAATTAGAAAAAAAAATGGTATAAGTGCAAATACGCAAGTGTTCATTTTTAACATCACTTGCAATAGTCCTATTACAGCTTCATTTGAGTGACACACCTCCAGCTGTGTGTAATTCAATTTTGAATCAATAACTCATGTTAGAAGATAAACCCAGATCTAAGCTTATCAAGTTACTGAGCTATACTGGTATGTGTGACTAAGTAATTGAAAGAATCTATTCAGCATGACTTGAAAACAATGTATAAGAAGCTAAGAAGAATTATCTTGTTAGAGTGTAACAAATGTTACAATGCTAAAAGATGGTGATAGGCATTAGAGGATGGCTGGGATATGCCTGCACTTTTTGTTTATGGATTGGTGTATAAACGTACACGCTTGATCACCCAAGCATGCATGTTTACTGCCATGGAGGCAGGAGGAGAATTCAAATCCATTACTTGATTGATATATCACCCAATGGGTGTCTTCCAAACTGATATTCAACAACTTATGTAATCAGCTCTCCAAAAAGCTCAGGAAAGAAGTTTGTTTATTTATTTCAGGCACTTATATAGCACCATCAATTTACGCAGTGCTTTACATATATATTGTACATTCACATCAGTCCCTAACCCACAATGGGTGTACAATCTAAGATCCCTAACTTACATTCATGCATACACATACTAAGGCCAATTTAGACAGGATCCAATTAACCTACTGGCATGTCTTTGGAGTGTGGCAGGAAATCGAAGTACACCCACGCAGGGACAGGGAGAACATGCAAACTCCAGGCAAGTGGTGCCGTGGTTGGGATTTGAACCAGCAATCCTAGTACTGCCTGGAGGAAGTGCTAACCATTTAGCCACTGTGCTGCCCCCAAGTTTTATGATCATATGTATATAGTAATGTTTTAGAGCTGCTGCAAGAGTATCTTCCTACAGCAACAGGCAAGCTGCTAGTGTGCAGATATAAGGGGGGGATTTTGCTGTAGTAAGTTAAAGCTGGACAGACAAAGACAAATGCATATTTTGGAATGCTTTACTTGACACTAACACAGTGATCGTGATCCCAGGTCACTTGCCAGATTACACAGTTGGATCCTTAACCCCTACTGAAGCCACAACACAGCTTGGTCAAGAAAACTGACAACAAACACACCCGGGATGATGACTAGACAATACTGGAATACCAGCACTCTAATGTTATCATCCCACTACTTTCTATGCTCTCTTCTCCACTACATGTTCACTGCAGCAAAGCCTGATTGGCTTTTAGTGCTGGCCCTCCATTATGGAAAACTACTTACTCTAGCAGTGTTGGGAAATACATTTAATTGTACTAACTGCATGCTTTGATGTATTTTTCAGAGTCATTATTTATTGAAACCCCAGAATTAGCTACAGGACAAAGTATTCAGTGTCCAAGCATCTTGGGAGGCACAGAGTACCAATAAGAAAGTAATACTGTATTACAGGGCTGTATATTTTCATTTTTAAAAAGAAAATATTTTTTTCTTCTTCACTGTAATATAACTGTATGATCTGCAACTTCTGTAATTACTTTTTGAAACCTGATTATACACTGTTAATTGTAATTCCTTCTTCAATGAACAATTTCAATAAGAATATTGAAAATGAAAAAGAAAAGGAACAGTGAATGGAACAAGAACATAAAAGACAGAGATTATTGCAAACAGGAGCGCTAAGGTGAAAAGGAAGTAGCAAGAGATTAGAAAAAGTGGAGAAGAGCATTACAAGGGGAGGGAAGAAAGGGTAGGAATAGGTGCAGGTATCCTACCCAGGGGCTCTCTATGGAGGTAAGTAGATTGTTTTGTTTCTCGCGCATGCGCACTGGGCACCCGGCTTTCACAGCCGAGAGCTCACACTAAAGATGCCAGCGCAGGAAGACTGCACCGCGCTGGACCGAGCAACAGGTAAGGTTCTACTGCAGAGAAGAGCTGAGCGGCCAGCCCGGTATTCTGACACGGCGGCGTTGGAAATAACGGACCAGCCGCTCCATATTCGCTCCATAAGATGTACTGACATTTTCCCCCCTTTTTTTGCGGGAAAAAAGTGCATCTTATGGAGCAAAAAATATGGTAGTCTAGTCCTCTTTATTTATAACATTTGAAAGTTTACTTTTCAGTATAATTGAGAATGTTTCCCCTTACCTTTCTTGTTTTATTTGCAAGGGAACGTTGGAATAATTTGTCCTAGAGTTTAGATAAAGCTCTGCTGACTTCCATCATCCAATCACATGCAAGCAAAAATGTTGTTTTTTTAAATTATGTTCCTCACCGCATTCATTAAGCTCTGGGGTAAATTCCCTTACAATGGCAACTTTGCAACAGGTTATTTGCCTTTAGTAAATGAACCCCTATATGTATGATACTGGTGTTTCCAAATACTTGCTTTCTACCTTGACATAAATTTTCCAAAGCTACATTTTTGACCTGGAATTTGTATTTGCCTATCACCTGCAACTCTCAGGATCAGTATGTCCACACCAAGGCTTGCAATATATGAGAGATTCGCTGATAATGTCACGCTACAAGTTCAAGATTACATTGTTCTGCACAATTAATGTCTGCAGTTTGTACAATTTTAGAATCTGTGTAATTCATAGCCCCTGCAGAGTCCAAATGTTGCAAAACATTGCATCTATTGAAACAAGTGGCTACTGTATGGACACCCTAAATGTATTGTTTTTAAGCACATACAAGAATGGAATGTAGACTGCAGATGGCATTTAAACTTCACATCATATCCATTCCTAAATATGAATGTCTAATTGAGGAATAGATGAGGAACACTGCTGTTCATTTTTTTCACACCATTATGCATAATACAGTTTTAGTAGATTGTGCATCCGGGGAGTCACATTGGCTATAGACTTCTGAGAGTGTTCAGTTTGTTCATCGCCTAACACATTAGGGAATATTTCAATAGGTTTGCCCAGCTAAAAATGTAAGAAATGTGTAATCATCTGTGCTAAATTTCAATGTAACTTTGACAGCATGCAGTGACCGCATTCATAGCCCTCCCCTATATTTTAGGTTTACGTTCTGGGACACCAGTGTGTATGTGTGTGGGATGTTGGGGTATGTGTGGGTGTGTGGGGGGTTTGGAAGGTGGGACTTGTGGGGTAGCTTGGGTTGAGGGAGGAGATGGGGATGGTAGTGGGTGTATAGGTTTTAGGAGGGATTCCCGGGTGCCTGTGTGGGTAGTGAGCATTGAATATTATATGGGCTCAGGGGCAGACTGACAACTTATGGGTCCCCCAGGCAATAGGGGATCATGGGGCCCGTGTCCTTGCCCAAACTCAAAAAAGCCTATTAAAAAGGTACCAAGGGCATCTCATGGGGCCCCCTACTGACCCCGGGCCCTCGGGCAGTGCCCGAGTTTCCAAATGGTCAGTCTGCCCCTGTATGGGCTATTATATATTTTTGCCATATATATTTTTTACTATTGAATAAACAGTATGTTTGGATGGTAGCTACTGTGGTATCTTTGCCATTTTCTTTTCTTTTGCTTCCCACATGTATTTTTGGTGACACCCACCCATTGATATTGTGGATAGCATCATTGGCTGATTACATTTGTGGGATTCATTAGACCATCTTATCTTTTTGCTTTCTCCAATTTCCTCCCATATCCCAAACATATACTGGTAGATTAACTGGCATCTGGCACCCTAATGAAGGGTGGCAGGCTGGGCTCAGGCATCTTAAAGCTGTGTGTAGTCTGAGTCTATGGATGTTGTTGGTCAGTCATAATGATGGTCTTGTATGGCTACAGGCAACTCAGGCTCTGATGGACTGGTAAGGATGGCTCAATAAAAAATGAAGGTATACTAGAAAACCAAATTGGCATGGGTTTTGGCCTGCTGAAACCTGACTTTAATGTTAGTTCCAAATGTGTTTCCAATAGGTTTATTATGTTTCCAATAGTTTTTTTTCCAACCACAATGGACCCTATCTGTTTCTGCTACTATAACAATCATCAAAGCTCCCTGGTGAAGGGAGCATTCTTGAGCCCCTGCAATGCATGGGATTACACCATATTAGGAAATAATATGATTTATGCACTTGTAAAATCTTTTTCTAGAAGTTCACTGAGGAACTTTGTGGACACTGACAAACAGAAAAAAACATTGAGGATCAACCCTCGTATAACTCTGCCCCCAATTGTCATGCTTTAGTCTTGTTAGAAAGCAGTATATAGGACTAATAAACACATAGGAGTGGGACCTGTGTTCTTCAATGTACTTCAAGAAAAAGATAAATACAAAAGTATATTTTTTTATTGTTCCTTGAGGGGCACAGGAATTTATTGATTCTTGGGCATACAAGACATCCAAAAAGCAGTGCTGGGGTGGACAACAGCCACCATGAAATCAAAAGGATGTGCAACCTCAGCAATGATGTGAACCAAATAACCACCATAAGGAAAAAAACAGGTAGGAGTAAACCAACAGACCATTAGAAAAACTTGTAGCCAAAACAAGAATATTTATAAGGTAAGGGCCAAAGTCTAGGATGGCTAGCCCTTGAACTCAGGGGAAGGAATGTTGAACTAACAAAATATATCCCAATCAAGGACGAAACAGTAAACAGCTGGGAGTTACAAAGAGTACTTATAACCCTTTAAGGAAAAGAAGGTTCATAATATAACAGCTCTCTCAATGGTAATCTAAAGGGAGAGAGGAAGGGAAAACATTGATATGAAATAAGGAGAGCAGAGTACCACATACTCATTAAAAAACGGGTAAAAGATCCACATGTCTAAATAAAAGAGAAAGCTAAATGATGACATACAGGAACCTCAGGATGAAGGGGGTAAACAAGGAGACCTTCAAATTTACACCAATAGAAGTACAGAGGTGTGACAGTCAAAATACAACCTGTTTATATATGTGAATAATCAGCCTGTTATAGAGAAGAAAGGGGATCTTTCTTCCAAAAACGATGTCCCATAAGGACTTCTGGACATACAGTTTTCTACTGGTGTGCTTCTGTCCCACAAACAGATGCATTGAAATGGGCATTTAGAGCAAGAACTAACTGACCAAAGAGATGTCTTCCCTCAAACAGCAAGTAAATAAGACTTTATTTAAATGTATTCCTTATGTCCCTGGCACATAGCCATAGAAACACTTAAATATAATCAGACATTACTGCTACTACTATGCAACACACCATCCTAGATGCCTCTAGGAGGGTTTTATAACTGAAAATTGGGATTTACCTTAATTGAAGAGAAACCACATCCACAACATAATGATTTTTTTCATTTCACAGCACTGGGGTTGCTGAATGAAGAGAAAAAAAAATGTTTTTTTCCCTCAGCAAAGCTGAAGAAAACGTGTCCAACTTCCTAGGACACTAGCAAAAAAACTGAAGTGTGACAGGTAATGGGTAAATAGAGGCTGGCTTTTTTCTGATGGTTAGTGTCCACCTGCTAAAGGCAGCTGCATATAACTCATATGTCCAAGAATTACTATGCTAATAAACTATAAATAAAAATGTTTTATTTTAACAAATGGTGTTGGTTTCAGTTTGTTTTTCTGTTCTTTCCTAATACACGGTCAAAGCAAATTGGGCACAGGTTGGCATACACTGGGCAGGGTACTAGGGCAGGGCAAAAGTACAACTCTGGCATACTACAACTCCAGAAGGCTGGGGGTAGAATAGGCACACACTATATACCCCATCTCCTCTTTACCAAAGACAATGTTGTGCAGGGACAGTAGTGAGGTTTGGTGTAGTTCTCCTCTCTTAGGAAGAGAAAGGGTAGACAGGATTAGCAAATATGTGGCAGGCTTCACACTAAGCTTTAAAAAATAAAAGTTGAACTTCAGGCAAACCACAAAGGCAGTCCGTACGTGAGTCAATTTTTTTGAATATAAAAAAAATGAATTGGTTCCTCCATCCACACATTTGACGTGGATGAAGAAATCCTCCCTACTGAGCTATAGTATTCTGATGCCAAGAGACTTCCCCACCATCAGAATACACTGATCAGCACTATAGCTATAAAATCCAACAGGGAGGTTGTACAGACGTTGAGTGGATCAAAATTTGACAGGTCACTGCTGAATTGTGATCCAGGCTTGGCCAGCTTAACTGATAAACTTATCGATCAGTTGCTGTCTAATCCTTCAAGCATGCTCCTTGCACAGCAACACACCTAATTGGTTGCATTCTTTGCTTTTCCCTTTCCATCTCTAAACTTGGCTATACATACTGTGAAATAGACTGCAAGAGGCTGATGCCAAGTAATATCAGGGTACTTAGACTTACAGAGCTGTATTATTGTGTGTTTTTAATTTCTGCCTGGACTTCATATGTAATTACAGTTAGATATGTGCACTGTGGAAAATTTGGTCTTGTTTCCTGTGCATTCATAAGTTGATCATTTTATTTATTTGTTTTCATTGTTCTGTTTATTCATTATACCGGCTGGATTCCAAACGTTTTCTAATCCGCTCGGTATAACTTTGGACAGATCCGAATTCATTGTGAATAGCTGTGGTTATTAACCACTTCCCGTCCACCCATTGTACATAGATGGTGGACAGGAAGCAGTGCTGATGCGGGCTAATGTTCCTGTATGTTCAGCCTGCATCGATGGCTCCTGCGTGGCTCACAGAGCGCGCACCCTGGAGCCCGGTGATCGGTGTGTTGCCCGGACACAGTGGATCACATTACTGCTGTGTTTTGGCGATCACCTGGTGTTTTACCATGTGACTGTTGTGACCAGTCACAGCACTCACATAGTAAACACTGGAAAATTAAAGTAAAGATTGCTTCTCTCTGCTCTCAGTGTGAGAGCAGAGAGAAGTGATCCTGCAGTGTGTGAGTGTAGAGCTGCCTGTCAGGCTGCTTGTACACTCACATACTGCAGTGTCAGCCACCACAGTGCTCCAATTTAGTGCCCCTGTGTCCCTGATCACTGCCCTACAATAATGAATAATGCAGGGAGGTCCTGTCACCTGTCCCAGTGTGCACAAGACATCCCCATACACCATACCAATGTCCTGATCACCGCTATACCAGTGTCCTGATCACCGCCATACCCCAAACCAACACCCACTGCCAAATGCCATACCAGCACCCTGATCACCTCCATACATCATACCAGTGCCTTGATCACAGCCATACACCGTACCAGTGCCCTGATCACTGCCATACACCATACCAGCATCCTGATCACCGCCATACCCCATACCAGCATCCTGATCACTGCCATGCCCCATACCAACATCCTGATCACTGCCATGCCCCATACCAGCATCCTGATCACCCCATATTCCATACCAGGATCCTTTGGCTAAATTTTCAGTATTTATTTCATTCATATAGCAAAAATAAGAAACCCAGTGGTGATCAAATACCACCAAAAGAAAGCTCTATGTGTCTCAAAAAAAAAAAAATTTCATATGGGTACAATGTTGCATGACAGTAATTGTCACTCAAAGTGTGATAGTGAAGCTGAATATTGGCCTGGACTGGAAGGGGTGAAAGTGTCCAGACTTAAAGTGGTTAAAGAGTGGGCAGCCACTGCTGCCTGCTCCTCAACAACCAAAGCTATTCACAATGAATTTGAATCATTATCGAACAAATTTGAACGTTACGTCATCCAAATGAAATGAATGAATGCAATCGTTATTTTTTCATTATAAACTTTTTTTTGCAATTGTTGCCATTTGTTTCTACGTTCATTCAGAAGTTCGGATGCATCTCTGCAAAAAATGTTTAGTCCGAAAAATGTATGTAAACAAACTGAATCACACATGTCTAATTACAGTGTATGAGGGAAGAAAGAGAAATAAGCCTGTATAGCGGAAAAAACTTATACTGAAGCAAAAAAAAAAAAAAGTGAATAAAATAAATTCCTATATTGCTACCAAAATTTTACACCAAAGCCCAAGGGTATACCATTTTTACTGATTAATTACTGATCACAAATCAGACTCAAATACAGCACAAATACATAGGGAATATAAGGAATTTATGAAAAGGCTGCAAAGGAGCAAAGCATAGTCACAACACCTAAAACGGACAACAGTAACAACTAGGACAGCTGATCCTGGAGCAAATTCTGCAAATTTCCTAAATATAACAGATGAAAACACCTCCCAGTCTGTGCCTTTTACCGCTGTCAGTGAACATGACAAAGCATCATCAAGTAACTCTGTTACATCATTGGAGGAAACACAACAGCCGCCTGCTGATTTGATTCTCCAAGAATAGACACGTAGTCTTGAAATCTTTGACATAGATGTTAGAAAGAGGTAATTCTTTATTGGTTAAGGACTGTTCAGAAAAGAAAAGAAATTTGCCTACTTTTTTTAATGATGACTGAGGTACTCCTTTCATTTCAGCATTTTAGGCAAAATGAAAAATAGTGAAATTATATTACATAGCATGTTTGCAGCAATAGTAGGCAAGCACTTTTTAGCTTTCAATGCAAAATTTTAGAAAACTCACTTCATCAGCCTACTCACATTGGCTTGCATGCAAGGTGACTCTATTCACCATAAGTCTGCAGGAACTCCACAGTGGATCCACTCCAAATGAAACACTAGTTGGGAAACCCTGATTTAATACTATTTCTACAATAAAAAAAAGCTTGTTGATCAGATCCAATGTTCCAAGAGTTATAGATCTGAATTTTTTTCAGGGGTTCCCCAAGATCTCAGACTTTTTTCCAAGGGTTTCTGCATGGTAAAAATGTTGAGAAACCCTGGACTAAAGTGTGAAGCTTCTCAAGTCACTGGTTTGACATCCCTGTTGAACCCCCCCAAAAAAATTCTGCACCTAACACACCTATTTTTGTGCTTCCCTTCATACACATACAGGTTATTTTAAATGCCTGTGTATTCCTGTCCTGGTGACAATTTTCTGACATAAGTTGTCATAAAGACAGGTAGTGAGGTGAAATTGTATATTTTTATGATACAGTCAGGTCCATAAATATTGGGACATCGACACAATTCTAACATTTTTGGCTCTATACACCACCACAATGGATTTGAAATGAAAAGAACAAGATGTGCTTTAACTGCAGACTGTCAGCTTTAATTTGAGGGTATTTACATCCAAATCAGGTGAACGGTGTAGGAATTACAACAGTTTGCATATGTGCCTCCCACTTGTTAAGGGACCAAAAGTAATGGGACAGAATAATAATCATAAATCAAACTTTCACTTTTTAATACTTGGTTGCAAATCATTTGCAATCAATTACAGCCTGAAGTCTGGAATGCATAGACATCACCAGATGCTGGGTTTCATCCCTGGTGATGCTGTGCCAGGCCTCTACTGCAACCGTCTTCAGTTCCTGCTTGTTCTTGGGGCATTTTCCCTTCAGTTTTGTCTTCAGCAAGTGAAATGCATGCTCAATCGGATTCAGGTCAGGTGATTGACTTGGCCATTGCATAACATTCCACTTCTTTCCCTTAAAAAACTCTTTGGTTGCTTTTGCAGTATGCTTTGGGTCATTGTCCATCTGCACTGTGAAGCGGCGTCCAATGAGTTCTGAAGCATTTGGCTGAATATGAGCAGATAATATTGTCCGAAACACTTCAGAATTCATCCTGCTGCTTTTGTCAGCAGTCACATCAATAAATACAAGATAACCAGTTCCATTGGCAGCCATACATGCCCACGCCATGACACTACCACCACCATGCTTCACTGATGAGGTGGTATGCTTAGGATCATGAGAAGTTATTTTCCTTCTCCATACTCTTCTCTTCCCATCACTCTGGTACAAGTTGATCTTGGTCTCATCTGTCCATAGGATGTTGTTCCAGAACTGTGAAGGCTTTTTTAGATGTCGTTTGGCAAACTCTAATCTGGCCTTCCTGTTTTTGAGGCTCACCAATGGTTTACATCTTGTGGTGAACCCTCTGTATTCACTCTGGTGAAGTCTTCTCTTCATTGTTGACTTTGACACACATACACCTACCTCCTGGAGAGTGTTCTTGATCTGGCCAACTGTTGTGAAGGGTGTTTTCTTCACCAGGGAAAGAATTCTTCAGTCATCCACCACAGTTGTTTTCCGTGGTCTTCCGGGTCTTTTGGTGTTCCTGAGCTCACCGGTGCGTTCCTTCTTTTTAAGAATGTTCCAAACAGTTGTTTTGGCCACGCCTAATGTTTTTGCTATCTCTCTGATGGGTTTGTTTTGTTTTTTCAGCCTAATGATGGCTTGCTTCACTGATAGTGACAGCTCTTTGGCTCTCATCTTGAGAGTTGACAGCAACAGATTCCAAATGCAAATAGCACACTTGAAATGAACTCTGGATCTTTTATCTGCTCATTGTAATTGGGATAATGAGGGAATAACAGACACCTGGCCATGGAACAGCTGAGAAGCCAATTGTCCCATTACTTTTGGTCCCTTAACAAGTGAGAAGCACATATGCAAACTGTTGTAATTCCTACACTGTTCACCTGATTTGGATGTAAATACCCTCAAATTAAAGCTGACAGTCTGCAGTTAAAGCACATCTTGCTCCTTTCATTTCAAATCCATTGTGGTGGTGTACAGAGCAAAAAATGTTAGAATTGTGTCGATGTCTCAATATTTATAAACCTGACTGTATATTTATTTATACCAGCACTGAACTGTGTGAATGCTTCCCTTGCACAGTATCACACCATTAAATGTATAATTGTATATGCAACTTTAATAATATTCCAGATTGTGTGCAGTTCTTATTCCTTGATAATCCATGTCAATGTCCCAACCAGTACACATATAGAACTCTCACAGATACTATATATCTGAACCCAGTGGCGTCCCTAGGGGGTGCGGGCCGCACCAGGTGACACCATCAAAGGGGGTTCAGGAGCAGGATGCCAGCAGAGCTTCTGGGCTCTGTGAAGGTCCTGGCCAGTTTGGGGTGATCCCGGATTCCCAGCACAGTGACAGCTGCCCCCGGTGTAATGGTAAAATGACCCGTGAAGATATGTATCCCCTGAAGCAACTGCGCATGTGTCGGTTTCAGGCCGAAGAAGCCAATCGTCGATCTCCGACTTTAGCACAGAGCTGCCACAGTTAACCCCTTACAGGCTGCAAACCGCTGAAGCTGATCCCGCAAATCACTATGGGTTGTAAGATCAGTTAACCCCTTATAGGTCTATTCTCTAACCTAACTGATCTTTCAATCCATAGTGATCCACGGGATCAGCTTCAGCAGTTTGCATCCTGTAAGGGGTTAACTGTGGCAGCTCTGTGCTAAAGTCAGAGATCGGCTTCTTTGGCTTCTATATCTTCACAGGTCAGGATACTCATTTTACCACTACACCGGCCCTGCTCCTTCCTCTCTGGAGGGGTGACACCATGTGGTAATCGCACCGGGTGACACCAACCCTAGGGACGCCTCTGTATGAACCCCGATTGCTAAGCAGGTCATATAAAACAAGATGTAGAATGATCAGCCATAACAATATGACCACTGACAAGTAAAGTGAATAACATTGATCATCTCATTACAATGGTATCTGAAAGTGGGTGGGATATATTAGGTAGCATGTGAAAATGTTATCCCTGAAGTTGATGTTTTGAAAGCAGAAAAAAGGGGCAACTTTGACAAGGACCAAATTTTAATGTCTAGGTCACAGCAACTGCAAAATTTCAGCTCTTGTGGGAATTTCCCAGTCTGCAGTAGTCAGAACCTACCAAAAGTGGTCCAAGGAAGGAAAATCAGAAAGAATGGGCAGCCAAGCTCACTGATGCACTAGGGAGTTAATACTCATTCCAAAAGAAAGGTGTCAGAACACACAACAATTTGTTGCATATGGGGCTGTGTAGCCACAGACCGGTCAGGGTGCCCATGCTGACCCCTGTCCACAGCCAACAGCACCTACAACGGACACAAGACTATCAGAACTAAACCACAGAGCAATGAAAGAAGGTGGTTTGGTCTGATGAATCACATTATCTTTGACATGATATGGATGGCCGGGTGCATGTGTGTCATTTACTTGGGGAAAAGATGGCACCAGGATGTATTATGGAAAAAAGAAAGCCAGTCAGGGCAGTGATCTGCTACTGAAATCTTTGTTCCAGATACAACAGCATACCTTCAGAGGTCTAGTGGAGTTCCTGCCTTGCCAAATCAGGGCTGTTTATGGAAGTGGAACCTACTAAATATTAGGTGGGTGGACTTGTTATGGTGGGTGGTCCTAAAGTTATGGCTGATTAGTGAAAAATCACTAATGGCTAACAGGCATTGCTCTTCTCCAACTAGGACTGAGATGTTTCCAGCTGTTCACAACAGTTTAAGCATCCCACATAGAATAAAATACATTCTTTATAGCGTAGAAAGCATTAATATAAAAGTGTTGCACTCACATTAAAATTGTCTCTCATACATCCTTAACATCCTGGTCTCATTGGGTGCGACTTGGCATGCGATTTGCATGCCGTGTGACTTGGAAATCGAATGCCAAGTCACACACTATTGTCCGGAATTAGAGCAGTCAAATCTGTGTGGTTCTGACTTGGTCGGAGCCGCACCGATTTCTAATGTAGTACATGTACTACTTTTGGTGCGATTTGCATAGACATATGTGTCAGATGCCTTGCAAATCGCATCTGAAATCGTCATCTCACCCAACTTTGAAATTGTGTGACTTCACTGCAAGTCACACAATTTCAAAGTCGGGCTTGATGTGACCGGGGGGTTAAGGAGCAGCTAGCTATCACTATACAAAGCATACTCCATCCAAGGCTAGGGGCTCAGTGTCTGATGTCACTTCCGCGGACTTCCTCAAACGTTAATAAAAATCTGCTCTTTTTATTGTTGTTTAATGTGCCTTCTCTTTAGAAGTTGTAGCACAGCTAATGACAGCACACTCCTTTACAGCCAACATAAGTTGGGTGTATGCCAGTTCATCTAAAACAATTTGTTTGGGATGCAACCATGTGCTGCTGAACCACATCTATATTCTGATCATTTCAACATTTTCTCTACAGAGGGTGCTCATGATGCCCTAGATGTTCTAGGAACCTAGCAATGCCACTGTGCATCAAGATAGCTAGCAATCTATATACTTACTGTTGAGGAATACATATGTTTATTCAAATACAGTATTGCATGGTTTAATACAAGATAACATTTACTTTATTCACAGTATTAGAGATAAATGCAGTATGGTGGGCCATCCGTATAAGCAAAAGCACATACAGATAAAAGAAAATACTAGACATTTTAACTGTCAAGCAGTAAAATGTTCCTTTTTGTGAACGGACCCTTTAATGTTAGCATAATGCATAGAGAGAGTATATCTTGTGTAATCTTTGCAGCAGCCTGCAGAGTAAGATTGGTTTTGCACACATGCTGTACAACTACATAGCATTTTAACACATGGATTGAGGATAGTGTCATGATGCAATCGTACACTCCAAACTAGTTCCATGTGTCACTCTGTAGTTGATATCCTGCTGTTTAAAGTGTCGGCAGTGCAACAGACAGTTGTATTCTATACAGTGGCCTGCTGTTTATGACACTAGGGTGTCATAAATCCTTCATATATACATAATCAAAGACAAAATGGACAAAATATATTGATCATAAGATTGCATTGCAGCCATTGTGCAGAAGACAGTATGAATTTAAATGAAATATAAATGACAAGTGACTGTACACATTAATATTTTGACCTTAATAATTGTTTGATTATTTTTTGTATGAATAAGTGTTTATATTTGCATAGAGGTCTTTTTTAATTTCATTTGTAAACAGATATATAATGAAAAGCATATACAGTATATATCCAAGTACAAGTAGCCACGATTTATACAAGATTTATACAACATGAATATAATGCTCAGTTTGACTTGATTCATAGTTACGATTCTAAAATTTTTACATGTTCTTTCATTTCCTGTTTTATTTTAAGCTTTAAGATTTGTGGTGCCTTTAAACTTGATCTTTTAAATTATGTTTTTTTCCGTTTCTTTTTTTTCTTTTGCATCACAGCACCTGATAAGAATATAAATCCCAAGAAAAGCCAAGTCTTTCCTTTGAAGTTGCGGTCTTTAAAAATAGTTTGGCCGCTGGAAACCCCTAAGGGTGTGTGTTTTTTCTTCTTTTTCTTTCAGCCTTTTCCCCTGAATGACTCAAGGGCAGGATCATTTTATGGCCGAATGAAAATTGTCTGCAAAAGAGCGAGTGACAACTGCACTGAAAACAGGGGTCATGGCACCAATTGTGTACTCGCCCTCTGTCCCCCGTTTCAAATACAATGCTGGCATTATTGGCAAGAACAATTGCAGGGAAGGCCAGAAATTAGTACTCCTTATTCTGGGCAGGTCTATTCCCCAAACATTTTGCAGAAGCAGATAGCTGCAGATGTTAATCCCTTCTGAGTGAACAGATCATTTTTCACTTACTTACCCTTTGTTTTTTTATTAGTGAATAGATTGCAATAGTCTATATTTAGTTAACAAATCAAGAATGTGTAATGGCATTTTTTCCTGCTATGGCAACAGGCAGCGACAATACATCATAGTATACAGTTCAAGTTCTTATTAGAACAAAAATGAAAACTCATTTATTTACATAAAAGACAAATTCAACTCTTTCTATAACAAAAGAACATAAATGTGTAATCAGGTAATAACAGAAAATTAAATAAAGAGAAAAAAAACTTCTAGATTTCCAGGTATGATTAAAGGCATGCAGATTACTATCTGGCCAAAGAAAATTAAGAAGGGACTAGAAACTAACCAAGAAGAAGAAAATCATTACTTTTCAATTATGTCAGGAGAATCCGAACTGCTGCTTGAAAATTTTAATAAAACATCCCCAGCATCCCCTTCCATGTGCACATACACTCACTTTATTAGGTACAACTGTTCAATTGCTTGGTAACACAAATTGCTAATCAGCCAATCCCATGGCAGCAACACAATGTATTTAGGCATGTAGATGTGATGAAGACGACTTGCAGAAGTTCAAACTGAGCATCAGAATGGGGAAGAAAGAGGATTTAAGTGACTTTGAACGTGGCATGGTTGTTGGTGCCAGACGAGCTGGTCTGAGTATTTCAAAAAATGCTGATCTACAGGGATTTTCATGCACAACCATCTCTAGGGTTTACAGAGAATGGTCAGAAAAAAGAAAATATCCAGTGAGCGGCAGTTGTGTGGCCAAAAATGCCTTTTTGATGTTACAGGTCATAGGAGAATGAGCAGATTGGTTCAGGATGATATAAAGGCAACAGTAACTCATGTCAATATGGAACAAAATCTCTGGGGAATGTTTCCAACACCTTATTGAATCTATACCATGAAGAATTAAGGCAGTTCTGAAGGGAAAAGGAGGTCCAACCCGGTACTAGCAAGGTGTACCTAATAAAGTGGCCGGTGAGTGTACATTTGCACATATCCTATTCGCCACTCTGGAATATTTCCATCTTCCTTCCCACCTACCTCCCCACCTCTAACTAAATGCTAAGGTAAAAAAACAAAAAAACAACTTTAACTGAAAACTATTTTTGCAAACCTAAACCCACAGTCATGTCACAATCCATTCTAGAGCCTTCTACTCTTCTGTTTACTTACCGCTTGGGTGCCTCTTTGTGCCTGCATGATGTGGACACGTTCTTTTGGATGTCCAGTATTGGGGTTCCCTCAGAATCTAGGACTGATGTCACTGAAGAAAAGCGGAGGGGATTGGTGGTCTCAGGTGCTATAAATGGGGACATTAAGGGCCTGGATGGAAGACTTAGGTGAGTATAGATGGCTTCACCTTGCAAGGGAAAAAAATGGAGCCTGGCAGGATGGATTAGAGGAATAATTTTTGTCCAGACAGAATGAGATCCTGTAGTGTATTTAATGCAAGTTATTTACCTGTAAAAGCCCCCCTTATGTAGACATCCAAAAAGCCCAGAGACTGCTGCTTTACACCTCCATATTAGATGGATGTAACAGCTCCAGCTGAGCTGTCACTTAAGTGGCACTCTACAGTATCATCCTTTGCACTTCCCCTGACAGCTACATTGACAGTTTTGGACTCTCAGAAGAAGAGACGGCTATGATGTGCAAAAGAGAAAGGAGCTATGCTAGGGAATTGACTCTTCTTGGTATGTTTCAATTACCTGGCAAGTTCAATGGCAAATTTCAAGTGAATAAGAAAGTTTTTTTTTATGGAAAGGAAATATGCTGCAAATAAGATTTTACCTGCATATTTTTAGATCTTGACAGGTTCTCTTTAAACTGTTGTGCCTAAGGCAGGCCATACATTATGCAATTTTATTTCCTTCAACCACAGGTTAAAGGAAAGAAAGTTGCTTGATTAATTCAGTGTTGATGGGGGAATCTCTCTCCTTGAGCCATTGTATCCTGAAAGTCGAAGGTTTCCCATCTGTCAGAATACAATGATCACTATAGCCGCAGCAATGACTGAACCCAACAAGCTGGTTGTACTGAAGTTGATTGATAGATCAACTGCCCAGCCTTCCCATTGATGGATCAAAATTCTGAAGAACCACCTGAATTTTAATCAGTCTATGACCTGCTTCAGTACTGTACAGGGAGAGTGTGACTCCATTAAAGTATAATTAAACCCAAGAACAAAAATGTAACGTTTTTCAGCCTACAAGTCATTAGATGCTGTGGCTGCATTAATTTTCTGGACTTTAATTACATTTGCTGCAAGCACAGAAAAATACCTTCTGATCCTTCCTTCCAATTATTGGATGCAGATCCAATTAATTTATGTGGACTACAGAACACCTCCCCCTATGTTATGGAGATGTGCTTTTAGTCCAAATTAAAAGAGCAGCCTAAGGTGAGAATAGTCAGCTTTTTCATTTGAGCACAGGAAGTGTATTACTGACAGGGTCACCAAGTGAAAGGAAAACCTGGTAAGTTGCATTATGTTCCTTTTTTCTTGGGCTTAGAGCCTAAGGCCTCCTTCCTTTTTTTGAGCTTAAAAATGCCTGTTTTACAGGTTTTGACTTTTTTTCTTCTTCTAAATGCCCCTCCATGTTAGCCTAAGTGTCCATTCACACATAGGCATTTACAAGAGTGTAGAAGCATTGGCATTTAGAGGCAGGAGAAAAAAAACTTCACTTGAGCATTCAAGAGAGGAGCGTTTTGACAGAAAAAAACACTTGATGCGCCTAAACGAGGATAAATGCAAGTAAATGCGCACTCACGTTTAGTGTTTTCTAATTTCAATGGCCAGAATAAATTAGTATACTGGCCAATGAAATGAATGCCCAGATGCTTGATGCACCTAAATGCATTTGCAAGATGGGTACAGTAATTGCAACCTAAGGTGCTTGTGCTTCTGGAAAATAGTTTGCCATACTATTGATTTTATGTGAAGATACAAAATAACCAGTGTACCTAGTGACTACCAGAAGATGGTTGTCCATGTCCAACAGATCTCCAGATGTTTATCATCAGGCAACAAATATAAACTATCAAATATAAACTTGTTTAGCGAAAATAGAATAAAAGGTGGTCCTTCAGTACATATTATTACATTATTGATTTGGGTCCATGCTTAATTCAAGCATTTTAAGGTCATATTTGTTTCTACCACCATCATAAAAGTGTGCTTAGTTATGTTATCTGAACCCAAAAATAAAAGTTATATATATATATATATATATCACAGCTTACCAGTCTTGCATTATTTTCCTTTTTCAAGCTTTCTTACTTCATTTTCTTCAGATGAGTTTGCCAAGAAAACATTTTCAGTAATAGGGTGCAACGCCCATCTATTGAGAAGCAACATTGTCACCCTATGCTTGAATTGGACTTCAAACTCCTTCTCCTATCCTCCCTACCATTAAATAGAGGGGTGCTGCTTTGCAGTTTACCAAAAAATAGCAGAAAACTGATAGCATTGTTTAAGATTTCTGACAAGGTCATCAGTTATTTTTCTGTACTGGGAAGAAAGTACTAATGCTGTCACAATATATGAGGACTTGTAAGCTGTAAATTACTTTTTGTTTTTTAGATATATTTCAAGCCAGCTATACATAGATATCTTTTGTTAGACGTGAGTAGGTACAATTGCTGAATCTGCAATCAAATGACAAGAACTATTTTGCTGAACAGAAAAAAAAATATTGCTAGTGTTTTATTGAAATTAAGTATTCACAAATAGGATCATAACAACACTGACAATAATTTATACTATTATTAATGTTGTAAAACCCAGGCAACTATGCAGATAAGGTTCAGTCAATTTTATTTTACATTTTTAAATATTTATGAAATATATTTATTTATTTCAGGTACTTATATAGCGCCGTCAATTTACGCAGCGATTTACATATATATCATACATTCACATCAGTCCCTAACCCTCAAGGACAGTACAATCTAAGGTCCCTAACTCACATTCATACATACACATACTAGGGCCAATTTAGACAGGATCCAATTCACCTACCAGCATGTCTTTGGAGTGTGGGAGGAAACCGGAGTACCCGGAGGAAACCCACGCAGGCACAGGGAGAACATGCAAACTCCAGGCAGGTGGTGCCGTGGTTGGGATTCGAACCAACAACCCTAGTACTGCCAGCTGGAAATGCTAACATGTTTTTACCAGAAACACATAACAATACTTCTATTTTAATGTGATAAAAGTTAGCTTTATTGAAAACAAGGTGTTATCTAAAGTCCAGGCTATACAGTACCTTGGCTACTAAGATGCTTCTGCTATAACTAAAGCTGGCCATATACATATAGATTTTTTTCTAAACGAAATCCAACAGATTCCTTCATCGATGCACATCCCACTGTGGTTACTTTACTCTGATGCTCCCCAGAAAGTGTCTGCCTCTGATTGGATGGGTTGGGATAAATATATCAAAATAGTTAATTAATTTAATATACTTAACTTTGCTTTCTTTAATGTAATGAATCTGAATAATTGCTATAGCTAATATCTTTCAATTAAAAAATGTACAAAAAATGTTGCATATACTTTAAATCTTACAGTGCCTTGTCACACCGATGTGATGTCAGGTGTGATTTTCGAATTTAAATGGCACCTGAAATCGCATCTAATGAAAGTGAATGTCAGTGTCTTAACATGTGAAATTTGTTGTAGCGTGATTTCTAAAGTAGTTCTTGCATTAGTTTATCTGCAGTTTTGTTGCGATTTCACATACATAGAATATAATGGAAATTGCACTGCAAATAGGCAAGAAATTATGGAAAATCTTCACAAGTAGCAATAAAGTCTTCAGAAATCTCGCCTGAAATTGTGCTGAAATTGCACGCAAAATGCGCAATTTTAAATTGCAGCGGTGTGACCGGTGACTAAATTTCGAAAAAAAGTTATAATAAAATATAAACAACAATTGTACAGTTTAAGTTTGTGATCAAGTATTTTAATTTCATACCATTTTTGTGGTTTTTTTTTAATACATTAAGTGCTGCCAGCTACTATTGCCACTTTTACTGCCTACAGTTCCTTCACACCACATAAAGAATTCGGTAAATTCTCTCACACAACAAATGGTTCTCACGTGAGATCGCTCCAGTGTTACTACAGTTTCTCTGCTCTTGTTAGACACAAGTTTTTAGTCTTGTTGCTTTTGACAGTCCCAGTTGGGGATTTCTTTTAAGATGGAGACCCCTCCCTCTGTGCCATCTGTTCAACTGTTTCATGCTCAGGCTCACATATTGTGCTACAGAGCGTGTGAGGGATGGGGCACATATTTTTATGGATGGCTGCTTGAGAGAGGCCTGCAGGTGCCATCGTCTGTGTTGTGTCAGGTGATGGGGTGAGAAAGAGCCCAAGAGAAACAGGTGTGGGAGTAAATGCCTATGTATCTGCTTCTCCATACAAAGAAAATGGTTACTTCAAAAACTGGGACTCTATTATGAGTATCAGTGGCTTCTTTTAATGATATTTTTGAAACAATTGCAACATTTTTTTTTTTTTAAATAAAACTAAACTCTACCACATCCCACTAGTATCACATTCATGTAAACAAAGCAAATTAACTATTTTACTTTTAGTCTTTATTTTATTTACTGAAAATGCACAGTATACCACTCTACATTAAATTAATTGGCTGCTTACAACAGCAATACAAACTAAGGCATCATGCACAAGGATCTTAAAAAACACCGCTTATACAAGTGTTCACTGTTTTTTTTTATGTCTGGAAAAGCAACTCTATGTTAGGCTGTGTGGCCATGCACATATAGGCACTTACAGGAGTATTTGAGGAGGAGCGTTGCATCAAAGGTGCAATCTGGAAGGTGCTTTTGAGCAGAAAAACAAGTGTAAACGCATCTAGGTGTTCATAAACACATGTGTATGTGTGTAAATGTAATCCAATGGCCAGAATAAATAAATATTTTGGCCAGTAGAATGCATTTATGCTCAAACACCATACGCATATAAAGGCGCATACCAGGGGCGGACTGACCATTCGAGCACTCGGGCGGTGCCTGAGGGCCCGGGCTCAGTGGGGGGCCCCATGAAATGCCCCTGGTACCTTTTATAGGCTTTCTTGGGTGTGCTTTGAGTGTGGTCAAGGACACAGGGGCCCCATGATTCCCTATTGCCCAAAGGGCCCCATGAGTTGTCAGTCCGCCCCTGGCACATACATACGTACATAAATGGGTGTACATATTGTAACATTAGAAGCATTTTTTCTGCCAAATACCCATGTGCATGAGGCCTAAAAGTGGACAAGGACATGTATATACAATAGTGTCCCAAAGAGAACCCTGTAATTAGCAGGTGTATAGTGTTTGGCTTTTATACTATATGGTACTATACGGTAATTTTAACTATGCTTTACGTGTAGCCTATTGGTACCAATAAAGTATCTTTTCTCAGCAATAAAAAAAATTTGATTGGTGTAACAGAAAGATTGGTGTAAAGAGAAGAAAAATTCTACTGGTAAATAAAAAAAGACAAACAAACAGAGTTGTATGCAGGGGCGGACTGACCATTTGGACATTCGGGCACTGCCCGAGGGCCCGGGGTCAGTAGGGGGCCCCATGAGATGCCCCTGGTACCTTTTTTATAGGCTTTTTTGAGTTTGGGCAAGGATACAGGGGCCCCATGATCCCCTATTGCCTGGGGGCCCTATGAGTTGTCAGTCCGCCCTGGTTGTATGGTTGCAGTTTGGCTCTTTATCTTGGTATATTACTGAATTTCTCATCAAACAGTAGTTACTCTGGTGCTCCTCTAATCTTCTCTTCCAAAATCTTTGTCAGTCTGGCTAATCAATATTTTTTTTCTTCATGAGGGAGTACACTTTTTACCTGGGTAAACATGGCACAAGACCATATTCTCCCAAGCTGGGGAAACAAATGCCTCTTCTACTCACATAGTAGGTATTTTTCTCCTCCATCCCAGGAAGATGACATTTATGACAGATGTCACAGCTTGTCCCCTGCCTGCCACACCAGTCCCTTCTAGCTGTTTATACTCCCACCACCATGCTGCTAGCTAAAGCTAATTTTTTGAAGAGTTCAACTTTATCAACCTGGATGACCTTATATTTTAGAATATGCCACCTGTTCTGTCTCTCCAATCTAAGCATTGATAGTGTGATCTCTGTAACTTACAGTTGTGATGGGATAGCGATAACTTCAACCTCAGTTGGATACCACAGTCAGTGACTCAATTGATAAAACATCCTGTAAATCTTGTGAAGTTTATTCCATAAACTGAGAGAATCTTACAACAATGAACATTCGATAGGTCAAAAGATCATAATGTTTCCTACTCCATGACATGAGGCTAGAGCTGCAATGCATTTCTGGGAAAGGGGGAGGGCTATCTATACAGCATTAACTAAACCAAAGAAAATGGAGGAGCAGAGACAAAATATAGAGAACACTTAAAGGCATATGACAGTCAATATGACAATCATGTGAAACATGACACCAGCCATTAATAGGTTCTTGCAAGCATCTATCAAATTTCCAGCACAATTCCAATAGGCCCTGAGAACACTAAAACTCCTTAAAACTCTTTCATGCAGGGATGGTCTTTCCAGGTGCACATATGAAAACTACAACCTGTGCTTAGAAAATTTGGTAAACCAGCAGCCATGACCTTTTGCAGAGGGAGGTAAGAATCAGGAGCTCGAATAACAAATTATCTCCAAGCTTGCATGGGCCACAGCTTTAGCTAGAGAAATAGGTGCAACAGGGAATCGTTGTTCAACAGCATGTTGAGGCTCTTTGGATCCCCTGGATAAATCCTTTTCAGAAGCAGAAGGCAGCTATGATGACTGGAATAAGCACATATCAACAAATGCTGCACAAGTGTCTGTAATACATGTTCAATGTTGATTATGATGTTCCATTTTTGACACTTACCAAGGGCCATTATAGATAAGAGTCCTAAGGTTTATTTCACTTACTTTTTACACCTCCAAATGCATTGACTGTCTGTTAGATTCCTGTTATTTCAACTTTATCAGCAATAAATGACTGCCAACTCTAAAATGTGACCAACTGGTGCTCTTTTTGTCCATTTTGTATGGTTTTCACAGTGGAGACCGTGGTCCTTTTTGGGGGGACACCGCTTTGTGGTAAAACTGCTGAAGTTTAGTCATCAAGCCTTCATTTTGTTCCTTGACTGATAGACAGGGTATCCAAAGTCTTGCGTCTCATAGCCACCTTTTCTAGAAATTATCAACAAGTGACAGTGACCTGTCTTGATTAGCAGCTCAGTCACTATAGGGTCCCACTCTAGGTGGCACTGCTTGATCCTCAGGATATGTATCAACAGAAAACTCCACAGAGGAGACATCCAATGCCCCATATAGGTCAACTGACATCTCTTTCCCTAACTCCACAGGGAAGGCATCCAACAGCCTTTCCAGGCCAGCTAGCATAGAGCTAAGGGACACTTTCAGGTCCAGAGTAGATGTCAGTTAACACAAAAGTTCTCCACAGGGAGGGCTAGTGGAATACATGAAACAGCCAGGAAGCAATGAAGAGGCAATATTTCAACACCTAGTCCACTGGAAAGGTATGTATAGAACCTCTTTTCTTACAGTTAATTCTTATTTGTGTTTAAGGATCAGTTTAAATGTTTTTCCAAATCTGAAATAATTTTTTGCACTACCCCCACACCATATCTTATGATTAGAATTCTGCAATTGATTATATATATGTATTTTAGATTGTAAGCACTAAGGTGCAGATCCCTCTGATTCCTCTTGTTTTGTATTATATTGAAACAGTACTGTCATACTGTATTGACATGCGCAATAAAAAGCCTGTATAATAATAACAAACAGTAAATATATGTCTGCAGGTTGTAGTTATCCGTCTGAGGAAGTGTTATTGACACGAAACGCGTTAGAGAGGTGCCCCTGACCTGTGTACTCATACCACAAGGCTATCCTGACTGACACCCTGGTGGCCAGATCTTATCCTGGATGTAAGTTTATCCGTTATCTGTACATGCTGAAATTTTGCTAATTAAAGAAATACTACACTATTAGAAGCTTCTCTGGGTCTCATCAATTGCATGGGAGCCCGCTTTTGAAGGTTCCTGCTGGTTTGGAGTGATGTATGATTCCCCCCTCCCCCGCTGATGATTTTCCTGGTGGATGACTTACGAATATACCTGGATTGATGACATCTAGTGGCTAACCTGTAGATGACATCCTCCTGATATCACAAGTCCAGAGCACCAGGAGCGGGTCTTAATTGCTCCATGCGCACTTTATGCGCTATCTGGTTAGTGCATTATTTGTACATTTACAAGAACACAAGAGTCACGGTTATCTCTGACCATGGATTACTTGGACAATTGCACCTATCACTTTATCTCACCATGTAATATGGACTGAGTTTTTTCACATATGCTATTGTGCAACTTATGTATTTGATTTTCCATTTGTTTTTATTAGCTTTATTAGCGCTGCATACTTTTTTACAAGGTTGTAGTTATCAACTAACTCAATGTCACAAAAAACTCTGTATGGCAGCAGGACTAGTTACTGCAATAGATTAATCCTATTAAACCACAAATCAGTCATTTTGGAAAATGCTGTATTATAATATAGTATATGATATATGATCGTGTTAGATTTACCAAAAAGTATGAGTATAATGTAAAATGTAGCAATTTCTTGATCACTTGATCTCTTGGATCATAGACGTCATAGACAAGCTCCTTCAGTTTGCTAAACACTCATGTTAATTTTGAATATATTATTCTAGATGTCATTCTAGACCTTCTGGCAATTTTACAATTTTGAGGTTTTTTCAAATGTTATACTCAGGGAAGAGAAAGCGCATCTCTAATGTGCTTAGCAATGTGAAAAGTATAAATAAAGATGCAGTATCGTCTTCCAGCATTACAAGCAGTTCATACTTATTATCAATTTATTCTCGGCAAAGGTTATTTCAATACCTTGGCTTACCTGTCCCAGACATTTCCAAAAAGCTGTTTTTCACATAGAGTCAGGCAATCTACAAAAAAAATAGAGCATATTTATACACATGCACACAAATATATGAAACCCTAAAAGCAATAAACCATGTTAATGCAAACATCTGAATATGAATTGTTTTAAATATAAAAGGACCCTGCTTAAACTGTAATGTTTTACATACCAGAGCATAGAAGTTAGACCCAGAGGGCACAAAAACGGTGCAGCATCTAGGGAAAGTACCCTTATAGTTGCTAAAAACCCAAAATTAAATAAGTTTACAAAATGGTTACAAGCAGAAAATGGATACCTAAAAAGTATAACTTGTTGAAACAGGTTCCATGTAAAACTGAAGGCATAAAACAGTCAGTTGTACAGCTCTTTCTAGTGTGAACTGTATACAGTATTTATTTGTGACCTTTTGACCATATAATTTAACTGGCCCTGTGAGTTTTCAGCACGGAGGTTAAATAGCTAGAGAAATGAAAAATATGAAGGCTGCCATTGCTAACATCCTTCTGAAAAATAGTAGTTGCAAAAAAATCCTGCTGTTAGGTATAAAGTCTAGAAGCCCCAGTCCTGGTTTGTCTGTCGTGGCAAATTTTCTCTGCAGATATGTGCAAGTACCTTTTGGTGCCTATGCTTTATACCTTAAAGCAATTTTTTTTAGGTTGCAGTACTATCTAGGGCACTGACCATGAATGAACTGACATCATCATGGATGTCACACTACTTCCTCAAACTCAATCTTTCAAAAACTGAGATCATATTATTTCCCCCTCCCCCCTTCCACTTGTCCCCTTCTCTGACTCACCATCAATATCAAAAGCTCAGCTCTCTCCACTCCACTCCTCCCTCCACTCATGCCAGGGTGCTAGGTGAAATCCTGGACTCCCCCAGGCCCCGCATCCAATCGCTGTCTAAATCATTCCTTAACCTCTGTAACATTAACAAAATTTGCCCCTTCTTAAAAAATAACACCACGAGGCTTCTAATTCACTGCCTAGTTATCACTCACATTGATTATTGCATCCTCCGCCTTGTTGGCCTACATTTACACAGGATTATCTTCCCGTCAGTCAGTCATGAATGCTGCTGTTAGACTCACCCATCTTAACAACCATTCAGTAGCTGCTGCCCCTCCCTGCCAATCCCTTCAGTGATTTCAAATAGCCCAACAAATAAAATTCAAAATACCAACAACAACATACAAAGTCATCAATAAATATGTCCCCAGCTACATCAGCAAGTTAATTTCCAAAAATCACCCAAAATGGCCACTTTGCTGCTTCTCTGGAACCCCCTACCCCAATCTGTCCAGGTATTTCCTATGCTGTTCCCCTTTGGGTGATCCGTGGAAAAACTTACCTCTCCAGGAAAGTCTATCCTTCCACAACCTAAAAATGGTACTCCTTTCGCCATCAGCTCATCCTTCATAGTTATTACCATTTGTAGCACTTGTCCCTCCCTTTTGGATTTTAAGCTCTACGAGACATGGCCCTCCCAATCCTCTTGTATTACATATATTATAGCTGTACTGTCTGTTTCTTGTAAAGACCAGCACAAACTGTTGGCACTATATAAACCCTGTATAATATTATAATTAATTAAAATTAAGCCATAACTCCTAATTTATATACTTGTTCTGCACAGTGACTCAAAGTGTTGAAGCCATTAGCTCAGCATGACAGCCAAATAATTATCATTTTAGGGAGAGGTCAGCAATGGCAGCCTACATATGTATCTCAGTACAGATTTCCTGTAAGTGGTATACAAATGCTTTGAAACTAACAATACTGCCTAAGAGCAGACACCACAATACCTGACAGTAGCTTCTGTGAACATTAGAAGCCCCAAATTGCAAATGCTCATCTAAGACAGAACTTAACGATCAAAGGAATCTTGCTATTAAAAGCTGTTCTGTCTATCCTTCTAATGCATCACAGCATCAAGTGTTTCGCCAGCTGAATGTGTAGTTAGTACAATGCAAATGTGATCATCTGTGAGATGTCAGAGCAAGGGATTCTCGATGCTTGAGTAGCATAGGAAGTCACTCTACTGTCATCAGTGGAAAGCCAAGCAAGAAAATTGCCCCGTGCGATTTGTCCTAATGTTTTTTTCTGATCCAGGAAGACAACAGTGGTGCAAATTCTAATATGGCATTAGAAACTAAGAAAATATAGCCTGAATATTGCTGAAATGTTTGAGAGCAAGGGAGGACTGAGGAATATGATAGTTCTCTATTGACAAGAATATATATCTTTAAATACATGTTCGGTGCTTGCAGTTCTGTTTTCAGAGAGGTCTTAATTCTAGCTCCATAAAAACAGCCGCTCAAGGCTTACAGGAGCTCATACCTCAGAAAGTTTGAATCAGATCCTCTCTTCTTGGAAAATGAAAGCTAGACTGCTAGCTTGGTAGTGTGTATTAGTGAGCGCATTATAGAAATGTATTTTACAAGATTTTATGAAAAGTTTCAGAACAGTGTTAAAAAAAAAAAAATGAGGCGAGCACAGGGGTCCAAGGTTTTAGGGAACGAAGTAGATATGCAGAAGAGTCATACATTACAGTTTTTTGAAGGTACAAATTTATTATCTCTTTATCCATGCACAAGTCCAAACCTTCAGCTGGTAAGAATCATAAGAAGAGAGACACTGACGCTGTACTCACCACCTCAGTGGGAGATTATTTTGTTCCCTTGAGGGCACAATAATTGTAAAAAAGGAAATCGTATAGAGAACAGGGACACAGAGACATGAAAAAGAAAGATATTGGGGAGCAGGTAGACTGAGGTATGAGAGAGGAAGAAGAAGGAATAAAAATAAAGAAAAATGTAGTGGATCTGTCACGTACCTGATAGGAGACTGAATTGACGAATTCGGCCTAACTTGTGTCACTAGCCCTGACCCCGCGGAGGTTGGAACAGAGGAAGTCTAGGGACCAGGGGGACAAGACCGCCAGTGTTGTTGCTTGCGGCTCTTGCAGATGATGGCCTGAAAAGGCGGTGTATCCTCTGATTTTAATACTATAGTAGCAGACAGAGCAGGTTCTGGGTAATGCCTGATGTGCAGCAGAGCAAGTAGAGCAAGTAGGTAGCCAGGACTCAGAACAGGAGCAGGGTCAAAGGAAGCCAAGGTCATCAACAGTTGGGCAGTGAGGTACAGAATCAGTGGGAGAAGCCAAGGTCAGGAGTAGAGATGAGCGAATTATTCAAAAATTCGATCCGGCTGATTCGCAGAATTTGTGGGAGAAATTTGATTTGATGCGAATTTATTCGCCGCGAATTTAACTTATTTAAAGGGTTTCTAGGCTTCAGAGAGCCTTTATATTAGTGCAGAACACTGTACCTTTAATTTAAATGCCCTTGGAGTCTGCTGGGGAAGAGAAATAATACTGTCAGTCAGTATGACATGCAGATGAGTGCCGTCGATCTTAGAATCACCGCACACTTCACTCATTTGGGCAGTCACGGGGCACGACGAAGAAGAAGAAGAATGAAAAGAAGAATGAAAAGAAGAATGAAAAGAAGAATGAAAAGAAGAAGAAGAATGAAAAGAAGAAGAAGAAGAAGAATGAAAAGAAGAAGAAGAATGAAAAGAAGAAGAATGAAAAGAAGAATGAAAAGAAGAAGAAGAAGAATGAAAAGAAGAAGAAGAAGAATGAAAAGAAGAATGAAAAGAAGAAGAAGAAGAAGAATGAAAAGAAGAAGAAGAAGAATGAAAAGAAGAATGAAAAGAAGAAGAAGAAGAATGAAAAGAAGAAGAAGAAGAATGAAAAGAAGAAGAAGAAGAATGAAAAGAAGAATGAAAAGAAGAAGAAGAAGAATGAAAAGAAGAAGAATGAAAAGAAGAATGAAAAGAAGAAGAATAAGAAGAAGAAGAATGAAAAGAAGAAGAAGAAGAATGAAAAGAAGAAGAGGAATGAAAAGAAGAAGAAGAATGAAAAGAAGAAGAAGAAGAAGAATGAAAAGAAGAAGAAGAATGAAAAGAAGAAGAAGAAGAATGAAAAGAAGAATGTAAAGAAGAAGAAGAAGAATGAAAAGAAGAAGAAGAATGAAAAGAAAAAGAAGAAGAATGAAAAGAAGAAGAAGAATGAAAAGAAGAATGAAAAGAAGAAGAAGAAGAATGAAAAGAAAAAGAAGAAGAATGAAAAGAAGAATGAAAAGAAGAAGAAGAGGAATGAAAAGAAGAAGAAGAAGAAGAATGAAAAGAAGAATGAGAAGAAGAATGAAAAGAAGAATGAAAAGAAGAAGGAGAAGAATGAAAAGAAGAAGAAGAATGAAAAGAAGAATGAGAAGAAGAATGAAAAGAAGAAGAATAAGAATGAAAAGAAGAAGAAGAAGAATGAAAAGAAGAAGAAGAATGAAAAGAAGAAGAAGAAGAATGAAAAGAAGAATGAAAAGAAGAATGAAAAGAAGAATGAAAAGAAGAAGAAGAAGAATGAAAAGAAGAATGAAAAGAAGAATGAAAAGAAGAAGAAGAAGAATGAAAAGAAGAAGAAGAAGAATGAAAAGAAGAATGAGAAGAAGAATGAAAAGAAGAATGAAAAGAAGAATGAGAAGAATGAAAAGAAGAATGAAAAGAAGAAGAAGAATGAAAAGAAGAAGAAGAAGAATGAAAAGAAGAAGGAGAAGAATGAAAAGAAGAATGAAAAGAAGAAGAAGAAGAATGAAAAGAAGAATGAGAAGAAGAATGAAAAGAAGAAGAAGAATGAAAAGAAGAAGAAGAAGAATGAAAAGAAGAAGAAGAATGAAAAGAAGAAGAAGAAGAATGAAAAGAAGAATGAAAAGAAGAATGAAAAGAAGAAGAATGAAAAGAAGAATGAAAAGAAGAAGAAGAAGAATGAAAAGAAGAATGAAAAGAAGAAGAAGAGAATGAAAAGAAGAATGAGAAGAATAATGAAAAGAAGAATGAAAAGAAGAATGAGAAGAATGAAAAGAAGAATGAAAAGAAGAAGAAGAATGAAAAGAAGAAGAAGAAGAATGAAAAGAAGAAGAAGAATGAAAAGAAGAATGAAAAGAAGAAGAATGAAAAGAAGAAGAAGCAGAAGAATGAAAAGAAGAATGAAAAGAAGAAGAAGAAGAATGAAAAGAAGAAGAATGAAAAGAAGAATGAAAAGAAGAAGAAGAAGAATGAAAAGAAGAAGAAGAAGAATGAAAAGAAGAATGAAAAGAAGAAGAAGAAGAAGAATGAAAAGAAGAAGAAGAAGAATGAAAAGAAGAATGAAAAGAAGAAGAAGAAGAATGAAAAGAAGAAGAAGAAGAATGAAAAGAAGAATGAAAAGAAGAAGAAGAAGAATGAAAAGAAGAATGAAAAGAAGAAGAAGAAGAATGAAAAGAAGAAGAATGAAAAGAAGAAGAAGAAGAAGAAGAAGAAGAATGAAAAGAAGAAGAAGAATGAAAAGAAGAAGTATTCCAGTACAGCAAAAAGTGTATCTGCAGAGAGCTCTGCTATTTCTGACAGTTCTCTGACAGTTCCTTCACATTTACAGCGGTTGAAACATTGTATCTATTTATTTCCGAATAAAAACATCTGTATCCTAAATGGAAACAAATAGATACAATGTTTCAACCGCTGTAAATGAACTGTCAGAACTGTCAGAAATAGCGGAGCTCTCTGCAGTGACACTTTTGCCGGCTGATCGGGAAAAATTCGATTCGTGCACCCGAAGTTTGCTAAAATTCGGATTCGATGCGAATCAAATTTTTCCTGAAATTCGAAACGAATTCCACTTCGCCAGGTTCGATTCGCTCATCTCTAGTCAGGAGCAGAGCCGAAGTCAGGAACCAGGAGCAGGAGAGTAATCAGAGTCGGGTCAGGAACAAGCCGGGTCAGCACCGAAGGAATCGCACAGGAAACAAGCAGGGCACTGGGGAAGCTGAAGACCAGTCAGCACTGAATAAGCACCGAGGTGCTCTTTAAATAGCCCGCCCAGCGCCGACAGGCACACCTTGGTCTTAGTGCCTGCCCGTTCCGTCATTGGTTACAGGTGCGCCTGGGTCTTAGTGCCCGCCTGCCTGTATGCCTTGTCGGGATCCTGCTCATGGGCAGATTCATGCGCTGCGGCGATCTTCTTGTTCCCTGGCAGGATCTAGGGATAATGGTGGCAGGGAAGGTAGAGGTTGGGAATGAAATTGGATTCTATTCTACTTAGGGGTAAGATGGAGCTAGCTAGGACACTGTATGTATAGGCTTAGTTGAGCTATGGTACCAGTTCTTTAGGAAACCCTTGCGTCTGTTGCAGAAGGCGGCTGTTAGTTTTTAACTATTAGTTTGCCTAATCTATTTTTGACCTTCTATAATCACATTGTTGAGCACTCCCAGGTCAAGTAACCTGTTCTGCTTCTCAAATCTAAGCATTGCAAGTGTGATCTGTTTAACTGATCCAGGTTTTGTAACTGGAGCTATAAAAGATGTTTTGACTTTAGCTATGAAATATTTTTTTTGACTGCAGCTAAATTATTTTTGACTATTTTGCTTCCCCAGTCTAAGCATTGCAAGTGTTATCTATATAACTCATTCAGTTGTGGTGAGATAGCTTTAACTTACAATCTTTAGCATTGGCAGACAGTGACTCGATGCAAATGGCATCTTGCAGGTCATAGAACACTTTATTCCAACACTTGTGCAGCTCTTCATAGGTGAACATCAGATATAAAAAATCATAGTGTGTCTAGCTCCAGCAATTACTTGTGCTCAGAACAAAAACTATAGATACACAGAAAAGAAGGTGGAACTAGCTATACAGAGCATCTCCTAGCTATGGAGTGAGGGACAATATTATTTAAAGTCAAACAATGCATGTGAACATGACAATACCCGTCAGAATCTATGATTTCAATTAAACAAACAATTGAGAATTAAGTCCAAACATTGCAAGAGAAGAATATTCTTGGAATTCCAGGGGGAGAACATGGAAGAATAATGCAAACATTAATATACTGTAAAACTTGCAAAGTCATTACTGGTGTCTGCAGGATGGCACCAGCCCTTCTTACCTCCCTTTGAATCAAGTTCTTCATAGGGGATGGCAGCAGCATACAAAAGTACCAGTTTGTTGATAGATATTAAGTAGAGTCACGGTGATCCTTCCTTAAATACCTTGGCCTCTACTTTCTAAACCTGTCCATTACATGGTGCAGTCTTTGTAATGACAATGGTTGCAGTGGGTATCCTTTTCTTTCAAGAAGACTATGTGGCCCATTTGTAGGTTGCTAGTTTACCATTTGCCACAACCTTGAAGGTTGCAAAAGTACTTCTCCTTCCAATTATTTCAGAAGACATTGTGAGGGTGCTGAACTTGCTCAAGGTGATATTGAACCAGCAGTGCAGTTATGGGATGTCGACCTGGAGCAATAAGAGTATTCTGCTCCTCATTGAACAGATTGGACTTCCCTATGCTACCTCCAACTCTAGCAACTTGTGATAAATCATTGGGTACAGCGGGCTATCCTTAGAAAGATTGCATGTCTTTGATATGTTATCAATCTCTTGAGAATACATTTCATGTTGAACACATCGAATGATCACCTTTCCTACTTTTGAAATTTACTTGATGGTGATATGCCCTTTACAGATGTGCCATCCAGAGGTGTATTTACCACAAGCCAATTGCCTAGGGCAGCATTTTTCAGGGGGGCAGCACTGCCCCTCGGAAGAAGGGACGGAATAAGGGACACGCAGCATGGGGGCCTGGTGGTTCTGAGAGAGTCTGCAGGTTTCATGACGGTGTATGCATAGCCCAACTCTTCTCGGGGATATCTGGGGCTGTGAAGGTGAGTGACTTTCTCTCTCTCTCCATGGGTGATGGTGGCTGGTGTATGGTGGGCAGTGGTAGTGGAAGGCTCTCTCGGGTGGGGGGCAGGGGGTTGATGGTCAATGTCAGGCTCTCTTTGTGGGGGGGGGGGTCACCGATTTTTGTGTTGCCTAGGGCAGCACAAAACCTAAATACACCACTGGTGCCATCCACAACACTCCTTATGGCCTTTAGTATTGGATGCGAATGGATGAGCAATATGGATAAGCTGTGCAACAGCTCATACAACAGTAGACCACTTTGAAAAACATTCAAAACGGTGAGAACTCAGGCTTGTTTTTGACTTCACGGAGGTGTTGAGTGTACCAGTATTAGCTCTGATATCCCTATTAGAATTACCCAATTCAAATGTAGAATCAGTGAGAATTGTGATGGGGTCATCATTGTTGCATTACTATCAGAACCTGAAGAAGTTTCTGTGGTATTCTTGAATGATAAAACAGTGGAACACTTGCTGAATGTCGGCCAGAACAGCAACTCGTTCTTGTTTGAACTCCTGTAAGGTTGTTCTTCAGATTAAGCTTGGTGAAAAGGACATCAGTGAGGAAAACACTTTCATAGTGAGCGCTTGTGTTGATGTGGCTATTTTGGTGGCTTTTATAGCATAAATATATATGGCATAACATTTTAGTTATAGGAGTTGTTTTTGGAAACTAGGCCTCCCCTATTCGTATGTTAATGAACTTGATGGACTGGTTCATGAGCTCAAGACAGGTAATGATGCTACAGGAAGAGGTTGTATGGACAGCATTTTGTTTAGTAAAAGCACATTATTACACTACAGAGGTTTTTAAGATTCCTTGCTTTCCCACAAAGTGACCTTAAGAGAGACAAAGGGTTTTTTCATCTCAGGTTTTCTGCTCAGGATGTGTGTTAAAAAGAAGTAAATCATGCTTTTGCATGCGGAACATTATGTGCTAGTTTCAAAATGGTAGCAGTGCCACCCAGCTGTTGGACATGTCCTGATAGAACTCCTTACTCATAGCTTTTAGAAACTCATTGTTTTCCACGCTGACTGCCAGCACATTGTCTTAAGTTGTTCCATCGAGCACGGTGGTGTTGACTTTATCAACCCAAAAATGAAGGGCTTTGCTATTTCCTTGTGTGAAGAATTGTTGCATCTCTTTACTGCAAAGTCTTTCTTTGACATGGTGGTGATATGGGCACTGTTTGAAACAAGTAATGCAATCATTTGGCAGGGCACTTGTCTTGAAAGAAGAAACTGTGGAAGATCTCCTGACATTATTCAGACAGACATTGCCTATAATGACCCAGTCTGGGTCCAGGCATTGCAAACATGCTGCATCATGTGGCCCATTGATTTGTTGGCTAGCATTGTGTACTTCTTTGTTTTCACATGTGCTTTCTTGCATACAGTTTCTGCAGCTTCTGCATCTATCTCTGTGTTCTTTTGGGCATTTGCTGCCTGAATTTTAGAAGCATCAGCACAGGCTTTAAAAAGTTGTTGGCTGAGAGTGGAAGCTCTTGATTGTAGAGACTTGGCATATCTGGAGGCGTGCCTCGTAGATGCAGACTGATTAGATTAAATTCATGAAGCTGTGTGATTCTCACCTCAGCCTTCATCTTTGTTTGTAGTACTAAACCATCTCAAGATTAAGCTCATCAAATATCTCTAATTCTTACTGTCAATCTTTAGTGTTGTACTACTTTAAGAGGTTAGTATATATAAAACACAGTGTCTGATAACTCTCATGGGTAGCAATTAATTTTTTGAGAGAGTCCTCTAGGTACAGTACCTCAAAAGAAGGCTGAGAAAGACAATATGAAATCAGCAGTTTTAGACCATAACTGATTGACATTAACCAACAGTTCTTCTTTATCAGCCTTATAATTTCATTGAACCTTGCAAGTTGGTTCCACCAAGTGTTTAACTTGTCTGCTTAGTTCTTGATCTGGAAAGATTTCTGGTTCTTGCTGTGCTTCAGCCTCCCCTGAAAATGTAATGTTTTGCTGAGACATTGAACTGACAATGAAAAAGTTATGAAAAAGAGAAGAGAAGTGCTCTGTATTACCAAAACACTTCCTGCTCTCGGGTGAAAATGCTTCTCTTTGTCACACTTACCCCTAACGCAGGTGGTCAGGCACTATAGTTGGCTTTTGTGTACTTCCCCTATAGCAGTCCCTTTTCCCATAAGGCAAGCAGGCATAATAGTACTCAGTTGCCCCCAAGACTTGCACACAATGCTATAGTGCCTGGCTATCACGCTGGGGCAGGCACAAACTGAGCACAGCAAACAGGTACTTGCTGTTGGCGGATGGGCAGCGTGGTTCAATGACAGTTCAGGTACAAGCCAGCCAAGGCAAGGAATGAGCCTAGCAAACATGTACTTACGGTTGGAAGACAGGCAGAGTGGTTTAGTGACAGTCCAGATATAAGGCAGGCAAGGTTCAGAATATCAGAGTCAAAAGCAGGCAGAGTTCAGAGAATAGTCAATATCCAATCCAAGGTCATAAACAGGGGAATCCAAACAGCAGAGCAGGACAGACAGCAAGCTTGAGCATGTATTACACGCACTATCACAAGCATAAGACTGCAGGCTTGGCTGGCTTAAATCAGGTTTGGTCTCCACACAGAGATTGGCCACGTTAATCATCTTGCAGGTGGACAGGCAGACAGGGAGAGTGCATCATAGACAAAACCAGGATGCTGGAATATATGACCGACAGCTGTGAAGAATCAGGAGCACTAGACGCTCCTGACTGCAAGCTGGTACAATTTCTTTTATCTCTTTACAGCCTGTTGAAAAAACTCTGTTCTTTTCAGTCCTTATTAACTCAAGGTGAAATTTGAAAACCTAAGAAGATTACTCATCCCAATATTTTATCCATTATCAGATAGCACAGTGCAGTTTTAAAAAGACAAAAAAGATGGTTGTTAGTGCTCTGGGTATCCTTTTTGGATATTATAAATGTATTTGTAAACAAAGACTTATACAAAACCGTTCCCATTCACACGTATTTGGGTTCTGTTATTCTTAATGGCACCCCAAGCATGGTGCGATTCTGTCACAATTGTCACATGACAGAATAATGCGACAATCACTGCAAAACACTTGTTTGCCGAATAATTGTAATTTTACTGTCAGCATAGTTGGTAGTGTCAGTGCCAACTGATACATAATTTCATATTTTTAAAGAGTCAGCCCACCCAAAAAGTATAGGAATTGGTGGGCAAGTTACCTTCTCGTCGAATATCTCTTGAAGAGCATGCACTGAGATTTTTAATGTTACATATGCATTGCTGTTTGTTTGCCTTTAATAATTTTGTCCCTTCTCCACTTTGTAGCTAGGGGATGCTCTATGTAGTTAGTTCCACGCTTCTCCTTCACGAGTTAGCCTCCATTCACCACATGTACTGTATTCTGCTGGTGCTAAACACACTATGATTTTTTTACCTGATTTTCATCTGTTATGATCTGTACTAGTTTTGGATTAAAACTTTTAACGATCTGCACAATGTCATTTGGATTGAGTATGCTAAGCTACCAAGACTATAAGGTAAGCTATCTCACCACAACTGGATCAGTTTTAGAGATCACACTTTCAGTGCTGTGACGTAGAACACATGTTCTGTAATATAAAATACATAAGAAATCCAGTATTGAGATTAGAACTCCTCCACAATGGCCATTCCAGGTATGTAGACCTGGGAATCCCATCTTTGAAATCCCACTACTGGAGACCCTAGAAGAAATGTTAAACCATTTAGTTCTTTATCTTTCCAGCCTCCAACAAAAAGTAAAATATAGGATTTCTGTGGACTGATCCTTTAACCTAGAACAGATCTTTCTTCGTTCCCATTAATTTAATACTTCCATTCCCATTAATCCACTTGTACTGACTCCAACCTTAGAGATTTCCAAGCTAAATTTGACTGACCATGGTGCAGGAATTAAGCTCTATATACAGCAAGAATGTTAAAATAGACTATTACGTTTTGGCTAGTATAAATGTCATCAAGCATTCAGAAGTTAATTCCTTTAACAGAGGAAAAACGTTCCTCCTATTAGTGACAGCTTGAGCACATTGTATGTGATCCCATTGAAACTGTCTTCACCCATCTAATGTCTGCCAGAAGCAGCCAGTGTGTCCTACAATAAGTACGTGACTGATGAGTGTATCCTTGTGGTATCTATACTGCAGATAGTGTGGAACAGATGTGCTTTGAAATAGGCTTGGAGACCCCCACAAATCCAACATTACATTTGTCTATTTATCCCTGTTTCATTATGCTTTGAAGATTTCAAAATGGCAGCCAAACCTCATCGGCCAACAGGATGTTGCAACATCAAACTATGGGCACAATAACAGTCAAACCAGAAAGTATCTTTGAATTTGGAAGGTCTCTAGAGTTTGCAAGATAGAAATTCATACTTGGATCGCCTTCTTTTTTTCAGATGGTGTAAATTTAAATAGACAAAGTTGATTTTTTTTTCTTTGGAAAGCAGCAGCTTATGCTTGTCTTCTCAGCACATTCTGTGACTTAAGTTTACATAATAATTCAAACTTTTGTCAGTTTCAAGTATGGAGCCTATGAAGATGCTATCAAATGCATGACTATTATCAAATGAATGTTACACTACTAGCTCAGAAGTTTGGGATGATTACAGGTCACATTTCAATGATTTACATTGCCTTTTACCTTGGCTGGAGTGAAATCTCGGGCTGTGCAGGGGTTAAACTCCATCTTTCTCAAAATGGAACAATTAGATCCCCTTCCCCACCCATTTCCTGCTGAATATTTTTGTAGGGTTGTTTGCTTGTCTAGTAAACTCTAGCTGCAAAGGTAATCAGTGATCTGTTTTACATTAGCCTGGCTGCTCTGGAGAGGCTCCTGAAGGATTTCATTAGAGTCTCATGCTGCTGGAACGGTGTTTTTGTTTTCTATGTTTATCTTTTGTACTAGTCCCAGGAAAAATAAGAGGAAAACTATGTGCCTGTTTCTAAAATATGGATCTAAAACAAGGATTTATGTATATACAATATGTAATACTTTATATAGGTACTTAAGTTGTCACTACAGTAACACAAGAGATTGCTATGTTATCAAATACTTTTCATGCAGATAAAAGTTTGGTTTTGTGATTGGTCTAATCCTAGGCTGATTTAAAAATACAACTTAGAATTGTCTACTGGGGTAGTGGTGACAGGGGGCATGCTATAGTTGAAATACATGTCTGCTATTTGATGGTGGTATCAATAATATACAGATTGTTATAGAACAGTTTGTGCAGCGCTTTCAAAAATAAAGTGAGACAGTACAATTACAAAGCATTTGAAGACAAGCTACAGGGATTAGTAAATTAAACAAAAAGGTAATAATAACTGTGGGGGTGAGCTGATGAAGAAAGTAAAAAGTACAGGTCTTAGGTGGAAGTGGGGTGGACTATCTGAAATTCAGGGATTGCCTGAACAGAGTACGAGATAACCGTACAGATTGGGGTAGGGAGTCTCTGAGGGTGGGAGAGAATCTGCAGAAGTCCTAGAGGTGAGCATGAGAGGAGTGGTAAGATTGCTGGAAACCAGGGGCGGACTGACCATTTGGAAACTCGGACACTGGATCAGTAGGGGGCCCCATGAGATGCCCCTGGTACCTTTTTCATAGGCTTTTTTGAGTTTGGGCAAGGACACAGGGGTCCCATGACCCCTTATTGCCCAGGGGCCCCATGAGTTGTCAGTCCGCCCCTGCTGGAAACCAAGAAGTCTTGGGAAGAGAAAAGTGGATGGTTTGATTGATATTTTTAGACAAGGTTGACAATGTAGTTAGTTTTTTATCCAACCTATATTAACCACCTTCTGCCCCGCCACAGTATATTTACTGTGGCAGGGCTACAGCTGCAGGCACAGTGACGTATATATACATGATCCAGCCTGCTGCAGGTTATGAGCGTGCAGCACACCCCCTCCTGTGACCACTGGACACAGCAGATTACGGTTACCGGTAACTGGGTATCATGTGATCGCTACGATTGGTTACAGTGATCACATGATAACAATGTAAACAACCTGTCATGAATGGCTTTCCAAGTGGTTAAACCACCAAGTTTCCATTTAGTTCTACAGAGAGAGAAGGAGAAGGAAGACCAAGACAGATATGACTTCAATCCAGAAATCTCATACAAGCTTCAACATGTTAATTTGAAAGTAATTTTAAAGAAAAAGTCATTTATTTTCATTAGTTTTAAAACGGTCAGCTTTTAATAAAATAATATCTATTGATCCTGCCAATAAGGTCCATGTACACATGGACACATTTGGACAGACACTGCCAGAATCTAGCAAATTTCTGTGCCTGGGGGTCACAGGTGACAGGTACTGCCTGTAATGGTACATCCGAATGGTTACCTGTGCACAGGGCTGCTGTATACTACAGAGTTGTGGTCTTAGAGACGTGTCATATATGTGGCATATCACGGTCTCATGATAGTGAATTATGTCACCAAAATGACAACAATGGTGAGATGTAACTCAGCTTGTCAATTAAGAAGAAACAGTATTAAAAAAAAAGCACAGATTGTAGAAATATATAAAGATCAAATATGGAAGCAGTTCCAATGTTGTGTTACAGAATTAATGCGTTGCACAATTTTATTCAAATGAGAAAATTGTGTGGGATAAAGACGTCTTGTGTACAGCTGGTAATATTTTTATTGCTCAAAGACAAGAGACTGTCAGCGCATTCTCAAGGGATAAAGCAATGGAACTCGTATTGAAGAAGATTGTTATGTTAAGGGAGCTGTTTGGAGACCTTTCCTGCTGACAGAATGCCCCAGAAGTGTGTCTGTCATATGTGATGATAGCATGGTACAATTATGCTGCCATCCCACAACAGATTTCTCCACCTATTGTGTTACAGCTGCAGAATGTACTAACAAACGCACATTGTGTTCACGCGATATATTTCCAAAATTCACCAGTTATTGTTTAGTACCAGACGTGCAAAAAAACCATAGTGATGTTGTGAAAAAAATGCCAGTGGCCAAAGAGTTAAAACAGTGGTCAGATGTTCATGTATGATCAAACTGCTACAAGATGTCATTCCTAAATCCTATAAGGCTATATGCACACGGGCACATTTGTACATGTGGTGTAAACAGGCTGCATATTTTTGGTAAATCAAGAAGAACAATTCCTTTCCTTTAAGATGATCGGGCAAAGATGGACCTTGAATCTTCAATACCACCAGTTTTGGCAACACTTTGTAGAAAAAACACTAGAAAAACAAAAACAGAAGGCACACAGGCCTTGCACATTACCATTATAGATCATTTTATTGAAGAAGTAAAACAAATGTACAGCTGTGACCAAAAGTTCTGAGAATGACAAATGCTAATTTTCACAAGTCCGCTGCCTCGGTTTTTATGATGGCAATTTGCATGTACTTCAGAATGTTATGAAGAGTGATCAGATAAATTGCAATTAATTGCAAAATCCTTTTTGCCATGAAAATGAACTTAAGCCCCAAAAAACATTTCCACTGCATTTCAGCCCTGCCACAAAAGGACCAGCTGACATCATGTCAGTGATTCTCTTGTTAACACAGGTGTTAGGCCAAGTTCACACCTATGCAGTTTGCGTTTGAACCGTTTCTGCAGTGCTTTTTGCCGTGTGTTTTCATTTTTGCACATGCGTCTTTGATGCATTTTTGTTGCATTTTTTTTGCATTTTGCGTTTTTTTCTTGTTGCTAGGCAGACTAAAACACATCAAAATGCTGCAAAAACACACTACATGCTTTGCTGCAGCGTCTCCATTGAAGTCTATAGAACCAAGCACTCAACTTTTTGCATTTAAAAAAGTCCCTTACCCTTTCCAAAAAATGCACCGGATGAACACGTGGAGATGTGAACGTATCCCATAGGAAATCATGTTAAATGGACTGTAGTGCGTTTCTGCAAACCGCTGTGGAAAACGCTTAGGTGGGAACCTAGACGTAGTGTTAATGAGGATAAGGCTGGAGATTGCTCTGTCATGCTGATTGAGTTAGAATAACAGACTGGAAGCTTAAAGGAAGGTGGTGCTTGAAATCATTGTTCTTCCTCTGTTAACCATGGTTACCTGCAAGCAAACACGTGCAGCCATCATTGCTTTTCACAAAAAGGGATTCACAGGCAAGGATATTGCTGCTACTAAGATTGCCCATAAATCAACCATTTAATGGATCGTCAAGAAGAGAGGTTCAATTGAAGTAGGCTTCAGGGTGCCCAAGAAAGTCCAACAAGTGCCAGGACTCTCTCCAAAAGTTGATTCAGCTGCAGGGTCGGGGCACCACCAGTGCAGAGCTTGCTCAGGAATAGCAGCAAGCAGGTGTGAGTACATCTGCAAGCACAGTGAGGCGCAGATGTTTGGAGGATGGCCTGGTGTTAAGAAGGGCAGCAAAGAAGCCACTTCTCTCCAGGAAAAACATCAGGGACAGACTGATATTCTGCAAACGATACAGGGATTGGACTGCTGAGAACTGGGGTAAAAATATTCTCTGATGAATCCCCTGATTGTTTGGGGCATCCGGAAAATACCTTGTCCGCAGAAGAAAAGGTAAACGCTACCATCAGTCCTGTGTCATGCCAGCAGTAAAGCATCCTGAGACCATTCATGTGTGGAGTTGCTTCTCAGCCAAGGGAGTGGGCTCACTCACAATTTTCATCCTCCGAGAGGAACTTCTCCCAACCATACAAGAACAGTTTGGTGATGAATAGAGATGAGCGAATTATTCAAAAATTCGATTCGGCTGATTCGCCGAATTTGCGGGAGAAATTCGATTCGATGCGAATTTATTCGCCGCGAATTTAACTTATTAAAAGGGTTTCTAGGCTTCAGAGAGCCTTTATATTAGTGCAGAACACTGTACCTTTAATTTAAATGCCCTTGGAGTCTGCTGGGGAAGAGAAATAATACTGTCAGTCAGTATGACATGCAGATGAGTGCCGTCGATCTTAGAATCACCGCACACTTCACTCATTTGGGCAGTCACGGGGCACGACGAAGAAGAAGAAGAAGAAGAATGAAAAGAAGAATGAAAAGAAGAAGAAGAATGAAAAGAAGAAGAAGAAGAATGAGAAGAAGAATGAAAAGAAGAAGCAGAATGAGAAGAATGAAAAGAAGAATGAAAAGAAGAAGAAGAAGAATGAAAAGAAGAAGAAGAAGAATGAAAAGAAGAAGAAGAAGAATGAAAAGAAGAATGAAAAGAAGAAGAAGAATGAAAAGAAGAATGAAAAGAAGAAGAAGAATGAAAAGAAGAAGAATGAAAAGAAGAAGAAGAAGAATGAAAAGAAGAAGAAGAAGAATGAAAAGAAGAAGAAGAATGAAAAGAAGAAGAAGAAGAATGAAAAGAAGAAGAAGAAGAATGAAAAGAAGAAGAAGAATGAAAAGAAGAATGAGAAGAAGAATGAAAAGAAGAATGAAAAGAATGAGAAGAATGAAAAGAAGAATGAAAAGAAGAAGAAGAAGAATGAAAAGAAGAAGAAGAAGAATGAAAAGAAGAAGAAGAATGAAAAGAAGAAGAAGAAGAAGAATGAAAAGAAGAAGAAGAAGAATGAAAAGAAGAATGAAAAGAAGAAGAAGAAGAATGAAAAGAAGAATGAAAAGAAGAATGAAAAGAAGAATGAGAAGAATGAATAGAAGAATGAATAGAAGAAGAAGAAGAATGAAAAGAAGAAGAATGAAAAGAAGAAGAAGAATGAAAAGAATAAGAAGAAGAATGAAAAGAAGAATGAAAAGAATAAGAAGAAGAATGAAAAGAATAAGAAGAAGAATGAAAAGAAGAATGAAAAGAAGAAGAATGAAAAGAAGAAGAAGAAGAATGAAAAGAAGAAGAATGAAAAGAAGAAAAAGAAGAATGAAAAGAAGAAGAATGAAAAGAAGAAGAAGAAGAATGAAAAGAAGAATGAAAAGAAGAAGAATGAAAAGAAGAATGAAAAGAAGAAGAAGAAGAATGAAAAGAAGAAGAAGAAGAATGAAAAGAAGAATGAAAAGAAGAATGAAAAGAAGAAGAATGAAAAGAAGAAGAAGAAGAATGAAAAGAAGAATGAAAAGAAGAAGAAGAAGAATGAAAAGAAGAAGAAGAATGAAAAGAAGAAGGAAAAGAAGAAGAATGAAAAGAAGAAGAATGAAAAGAAGAAGAAGAATTAAAAGAAGAATGAAAAGAAGAAGAAGAAGAATGAAAAGAAGAAGAAGAAGAATGAAAAGAAGAATGAAAAGAAGAAGAAGAATGAAAAGAAGAAGAAGAAGAATGAAAAGAAGAATGAAAAGAAGAAGAAGAAGAATGAAAAGAAGAAGAAGAAGAATGAAAAGAAGAATGAAAAGAAGAAGAAGAAGAATGAAAAGAGGAAGAAGAAGAATGAAAAGAAGAAGAAGAAGAATGAAAAGAAGAATGAAAAGAAGAAGAAGAAGAATGAAAAGAAGAATGAAAAGAAGAAGAAGAATGAAAAGAAGAAGAAGAATGAAAAGAAGAAGAAGAATGAAAAGAAGAAGAATTAAAGTACAGCAAAAAGTGTATCTGCAGAGAGCTCCGCTATTTCTGACAGTTCTCTGACAGTTCCTTCACATTTACAGCGGTTGAAACATTGTATCTATTTATTTCCGAATAAAAACATCTGTATCCTAAATGGAAACAAATAGATACAATGTTTCAACCGCTGTAAATGAACTGTCAGAACTGTCAGAAATAGCGGAGCTCTCTGCAGTGACACTTTTGCCGGCTGTTCGGGGAAAATTCGATTCGTGCACCCGAAGTTTGCTAAAATTCGGATTCGATGCGAATCGAATTTTTCCTGATATTCGAAACGAATTCCACTTCGCCAGGTTCGATTCACTCATCTCTAGTGATGAACAATGCCTTTTCCAGCATAATGGAGCACCTTGCCATAAGGCAAAAGTGATAACTAAGTGGCTTGGGGAACAAAACATCAAAACTTTAGGTCCATGGCCAGGAAACTCCCCAGAACGTAATCCCAATGAGAACTTGTGGTCAATCCTCAAGAGGCGGGTGAATAAAAAAAACCCCACAAATGCTGACAAACTCCAAGCAGTGATTGTGCAAGAATGGGCTGCCATTAGTCAGCATGTGGCCCAGAAGTTGATTGACAGCATGCCAGGGGCGAATTGCAGAGGTCTTGAAAAAGAAGGGTCAACACTGCAAATATTGACTCTTTGCATAAACTTAATGTCATTTTAGGCAAATTATGTCATACATCCCATGAGTCTTCAGGAGGGGAGGAGGGGTTTTCTCAGTTAAGCACATCCTCCTGCCTGCATGCCTGAGCTAAGAGAAGATGGATTTCAGGAATTAAATGCCACATGGATCATCTGCCCTTAAGATGGCCACAGCCAGAAATGCTAGGGAGTGTTCTTCAAACTGATTTCTCAGTAAAATAAAGTATGGAGACATGCGCAATCCCAACAAGGCAAATGATGTCATAAATCCCAGGAGTCTTCAGGAGGGGTTTTCTCAATTAAACATATCCTCCTGCCTGCATGCCTGAGCTAAGAGAAGATGGATTTGAGGAAGTAAATGCTACACGGATCATCTGCCCTTATGTAAGATGGCCACAGTCAGAAATACTAGGGAGTGTTTTTCAAACTAATTTATCAGTAAAATATAGTATGGAGGCATGGATGGATGGGCGAGAGTGCTTTAAATATTATAAATTAATTAAATCGTGGCTTTAGTTTGTGGTGCTCAGATGGAGTGTAGGCTTCACTGTAGGCCTCATGCACACCTGAGCTTAAAAAAAACAGACCCTCCTTGTTAACCTATGTGCCAGTGCACACATAGATGGTTACAGGAGTTTATAGACAGGGACATTTAAAGAGAGAAACAAAATATCACTTACGCGCCCTGAGGAGGAGCTTTTGGGCTGAAAAATGTGCACACATTATTACATTCTAATGGCCAGCATAGATTAATATTCTGGCCAATAGAATGCATTAACGCCAAATGCATGAATGTGCATAAACGTGCGTGAACACGCATAAACATGCATGCAAAGACACAGCTTTTTACCACTTTTTCTTCTGCTGCTTTTCTCCTGTAAGGAGAAAAGTAGTCTAAAAAATACAGTGTGCTTGTGACCTTAAGTTGTCTCAGATAAGTTGTTTATCTAGAGCTTTTATTGGGTAGCTTTGCCAATGTTAAATCATATTAATGTTGTAAATAAATCTGTATTATATTTATTTTTGGCTTTGGTCACTCATTCTGAGTAACACAATTATTTTGAAGAATAAGTCCTTTTATTTCTCAAATCCCAGACTTTTTTTTTTATTGTTGTCTGTGTCCACATTTGGAAGATTTCTCCTTACTTCCTATTGGATGAGTGTAAGACAGAACAAGGGAAATTCCAACAGCAAGACAGAGCAATAAAAACACATTTTCATAAAATTATTCATAAATTAGATTTAGAAAACTAGAACCTCTGGCAGGATCGTATTTCAGTTTGTCCTCATGAAGGAAAATTCCCTGATGGGGAAACAGACCACATTTTATCTGTGACTAACCCTTCTCTACTCCATCTCCACCTATGGTTTGGCTAGAGTTAGGCTTTAACCACATCCCCACCGCCCTATAGTAGAAATACGGCTACAGGGTGGCAGGGGTGTGCAAAATCACGTATATATACGTGATTTTGTATTTCCGTCATTCGCGGCTGCTGCTGTCAATCACTGGGTCCCGGCCAGTGATTACCGAGGATCTCCAATGGGGAGGAGGGCTGCTTTGTTTTCTAACAGTCTCCTCCCTGTTGGCTTGGGCACACAGCTCTGGATGGCTGTGCACAGCACAGCCATCCAGCGCAGTGTGCTTACAGTGAAGCACCAACACACTGCCCCCCAGAAAACACTCCCAGCACACAGTTAACCCTTTCATCGCACCTCATGTTAGCCCCTTCCTGCCCAGTAGCATTAGTTCAGTGTCCGTGCTTTTTTTTTTTTTTTAGCACTGATCACTGTATTGGTGTCACTGGGGATGCCAGTGACACCAAGTCAATTCCCCCCAGTGTCAGAATGCCCACCAGTCTCACAGTCCAACTATAAGTCGCTGATCGCTGCCATTACTAGTAAAAAAAAAAAAATTCCAGTATTTGTACACACTATAACTTCCATGTAAACCAATTAATTTACACGTATTGGGATTTTTTTTTAGCAAAGACATGTAGCAGAATACATTTTGGCCTAAATTTCTGACGAAATTTGATTTTAATTTTTTTTACTGGACATGTTTAATAGCAAAGTGTCAGAAATATTGTTTTTCTCTCAAAATTGTAGGCTTTTTTCTTAAAGCGCAAAAAAAACATTTAAAAAAAAACCACGTAAATTTAATTTTGGTGCAGCGTTGCATGACCACACAATTGTCAGTTAAAGTAATGCAGCGCTGTAACGCAAAAAATGGCCTGGTCAGGAAGGGGGTTAAATCCTCAGGAGGGCAAGTGGTTAAGAACCTTGAGGTGCCTTCCTTATAGGATTTGTTATTTATTTATTTCAGATACTTATATAGCACCATCAATTTACACAGCGCTTTACATACAGTATATATTGTACTTTCACATCAGTCCCTAACCCTCAAGGGGCGTACAATCTAAGGAGAAAATGCCCTTTTTACCACTCTACAAAACTGAACATACACTTTAGCCAAATAAAATACGGTTATTTAAACATCACAAGATAACATAGTAAGATTCGATACTGAAGTGCCTGTAAGACCAGGAGGTTTGCAATAACTGCATCTATCTCATCTTTGCATATGCCTATAAAGTTACAATTAATCTTTAGATTAAAAAATACACCTTAGTCTTTCATGATTGCTTATGTTTGGTAGCTAAAATATGCATATACTGTATGCTCATTTACATCATATGGATTTTTGTATAGTTTTTTTATTAGGCTAAAAAAATCTCACATTGCTAATTACCTTTAGGGCATATACTTTGTTTGCAGTTTAGATGTAACACAAATATAATTTTGAGTCTACACAATTTAAACTTTCACCCAAACAGCGGAACACATTTACAGATTTTACATCATTATTACATGTTCATTTTGAAATAAGCAACCTTTTCTGGTCTATCAATTTTACACATATATATGAATCTGAAAGTATGTAGAGGCTTTCCAGTCTCAGAACAAAATGATATAATTAAACAGATTCTGTCTCCCCCTTCTGGCTACACAGAATAAAATTAAAGTTCAGAAATAAAGTACTAGATTTGCAGTCACAGGTTAAAGTTTGTGTTACTACGGTTTTGGAACAGGGGCGGACTGACAACTCATGGGGCCACCGGGCAATAGGGGATCATGGGGCCCCTGTGTCCTTGCCCAAACTCAAAAAAGCCTATGAAAAAGGTACCAGGGGCATCTCATGGAGCCCCCTGCTGACCCCGGGCCCTCAGGCAGTGCCCGAATTTCCAAATGGTCAGTCCACCCCTGCTTTGGAAACTACAACAGCTAACTAATATGGAATTACTCAAATTGTAATAATTAGCTTGTATTAAAGTAGAACTATAGGCAAAACGTTTTTCATTTTAGAGTAAGGGATGGTTATAACCCCGTCAGATTTTTTTTTCACCATCTGTGTCCCATTGCAGAGATCTCCCTTCACTTCCTGCCCCATAGCCATACAGGAAGTGAGAGGAAATCACTGCCGATTAAGGGAATTCCTTGGGGAACCAGAGATGGTGTCCCCATTGGAAGATGTCCCCACTATTACTTTTCTGGGGACAACCCAAAATTTGGGATTTTCTTTTACTTTCTCGCTCAATGATAACAGTAAACAGGACAAATAGAGAACAGACAGCAATACAATCCTGATAGGGGTTCTAATTCCTTCCCACTCTATCCAAAACTGAAAAAAAAAGTTTTTGCTTTTAGTTCCTCTTTAAATAAATCAACCCCATTGATTCTGTGTTTTCCATACTTTCGATTACAATATGATAAAGAAGACAAATAGGGAAGGTGAAACTCCCTAACGGGGGCAAAGACAGCAATAAAAACTGACAGGGGTTTTAATGCCCCTCCACTCTATCCAAAGCTAGGTTTTGCCTTTAATTATACTTTAAAAGTGCTCTTTCTAAAAACATATTAAAAAAAGACTGTAAGGATATAGTATCCAACACAGAGTGGTAACTGTGAGGATATATACACACAATGCTCCCAAGTGCCATGTCCTATTTAAACTATTGGGAAAGAAGAAGGGCCATTGAGTGAACTTTATCAGCACTACAACAGTATTAATTAAAATGATTGCTTTATTGAACATACATGAACATACAATTATTAAAATCCTCTGCATAGAGTGTACTCCCCCAATAGAAGTGTACACTCAGTGCAGTTGTAAATCGTGTAGGTACATATAATATTGATACATCTCACAGTAAAAGTATACCGTAGCTTTACAGCTATTGATATTCTGATATCAATAGCTGTAAATCGACATGTTTCGCGATGATATCGCTTCTTCAGGAATTAGATTTCTACATAAAGAAAGTAATGTAAATTTGTAAATGATATATTATGTTAACCAGTATTCATCATACAGATCAACTGGGTAAATTAAATATACCTTGATCCACAGGCATCAGAGCGGGGGTTAAGGAGGAGGATCTGAGGCCCTCTCAACCAGGAATGATCCCAGTAAGTCAAACGGACAAGCGACAACCCCTACAAAAGGCTTTCTGACATTTAAAATATATATGTAACTGATCCTCCTCCTTAACCCCTGCTCTGATGCCTGTGGATCTAGGTATATTATTATTATTATTATACAGGATTTATATAGCACCAACAGTTTGCGCAGCGCTTTACAATATAAGGGAGACAGTACAATTACAATACATTTCAGTACAGAAGGAATATGAGGGCCCTGCTCGTGGAGCTTACAATCTAAAATCTTTTATTTACCCAATTGTTCTGTATGAAGAATACTGGTCAACATAATATGTCATTTACAAATTTACATCACTTTCTTTATGTAGAAATCTAACTCCTGAAGACGTGATATCATAGCGAAACCTATTAAATTACTACAGCTATTGATATCAGAATATCTGTTTTCAAACCCTTACTGAGCTACAGTATACTTTTACTGTGGGATGTATCAATATTATATGTACCTACACGATTTGTAACTGTACTGAGTGTACGCTTCCATTGGGGGAGTACACTCTCTGCAGAGGATTTTAATAATTGTTGTAAGTTCATGTATGTACAATAAAGTAATAATTTTAATACTGTTGTAGTGCCTATAAAGTTCACTCAATGGCCCTCCTCCTTTCCCAACATATTAAAAAAAAGGTTTACAAAGAATGTTTTTAACAACAACCAAAGAGAAAAAAAAAAAAAAAGTTGGATTGTCCCTTGATATGATTCTAGCTAGATCTGGTGATTATTGCATTGTCTTTGGCACCTTTATTGTAGGATGGATATTCCTAGCTGATCACTATTGTTTCCCAGAGAATAGTCCATTGTAGTGATGTGCGGATAGTGAGAGAGATGCATGTGTGTTTTGTACACATCACTTGAGTCACAGTTTGTTTGCCACCCAACTGCCATCTTATTTCTATTGCCGCCCAACTGCCATCTAATATCTATTGTCAATTATAAAGTCCCAATGCAAATCTGAACAGATGTTTTTCATGTCTTTCAAAAGCTCCTGCAAGTCTCTTTTAGCTGTAATCACACCTGCACATTATTATTATTATACAGGATTTATATAGCGCCAACAGTTTTCGCAGCGCTTTACAAAATGAAGGTAGAGATTACAGTTACAATACAATTTAGTACAAGAGGAAACAGAGGGCCCTGCTCGTTAGAGCTTACATGCGCATCGTAGTGCCCATCCATGCACTATTTCTTTTGTGCTAACTGTATACATGCCAAAGTGTGTCGCCATTCACCCCAGTGCATATACACAGTCAAAACAAATGCTCCTGACCTTCAGCAACTGCAATGCATGTGATAAGAAACACAGAAGTTGCCTTGCAGTGCATTGGAAAAAAAATAAGGCAGGTGCTTTTTTGGTCTGTGGACGTGGTAAAGCCATTTGAAAACGAATAGGTATACTCAACACAAAAAGTACTGTACATCAGTGTACGCACATGTGAATTGGTCCTAAATTATTTTATAGATAACTCTTTGAAGCAAAAACACATCATATTTTAAAGAATGCGCGTGAAAATGTGAAATATTCCATAATACATCTACTAGGGCAGCAACTCACCAAGGACAGGATTGTTATAAAAAAGAAAAACTGACTTTTCCTACAGCATGACTTCCCCGCTGGCCAGAACAGCAAGGCGTTGTTCCTTGCTAATGAGGGAGATTCTGCAGAATTTCCTTCAGTGAGGAAGTGACACCATGTAAAAAGATGAGTTGTTTTTTTACGACCCAAAATATCTCCACACATTTAGTACTGTACTGGCAACCCCAAAAACATGCAACATAATCATTAACATACTGCCACAACCGGAATCATGTCCCCAAAGTCAATCAATTCCATACTGACACCCAGGGCTGCCTTAATGCATGGACACCTCTTGGGACTGCCTAGGGGCCCCAGGTGCATGGGGGCACCAGGAAAATCTTGCATTATATCATACTTGCCAATTGTCCCAGATTTGCTATTAGTTCTAATGGCACTCTGCCCACACTGGAAAATGCAACCGTACTAGGAACCAAAGTTTCCATGCGGGCTGCGCTTTCAGAAGAAGTGCAGGGACTTCCTCCCTGCATGTCAAGGGGCATGATAGTCCATTCAAATGAATGGGCTCTTGTGCCCATGCAAAATGCAGCCCGCATGGCCACATACATGTGAACCAGGCCTTAGAATCCAGTCTAAAGACTAGCTTCTGCTGAACAGAGAGGGCTATACACAAATCACAATTTGACCTGTTCTTGCTGAACCAAACAAATTTTGATCCATGTATTGCCAGCTTTAACAGAGGAAATTGTAGTCAGAGACTACAGATATATAGACAATAGAAAATGATGGTCAGAGATCGGATGCCGATTGGATGCTGATTTTCCAGCATGCCCATTCAACAGAAGCTGGTTGTGAGACTAGCTTCTTTTGGACAGGGAGCTGTACACAGGGGCCAAAAGTCAGCCGGTTTCTACTGTACCTGGCAATACACATAATTGACAGTAGGTTTGGGCTTTCTTCTACTGTTCTTGGCTCTGTGAAATCTGTGTGTAGGACGTACAACTGACTGACTAATTAGGGAGAAGCAGCCAGTCAATCAGTAGCACTGCCAACATACTAATCCTGCCATATATTGCAGCTTATTGCCAGATTTGAACAGAGGAAGGCAAAATTCAGAGCCATTGGCAGGTAAGTGAAAAAGGGGTATTTTTTAAAGAATAGGCTACAAATGAAAAGGTGAAAGGAAATGGACTGGGGTATTAGACTGGCCATATATGGAACAATGTTTTGCCCAATCTGTCAAAAATTTAAGAAACTTGTTTGACAACTGGTTAGTTTGATCTAGTAAAACAACTGGTAAATATCTTTAATACAGATTTTTCCAACAAGGTGAATTACTCTATTCAGATGATCGTTACTAAGAGATGTTATCAATGTGAGTGCTCTTATTCATTGTTGGGACAGTGGAATTGTTAAAATAACCAGTTTAAATTTGCCGCATTGGGCTCAATTCCCTAAAGAATATTTCATGAGATAATTGAACCACATGACACATTTTTTCCAATTATCTCATGCGATGCTGAAAATGTTAATCCACTATCACCTTATGAGGAATTTACCGCAAAAAAGCAAAAATGTTTGGTAAATACCTCATAAGAAGGTGTTAAAGCCAATTAACTAAAGGAAATAAATAAATGCATGAGTTAAATAAGTAGTGGTCTAGAAATAAGGTATTTAAGGAATGTAAAAATATAATAGCCAATTCGCAGTAGTCTGTACCTTTTTCGACTGGTTTTCTCAGTAATGCATAGAAACCTAAATATGGAAAACACAGAATCATTGGGGTTGATTTATTTAAAGAGGAACTAAAGGCAAAACTTTTATTTTTTAGTTTTGGATAGAGTGGAGAGGAATTAGAACCCATGTCAAGATTTTATTGTTGTCTGTGCTCCCGTTTGGGAGTTTCACCCTCTCTATTTGTCCTGTTTACTGTTGTCATTGAGAGCGAAAGTAAAAGAAAATCCCAAATTTTGGATTGTCCCCAGAGATGTAATAGAGGAGAAATCTTTCAATGGGGACACTAGTTGTGGTGACCTGGGGATGCTCAATGGATTCTTTTAATTTGCAGGTATTTCCTCTCACTTCTGGTTTTGGCTATGTGACAGGAAGTGAAGGGAAATCTCCACAATGACAATTTTTTCTTGGTGATGAAAGGGTAATTATATACATATGTGTATGATTTTTTATGCTATTTTCATTCAATATTTGACATTGATAACAATATTTTGTGTTTACTTAATTTATTTTAGTTGTTTTTGATACACCACGTGTATCCCGTAAAAGCAGCTTCCTTTTGACTGGTATTCCAGTCACCCTTTTCCTTTATGTATTAATACATCTGCTGCAGGGACCGCACGGAGCTAGTGATATTTCTATGGTTTAAACCATTTTACCTCTTTATTAGCAATAAAAACTGACAGATGTTCTAATCTTTCTCCACTGTATCCATTCCACTGGATATTGCATCATGAGCTAAAATACCAAATGGTTTCATGAGATAAATACCTCACATTTTGAGGAAAGAACAAATGCTTCTTTTTGTAGCTTTTTTTGTGAATTGCAAAAAAATTTAGAAAAATGCTATGAGCTATTTTATCTCAGATTTTGAAGCGGAAAATAACTCTTTGTGAATTGAGCCCATTATGAGCAGATGTGATTGGAACAAATGAATGATTCCCTGAGAAAATTGCTTGATTCTTGCATACATTTTCAAAGGTTTTTTAAAAACATGTACAATACATCTGGTTTGCGTTATCATAGTCATAGCGAACAAAAACATTCTGTAATCTATGGCCAGCCTTAGTTGAGTTTAGGCTTTTTTAAGCACAGCATGTACATTACAGCTATGAGTAATAGTCAACAGACCAACGTCATTGTCACAAGCAGCATAAAACTGTTACCAGTTTGGAGAATTTCTAAGACCTGGGCAACTGTAACTGAATGGAATGAATACTCAGTGTCTAGACTCAAACCTGTCCTTCCAACCCCATGTCCAATCGTTGGCAAACTCATGCAGGCTCCACCTCCGCAGCATCTCCAAAATACGTACGTTCCTAACCCCAGACACTACTAAACTCGTTCACTCCCTCATTATTTCATGTTTGGACTACTGCAACTCCCTTCTCACCAGCCTACCTCATCACAGACTATCCCCGCTTCAGTCTATTCTGAACTCAGCGGCCAGACTCATCCACCTTACCAACCGCTCCTCTACTGCCACCCCCCTCTGTCATTCCCTCCACTGGTTCCCGATCGTCCAATGCATTAAATTCAAACTACTAACACTGACATACAAAGCCATTCATAATGCTGCCCCAAACTACCTCACCGACCTGATACCCAAATACCACCCAACCCGTAATCTTCGCTCCTCACAAGACCTCCTACTTTCTAGCTCCCTGGTCTCCACCTCCCACGCCCGACTGCAGGACTTCTCCAGGACTTCCCCCATCCTCTGGAACTCACTACCCCAATCCATCAGACTGTCACCTACCCTCCTCACCTTTAGGCGCACCCTGAAAACCCATCTCTTCAGGGAAGCCTACTCCACCCTCACCTAACAGCCGATCTCCACTCCTCCTACCACTGCATCCCCCACAGCCACTTCTCCTGTACCACTTTCCCCTCCCTCCTAGATTGTAAGCTCCAAGGAGCAGGGCCCTCGAACCCCTCGTGTATTGTATTGTTACTGTATTGTCTCATGTACTGTCCCCCACTATAATGTACAGCGCTGAGCAAACCTTTCTGGCGCTATATAAATACTGTATAATAATAATAATTAGTGGAAGGTGTTGATTTACCCAGGTTCAGAGACTATGAAAAGCCTGGACTTTTGCGGGCCATAGACAGTTTGAAAATCGGCCGATTTTTACACTGTTAGTGGGTTAATTGGTCGGCCGGTTTTCAGGTTTTTTTTCCTATTTGGAAAAACGGCCGATTTGGCCATCATTGCCGGGAAAAAATCTGCACATGAGCCGTGACCTGCAAGGGACAGAAGTTTGGCTGTTATATGGGGTGAACTTTATGATTTATTCGGGCAGTTTTTTAAATCGTTGGTGGTAACGTCGGCTTAACGAACGACCGATTTTTGTTTATCGTTCAAAAAAATCGGCCGATCTTCGACCCGTCTATGGCCTGCATTAGTCTGGGATTCATGCAAGGAAGTATGAGATTTACTGTGTCACTGTGTGACACTCTCATGTCTCAGCCCCCAAGTACTGTATATCCTACTGGTGAATGTTGCTGAAATGACAAGCCACCAAAACAAAGTACTGAATCACAAGTACAAACTCATTCTGTTAACAGGCAAAGGTCAGGGTTGGCAATGATCAGTGCTAAAATGATGTTCAAGGCTGCGATCAAAGAGAAGAACATCAAGGTTAGGGAGCAGAACCACAAGGCAGAAGCCAAAACTCTGAAATAAAGAGCTGAAACCCAGACACAGAATTAATAGGATACAGAGGTTAGGTTGCAGTACATTCTGAGTGAAGGCAGTGTCATTACTGTATATACATTCAGAAATTATTTAAACAAAATACAGTAGAGGAGAGAATAGAGAAACACAGTAAGGCATAGGTGCAGACTTGTAGTCAATAGGAAAATACCAGAGTACAGTGATATGAAAAAAGCATATACTGTAAAGACTCCAGTCATCAGATCAAACACCATGACTTTCTTTACAGTTATAAGTGTAAGAAATAACAAAGATGCAACAAAAGGGAGACCATTTTATAAAGCAGAGGATACCACAGACCAGCCATAACCTCCTCAATAGTCCAGAGAGCCCAGCAAAATTGCTAAATGTACCCAAAGCAAAATATCTGTTTAATGGACTACTACTGACCAAAATCAATATCCTTGTATTGAATTCTAATATAACAATTTATACAAAAACTCTAACAAAGCTGTTTCCCCCAAAAGTTTATTTGTACAAAAGGTTAAAACACTCTAGGCTCTAACAAACTGGGCCCTCTGATCCCTCCTGTATTAATTTGTATTGCAATTGTACTGTCTGCCCTTATGTTGCAAAGTGCTGCGTAAACTGTTGGCAGTATATACAGTATATCCTGTATTATAATAATAATAACACTATGGTTAATGTACAGCATATTAGACTGCTAAATGCTGAAGACAAACACTCACTTTATTAGGTACACCTTGCTAGTGCCAAGAAAATATCCCCCACACCATTACACCACCACCACCAACCTGAACCATTGATGCAAGGCAGGATGGATCCATGCTTTCATGTTGTTTATGCCATATTTTGACCCTACCATCTGAATGTCACAGAAACCAGTCTGCCCATTCTCCTCTGACCTCTAACATCAACAAGGCATTTTCATCCACACAATTGCAGCTCACTGGATATTTTCTGTAAATCCTGGAGATGGTTGTACGTGAAAATCCCAGTAGATCAGCAGTTTTTTAAATACTCAGACCGAACGTCTGGCACCAACAACCATGCCACATGCAAAGTCACTTAAATCCCCTTTCTTCCCCATTCTGATGCTCGGTTTGAACTTCAGCAAGTCATCTTCACCATGCCTACATGCCTAAATGCATTGAGTTGCTGCCATTTGATTGGCTGATTAGCAATTTGTGTTACTAAGCAATTGATCAGGTGTGTCTAATAAAGGGGCCCGGTTAGTGTATGTTTTAACCATTATATACATTTATAACACATTCATATGAAAAATAGTAGCTGCTTATAAGTAGCAAAAATGGGTACCCTGAAAGCTCAAAGTCTACACATTTCTGGTGTTAAATAAATAATAATTACACTAGATATACACCCTGTGGCTGAAGGTCAGCTTGAATTTGTCTGGAAGTTGATCAAGGTTCTTTATCCACCATTTGAACAATCTTTAGTCAGAATCTTTGATTTTTTTTCTCTTTCATCCACGTCCAAAGATATTAACTACAGTACAGTACCATGGGCTGTAAACTTCTTGACAATGTTGTGCACAGTGGACACAGGAATATTAGGATAAGAAGTGCACTGACTGATCTAAGGAGATCCTGTGAAATCTGCTGTGTGGAAGAGCCCTGTTATCCCAGAAAAAATGTTAAGAAAACAATGCATATTTATTTAACCTGCAAAAATATGTGCAGTTATTTGTTTGACAGTGAACTTCGCCTTTATTTATTCTATGTATTTAAAAAAAATAAATGTAATGATGTTTTGATGATTAGAGTTGCATTCATTTGTGACATATAGTTTATCTCTGCCCTACAGTTCTTTCTACTCCTTATAGGCATTTCACTTTCGATAAGACTGGTGGCCTGTGTAGTTAGCCTAGTGGAATATATAGGATTGATTTTTATGCTAATTGTGTATGTGGTTATATGATCCTATTCCCTTTTCTGCTTTCTTTTTCCCTACTCTTATCCTAATTATTGTCCTAGAGAATAACCTTTTTTAGGGTTTCTTTTCAGTAAAATGCAAAACCTCAACATTGGACATGACCCTGGTGACTCCTTTAGAAACACAAATCGAAATAGAAGAGAATCATGCTGGGCATGCCTGATTTATTGCCATTAAAATTCAGTATATAGTTGACAACTATTTTTAGTTGTATAATTTGGTGAAAAAATCAAACACCAGCATGGATGACTTTGCAAACCTAATAAGCATTTGTACAGTACACATACAGTGTGCTGTAACTCCTTTAGTACTTTGAATATATATTTTAACTCTTAGACTATGAAAGATAAAGTAAGACTGGGAAAAAGAATATGTTATCAGTATATGATTCAAGATTTAATAATCTGTTCACTTTAAATATGTACTGAAGTAAAGGTTTACCCCAACATTGTGAGATACTATAAAGTGTACTCTAAGTTCTATTCTTTTATGTCCCAGGAATGTGTCTGTTTCTGAAGGCGACACAACAATCTGAGCTCAGTCTAGTCTGATTAATGTGTCTCTGCTAATTGTCTGTAAAGTGGCAGTTTTAAGTCTGTTTGTAACCAAGCCATTGTAAAGGAACTGGCTGTGCATGTGAAAGAGGGGATTAGGGGTGAAAGTGGAACAGAGGTTCTCTCTGAAACAGGGTGCCCTCCTCAAGGGTCACAAGTAACACCCCTTTCTTTCAGGTAACTTTACTATGCTCTGATAAATCCCAAAGGCCACTTTTTTTTAAGCCATTCCCCTCTCTTCAGCTTTTGGTTCTTTTAATGTGACTTTGACTATTTCCCATGGCTGTTAAGGCTATTACTGAAGTTTATATAGTAGGCCTTGTGGCAAATAAACAGTCTCTGTTCCCTTTTGCATGCTACAGCCCATGACAACAATAGGCATATTCTACTTAAATGCTGCACAAAATGACCATTTACATCAGTGCCTAGTGAAGTCATATTTTATGGCACGCAATGATGACTAGCAGAAAACACAATATGCCAAAAGGGTTTTTTTACATCATTATATAAACACTTAAGGTGCAGGACATCATTTATCAAGTTGCCAGAAATAAGAACTATTTGTGTTGCTCAATAATAACCAGCCAGTTTCTTCTTTTCATTTTGCAGCTATTCCTCTTGCTTGTAGAATTTAATGTAATGGATTGCTGTTATGAAACAGACATTTCTCATATTGGATATTGTGGGCATTTGTTTAAAATACCACCAGTATAGACCTATGTATATTATAAACTGACATCCCATAGGCATTAATTGACTGTCAAATGAATAACTGACCTCTTCAAGCTGATATACTAAAGGAGTTGAAAATGTTCATATAATAAATTGTGCAAAAATTCACTTCACCTATCCAATCATGTAAAATGTAAATCCCCTTTACTTATTTCTTCTGCATGTGATTGGATTACTGAAGTGAATATTTACACAATTTACTGTGTGAACATTCCCAACTCCTTAATTAAACCAGCCTCATTAGGTCAGATAAAGCTTTTATGATTACATTGAAATTATTTCTTCCAAGCTAAAAGATATGGCATTGCTAGTACATTCTATTATCAATTGACCAATAAATGTATAAAAGAGATATGAATGTAATTTACTAACACTTAAGAAGCTTATATTGACCACATTTATATAATTATTTTATTGTTAGGCATCATTTTTGTTTAATTACTCTATTAAAGGCAATGTATCCTTTTTATATGTTCTAGTTTTTGTTATGTTGAGGACAGCAGGTGCAACTACAGGCTCATTTTCACTTGCTTAATAGGTTCATCTTAAAAAGGACCTTACGTCGCTGCAGGTACCCAGATCATTTGCCATAATCTGCAAGTATGTACAGCATACTTGTACCTTATGGCAGACTTACAACCACTTTGGCCTCATCCATGTGGTGTCAGTACTATAAGCTTGGTAGCAGACAAGTAAAGCAGTGTTTGGTACAATATAATTCAATGTCTTTTGACTTATTTGTCCATTCACCTCTTACCACCCCCACCCCTGCATTGTGCAGACAGGGTCAAATAAAGCTCAAATCAGAAAGAGTCTGAAAGAAAACAGCTCTCTTTAAAAAAAAACTAGATGACACCAGTATCATGAATGCAACCTGTATAAGATGTTTATTTGTAATAAAATATTAATTAGGAAAAAGAAAATATGTAAAACATCAGTTTTTTAAAAAAAAATTGTAAACTTTACAAATAAAAAACCCAAAACCATTATAGTCTCCCTTTAAAGGACCTGGCTAGGAGGCGGTCATCAGCCTCTCCCCATTCTAAAATAATTGACAATGTAAATCAGTGTTCACTACTTTACACAAAAACATATTATTAACAAGTAAAATATGGAAAATAAAGTTTATCCTTTTACTTTTGATATGTGATTCGTAAGAATAAAATAAGTATCTACTTATCTCTGCATTTTCTAACTTAACTTGGCTCATAACATTTTATAGGGCTTGCATATTATAGAATGTCTAGTAGGTATGAACAAAATTGAGAGTTTAAATTGCCATTTAATGGTGCAATGGGATTCAAATGGCTACTGAGGTTTACAGACACAGCTTTCAACTATCCTGTAGCTGTTTTGTGCCAAAAACAGACCCTTATTAGCCTTATTATTATATGCTTTTTCACAGAAAGAAAAAAATAAATAAATTTAAAAGTAGTAAAGTGGCTAGTAGGGATGAGCGAAATCAAGAGTTTAAATTGCCATTTAATGGTGCAATGAGATTCAAATGGCTACTGAGGTTTACAGACACAGCTTTCAACTATGCTGTAGCTGTTTTTGGTCCAAAATAGACCCTTATTAGCCTTTTTATTGTATGCTTTTTCACAGAAAGCAAAAAAAATAAAATTAAAAAGGTAAAAGAAAAAATTTAATAACAGCATACAAATTAAAAAAAACTGAAAATTTAAACAAATTCAAAGAACACTAAATATCTTCCTATAAAAACCTCACTTTCTAGATAAAGAAAAAAATAGTGTGAAGTCTGTAAAACTGCAGGAAAATCAACTTTGCCTAAACAAACTCAACTCTGCCTGATCAAATGATCTGCCTGTCAAAGAGTTCTTTCTACCAAGCTATACAGAATGCACCCTGTAGGACACCACATCCATGTTTGCCTTTTATAAATGAAATATTGCAGCGCCTATTTTGCATAAGCTACATGTCATCCTTTCAAAACTGTAAAAGAATACCTACAGTTTTGCACTTTTGCACTTTCATTGCACGGTCTTTTTTGAAGGGTATTGTAAGCTCTAACTCTTAGGTTTTGAGACACCGAATAACAGTTGAGTTTGCCATGATATGGCAGGAAGTAAGATCAGCTGTGCTTAAACATTTTGCCTCACCACCAGAACTCACTGGGCACCTTGCTGTAAACAAGAGTTGCCTACTTGTACATTGTAAAAGGTTGTGAAAATGCTTACCGTCACCCCCTTGGGAAGCCGTAACTGGTCCTACTTCCAACAGCAGACTATTGATAGCCAAACACTCCCCCTCTCCCTTACCCTATGTGTAAACTGCTAAAACTGCAAAGGGAGTTAAAACTGCAATATACAGTACGTAATAATTTTCCTAAATACATTCAAAGTACATATTAACCCTAGCTTATTGACATTAGGTTTGCTGTGTATCCCGTGTGGTTCACTTCTTTCCGAATCAAAATTCGGACTAAATTTTTGTTATTCAGAGATTCGGATGTATCCAAATTTCTGAATTACAGTTGTAATAAATTTAAATGAATCCGAAATAACCAAACAAAATTTCTTCTGAAAATCTAATTGAGTTCAAAACAAATTCAAAATCAAATTAGAAAACAAATTCAAATCGAAACCATAGACATTTTGCTGAAAATTGCGGATTTCCCTTAAAGACTGTGTATTAGAGTATAGCCATTGTCTGATATTTGATTTTAGAAAAGAATAGAATACAATAAAACAGAATAGAAAATAAAAATACAATACAAAATAAAGGAATAGAATAGAAAGAATACAGCTGTCTTTCAAAATTTGAATTTTTAATTCAAATTTCAAATAGATTAGAACAAAAATAGAGAGAATATAGCCGTCTTCCAGCATTCAATTTTTAAAAAGAATAGAAGAGAATAGAATAAATACTACTTTTAAATAGGGGCAGTCTCCACATGAACAATAAAAACAAATATTACACATTGGGATAAACATCCCACACTGATTGGATAATGAGGTCAAGTTGACACAAGACTAATCTCATCCTGCTGAACATGGCTCTCAGTTAAGCTAGCCGCCCATCCCTCAGGAAGACATGCCAAAGCTCTCGAGAAATGCAATTAAAAAGACCTATCTGTGAGAGAGTGCGGAGGTCGAGGGAAGAGCGGGGGAGAGGCGGATGGAGCTCCAGGTAGACGCTGCAAGGAGGCAGCGGTAAATTCCATCAGGCGCGGCGGGCGGCCTGGAGCCAGAAGGACGTGGAAGGAACCACGTGACTGGCCGCTAAGGAGCTCTGGAAGGGGGAGAAGTCGGCTGGCGTTCCTAGGTGGAGGAGGACGCCAGTTCTCTCCTAAACAGTACGGGACTCGTGTAAGTGCCACTGGCCATAGAAGACCAGGGAAGAAGCGGACCCAGAGGGGGAAATCTGCCCCTATAATCCACCTCCTGCTTAAATCCCTCACATTCCTTCCCCAATCACCATGTAAAGAATGGTGGAACTTTGAGACACAGACCCCAGAAGGAAAAGCGAGTTCTGGCGGGTATAAAGAAAGAAGACAACAGGAGGGTGAGTGAGCGTGGCAAAGCTAATTGCATTTTTTTGCATTATATTCAAAGAACTGAATTGTAACATGAGAGTAGAGGAGATCACCCAGGGGGCCTAAAAGGAGAAGAGGAGAGAAGTACTATAGGATAAGGGGGATATAGCAGGGGCGGACTGACCATTGGGAAACTCGGGCACTGCCCGAGGGCCCGGGGTCAGTAGGGGGCCCCATGAGATGCCCCTGGTACCTTTTTCATAGGCTTTCATAGGCTTTTTTGAGTTTGGGCAAGGACACAGGGGCCCCATGATGGTGATGGTGAACTATGCCTGGGCAGGGCGAAACCAGAGGAAACTCTGGTGGAGGCCCGCAGCGGTCCTGACGTGCAAATCGGTCGTCCGACCTGGGTATAGGGGCCCCATGAGTTGTCAGTCCGCCCCTGAGATATAGACTCTGGTAGAGAGGGGGGTTTAAAGTGACGAACAGGACAATAAAAGAAGAGAAATCCCCGCACCCACTCCGCACCCTCCCCAGAATTTGGATAAGAGAACTATATTGTTGAGTGATATGAAAAATAAAGTGGCCAGAGGAAGAGGGCCCAAGGGTTCCCTAACAGATTACAATTAAAAAATATATACCCCCACAGAGGAATTTGACCCCAGAAAGACAAGGAATAAGTGAAAGAAGTGAATTGGAAATCAGTGTGGAAGATAGCCCTGGATTATCCTTGGGAATGGCTAATAGTGGACAACAAATAAAGGAAAGAACGGATACGGGAGAACAAGAAAATGACCAACAGATGCCAAATAAAAAAGAAATAGCAGATATGTTTAAAGGACTTGAAAAATCAATAAAACAGGAGATAGCGATAATACAGAAAGATCTGGGGCAAATGCTATCAAGGATGGAAGAGACGGAGGGGAAAGCGAATAAAAATGCCCAAAATATTTTGAAGTTCGAAAAAAAGATGATAGAAATGAGAAGAGAACATAGAAAGCTGCTATATAAAATGGAGGATCAAGAAAATCGAGATAGGAGAGGTAATCTCAGGATAAGGGGAATACCAGAGATTTCACATGGAGAAGATCTAACGGGTATAATATGTAAAATTTTGAATATCATAAGAAACAGATCTGCATCAGAGACTCTTAATTTGGACGGAGTATATAGAATAGTAAGGCCCCAAGCTGAAAAGAGTAAAGAAAAATCGAGAGATGTAATTGTGAAATTCCATAATTATAAGGATAAAGAAGAAATATGGAAGAAGAGCAAAGGGAGAACACTTATTAAATGTGGAGAAATAAATATTCAGATTTTTGCTGATTTATCTGCAGAGACATTGATAAGAAAGAGATCTTTGAAACTATTGTTGGAGCAGATGAGGAAACAAAATGTACAGTACAGATGGGGCTTCCCGGCATGTTTAATCGGTTGGAAAAATGGGAGTACAGCAAGATTGAGATTTCCTGAAGAAATGAGAGACTTTTGTGAGAGACTTGGTTTGCAGAGAACTGAGATACCTGGGTGGGAGGATGAGGAAGGAGAGATAGGGGCAATTGGAAAGGAGGAATGGCAGGTAGTTTGAAGGAAAAATAGGGAGTAGAGAGGGGAGGGAGAGGGGAAAGAGAATTTTTTTTCCCTTTGCTGCCATTTCCATCACCCCCATATTTTGCTCTACTATTTTGCTTCCCTTGGGGTTTTTCCTCTAACTCATGTACAACTAGATGGGTCGTTGGAGAGGTTTTTGGTTTTTTTTCCCTCTCCTCTTTTTCTTTAGAAATGGAGAATGGTAGGATATGGAGAGGGATGGGTGGCTGGTGAATCGTTCATGTTCGGAGCACCACCTTAAAATTGAATCTAAAGTGGGATTAGGACCACAAATGATTTGCAGGCAAAAAGATAGCCTAAGGGTTGGGGAGGGGGAGGGGAGGGAGGTGGAAATGAGGGGAGGAGGGAGGGATAAAGGTGATACTCAGCTTAAGGAAAGGAGACAGAAGATGTAGGAAGAATCCTAGGGAAAGAAAGAATGGAAAAATATATAGTAATGGAAGAGGTTAACTTTATGACTTATAATGTTAAAGGGTTAAATAGCCCAGAGAAAAGATTTAAGATACTTAGAGAGATACAAAAAAGATTTATTGCGGTAGTGTTTATATAAGAAACCCACTTAATACAAGAAATAAGTGTAAAATTGTATACTAAGTATTATCCACTATGGTATTATGCAGACTCCCCAACTAAACGTGCTAAAGAGGTAGCAATTGGGTTTGCAAAAAATATAAGGTTTTGTTTGGAAGAAAAAATGGAGGATCCGGAGGGGAGATTTTTATTTTTAAAGGGGAAATTGCAAGAGGTAGAATGTACATTGGCAAATATAAACTACCCTAATAGAAAACCGGAGGTCTATTTAAAGAACATATTGAAGAAGCTATTGGATTTTAAAAAAAGGCAAATTAATTGTGGCAGGAGATTTTAATTGTTGCATGGAACCGCAGATGGATATGACGTCACGTGCTGAGAGAGGGGAACAAATATTTGAAAGTACTAAGGAAAACAATACAACAGTGTCCGTTTGGTAGATAGCTGGAGAATCAAAAATTTAGATAGAGATTATACATTTTATTCTCATGCACATGAGACGTATTCAAGATTGGATTTTATATTGCTGGATCACAGACTCATTGGGGTTTATTTACTAAAGCTGGAGAGTCCAAAATCAGACTCCCTTCTGCATAGAAACCAATCAGCTTCCAGGTTTCATTGCCGAAGCTTCATTGAACAAGCTGAGGTTAGAAGCTGATTGGTTTCTATGCAGAAGGGAGTCTGATTTTGGACTCTCCAGCTTTAGTAAATAAACCCCATTGAGTCTTTAGTGAAGGCAAAGATAGAAGTGATAATGTTATTGAACCATGCACCTTTCACAATGAGATTGATATGGGGAAAAGAACATAAGAACACATGGAGATTGAATGAGACACTTCTTCAGGATCATGAGACGGAGGAGATAATTAAAAAAGCGATAGAACAAAATTTTGAAAGAAATGAGACTGAGGAGGTGTCTGTAGCGACTGTGTGGGAAGCCCATAAGGCCTATATTAGAGGAATCTTAATAGCAATAGGGGTGAAAAAAAAGGAAAGGAATGACAGAATTAACATGCTTCTTAGAGAATTGTCGGAATTAGAACAGGTACATAAAAAGAAAATAACAAAACAGACTAAACAGAAGGTTATAGAAAAACGAGAAGAACTAAATAATTTAATGGAAGAGGAAAAGAGGAGAGTATTTAATAAGATGATTAGCGAGAGATATTGATGAGGAGATAGACCTGGAAAGTATTTGAGGAGAGCTCAAAAAAAAAAGAAAGGTAAGAACTATATAGAGAAAATAATAGATAATTAAGGAGAATTAAAATATTCTACCAAAAATATAGCAGAAGTGTTTAAAGAGTATTATAGCAAATTATATAATATTAATCCTCAATGGTCCATAAGAGAAGTAAAAAAAAGGAGGAGGAGAGAAGTAAAAAAAAGACAGACATACTTAAAAGAGGCGGAGCTACTGAAATTGAGAGAAGAGCAGTTAATTTCCCTGGAGAGACAAATATCAGAAGATGAAATCCAAAGGGCATTGGAGAGCACAAAGGCAGGGAGAAGTCCAGGACCGGATGGATATACCGTGAGATATTATAAAAAATGTAAAGATCAATTAATACCTAAATTGAGTGTATATATGAATGCACTGGGAGGGGAGATGGAGATAAAAGAATAATCCCTACAAGCTCATATAACAATAATACCCAAAGAAGGGAAAGATAGTACACAGTGTTCTAGTTATAGACCAATATCCCTATTAAATATAGACACTAAACTATATGCAAAAGTGCTAGCAAATAGGTTAAAAGACTTAATGCCGGAGTGGATTCATATAGACCAGGTGGGGCTTTTCCCTGGGAGAGAGGGTAGGGACAATGGATTAAGATCATTGTTGCTTATACAAAAAAGTAAGAGAGAAAAATCTCCTGTTGTGTTAATGTCGGTAGATGCTGAGAAAGCATTTGACAGATTAAATTGGGCTTATATGTTAGATACATTGAAAGTTCTGCGAGTGGGTCCTAGAATGAGAAAATGGATAGAGAAATTGTATAGTAAACCAACGGCAGCAATAAAGGTTAATGGGGAAATATCAGAGAACTTTAAGATGTATAATGGGACCCTGCAGGGATGTCCATTGTCACCTTTGCGGTTTGTCCTGTCCTTAGAATCCCTTTTGGCAAAAATAAGGAAAAACAGATGTTAGGGGAATTTACGTAGGAGAGACAGAGCATAAAGTAGCGGCATATGCTGTTCTATATAGGTAACACAAGGATAACATTACCCAATTTAATGAAGGCACTGAAGGAGTATGGGGAGCGGTCTAATTTAAAAATCAATCCAACTAAAACAGAAATCTTGAACATAAATCTTCCAAGTAGAGAGAGAGAGGCTTTACAAAAGGAATTCTCGTGGAAGGAAAATACTAAAATAATAGGAATAAAGTTAACAACATCCCTAAAGAATCTATATAAGATAAACTATATTCCATTATTAAATGATATCAAAGAAGAAATGAAAAAATGTGGGATAGGTGGTATATCTTGGCTAGGAAGAATAAACTTAATTAAAATGGTAATTGGTCCAAAAATTTTATATAAATTTCAGATGATTCCAATAAAGCTTCCAGAACAGTATTTTAGGATAATGAAAAAAATTATGATAAAGTTTATATGGAGGAATAGAAAACCTAGAATAAGTTATGAAGTTCCAACTAGAGATAAAAAAAATGGGGGATTAGGTGTTCCTGATTTTAAAAGATATTATAACTTAATATTATAACTTATTAAGTTATTAATAGCACACATTTTTGATTGGATACACAATGCACAGGGGAAAAGTTGGATAAATATTGAAAACATTAAAGTACATTTGAGTAAGATAATATGGTTACCACCTCACTGTCGTGGAATGATAGCTAGCACAAGTATACTCACAATGGTTATGAGGGTTTGGGACACAATACAAACAGATGGGGTGGGAATTTAACTCAATGTTAATGCCTATTGTAAACACAGATTTCTTCCAGCAGGGGAATGAAAAGATTGCAGGGACATGGATAAGAAAGGTAGATGCACAATTAAGAGATCTAATGAATGGTGAGGAAATATGCCCCTTGGGGGAAATGAAAAAGAAGGAGTTGTTTATTAACGTAGATGAGTGGCGATATTTACAAATGAAACATTTTATAGAAAAGTTCCCGAAGCCCCTAAGGAAGAAAGAAAAGATTTATAAGTTAACACACGGTAATATAAGTATGAAAGATGTGGAGATGAATTATAAATGTTTGGCGAGGTGGTATATGACACCAAATATAGTAAACAAACAAAATAGAGATAAATCACCTTTATGTTGGAGGGGATGTGGGGAACAGGGTACGGTAGGTCACATTTGGTGGGAATGTTATAAAATTCAAAAATATTGGGAAGAAATAATCCAGCAGATACAAGAAATAACGGGGATAAAAATATTAAAGGACCCAGGGATATGTCTTTTGCATGCAACAGAATTAACAGTAGAAAAATATAGACACTCTGGGTTATTGCACTATATGAACGCAGCGAAATGTTTAATTCCTAAATTCTGGATGGAAAAGGGAGTACCAAATATAATGGGCTGGATTAAGAGAGTAGATCAGATATATAGAATGGAGGAATTATACCATTTAGATGAAGATAAAATGGAAGGCTTCCGTGAGAAGTGGAAAAAAGTGGGAGGAGTTTAAGGTTACATTAATTGAAAGTATATAGAAAACCTTAGGGCTCCAAAAGAGAGAGGATAGATGCTGAGTGGGGGGGAGGGGGAGGGAAGGGGAGAAAGAGAAGATATGGATTGGGAGAGGGTGGGGGAGGGGGAAGTTTTGTATTTTTGTATTTTGGGTGAAATATTTGAATAAGTGATATTGAATTTTTATATTGGAATGAAAGAGATTAAATGTAAAATTTAATAAAATATTAATAAAAAAAAGACTAATCTCATCCTGCATGATCGCAATTAATGGAACAAATAAACAACGGTAAACACATAACACCTTAATTAACAGATTACAGCAAGAGACCTTCACATCAGGTTGTTTTGAGCTGATTATATTAACATCTGCTCTGAGTCTAGGAGGGGGGGGTGGTGAAGCAGTCAATGCTGGTTTGGGCACAGAGGCCCCAAATCTGTATCCAGGTTTTTCCCAGTTCTCAGAATTTGTGTGTTTCGGGAGATATGGACTTAAATCCAGAGTAAAACTACTTCAAAGGTCCTCCCCAGGTACATACCTCCCAAAGAATAGGGCCCACTCAGATGCCAGAGCCCATGGGCAGTGGGCAAGAGGCTAGCCTGCAGTTCCCCCCAAAAGCCCCTGTCCCAGTTGGGTCTGTCACATGGACCATGCCTGAATAATATTGTTGTAACAGTCATTTGCATACTTCTTGGACAGGATGACAACACAGAATCAAAATCTGGGTACAGGGACAGAACATTTATTACCCAGTAACGGGAAAAACCTGAACAATGACCTTCATGCCAGGACCACCAGCTATTGGCATATTTTTTTTTAAATCAGGAGGTTTTTATATGAACAATTTGCAAACATTACAAATAAAACAAACACTTTCCCTTCCCTCACAACCCTTCTCCCATTTCAAACTCACATTCCAATACAAACCATAAAAATATAGTTTGCCAACATTTTTCATTTGTGCTTGTCTGCTTTCTGAACGCCAACATTAAATGATTATTATAAGTTACAGTGGGGCCTTGTGTATACCAGTAAACACAGCCAACAAGAGGAAAGTGAAACATCATCATATGAAAGAGAAAAAAAAACACAAGATAGGATATGCAAAACAGCTAGCTCACAGAAAGAGGGCAAGGAGACCTCAACCCCAGCCAGACACTCAGGGTGGAAATGACTAAAACTGAAGCAGACAAAATCTGGAGAGGCTACACATAGTAACCAATCAGTTTCCAACTTAAACATTGGAAGCTGAATGGTTGGCATGCACTGCAGTTTCAGCCTAAGTAAATTCTCCTCTCAGTGAATAATTGCCTAATAACTAGAAGTTAAGAGTTACAGTTCGCTTCAAATAGGGACGTATTTATAATCCATTTAGCTGTTCCCTGTGCCACTCTATGCATTCTGCAGTATCAATGTTACCCCCAAATTCTGTTCCCATCTCTCCATATAAGGAAGTTTGTCGTCAGTGGAGGACAGGATGCCATACACCTTGGGAATATAGCCCTTTTGTTTGTCAATTTCTTTACATAAATATTCCATAGGTGTGGTTGTACAGAGGTCTGCAACTCATTTCATTGATTGTATAAAATGTGCTATTTAAGCATATCAAAAGTGTTCGGTTGGAAGTAGGTTGTATATCTCCTTCAGGTATTACATAGACAACATTGCTCTATGGTCAGAGAAATTGGCTATATGAGACCGTTATTAGTCCACCATAAAAAGTTTTGGGGGGTGAGACCTTTGGTGAAGTCAGGATTCTCCATTAGAGGGGCTATAGGAGTGTCTGAACCTAAATTTGTGTTTCAAAGTTAGTCTATCCCACAATCCTAAGGAGAAGGAGAGGGTAGGGCAGAGAATCGGTGGTCAATCCCTCACCCAATTCCACAACAGGGGGTGTACAGGCTGAGTGGAGACTATAAATTATTCCAGCTGCATCCAAATTGGACACCTCAGTCTAGTATGAAAGGAGATCAGGGGGCCAATTGTGTGGCCTGGAAGTATCTAAGTAGATTAGGGACTCCCAGTACTCCCTGCAGCCTGAGAGTAAATAATGTCCTTCTGTTCACCCTAGGCCTCTTCTCACCCCAAACATAAAGCGATATTTTGCATTGGAATTTTTTAAGGTCCAAGATGTTTGAACACCTCCACAACATGTGTAGGAGCATTATATTCTTTATACTTTAGCAGGGATTTAAGGGTCACTCATAATTATTCATACAATGAAGCCTGCCATTCAGTAACATAATTTGCATCAATTCTTTTTTGGCTAGATAGCAGGATACAGTAGTACCACACTAACGTGCTTCGCCTGAAGCCTTACTCATAGCATTCTATGCGGAAGACTTCAGTCAAAGCGTGTTACTACTATATGCTGCCATGTAGCCAATAAAGAATTTATGCAATGAATGTTAACAAGTGGCTGGCTTCATTCTATGAGAGGATTATTGCTACATTCCAAAGACATTCCGGCCAGAGCAGCTGTTCCCAATCTCCCAGGTAAATTGCAGTAGAACGTGTTTTCTTTGTTGGACTGTGTTTGTTGCCATATTACATCCCTCATAATTTAGCAAACATTTTAGGGTCACTCACAGTTTAGACATGAGAATTAAAGTCTGATGCTCTTGACTACCTGACAAAGGGCTCACTTTCAATGCCTAAAACACTGACATTTGGGAGGTGATTGCTAACAAAAGAGTTTGAGTGGGTTTATCCCATGGTGAAGGAGAATTGTGCGGAAATCAATTTGTCCAACAGGGTATAAGGAGAAGGAATAAAACTAACCAGAAAGGGTTTACTTGCCATTAGTATTGCAAGGCTTATTGTGTGCTCTCAACTGTACCACCAGGGGAGAGTGATTGGAAAGACCTCTCGGAGAACAAAATACATTTGTAATAAAAGGTAAAATAAAATCATTACCAAGAGCTAAGCCTATTCGCAATATACAGTATATGCAGTGCTCACCCCTTTTGAAAAGTAATATTTTAATCAATATCTCAATGAACACAAGAACAATTTCCAAAATTTTTACATAACTGAGTTTTATGTAACATTTATTTAGCTCTTAGCATGAAAGTAAGGTTAATAAAAATTAGATTATGGGTGGAAGGAGGGTGGAAGATGTAGTGATGAGGAGACTATCGGTGGCCTGGGAGGGGTCCCCTAGGCCTGGCTCAGGAGGGTCCATTCAGCAGTACGGCATTAACAGGGTCAAGCCCTGGGAGCAGTGAGGACAGAGTGAGTACATCAGCACACCCAGGGAACAAGGGAGAGATTGCCACATGTAGCAAGTTTTCAAAGGACAGCGCTGTGCTTAACCGCTTAAGGACCGTCCTACAGCAGATATACTGATACAGGGAGGCACCTGTGTGAAGAATTCTTCAATTATTCTAGGTACACTTGCACACAGGTTTTGAAGGAACTTGGTAGGAACCTTCACCATGCTTCACTGTTGCTTGCAGACATTCATTATTGTACCACTCTCCAGCCCTTTGTGCACAAACTGCCTTATACTACAGCTAAATATTTAAAATTTTGACTTATCAATCCAGAGCACCTGCTGCCATTTTTCTGCACTCCAGTTCTTATGTTTTTATGTATAGTTGATGGGGAAATTGTATATTTTATATTTCCTTATTCTTGTTGGCTCACAATATCTAATAAGGAGACAAAGATGGTCACTTTAGATGACTCACGCTAAAGGAATGTTACTGAAAACTGACCAAGTCCTTAAAGCAGCGGTTCTCAACCTGGGGGTCGCGACCCCTTTGGGGGTCGAACGACACTTTCCCAGGGGTCGCCTAAGACCATCGGAAAACACATATTTCCGATGGCCTTAGGAACCGAGACACCGCTCCCCTATCCGTCTCCAGGTGTGGGCGGGATGACATGCCGTCCCTGTCATCTGGACACACCCCCGGGATCCATCCTTCCTCGTCGGTGATTGGCCGCCGGAACTGTAGCTCAGGAGAGGCACACAGGCGGCCAATCACCGGCGAGGAGGTGGAGCTTGGAAAGGAGGAGCCGAGCGGCACCGCGAAGATCGAGCGAGTGAAGAGGAGGAGAGCGGCCGGAGAAGGAAGACATCTGACCGGTAAGTGTCTGTACCATGGGAGAGGGAGGGAGGGAGCGAGCGAGCCCAGGCTGGAGCAGGGGTCAGCAAGGTAAGTATCATTGGTGTCAGTGGGAGGAATAGTGCCCAATCATTGGTGTCACTAATACTAATGATGGGGCACTATTCCTCCCCCCACTGACACCAACGATGGGGCACTATTCCTCCCACTGACACCAACGATGGGGCACTATACTTCCTACTGATACTAACGATGGGGCACTATACTTCCCACTGACACCAATGATGGGGCACTATTCCTCCCACTGATACCAATAATGGGGCACTATTCCTCCCACTGACACCAATGATGGGGCACTATTCCTCCCACTGATACCAATGATGGGACACTTTTCCTCCCACTGACACCAGTGATGGGACACTATTCCTCCCACTGACACCAGTGATGGGGCACTATTCCTCCCACTGACACCAATGATGGGGCACTATTCCCCCCCACTGACACCAATGATGGGGCACTATTCCCCCCACTGACACCAATGATGGGGCACTATTCCCCCCACTGACACCAATGATGGGGCACTATTCCCCCCACTGACACCAATGATGGGGCACTATTCCCCCCACTGACACCAATGATGGGGCACTATTCCCCCCACTGACACCAATGATGGGGCACTATTCCCCCCACTGACACCAATGATGGGGCACTATTCCCCCCACTGACACCAATGATAGGGCACTATTCCCCCCACTGACACCTATGATGGGGCACTATTCCTCCCCCCACGGACACCAACGATGGGGCACTATTCCTCCCCCCACTGACACCAACAATGGGGCACTATTCCTCCCACTGACACCAACGATGGGGCACTATTCCTCCCACTGACACCAGCGATGGGACACTATTCCTCCCACTGACACCAGTGATGGGGCACTATTCCTCCCACTGACACCAATGATGGGGCACTATTCCCCCCACTGACACCAATGATGGGGCACTATTCCCCCCACTGACACCAATGATGGGGCACTATTCCCCCCACTGACACCAATGATGGGGCACTATTCCCCCCACTGACACCAATGATGGGGCACTATTCCCCCCACTGACACCAATGATGGGGCACTATTCCCCCCACTGACACCAATGATGGGGCACTATTCCCCCCACTGACACCAATGATGGGGCACTATTCCCCCCACTGACACCTATGATGGGGCACTATTCCTCCCCCCACGGACACCAACGATGGGGCACTATTCCTCCCCCCACTGACACCAACGATGGGGCACTATTCCTCCCACTGACACCAACGATAGGGCACTATTCCTCCCACTGATACCAACGATGGGGCACTATTCCTCCCACTGACACCAACGATGGGACACTATTCCTCCCCCTGACACCAACGATGGGGCACTATTCCTCCCACTGACACCAACGATGGGGCACTATTCCTCCCACTGACACCAACGATGGGGCACTATTCCTCCCACTGACACCAATGATGGGGCACTATACTTCCCACTGACACCAACGATGGGGCACTATACTTCCCACTGACACCAACGATGGGGCACTATTCCTCCCACTGACAGCAATGTTGGGGCACTATTGCTCTCCCTGATACCAATGATGGGGCACTATTCCTCCCACTGACACCAGTGATGGGGCACTATTCCTCCCACTGACACCAATGATGGGGCACTATTCCCCCCACTGACACCAATGATGGGGCACTATTCCCCCCACTGACACCAATGATGGGGCACTATTCCCCCCACTGACACCTATGATGGGGCACTATTCCTCCCCCCACTGACACCAATGATGGGGCACTATTCCTCCCCCCACTGACACCAACGATGGGGCACTATTCCTCCCACTGACACCAACGATGGGGCACTATTCCTCCCACTGATACCAACGATGGGGCACTATTCCTCCCACTGACACCAACGATGGGACACTATTCCTCCCCCTGACACCAACGATGGGGCACTATTCCTCCCACTGACACCAACGATGGGGCACTATTCCTCCCACTGACACCAACGATGGGGCACTATTCCTCCCACTGACACCAATGATGGGGCACTATACTTCCCACTGACACCAACGATGGGGCACTATACTTCCCACTGACACCAACGATGGGGCACTATTCCTCCCACTGACAGCAATGTTGGGGCACTATTCCTCCCACTGACACCAATGACGTGGCACTACTCCTCCCACTGCAAAATTACAGTTATGAAGTAGCAACGAAAATAATTTTATGGTTGGGGGTCACCACAACATGAGGAACTGTATTAAGGGGTCGTGGCATTAGAAAGGTTGAGAACCACTGCCTTAAAGGGTCATATTACTTGCAGTGGGGGGGCTGGACATTCCCTACACGCAAGTCCAGTATATAACACACAACCAGACTGGAAATATTTGTCTCGACCCAGAGCTTGCGTTAAGCATGCGTCTATTCTGATTACTAGCCACGCCATATATTGGAGGGACCCATGGTGGAAACATCATCTTTAGTTAAGTATTCTTGTTATATTTTATTTATCTGTATCTGTCATTACTTGTAATAAATGTTTTACTTATAAGTATTTGTGTGATCTCTTTTTGCAAATATCCCATTCAACCCCAAAACCCTAACAAAAAACAATAGGATATGAAAACAAGGCTAACGGTCTCAGCTATGCATGAAAACAGGCACTGGGGTGCAGAAAAATGGCAGAAGGGGTTCAGGACTGATGAGTCAAAATTTTAAATATTTGGCTGTAGCAAAAGTCAGTAAATTTGCCAAAGGGCTGGAGAGCTGTACAATAATGAGTGTCTTGCAGGCAACAGTAAAGCATGGTGGAGTTTCCTTGCAAGTTTAGGGCTGCATTTCTGCAAATGGAGTTGGGGACTTGGTCAGGGTCAATGGTGTCCTCAATGCTGCAAAATACAAGCAGATACTTATCCATCATGTCATACCATCTGGGAAACATGTGATTGGCCCCAAATTTATTCTGCAGCAGGACAATGATCCCAAACATACAGCCAATGTCATTAAGAACTATCTTAAGTGTAAAGAAGAACAAGGATTCCTGTAAGTGAAGGTTTGGCCCCCCACAGAGCCCTGATCTTAACATCATGGAATCTATCTGGGATTACAAGAATAAATAGAAGGAACCAGAACCTTTGCTAAATAGAAGAGTAGGTTAGATAATGAAGTTGGCAGTGTCTCCACCCAAGACAGGGACACTATGAACAGAGGGGTTTCACTTCCTAGGAAATTAACCAGTAATCTAATCAAATTAATTAGAAGCAGGTGAACTACTGCAGCCAGAATATAACATTAGCCATAAGCATATAGATGCACACCAGTATGGAAATAATACATATATAATAAAAGATCAAGAATAGTATATACAGTTGCAAGAAAAAGTATGTGAACCCCTTGGGATTACGTGGAGTTTTGCATGAATTGGGCATAAAATGTGCTCTGAACGTCATCTAAGTCACAACAATAGAAGAACACAGTCTGCTGAACATAATACTACACAAACATTAGATGTTGCCATGGTTTAATTTCACATAACATGTAAACATTCACAGTGCAGGGAGGAAAAAGTATGTGAGGCCCTAGCTTAATGACTTCTCCCAGAGCTAATTGGAGCCAGGAGTGAGCCAACCTTGACTCCAATCAGTGTGATGATATTGGATGTGTTGCTGACAGCTGTCCTGCCCTTAAAAAACACGCACCTGTTTTGGGTTTACTGGTTTCAAGAAGCACTGTCTGATGTGAACCATGCCTCGCAGAAAAGAGCTCTCAGAAGACCTACGATCAAGAATTGTTGACTTGCATGAAGCTGGAACGGGTTACAAAAGTATCTCCAAAAGCCTTGATGATCATGTGTCCACGGTAAGACAGACTGTCTACAAATGGAGAAAGTTTAGCGCTGTTGCTACTCTCCCTAGGCGTGGTCGTCCTGTAAAAATGACTGCAAGAGCACAGCGTAGAATGCTGCATGAGGTAAAGAAGAATCCCAGAGTGTCAGCTAAAGACCTACAGAAATCTCTGGCACATGCTAAAATTTTTGTTGACACATTTACAATAAGGAAAACATTAAACAAGAATGGAGTACATGGGAGGACACCACGGAGGAAGCCATTGCTGTCCAAAAAGAATATTGCAGCACGTTTGAAGTTTGCAAAAGAGCACCTGGATGTTCCACAGCACTACTGGCAAAATATACTGTGGACAGATGAAACCAAGATTGAGTTGTTTGGGAAGAACACAACACTATGTGTGGAGAAAAAAAGGCACAGCACACCAACATCAAAACCTCATCCCCACTGTAAAACATGGCAGAGGGAGCTTCATGGTTTGGGGCTGCTTTGCTGCCTCAGGGCCTGGACGGATTGTTGTCATCGATGGGAAAATGAATTCCAGAGTTTATCAAGACATTTTGCAGGAAAATGTACAACCATCTGTCTGCCAACTGAAGCTCCGCAGAGGATGGGTGATGCAACAGGACAATGACCCAAAGCATACAAGTAATTCAACAAAACAATGGCTGCAACAGTACAGAATACGCCTTCTGGAGTGGCCCAGTCAGAGTCCTGACCTCAACCCGATTGAAATGCTGTGGCATGACCTTAAGAGAGGGATTCACACCAGACATCCTAAGAATATTGCTACACTGAAACAGTTTTGTGAAGAGGAGTGGTCCAAAATTACTCCAGATCGTTGTGCAGGTCTGATCTGCAACTACAGGAAACGTTTGGTTGAGGTTATTGCTGCCAAAGGAGGGTCAACCAGTTATTAAGTCCAAAGGTTCACATACTTTTTCCTCCCTGCACTGTGAATGTTTACATGTTATGTGCAATTAAACCATGGCAACATCTAATGTTTGTGTAGTATCATGTTCAGCAGACTGTGGTCTTTTATTGTTGTGACCTAGATGACGCTCAGAGCACATTTTATGCCCAATTCAAGCAAAACTCCACGTAATCCCAAGGGGTTCACATACTTTTTCTTGCAACTGTACATCCTGCAACAGAGCTAGTCTCCCTGCCATCCCCCAGTTCCTGCTTGCTACCCCCCACCCCCAGCATCCTTCACTCTGCTGCCGCCAGCAATCTGCCCCCCTGCCGAGGCGGCACCCTGCTCCTCTGGCCGAGCACCAGAAAGTCTGCTCCCCTGCTGTGCTTGTATGCAGATTCGCCACTTGCAGGCTCCCCTCCTGTCACCCCCCTCCACGGGCACGGCGAGATCCCGCTCTCCTGTGCTCCGTGCCTGCCAGAGACAAAGGACACACTCCCTGTGCGGGGATGGCGTGGAAGGGGCCCATTGCCATAGTAACCTGATGCCAAGTCTTGGGTTACCACGACAACAAGAATGCACCCAGCTCCATATTTAATGTCAGAGCGGACCCCCGGTCGTGTGGCTCCTGGTTGCTTCCCCTGCCGGTGTGAGCAAGGTCTGAGCTGTGGCCAGACCCCCCACTGACCCCCCCTCCCTCTCACTAGCCTCCTCTACTGCGAGCCTGCTATGGAGCTCTCTGCTGTGTGGACTTTAACCCTGCTGTGCCCGGATTTGCCTGTGTGGACTTTAATGGTACCCCGATCTGGTAGCTGGTGAGTGAGTTAACCCCACTGTACCTGGATTTCTCTGCCCTGTGTGGACTTTCTACCCGAAACCCTTGCCAGCGGACTCCAACCCCTGCGGTGCCCTGCCGCTCTGGCCTATTGAACCCGGTAGACTATTGATCCCCTGCTGCCCCATATTGTCACCCTGAGAACCCTACTGCATCGCTGTGTCTTGTTCTGTGGACTAGCTGTTCAATTGTGGGTTCCCCGAAAAAAAAAAACCAATAAACGCCCGCACGTCTGGTTCCATGCATTCTGTCTCTATGTGCTCTCTCTCTGCGCTCCTAGTTTGTCACACATCCAATGTACAACTAGATAATATCAGCAAAGAAGCCTAACAAGAGTCCTGTTGGAATTGTGCACATATACATGGGTAGGTATCATTTTTAATAGAGATACCACCAGATAAATGTTGCAGCAAAGCCCATTTGCAGGGGCCCCTGAGGTTGATCAAGATACTATGTTCATCTTGGTGTCAAAGACCTGAACACAGAATCAGTGATGTTAGGGAGATCCTCCAACCATTGTCCAACTATCCTAGAATGTAGCTTCTCACAAGAAGAAAGCAAGGCGTGATACTAAAACTCAGGGTCAACCTATGTACTCTGCTTCCTAGTCTCTTGTAGCTTCTAATCTGCCATGCAACCAGATCTCTAACTACCTGTGTGCCGTGTGATGCCTAACCTGGCTCTAGCCTATGCTGGTTATTGTGCCCTGAACCAAAACTATAGAATCTGAGACCAGAAAGCACAAGCTTAACTGAAAAAGCTGCATATAAATTATATTGCAATAAACAGGTTCACCTACCAACATACAGCAAGGTGACAACTACACATGAACACTGTATCACAGACTTAGTGATTGGATATAGTGCATGTAAGATAAAAACAAGGGGTCAAATGTACTTCTGTCACCAGTCTTTAGATAAAAACTCCCACAGATATGGGAAACAATAGTAAACATAAAAGCATTTTCCAAATAATCCCTGCTTCTGGTCTGGATTCAGCAACAGCTCTTCCATGGACATGACATGTGTTTCTGACTTTCTTTCTCTTCAGTTTCTCTTTCTGGGGTTTCCAACCCAACAACCCAGAGATAGGAAGTGCTATGCATAATTATTTACTGTATGTGGTAAGCAGCATAATTATTTACAAATACAGACAGACAGCAGATCTCTACATGTTCTTGGTGCTAAAATTCAAAAGTTGATGTATACAGATCTGATTGGACACGAACGATTGCACCATCTTAATGACAACAAAAAAGATGTTTACATGCAATGTTGTCTGTATTTTGTGTCTGGTAAGCAGTTTTTAGAAGTGTTCATGCTTTTAGACATGTTATTTTGGGATCCAGTTCAGGTATTACCATTATCCTTGTCTTGCCTACTTTGATAGGAGGGTGGAAATATTAGAAAAGGTGCTTCCATCTATCTTAGCTACAACTAAGGCTACAATTGGCTGAAACATTTTAGTATCTGTATAATTGTTAATCCTGTATATGTCAAGAAATAAGCTTGCATTGTAGAAACTTCAAAAGTGCTTGTGTTTTGTGGCTCATTACTGTGTACTCCTGGGAAGATGTGTTGCTGTGCATTGCCTGCAGGTTGCACGGTTTCATCTCTGAATACATGGTGAGTTCATCATGTGACCTGCAATGTTTGTTGTGACAGGACATGATGGGTTTTTTATAGAGAGAGCACATCATAAGCTAAAAAGCCTATATAAAAAGAGCATGCAGGGAGAATATGTTTTAATCTATAAATGTTTTGGGTAGCATGAAAAAAACTTATATAGGCATTGCTCCAGCATACACCAGTAAAGGACCTTTAAGCATTCATTTCTTCTATTATGGGATTTAGGCAACAGGCCAATGTATATTCAGGAAACCCTGTATATAGAGGTTAAATTGTTCCCAATTCCAAAAACAAAATGTTTATATATTGCAAATTACTCATCCTTAGAACATTAGTTTTCTTTTTTTAGACTATTTCAAGCAACATTTCATGTTCTAGGTTACAAGGCTCATTTTACTCTATGGAAAAGCAGTATGGATACCTTAGGCTGCTTGCTCCTGGTTTAGGCTACATAACAGCCCCTCCTATCCATAGCATAAAGGTGGTGGTCTCTAGCTTAAGGGTGAATAGGGACTGATAATTCTGCTTGGGAATTCAATGAGGCAGAGTGCACAGGAACTTGAGAGTGTATTGAATTTTTGGCAGGATCAAAAACATGATTTTTTTTTTTTTGCTCCTATCAAACAGATATAACACAGCTATGTCAATTGTATATTTAACAGACCAAATAAAGCAAATAAGAGTTCATTGTGAGCAGTGCCAGATTTAGACCTTGGGGGGCCTGGGGCACTTCATGTTCGGGGGCCCCTCAGCAAGGAGTTCACTACTACACTTGGTGCAAGACACATAAGGAAGGAAGGTCCTCTACAGTCTGCCGATGCTCTGCTATGGCATTCTAGCTGAATTCTGATCCAGGCCCATGCCTGTCCCTAATCTAACCAATCTCATAATTTTGGGCTAAACTTCCTAACAAAGTTTTACCTTATTCGAGATCACGAAGTGTTGGATACGCCCCTTGACCCAATCAGGATAAAGCAGGGGAGTGACCTTCTCTCCCATGTATCGCACTGAGATAAATCGATGCTTGTCATTAACTTCACCCCCACACAATGAGGTTGGGGCTGTTGCCTGGCACTTTCCAACATTTTTTTTTAAACCTTTCCCTTGTTCCATCCACTTGTCTCTCAAACAAGGCAATAAATTCTGCTAAACAGTCATATTAAAACAAACATCTCAATTAGTAAAATAAAATGAGAAGTTGAAATGAAAAACATCTGGCAGAACCCATCATTCCTTTCTTTGCCTCTGAAGTCAGACTTAACTATTCCATATCCTGACAATCACACACCCCCTTTGTTAATTTTTTAAAAATAATAAAACAAGTTTTCTAATTATTACATTTTTATTACAAAATGAAGTCTGGTGCCCCCTTGGCAGGGGGGCTTGGGGCAATTGCTCCTTTTGCCCCTTATAAATCTGGCACTGAATGTGAGGCTTTACACTTTAAATGTTGAAAGAAATTATTTTTATTATGTATAAAATTATCAGCAAATGGATTTTGAGATCTGGGTATTATAGTTTAAAAGCTAAAATTACTCCCATCAGCATGCCAACATCAATGCCATCTAATAAAGTAACTTTTCATCCACTTAGCTGTCTATGTCATGTTCCCTCTCTTATTACAGCTCAGCCTGACACATAGAACATTGCACGACAGCACATAAGACAGAAATAGGCTTAAGACATAACATTTAAATACAATAAAATCTTTAATAACAAAAAAGTCAAACATATTGTCTGGCTTCCATACCCTCCTATTTGACAGTATTAGAGTTGCTACTAAAACTACATGCACATTTTAAGAAAGTCAATGAACGATTCTATATGATTCAAAAGATACAGCAAGACAGAACTGGTTCACATAGGCTGGCATTGACAGTGATTGTCATTAATAATTTAAAACTGTATTGCTGCTTCTAACGCTGCCATGTTATAACACAATATTTAAAGTTTATAAATTTAAAAGATTCCAACAGTGCTTGGAATCCCTTGCTTAGCTACAGTATATGCTAACCTAATCCATAATTAGATGCCTATTATGATAACATAACAATAATCAGTTCAGCCTATTGTGTATACCATAATATATGTATGGGCAGAATTTATGTTGTTTAGCAAGAACATCTAACTGTATTACATGGAGTTGGGGGTTTGTTTAATAAAAAAAAAAGCCATCGTGAATATTCACTTACACAATATTGTGTGTATAATATTATCATTTACTTTTATAGTCAGCTCTATCCTATTCTGGCCAAGAGGTTTTCTTGAAATACCTCAGTCAAAAAAATACCAATAGATGGAGCTGATGATAATAGGAAATAAACATGTTATACACAAAGTGATTATTCGTGATGGCTGTGCAAAGGCATAAGGCATTCACATAGCAAATGTGTTATAAATACACCCAATGCTGTGTTCTGTGTTCATAATAATTAAATGTTATTTGCTTACCTGTCTTGTAGTTAGGAAGTTGAGTTACTCCAGGCCATGTGTCCTCTCTCGGAGTTCCTATTACCTGTAACAAAATGTAATATTTGGAACATACATGTATCAACAGCTGTTTTTAGTGTAACCAAAGCTAATGGAGGCGGTGGCTTGAACCTTGTGCATTCATATGAGAAGCTAAAATCATAGCAACCCCCGAGCATCGTATCTCTCTTTCCTATTTTTGTTACAGTTTTGGAAATTGATCTTAAAAAAAAAACATATCCTTAGCTTAACAGCAGACCTCTGCACCTACAATAATTTATGGATGTTCATGTTTACTTTTAACCTAATCAGTGGGGTCACCAGGGTTGGTGTCACCTGGTGCTGTAAAACATGGTGTCACCCCCCAATAATTCTGTCCCATATAACACTTTGTCCTGATGCTGTGGAGTGACAGCAGGACAGGCAGTAGGGCACTGAGCAGGCTAGCACATCGGTGTGTCTCCCCCCCCCAAGCCTACCACAGTGCCCACAGTACCCCTCCATGTCTCTCAGTCCTCCTTCACATATACCTCTCCTTGTCTCTCAGTCCTCCATGTCTCTCAGTCCTCCTCCAAATCCATCTCATATACCTCCCCTTGTCTCTCTGTCCTCCTCCATATCCCTCTCATTTACCTCTCCTTGTCTCTCAGTCTTCCTCCATGTCTCTCAGTCCTCCTCCACATCCATCTCTTATACCTCTCCTTGTCTCTCAGTCCTCCATATCCCTCTCATTTGCCTCTCTTTGTCTCAGTCTTCCTCCATGTCTTTCAGTCCTCCTCTATATCCCTCTCATATACCTCTCCTTGTCTCTCATTTCGGCTCCACATCCCTCTCATATACCTCTCCTTGTCTCTCAGTCCTCCTCCAGGTCTCTCAGTCCTCCTCCACATCCATCTCATATACCTCTCCTTGTCTCTCAGTCCTCCTCCATGTCTTTCAGTCCTCCCTTCATATCCCACTCATATACCCCTCCATATCCATCTCATTTACCTCTCCTTGTCTCTCAGTCCTCCTCCATATCCATCTCATTTACCTCTCATTGTCTGTCAGTCCTCCTCCATGTCTCTCAGTCCTCCTCCATATCCCTCTCATTTACCTCTCATTGTCTCTCAGTCCTCCTCCATATCCATCTCATTTATCTTTCCTTGTCTCTCAGTCCTCCTCCATGTCCCTCAGTCCTCCTCCATATCCCCCTCATTTACCTCTCATTGTCTCTCAGTCCTCCTCCATATCCATCTCATTTATCTTTCCTTGTCTCTCAGTCCTCCTCCATGTCTCTCAGTCCTCCTCCATATCCCCCTCATTTACCTCTCCTTGTCTCTGTCCTCCTCCACATCCGTCTCATATACCTCTCCTTGTCTCTCAGTTTTCCTCCATGTCTCTCAGTCCCCCTCCATGTCCCTCTCATTTACCTCTCATTGTCTCTCAGTCCTCCTCCATATCCATCTCATTTACCTCTCATTGTCTCTCAGTCCTCCTCCATGTCTCTCAGTCCTCCTACATATCCCTCTCATTTACCTCTCATTGTCTCTCAGTCCTCCTCCATATATGCATCTCATTTATCTTTCCTTGTCTCTCAGTCCTCCTCCATGTCTCTCAGTCCTCCTCCATATCCCTCTCATTTACCTCTCATTGTCTCTCAGTCCTCCTCCATATCCATCTCATTTATCTTTCCTTGTCTCTCAGTCCTCCTCCATGTCTCTCAGTCCTCCCCCATATCCCCCTCATTTACCTCTCCTTGTCTCTGTCCTCCTCCACATCCATCTCATATACCTCTCCTTGTCTCTCAGTCTTCCTCCATGTCTTTCAGTCCTCCTCTATATCCCTCTCACATACCTCTCCTTGTGTCTCAGTCCTCCTCCATGTCTCTCAGTCCTCCCTTCATATCCCTCTCATATACCCCTCCATGTCTCTCAGTCCCCCTCCATGTCCCTCTCATTTACCTCTCATTGTCTCTCAGTCCTCCTCCATATCCATCTCATTTACCTCTCATTGTCTCTCAGTCCTCCTCCATGTCTCTCAGTCCTCCTACATATCCCTCTCATTTACCTCTCATTGTCTCTCAGTCCTCCTCCATATCCATCTCATTTATCTTTCCTTTTCTCTCAGTCCTCCTCCATATCTCTCAGTCCTCCTCCATATCCCCCTCATTTACCTCTCATTGTCTCTCAGTCCTCCTCCATATCCATCTCATTTATCTTCCCTTGTCTCTCAGTCCTCCTCCATGTCTCTCAGTCCTCCTCCATATCCCCCTCATTTACCTCTCCTTGTCTCTGTCCTCCTCCACATCCGTCTCATATACCTCTCCTTGTCTCTCAGTTTTCCTCCATGTCTTTCAGTCCTCCTCTATATCCCTCTCATATACCTCTCCTTGTGTCTCAGTCCTCCTCCATGTCTCTCAGTCCTCCCTTTATATCCCTCTCATATACCCCTCCATGTCTTTCAGTCCTCCCTTCATATCCCTCTCATATAGCCCTCCATATCCATCTCATTTACCTTTCCTTGTCTCCCAGTTCTCCTCCATATCCATCTCATTTACCTCTCATTGTCTCTCAGTCCTCCTCCATGTCTCTCAGTCCTCCTCCATATCCCTCTCATTTACCTCTCATTGTCTCTCAGTCCTCCTCCATATATGCATCTCATTTATCTTTCCTTGTCTCTCAGTCCTCCTCCATGTCTCTCAGTCCTCCTCCATATCCCTCTCATTTACCTCTCATTGTCTCTCAGTCCTCCTCCATATCCATCTCATTTATCTTTCCTTGTCTCTCAGTCCTCCTCCATGTCTCTCAGTCCTCCCCCATATCCCCCTCATTTACCTCTCCTTGTCTCTGTCCTCCTCCACATCCATCTCATATACCTCTCCTTGTCTCTCAGTCTTCCTCCATGTCTTTCAGTCCTCCTCTATATCCCTCTCACATACCTCTCCTTGTGTCTCAGTCCTCCTCCATGTCTCTCAGTCCTCCCTTCATATCCCTCTCATATACCCCTCCATGTCTCTCAGTCCCCCTCCATGTCCCTCTCATTTACCTCTCATTGTCTCTCAGTCCTCCTCCATATCCATCTCATTTACCTCTCATTGTCTCTCAGTCCTCCTCCATGTCTCTCAGTCCTCCTACATATCCCTCTCATTTACCTCTCATTGTCTCTCAGTCCTCCTCCATATCCATCTCATTTATCTTTCCTTTTCTCTCAGTCCTCCTCCATATCTCTCAGTCCTCCTCCATATCCCCCTCATTTACCTCTCATTGTCTCTCAGTCCTCCTCCATATCCATCTCATTTATCTTTCCTTGTCTCTCAGTCCTCCTCCATGTCTCTCAGTCCTCCTCCATATCCCCCTCATTTACCTCTCCTTGTCTCTGTCCTCCTCCACATCCGTCTCATATACCTCTCCTTGTCTCTCAGTTTTCCTCCATGTCTTTCAGTCCTCCTCTATATCCCTCTCATATACCTCTCCTTGTGTCTCAGTCCTCCTCCATGTCTCTCAGTCCTCCCTTCATATCCCTCTCATATACCCCTCCATGTCTTTCAGTCCTCCCTTCATATCCCTCTCATATAGCCCTCCATATCCATCTCATTTACCTTTCCTTGTCTCCCAGTCCTCCTCCATATCCATCTCATTTACCTCTCATTGTCTCTCAGTCCTTCTCCATGTCTCTCAGTCCTCCCCCATATCCCTCTCATTTACCTCTCATTGTCTCTCAGTCCTCCTCCATATATGCATCTCATTTATCTTTCCTTGTCTCTCAGTCCTCCTCCATGTCTCTCAGTCCTCCTCCATATCCCTCTCATTTACCTCTCATTGTCTCTCAGTCCTCCTCCATATCCATCTCATTTATCTTTCCTTGTCTCTCAGTCCTCCTCCATGTCTCTCAGTCCTCCTCCATATCCCCCTCATTTACCTCTCCTTGTCTCTGGCCTCCTCCACATCCGTCTCATATACCTCTCCTTGTCTCTCAGTCTTCCTCCATGTCTTTCAGTCCTCCTCTATATCCCTCTCACATACCTCTCCTTGTGTCTCAGTCCTCCTCTATGTCTCTCAGTCCTCCCTTTATATCCCTCTCATATACCCCTCCATGTCTCTCAGTCCTCCTCCATATCCATCTCATTTACCTCTACTTGTCTTCAAGTCCTCCTCCATGTCTCTCAGTCCTCCTCTATATCACTCTCATATACCTCTCCATGTCTCTGTCTGTCTCCCACTCTCTCAGGTTTGCGCATCTGTCAGATTCTCCATCTTGTGACCGGCCTGCTGGCTCTGCTGCATCCATGGAGATGCATGTGGGTGGAGCTCTAGATTGTCCCACACTCTCCATTGCTTGTGCTGCTGCCAATGACAGTATGCCACTGCCCATTTTTCTGTGCAACCTGAGGAAGTTTTCTATTGGCTGCCGGGCTGTCAGGTGTTCTGTGTGCAGCCTTAGCAACCAACTGCTCCTAGGGATACTGAACGTGGCAGTAGGCTTCCCTGTACAGGATGTGGCTGTCCTTATAAATGTGGCCCGGTGGTTGCTGCCCACAGGGCCGGGCCTAATGTCACCCCTCTGGTCACCCCTCTGTCACTTCCATAGTGATGCCATTGTAACCTATTAAGTGGTCATGTTTAATTATCCTTCACTTTTGTTGCATTTTCAATTTTTAGCATCTAACTTGTTATTTATAACTCCAACACTGAGTCAGAATCGTATATACAGTACGCTTAACACCTCAACCTTGGTTTTATACCTTAGCATGTATGCGACTATAACCACTGTATGATGATATCTTTTTATATTGGCCCTGAAGAAAGGACAAGCCACATTCCCTCAAAACATGTTAGCTGTATATTATTATTCCAGACTTTGGAACTTAAGTAAACCATCAAGTTGTACAACGTTCTTTACTAGGTGCTTATCATACACTCACAGATTGTTCAGCAAGCTAGGGCCATAGTACACACAGGGGACCCCAACAATTCCAACACGTTTCACAACAAAACAACCCCACCTGGATTAATATCTGTCCAGCATTCCCACACACCATATATAAGCATAAAAGGGAGGAATCAACATACCACACCAACATGCCACTTCTGAAGAAGTAAAATATTAGCTTGCCTTTGTGTGCAAATTATTCTTTCATTGTAGATCTTTTTATATCAGAAGTTATTTTGTGTTAGGACTTGTTTAAAGTTATTGCAAACCTCAGACAAAGCATAATCTTTTACAGCAAACTTCTCCAACCAGGGTGCCCAGGGACTCTGGGGTGCCTTGAGGTTCCTTTTAGGGTCTAAAAATTGCCCAACATTTGTATACAAGCCAGTGGGTGGAACAAGCCTTTTAGTTACACAAAACCCGAGGATTTGATTTATGCACCATTATGACCTTTTAGTTTCTGGTTTCCTAACAACCAATGACATCATTGGTTGATATGGAGGGTGTTTTTTTTTTGCCTGCACAGCATCCTTGCTTGACCCTCCCCTGCCCATCTCCATCAGTGCTGGGGTCCCATTACCTGAGTGATGGAAAAAAACTGAGGGAGAAGAGAAACATTGAAATACTAATCAGTTCCAGTGTGCAAAAGTGTATTTGCTTTGGAAGAATAAATCACCTCTATCATTGGCTGTCCTACATGTATGGATGTTGCTGTGCCATATAAAACTATTCAAATAGTTTTTTACATTTTAGAATGGAGTGTCTTGAAAATGTCCATAATTTTAAAGGATGTCTTGAGACTTTCTATAATTTTAAAGGGTGCCTTGACTGAAAACAGGTTGAGAAACACTTCTCTATAGTGTGTACTTGTTTCTAAGGGGTTCATTTACTAAAGCTGGAGGGTGCAAAATCATTCTCACTTCTGCATAAAACCCAATCAGCTTCTAGCTTGTTCAATTAAGCTCAGCAATAAAACCTGGAAGCTGATTGGTTTCTATGTAGAAGTGAGCCTGATTTTGTACTCTCCAGCTTTAGTAAATACACCCCTAAGTGTCATGTCTCTCTGCTGCTTAGTTCGGCTGTTATCAACGTCTGACAAGTTTTCCTGACACCAAAACAAAATGGTGACGAGGGCGGGACCTCCAGCAGATTGACAGCTTCAGCTCTGTTCCTGTGAGCTGTGTGTGTGTGTGTGTGTGTGTGTGTGTGTGGGGGGGGGGGGGGGGGGGTTCCGTCCCACCAATCAGCTCTTAGAGCTCTCCTCACTGAGCTCTACAGAGTGTAACTTCTGTTCCCCACCCCCCTTTTTCTGAACTCTCAGACAAGCTTTAGAAATGCAGCACTTTGAACAGCTGCAGAGAGGAGAGGGCTGCAGATAAAGGTACAACTTATGTAGGAGGATCTGTTTAATCTCTGTGTGTCATCTCATTGGGTATATGTAAGAGCTTACAACCACTTTAAGGGGTTAGGCTCTCCATACGTTTAGGGGCTATATACTATAATAGGGGGAGAGGTTAGGTGACTGGATGCTAGAGTTGAGAAACTGATTCTCCACCAAAAGTGAACTGTAATGAGTTGCAGTGAAATGGTAACCGTACAAAACCTTCAGAAGTGATTGAAAATCAGTGGCTCAAGACAACTGGTACCCAGAAGACCAAATACTTTTATATTCCTCTCTGAATACCACTTCAGTGTGAAACTCACTCTCTTTAACCATTTGCCCTCCTAAGGATTTACCCCCCTTCCTGACCAGGCCAGGGTGCCAGGATGCAACACTGCACACAAATGAAATTTAAGTCCTTTTTTTCCTACGAATTGAGCTTTCTTTTGGTGGAATTTGATCGCCTGTGTGTTTGTTTGTTTTTTTTTGCGCTATAAAAAAAAAGACCGACAATATTTTTGACTTTTTTGCTATTAAACATGTCCAGTAACAAAATTTAAAATTTCATCATAAATGTAGACCAAAATGTATTCTGCTACATGTCTTTGCTAAAAACAAATCCCAATACATTTAAATTAATTGGTTTACGTGAACGTTATAGCGTGTACAAATGGCGGTATATATACTAGAATTTTGGGGGGTTTTTTACTAGTAATGGCAGCGATCAGCGACTTTTAATGGGACTATGGCGGGCATTATGACACTGGGGGGAACTGACTTGGTGTCACTGACATCCCCAGTGACACCAATACAGTGATCAGTGCTAAAAAAAAACCACTGACACTGTACTGACACTGGGCAGGAAGGGGTTAACATGAGGGGTGATAAAAGGGTTAAATGTGTGCCAGAAGTGTTTTACTGGGGGGCGGTGTGTTGGTTGCTCACTGTAAGCACACTGCTTTGGATGGCTGTGCTGTGCACAGCCATGCAAAGCAGTGTGCCCAAGCCGACAGGGAAGAGGACTGTTAGTAACAAAGCAGCCTTCCTCCCTGTTGGAGATCCTCGGTAATATATATACATGATTTTGCGCACCCCTGCAGCAGTATATCTGCTTTAGGGTGGCAGGGATGTGGCTAAATGGTCATTGCATGTTCATATGAGCTAATCTTCCAGCAATACATAAACAGCTTGATATAATCCCACACAAGGCCCGGTTTTGCCATCCTTGTGTGAATTTTGTGTTTCACTTGCTGTACACCATACCTTCCAACTTTTTGAGATGGGAATGAGGAACACCTATTAGCAAATGTAGGTAGGCATAGGAAACACCCCCCTTAAAGGAGAATTATACAAAAAAAAAATTTTTGTTAAAGTGCTTTTTTTATGCCACTACTGTTCCTTTACACTGGCTTTTATAATTTACAGATGCAACAATTTAGGAACTTGGTGAACGGTTTAGCACTGTGAAACACTTTTTTAAAGCTAAATAGTGCATTTTATATACAACTAGATAGTTCAGACCAAAATAAGGGACAAATGAGGAGTAAAGAGGGACAGAGGGACTTTTTTCATATTTTCATATTTTTTTCTAATTAAATAATTGCATCACTTTCCAGACCAAGAGATATGAATCCTGGAACAGAGCTCAATCACACCAAAATGTACGTATTACGGCCCTTTTATAAGGGCAGCCAGGGGGTAGTAAAAACAGTCAGTTGAGCCACAGTTTTACCACCATAAACTCACCTAAATCCCAAAATGCAGGCGGTGGGGTATGTACACATTTCGAAAACCACAATTAATTTGCAGTGGCCATGATGCAAAGCAAATTTAACATTGCCTGTCAAGTTCATAGGCAGTATTTCTTGTGAAACTCGTCTATTCATGTCAAACTGTGGCACATTAATCCCATTCAAAACTAGTACTATAGACAGAAGAAAACTCAGCCAATTATAGTTCCTGACCTAGGAATTGGGCTCTGCATTACATTAGCCTAACACACGCTATGCTGGCATGCCTTATAGGTATTCTACATGTTAAAGACTCCATTTTAACTGGCTTGAATAGCAAATTTCAAGTGTATGTACCCATTTATTTTGCCTGTACTGGAAAAGTTTGCACAACACATCTAATATAAACAAGCTCTGATGTTCAGGCAGATTGTGTTGTCACCATAATGCTGTATGTATAAAATCTGCAGTAAAGAATATTTGTCCCCCCTTTTTTGTGAAGTCTGTGTCTTATATAAAAGGAAAAAGAGCGATAAAGATCCAACTTCATAAGAAATTGTATTTATACATTGATTGACAAGCTCGGTAATTCTTGAAAGACAAAATTTGAATGATAAATGTTCCTTTTTTAACTTGCAGCACTGTGATCAAAGCATACACCCTGTGAAGTGGGGCCTTCTGCAGGCTGAGTGGGGAAAGCCTAGGAAAGGTCAGGCAATGAATAAAAGATGTAAAATGATGTTACATGCAGATACATTAAGAACCCCCGCTATCACTTTCTAGGTGTAGATCGTGCATTTCTAGAAATGTTAAACAAGTTCTGATAGACATGGGATAAATGTTTCCTTTACCACTAAAAACTTTCCATGTGTTAAACTCTGACAAGTCTCCAGCCACTTTATGAGCACTTCAATCCATTAAAGCAATATTAAGTCTACAAGCAAACATTTATTCTATTGCATCTTATAAATCTTAGATGTGATGGCTGCTCCTTTTTTAGGCTTGCTTTTTTTCATGTTCATCTTGAGATCCAGCGAGCAAGTCTGTTTTTATTTTCAAAAGCACAAACCCTCTGGTAAAATGATCAGCTTTTATTTTTTTGTGTAAAACCTTTATCCCAAAAGGAAAGAAAATGTTTCTGTGACTGATTATAAAGTGTGAACTTGAGTTTGGCTTCAATTTGTTATTTGTATTTATACCTGCCAATACATTTAACATTTCCCTTCCCCCCATACTGACAATGATGCGTACTGATGTGCCTCCAATGCTTGTTCATCCAGAGTTGTGTCTCACCTAGGCCCCATTCACACTTGCGTGTTTTTTAAACACAACGCAAAACACACAAAATTGTGCATTTTGCAGCTTGTCTCGGAAACACTCTGCAATCATGGGTCATGCTTGCGGTGCCATTAATTGTTAATGGAACCCTAAGCAAAGGTAGCAAACACGTGTTTAGCTGCGGGACAAAACGGGCAACAAATGTGCCAAAACAAGCACTGAAATAACGCCACAACCAAAAAGGTTCTGGAACTACTTTGGGGTATTTGCCGTGCATAGGGCTGCCAATTGAAGTGAATAGGTTGTCCTAGGCACGACTCGCGTTAAAGCGTGAAAATTGTGCACCCCCAAATTGGGATCTTACAGCACAATGATTGCTGCGGGAGCCCAGCGCAGCAATCATTGTGCCTTCAAAAGCTCCGATCTCCCTATCACAGCAGCTCACATTGAGCTGTGATCTGGAAACAGGGAAAAAAGTTTAATTCTAACAGTGATGAGAACACTTTGAATTACAGTAATAAAAGCCCCATCAGCGCCCCCTTACATTTTTCAGAAAATGAACGCCTTTACTGCTGTCTGATCAATGCTTGCATGCAAAGGTATCTGGCTTCAGACTGGAGCTACTGGAGCTCCACGCTAGACAGGAAACATGTGAACTCCACTAACTCAAGTTGTGTCTATTGGTTGTGTTACATTAACCACTTCAAGTCTGGACACTTTCACCCCCTTCCTGTCCAGGCTTTCAGTGATATCACACTTTGAATGACAATTGCGCGGTCATGCAACACTGTACCCATGTGACTTTTTTAGCATTTTTTTGAGACAGATAAAACTTTATTTTGGCAGTATTTATTCACCACTGGGATTTTAATTGTTTGCTATATAAATGAAAGTCTAAAACTTTTGAAAAAAAAAGTGTTTTTCTTATAGAATTTTGCAAATAAATAATCCTTCATAAATCTTGGCCAAAATGTATTCAGCTATCTTTTTAGTAAAAGAAAAATAACCCAAATTAGTTTAACCAAAAATTATAAATGTAAACAAATTTTTTTTTTTACATTTTATGTTTTTTTTGCTTTTTTACTGACTGTCACCCTAGCAGTACAGTGTCACCATAGTAGGGGATGATGAAGATTTTTTTTTTCTTTGTTTACACTGATTGCTTTTACACCCATAAAGGATGTAAAAGCAATAATTTCTATTTCTCTCTGGCTGCATTCCTGCAGCCAGTGAGAAATACTGTGTGAGCTGTGATTGGTCACAGCTTGTCACATAGTACAAGGCTGTTGTGAATAGCCTTGTACCATGTGACCTCTGATCATTCACAGATTTCACAAGTAGTAAGCAATGATGTCAGGAAGTGACATCTTGTTTACTACTGCTCATGTGATCACTGATTGGCCAATCAGTGATCACATGAATCGGGACCTTACACAGAGGTGCAGTACAGCGATCAGTGTCCTCCGGACACAGTGGGCACCGGATAATGCTCCCAGGGAGCGCACACAGACAGTGAATGCGGGTGATGTTTAGAAAAGTCAGCTCACTTCTGGCAGTTTATAGACATGGGCCGGGCGGGAAGTGGTTAAAGTTCATTTAAGGATACAATCACCTTTCGTAACATCTTACATGTCCCACACATATTCAGGGTGTAACATATTACGAACAAACCCCCCCCCCGATCCCCCATTGTTACAGCTAGTGGGGGATCTTTTTCCCCTGCTAGCTGTCACAATTTAAAAGAAACACAACTGTGTGGGGCTCTGCCAGCCCAGCAGCATCATTCATTTACAGTATTCTGTAAATGAAAACACTACAAGTTCCAACAATCTTTGCAGATGTTGGCTTGTAGTTCTCAATTAAGCGGAGCACTGTGGTAGTTCATTTATTCTGTCAGTGAATATCCACTTCCCCGTATGATGTATGGGCACACAGATACACCGACAGGTCTGCAGGAGACCTGCATGGCACCAACGATCTGCTGACCACTGGTACCATACTTTAGAGTCTCCAGAAACAAAAAAAAATAAACGCACATTTTTTACCTTTTTCTTTAAAAAAAAAACCTTTGAGTGGAGGTCACATTTTTCCGATCGAGAGTGGAGCTCCAGTCTACAGCCATTTGTTGTTTTTTACAGTAAAGTTCATTAGAAAAAAAATTGGAATGGTGGTCACGTTTCCTGTCAAGAGTGGAGCTTCAGTCTGCAGCCAGACACCTTTGTTGCTATTTACTAAATATTTGTAACAAGCAAAATGTCAGAATGGTGCTGTTTACCCAACCATGACACTGATCCAGTAAGTATGAGAGGCTAGGATGTTGATTCACAGGGTTTTCTCAGGACATGCCTATAAGAGATAATGGGGTTATTTACTAAAACTGGAGAGTGGAAAATCGGGCGCAGCTATGTATAGAATTAGCATCCAGTTTTTTCTAAAAAATGTAAGTGAACAAGCTGAAGTTAGAAGCCGATTGGCTACCATGCACAGCTGGACCAGATTGTGCACTCTTCAGTTATAGCAGATCAACCCCAATACATCCCTACCAGAACTTACTAACCTTGCTGGCTTTGAAAGATGGCAGGTTGCAGAGTTGACATCTTTGTAACAAGTGTTTCAGAGTACGGATATTGTCTTTTCAAACCTACAAGAGAAGTTCTCCTTGCCCAGACATGCTTTTTTTTCTATATAAAGTTGCAGCACCAAACACAAAGGTGTAGTACTCCTCTTTTCTACTCTCACTTCCCATTATAGGCTTAAGTGGGAGAAACCAGAAATACCTAATTGCCAACATATATGAACCTTTATTCACAGCTTGTCAGCGTAGACTGGCCATCACTGGTAAGGCAGAATGGAGAAGGAACCTGGACACTATGTGAGTAAATGGATGTACAGTATACTTTGGAAGCTATTCCTTTAACCTCCTTATCTGTCAGGCTCCGCCCAACAGGATCTCTAGTGGTCCACAGAACGGGATTCCCCAGGACACGGAGTCTAAGTCCCAGTCTGCCTTTTCACCAGAGCCCCTGATGGTGGGGATGGACTTGGTGCAAGACTGGAACCAGGTCGCGACCCCTGGGTGCACCCAACTATGTTAGAGGGGTCCCGCTGAGGGTATGTGCCCGGGATGAGCCTGCTCTGAAGGGGCTGACAGGTCCAGGTCCAAGGGGGATGGGGGGATGACTGCCAGGAGTGAGCATGGTCAGACTAGCTGGGTCGGTAACAGTGGGGACAGGTGCGGTACCAAGCAGCAGACAAAGAGTAGTCAGGTCACACGCAGGGTTCAGTAACAGAGGGTCCAAATAATAGTAACGACAGGCAGAGGAATGGTCAGGGACGAGCCAGGGGTCAGAGCAGGAGTAGGTCAGCATGGATCAGAACAGGCAGGGTCGGCAACAAGGAACGCACTACAGGAACAAGACCTTGCGGCAATGAGGACATTGCCTGGCCCGTTTAAATAGCGCGCCCTGCACCGTCACTGGTGCCAGGCGCGCGCCCGCGTGCACGAGTGCGCATGTGCGGCCGCAATTGCCACCGCAGATGCCCAGGTCCTAATGCCCGCATATTGATGTGCCTGGGCGATCCGCGCATGCGCAGATTCGCGCACAGAGGCGAAGCCCGAGATCCCTGACATTATCTCCATCTCAGAAGATCACTCAATTATTTATCAGTCATAGAACTTACTTTTCTCCACTGAAGATATTTAAGTAGGGACATACACCCCCTCCCATTCGTACAAGATATTCTAGGGACACAGCAACTCTAATTCATAGGATGTGGAGATGTCCAAAACATTGTAGGTATTTGGAAGATAGATTTCAAGTTACTAGCTAACTGTTCTCCGTCTCCTTAGAAGTTGAATCAAAAAGATATCTCAGGCATACAGTGCCTTGAAAAGTTATTTATACCCCCTGACATTTTTCACATTTTGTCATGTTACAACCAAAAACGTAAATGTATTTTATTGGGATTTTATGTGATAGACCAACACAAAGTGGCACATAATTGTGAAGTGGAAGGAAAATGATAAATTGCTTTCATAAATTTTTGCAAATAAATATCTGAAAAGTATGGATTTGCATTTGTATTCAGCCCCCTTTTCTCTGATACCCCTAACTAAAATCTAGTGGAACCAATTGCCTTCGGAAGTCACCTACTTAGTAAATAGAGTCCACCTTTGTGTAATTTATTCTCACTATAAATACAGCTGTTCTGTGAAGCTCTCAGAGGTTTGTTAGAGAACATTAGTGAACAAACAGCACCATGAAGTCCAAGGAACACTCCAGACAGGTCGGGGATAAAGTTGTGAAGAAGTTTAAAGCAGGGTTAGGTTATAAAAAAATATCCCAAGCTTTGAACATCTCACGGAGCACTGTTCAATCCATCATCCGAAAATGGAAAAAGTATGGCACAACTGCAAACCTACCGAGACATGACTGTCCACCTAAACTGACAGGCCGGGCAAGGAGAGCATTAATCAGAGAAGCAGCTAAGAGGCCCATGGTAACTCTGGAGGAGCTGCAGAGATCCACAGCTCAGGTGGGAGAATCTGTCCACAGGACAACTATTAGTCATGCACTCCACAAATCTGACCTTTATGGAAGAGTAGCAAGAAGAAAGCCATTTTTGAAAGAAAGCCATAAGAAGTCTCGTTTGTAGTTCGTGAGAAGCCATGTGGGGGACACAGCAAACATGTGGAAGAAGGTGTTCTGGTCAAATGAGACCAAAACTGAACTTTTTGACCTAAAAGCAAAGCTCTATTTGTGGTGGAAAACTAACACTGCACATCACCCTGAACACATCATCCCCAACGTGAAACATGGTGGTGGCAACATTATGTTGTATGCTTATCTTCAGCAGGGACAGGGAAGCTGCTCAGAGTTGAAGGGAAGATGGATGGAGCCAAATACAGGGCAATCTTAGAAGAAAATCTGTTAGTCTACAAAAGACTTGAGACTGGGGTAAAGGTTCACCTTCCAACAGGACAGCGAACCTAAACATACAGCCAGAGCTACAATGGAATGGTTTAGATCAAAGCATGTCCATGTGTTAGAATGGCCCAGTCAAGGTCCAGACACTCTGGAGTTTATTTACTAAAGCTGGAGAGTCCAAAATCAGACTCCCTTCTGCATAGAAACCAATCAGCTTCCAGGTTTCATTGCCAAAGCTTCATTGAACAAGCTGAGGTTAGAACAGCAATGGGCAAACTACGGACTGCGGGCCGTATACGGCCCGGCGGACCTTTTAATCCGGCCCGCGGAGCTAGGCTCCTCTCACAGTCCGCCCTGAAGACCAGGGTAGCATGAAAATCTGTGTCCTATGAGGATCTGTCCCCCTCGACGTATCTGCGCATGTGCCGGAGATCGCCGATCGGCTGCTAATGCCTGAAACTTGCACATGCGCAGATACGTCGAGGGGGACAGATCCTCATAGGAGACAGATTTTCATGCTACAGCAGAACGGCGTGGGAACACGGTGAGAGTAACGCGCGGAGCAAAGGTAAGTCAATTGACACAGGGGGGACTTGGGGGCTTAATATGGGGGATGAATTAATATGGGGGGTGAATTACTATAGGGGGGACTTGGGGACTTAATATGGGGAATGAATTACTATAGGGGGGGATGAATTACTATATGGGGGATGAATTACTATATGGGGGATTAATTACTATATGGGGGATGAATTACTATATGGGGGATGAATTACTATGGGGGATGAATTACTATATGGGGGATGAATTACTATGGGGGATGAATTACTATATGGGGGATTAATTACTATATGGGGGATGAATTACTATATGGGGGATTAATTACTATATGGGGGATGAATTACTATATGGGGGATGAATTACTATGGGGGATGAATTACTATATGGGGGATTAATTACTATATGGGGGATGAATTACTATATGGGGGATGAATTACTATGGGGGATGAATTACTATATGGGGGATGAATTACTATGGGGGATGAATTACTATGGGGGTGAATTACTATGGGGGGTGAATTACTATATGGGGGATGAATTACTATATGGGGGATGAATTACTATGGGGGATGAATTACTATATGGGGGATGAATTACTATATGGTGGATGAATTACTATGGGGGATGAATTACTATATGGGGGATGAATTACTATATGGGGGATGAATTACCATGGGGGATGAATTACTATATGGGGGATGAATTACTATATGGGGGATTAATTACTATGCTTACTATGGGGGAATATTACTATACTTACTATGGATGACACATACACATCATTCATCTACTCTTGGTCCGGCCCCCGGGTCCAATATATGAACCCATTGCGGCCCTCAAGTCAAAAAATTTGCCCACCCCTGGGTTAGAAGCTGATTGGTTTCTATGCAGAAGGGAGTCTGATTTTGGACTCTCCAGCTTTAGTAAATAAACCCCTCTCTGTCCAATCTGACAGAGCTTGAGCTGTTTTGCAAAGAAGAATGGGCAAACATTTCACTCTCTAGATGGGCAAAGCTGGTAGATACATCCTCAAAAAGACTTGCAGGTTTAATTGCTGCGAAAGGTGGTTCAACAAAGTATTGACTCGGGGGGCTGAATGCAAATGCACGCCACACTTTTCAGATATTAATTTGTAAAAAATTTTTAAAACTGTTTATCATTTTCCTTCCACTTCACAATTATGTGCCACTTTATGTTGGTCTATCACATAAAATCCCAATAAAATTTACATTTTTGGTTGTAACATGACAAAATGTGGAACATTTCAAGTGGTACAAGCACTTTTTCAAGGCACTGTATTGCCTGAAAACATTCCCAGATCATAATCAATCATCCCTGACTAGAACATTATTTATTGCCTGTAAACAAATTTCCCAAAGATGATTGTCTCACATATAACCCATGTTTGACCAGTGGAAACCCTCAATCAACTCACTTTTGGAAAGGAAAAAAGACTGATACTAACACAGGAGGTGTCCTTATAAGTATAAAATCTGGTCAACATGGTTGGGCTTGCCTGTTCTAGCTCCTCCTAGTGTAAATCCTGAATCATCTTAGTGAGACTACCCAATGGTGAGTGAAATGTAAACTGAGTTAACTGACAATGAACCACTTCATGCAAATGATAGATACAAACCTTTTTTATTTTTCCAACAACCAAAAAAAATGTATAGAATTTTCATACTTATCTTTGCTATATTTCATTTTTTGGGAATATCATCACACAGCACCCACAGAATTTGTCAAATGACAGTTTTTGTATTGTAATCTAAAGTTTAGAAATATTTCTACACATGTGCCTACACATGGAAGCTGTCAGAAGTAGTACATAAAATGAACACTCCGGAGCACTTGTTTGTAAAGATTTGCTAATATGATACTGTTTGATGAAGGTTGAAAGAACCACACTTCAATGTGTTTTTTTAAACATTATAACCAGCTTCAACAGTCTCATACACAATTTACATTGGTGTGTGGTGGGTGAGGAAAGAGTTACAAACATCCAACTGACTTGGTAGATAAGTGAGTACTAAAGTCACATTTGTTACATTAACTACTGTATAAAGAGCATTAATCACTGACTCAAAGTTCTGTATTAGTATTGTCAAAATATTTTTTCTTACTTTGAAAATGTGTGCATGTCCTCATTTCATTCATGTAGTTGGAGCTACCATTTTTTTTAGTAGTAGCTCTTCATAAGCCAGAAAGGGGGCTGGTACATCAGCTTCTTGCCGATTGTAAACATGAAATAACACATTCCTGGGCACCCTTTAGACATACACGTTCTAGGGAGAAAATGGCCACTAGATGGTGTAGACTTTAGCTATGCAGTCTGCCCAACAGTTGTTTGATTACATTCTCACACTTGTTTCTGGAACAGTAATCAAGCAACTGATTAACACAGCACAGATAAAGTCTGCACTACTGAGCGGCCAGCAAGGAGGAACATGCTGGTCTAAAGGGTTGCTGGGTTGTGCTCTTTCACTCTGGCTCATTACATATCACTTACACTCTACTCTCAGTGCATCTGAATGGATGGGTACAATGGATGCATCTGAATGGATGGATGGAGATATTGAGTGAGCAGAATGAATTGTAGACACAGGCATAAAGGGATAGAATTCAGATGAGGATCTCTGGATTGATCAAAATGCCTGCCTCCTGGCAATTTGACTCTCAAAGGGCCGGCAGGTGATAGTAGGAAGGACTAAACGTACACAGAATTTTAAAGAAACAGGATGAAACAATTGAGAGTTGAAATTGGGGTGTCCTATTTGAAACACATTGGTTCTATTTTTAGGTGACTACCAAAATAAATTGTATCTTAATTATCAAGTAGTATACCTCTTTGCATGAGGTGCTTCTCACCCATCCCACCCTGATGTCCCTTTGCAGAAGAACCAGCATCCTGACTGGATGTTGAGCAGGCAAGGACTAGCACACATTTTACCCCCAATACATTTTAGCCCCTCCACTTTGGTTTGCTCTTCTAGCACTATACAGGCAGATCATCAGGGGCAGTACAACAATATCAGCAACTGCACATAAATAACTCCAATGCAATTTGCAAATGCAAAAAAGAAGTTGCAGGTTTTTGCCACAATTATGGCTTTTAAAGCACTTGAAAGAAATTTTGGAAACTTACCGACCAGATTTTCTCCAGTTGTTCAAAGGCATCTGACACCCCAGAGAATGCTGGGTATCCCTGAAGCATTTCTATAAATATGCAACCTGCGCCCCTAAAAAACAATGGAAAACACTATGTTTTTAAAAGTTTACACTTCCAGGACTTAGATGTCTTAATATTAGGATTTGCACCCCCCGATATTAAAGTGAACTCATCTTCAGAGATATTTTTTCCATGTTAAGTGCATGCATGCTGTGTAATGTGTAAGTGAAACACTTCCAGTACTCTCTCTGACAATGCCTTCACCTACTTTCCTCTCCATATAAATGACGCCATCTTTGTTCCCACATCATCCAGGGTCACTATCTACTTCATGGACATAGATAGTGACTCGGAGATGACACAGTCAACTGCACAGGCTGCATAGTAAATCCTGCTGCCTGTGCAGATTTGTCCGTGTTCACAAATATGCCCCTGCTGCAGCCTCTCACCTTGTAACTTGCTACATCTGATCATTAGGGGAGAAAGATCTTGGGCAATGCTTCCTCCCGCTTACAGTAGACTGCTGGCATCATCTCAGCCTAGGCAAAGTTACTGGACTGAAGCACAATAATGGCCTTTTAATGATAAAATTTAGAGCTTTTGCGAAAAATTATATTGTTACCTTATATTGAGAAATTTCTGGATTTTATTAAAATAAGAATTTCCTTTTTTAATTTTTTTTTTTATTACAATGTTCCCAGGGGGACAAAGTACATGTAGTATTTTTTTTCGCATCTTCCTAGATCTTGTAGAGGGCCAGACAGAATGCCCCTTTTCTCCTCAGCCAGCCAACAAATAGCTAGCAAGAATATGGTTGCATTGATAGCCGTGGCGTATCTCTGGCACCAAATATTTGCCTGAGACAAGAGATGGCAAAAGGAATGCAAGGGGGGGAGTCAGCTACCGTACCCCTGCATTCCTCTTGCTGGCACTTCCCTCAGGAAAGTGGTTAAAGCTGGAGATAAGTGCTGGCTAATAATGCAGTCGCCTCCTTGCTAGTTGCCTTGTCGGACGACCATGGAGGAAGGGGGAAATTCTGTCCAACCACATAGCTAACCTATGTCACACAGCTCAGAACTTCTGGAACGATTTATTGCCACTGGGAAGTTTTCTCTTACTTCCTGTCCCAGTAATGATGGCCACACAAAGACAGAAGTTAGGACACATACAGTGATAAAGACAGTTTACAAGTTTGCACATAGGTATGACAGAGAGAGAGCTCCAATACAGACATAAATATGGCAGACTCAGAGAGCAGAGCTGAGCTCTTTGACAATAATCCAGATTCAGTATATGAATTATGCAATTCCAAACACAAAGATGTGTGGGAAATCACAGAACAAAGACAAAGGGATAAGGCGACATTGAAACCAGAACTGTGTTTACTCGACTGTGTTTTAGTTACATTTAGAAGGTCCCCACAAAAAAAGTACTCAAAAGGGGGAAGCAGGCAATATACTGTATTTTGAAACGTGTTGTGTTCTAATTTACCATGAATTTCATGTCCTACACGTAAAATGCAACCTAGGCAAACAAACAGTGTAGCACTTTATCTAATAAATACTAAAATTATTATAATATGACACCATTTGTTTTGAAATCTCAAAATCAATACAAAATATTTTCAAAAAAACGTCTCTCTTGAAAAACTTGCTGTGTACCTGTTGAATTTTTCATCACTTTTGTACACACTACCACTCCTACACTACTCAATGCTTCCCTTCCAGCAGTTGTGCCAATGAATATGACCTACATAAAAATGCTAAGTTATATAAAACTTGTGTCCCCTTGTGGGATCTTTACGTACTCTGTGCTACCATCAGCACTCCTTCCAGACTGGACACCACCTTGTAAGCTGGAATATGGCACGAAGAGCACCACAGAATTCCGCAACCCTCCGGCTTTAAGATGGCCTCTTATATGTCCATCTCTCTTTAACTCTCCACTCAGCCATCAGAACTGAAGATAATTGAGATAAAGATCTGTTTCTGGGCAGCCACAGATGGCTTTCTATTTGGTCTTAGTGTGAAAAGCTTCAGAAGATGTTTACTTAGACTTTTTCTACCAGTGTAGAAATATTGTACACCAGTCATCTTAAAGGAAAAGTGTTGGGGAGTTCTGCAGAGATCCTGGCAAGCTGGTTTTACGTGTGTGCATACTTTTAATAAAGGGAGTGTGTTGATTTTATTGGAATAAGTTACAGTATGTGACTTTTATTACATTTGGGATACTCATGATTGGCTAACTGTAGTCCTGAGGTGTAAGCTATTCAGAGCAGGAGCTGAGGTGGGAGATACTGTAATACATCCATACTTCCATATCCATGTTTCATGCTGTTTATGCCCAATTTCCTTTTTTGGGGGGGCAATTCCAGCTGGTGAGTGTTCGTCTGAGAGCTGGTGATGGGCTGCACTTTGTTGATTTAAACACTGAGGTGGTAACCCTTTCCATCAGATTTGTGGAAGTCTAAAGGCTTAGAAAAATACTTATATAAATGGATAGAAAACTGGCTAAAAGATCGTATTCAGAGAGTAGTGGTTAATGATTCATACTCTGAATGGTCTAGGATTGTCAGTGGTGTAACCCAAGGTTCAGTGTTGGGACCCTTACTTAATATATTTATAAACATAGGATCTGGGATTAAAAATACAATTTCAGTCTTTGCAGATGACACCAAGCTGTGCAGTGGAATAACGTCCTTACAGGATGTCTTCAACTTACAAGCCGACCTCAATGCACTGTGTAATTGGGCAACTATGTGGTAAATGAGGTTTAATGTTGATAAATGTAAGGTTATGCACTTGGGGGCTACGAATATGCATGCATCATACATACTAGGGGGAGTACAACTGGGGGAATCAATGGTGGAGAAGGATCTGAGGGTTCTGGTAGATCATAAGCTTAATAATGGCATGCAATGCCAAGCTACGGTTACTGATAGTGACAGCTCTTTGGAACTCATCTTGAGAGTTGACAGCAACAGATTCCAAATGCAAATAGCACACTTGAAATGAACTCTGGACCTTTTATCTGCTCATTGTAATTGGGATAATGAGGGAATAACACACACCTGGCCATGGAACAGCTGAGAAGCCAATTGTCCCATTACTTTTGGTCCCTTAACAAGTGGGAGGCACATATGCAAACTGTTGTAATTCCTACACCGTTCACCTGATTTGGTAGTAAATACCCTCAAATTAAATCTGACAGTCTGCAGTTAAAGCACATCTTGTTCATTTCATTTCAAATCCATTGTGGTGGTGTATAGAGCCATAAATGTTAGAATTGTGTCGATGTCCCAATATTTATGGACCTGACTGTACACATAATACAGCAGTTAAAGTGAATGCTATTTTTTTATGGAATAGTTACATATTTATGGGGAATGATATAAAATAAAAAGACATACCCATACTTCTCTTTATTCTGTAAATATATAGAAAATGACAACAAATATTTGGAATTAAAGTATAACCAAGGACAAAACTTTTTTTTTTTTTAGTTTTGGACAGAGTGGACAGGGGTTAGAACACCTATCAGTTTTTTTTTTGGGGGGGGGGTTTGCTGCCTGTGCCCCCATTAGATTCACCCTTGCTTCTTGTTTTGTTTATGATTATGATTGAAAGTGGGAGCATTTTGGGTTGTCCTCAGAAATGTCATAGAGGGGAAATCTTACAATGGAGACACTAGTTCTGGTTTTCTGGGGGGGGGGGGGGGCAAAGGAATCCCAAATATTAATTTTTTTCTTAGGAATCCCTTAATTTGCAGGGATTATCTCTCACTTCCTATTTTGGCTATGGGACAGAAAGTGAAGGTAAATCTCCCCAATGGCACAGAGATGGAAAACAAAGCCTGAGAGCACTTATAACCCTCTGTTACTCTATCCAAAAAAGAAAGTTTTACCTATAGTTCTACTTTAATCACATCACAGCTATTCAACCCTTGAATGACAGTACTCTTATTATTATTACGTGACACTAAACAATATCCTAATACTCCAAAAATAATTCAAACACATTCGCTACTTAATCACCCTGTAGACTATTTTTTATGAAATTGTCTCTTAATTTGTTTTTATGCCTCCTTGTAGCATTCTCCGTGAGTTCCCAAACCTCTCCTTTTCCCTCAGCTTACATTTATTTGTAACAAGCAGTGCACGTTAGTTGTGATCACGTGCACTGCTCTATGCACACTACAAAATTCGTAGTCCATAGTCTCTAGTCCTTCTGGGGAATAAGTAAGAGAGGGTGAGAGTCTTATATTTAGTGGGACCATGGGGAATGGCAGTAGACACCTTCTAACAGTAAAAAAAAAAAAAAGGGTTTTGGAGGAGGATAAAGCAATAGTAGGTACTTTTTTTGTTAAGAATATATACTTTAATAGCTTTTTTCTTTTTAACCTGGTGTCACTTTATAAAACACAAATCATATAAACATCTGAAACTGGTTATTTGTGTGTTTCAAGATATTTTTAGGCTTAGCAAACTAGTATCACTAGTGCTTTTTATAATTGGAGCGATCCTTACTCATGTGCTGCTACTTGGTATTCTGCACCATCATCCACTGGCAGGATAAAGCAGTTTGTATTGTCTTTCATCCTACTTCTGCAGTTCATGCTAGCAGGGACTGCATGCATACAAACCACAGAATATTGTCCAGAGCCAGACTCTGTATATCTCTGTCTTTTCCATTTTCCTTCACCTATGTCTGCTTTCTATGCCCTTCTGCCTCTAATGTACCATATGCATAACTGAATACACTGTGTTTTATGATGACTAAAAATGGACTGATGCTCAATGTGAAAGTCTGTTTTAGTGGAAGCACACACCACCTGTCTAGTGATCTCACTTTATTTTTTTAGATATATCTAGCAATGCGGGGATATTCATGTTATTGCTGAAATCAGAACTGTACATCATGGAAAAGTCTTGCCTTACTTGTTAAAAAGAGCAATCCAACTATAACCTCTATACAAGGATAGAGACGGTATATAAATAAGTTTGTTGCTTGATCTTTCTACTGCTTAAAGTGGTTATAAACCTTTACATATACCCAGTGAGGTGACATGTCTCAGGTGATACACAGAGATTAAACAAATCCTCCTACGTATGTTGTACCTGTTTATTTGTAGTCTTCTTTTCTCTACATCCATTCAAAGTGCACAGTCTATACAGTTTGTCTGAGTATCTAGAAAAAGAGCTGAAATTACACTCAGAGCTGTAGAGCTCAGTGAGGAGAGCTCTGAGAGCTGATTGGAGGGAAGAGGCACACCCCCTTGACACAACACACAGGAACAGAGCTAAAGCTGTGAATCACAAGCTGTGTGCTGGAGTTCCCTCCTCTGTCACCTTTTTGCATCTTAGGGTCAGGAAAAAAAGTCAGAAGTGCAGATAGCAGACGAATGAGGCAACAGACAGAAATTACACTTGCTCTGGATTGAGACAAGTACACACTATAGGAGAATATGCTTTGTTCATATTTCATGTCAGAGGTTTACAACCAAAGTGGAACTAAACATAAGGAGCCCCAAGGTTTTTTTGTTTCCTTACTGGGAAGACTGACCCCTCTTTCTCTCTGTCCTGATTTTCCCTAGTATAGAAAGTATCTTCCAACAGGTACACCTATTTGGAGACATTTGTCTAGAGCAGGTGCCTATATCATTCAATGGGTTTGTGTTAAATGTTTGACATTTTGTTATGTTTTAGCACTGCAACTTTAAATCTCTGACTGGTGCATAGTTTCATGCCTGGCCCTGTGTGTGTAAGCCGGTGTTATTGTGACTATATATAGAGGGCAAGTCAGCCTCAGAGGGAGTTGGAGTCCAGATCTGCTGATAGAACCTGTAAGAGATGTCATTCCTGGTGTAACTCTTTTTTTCCCCCCTTCAAAGGGCCTGTTCTTCAGGGTCCAGAAACTTTGGACGCTTATACGTTGCACAAGGACTTGTTGCTCTGGACTTTTCTCTGATTCCAGGTATGAGCAGCCCCAGTTCTCTTAATGCACAGCCAGAGATCTTGGCTATTTAACTGTGTTGTGCATAAGTATGAAGAAAAATGCAAAATGTACATGAACACTCAGATCTTTCCTGTGAACAGGAACTTCATGTAAGCAAGACGTTGTTGGTGTCTCTTACTAATAGAAGTGCTCCTGATCAGCTTAAGTGTAACCTTGGTGTATCTAAAAACCTCACATTGACAGTCAATACATTGTCTTCTGGATTGAGTAGCTTTCTGAAACAAGCATACCTGAATACATATACATTTTAATCTTCAAGGTTGGGGCACAGTATCAGAGATGGCAGCCATTCTGAAGTGGAGGCAGGTGACTGTGGAGAGTGACGGTGGCACTGTTCAGTGAGAGGACAGGTGTGCTTTATGTCCCTCACCTCATGGTGGGATACTCATATTGGGACCTGTGCCAAAAGGTCTGCCTAGGGACCTGGCCTGGGTGGTCACAGGAGAAAGGCCTTGCACTGAGTACAAAGCGGGAGCTTCTTGTAATTTGGGGTTGGGAGGTAAACTGTATTAGGTGCACTAGTAACTCATGAATTCATGTATTAAGTGTCCAGGGAGGGATATGGAGGACTGGCAAGGTATGGGGTATGCTCCACTCCCCCATACTGTAACAGTTGATAATCTATCGAGAGAAGAAGAGATAGCAGTGTCCTTTGGTTTCAGATCAGAGTAGGAACAAGCCCCTGGGAGCCAAAGTGTGAAGAGGTAACTAAATGGCTGTTGGTTTTTAACCTGCCCTCTACAGGGTGAACTCCCTGACTCTTTAGGCCTCACCCACATGTCTAAGAGGGGATTTCATCATACTTTGTACAGAGTTCTGCTCACGGTTGCTACATGGCTTCGTTCACAGTAGGACAGGTGATGTTACTTGTCAGAATCTGCATGTAGTTTGTGTTGGGTTTAATGTTCGAGTTGAACGCAAGTTTGACTCAAACATCAGCCATTCGTGTGTTCACCAAACACACGAATGGTAAGGGTATTTGTCCCGCTTTTCTCCAACTGAGTGCCCTACAATGCACTGCACTCTCACAGTGCATTTTGAGAGCCATGATTGGCCAAAGCAATACACCTGACCACAGGTCAAATGCAATGCTTTGGCCAATGACAGCACAATGCACTGTGAGAGCCATGGTTGGCCAAAGTCGCGGTGACTTTGGCCAATCATGGCTCACAGCTAAGTCCATGCCCCACACTATATAAGGCTGTTTACACAGCAACCTTGTGTAGTGTGTTGCTGGATACTGCTGAAGACAGAGGGGAGAATACTCTCCTTGAAAAACAAATAATAACAACAAAATAATATTAAAAAAGACAACTGTAAAAAAAAAAAAAAAGACAGCGTAGGTTCCCCTCACCCCCTTCCCCAATCAATACCAAGCCCTTTAGGTCTGGTAGGAAGATTAGGAGGGACCCCACAGTAAAAAATGTTTTTTTTTTTTATAGTGCATGGGGGTTCACCCAAAAAGCTACACCAGGCCCTTTAGGCCTGGTAGGACTTTTAGGGGGAACTCCACTTCCAAAAAATGGGAGGAAAAAGGGAAAATGTGCGTGGGGTTCCCCTTAAAAGCCATAGAACTTTTAAGGGGAACCCCACCCAACAAAATGGAGAAAAAAAACATGGGGTCCCCTTTAAATTCCTACCAGACCCTTGATCTGAGCACAGGCCTGGCAGGGCAGGAAAGGGGGGGGGACAATCGAGCACCCCCTCATGGTTTACCAGGCCACGTGCCCTCGGCATTGGAGCAGTGTCCCCATGCTGATGGGGACAAGGGCCTCTTCCCTCCCCACAACCCTGACCCGGTGGCTGTGGTGATCTGCGGGCAGGGAGACTCATTAGCATCAGGGTACCCCTTTAAGTAAGGGGGCACCCTGATGCTGCCCCCCATTTGTGAATGAGTAAAGGGTTTCCCTATCCTTTCACTGAAGGGTTACATTTAGAAAAAATGAAGACGCCAAACTTTCGAAAAATTCCTTTAAGTAAACAAAAAACAAAACAGCTTTTGACAAGTCCTTTAATAAAAAAAAGGTCAAAAAGCAAAAAAAAAAAGTTCCATGTAATCCATCGTCAATCGCGGTGTCCAGCATTGTCCCAACGCCGCCGGCTCGCCGAAATAAAAAAAATAAACCAACGCCTGCTGGCCCGTCCACACCCATTGAGCACTTGTAAACAATTGGACATAGCCACGTCTATTTGTTTACATCTGACTGGCAGACCAGTCATATTACGGCGAGTGCTCGGGGAGTCTGCGGGTGTCAGACGGGTCGGCGGGCGCCGGTGAGTCGGCGTTGTTGTGACAAACCTGGACGCTGTGATTGATGATGGATTACAATGATGGAACCATTTTTTAGCTTTTTTTTTTTTTTTTTTTTTTTTAAATTAAAGGACTTGTCAAAAACCGTTGTGTTTTTTTTTTCAATTAAAGGAATTTTTCAAGACTGGTCTCTATTTTTTTACTGAATTTTACCCGCTAGTGAATGAGTAAGGGTACAAGTAAAAGAGGGGGTAGCATGAGGGTGCCCCCTTATTGAAAGGGGTACCCTAATGCTAATGAGCCCCCTGCCCCCACAACCACCAGGCCAGGGTTGTGGGGAAGAGGCCCTTGTCTCCATCAGCATGGGGACACCGTCCCAATGCCGAGGGCACGTGGCCTGGTAAGTCGCAGGGATGGGGGGGCACTCGATGGCCCCCCCTTTCCTGCCCTGTCAGGCCTGTGCTCAGATCAAGGCTCTGGTAGGTATTCAGGGAGGACTTTTTTCCCCTCATTTTTTGGGGGGTGGGGTTCACTTTAAAAGACCTATGGATTTTAACCATAACAAATGGTTCTTGGGTGTGTCATTTGTTTTACAACATGCATATTAAAATGGTATCAACATACACTGTAATTCCTATTTAATTCTGCATTAGAAGAAATCTTGAATTGAATTTACCAGATATCGAGGTCGGAGGAATAATCAGTAGCACCTAGAAGAACATCTGGTGGGCGGTACCACAAAGTGACCACTTCTGAGGAGTACGTCTGACTGGGGATTGACTTCGCTCGGGCAAGACCTGTAGAGAGATCGGAGCACATTGCAAGACATCACACAAAAGTCTGAAGACTCCAAAATTCACCAGTCTGCTGTAAGCTATTAGTAAACTGCATTCCCCAATGTCACCAAATTCATCAGTCTGCTGTAAGGTATTTATTTCCTACACACTCTAAAGCCACATGGAAGAAAAATATTTGAAATATAATATTCTTCTCAAATATATTGCCATATATTTGAAATACTACAATTTTGACCATATTCAATATATTTTAAAATATACTGTATGTCTTTAAAAATGCAAATCTACATTTTTGGAATGCATTTACAAATGTATGTAAAAATATATGTTAAAATGACTTTTTTATATGTTAAAAAAATCTGAAGAATATATTTTAAAAAATATATATTTAAATAAAAAAGAATCTGGTTTCACTAGAATGCATTTGTTTGCTGTAAGCTATTAACTAGCCACAAAATTGGATGCCATCAAAATGTATTACAAAAAAATCAAATGAACAAATATCAAAAAGAGAGTGCTATTTTAATTCCTATGTATTAAATGGAGTAAAAGAAACCATTATTGAGAGAAACCTGAAGGCTGCCATTGCTAACATCTCATTCTGAAAATGCTAGTTGCTTGGCTATAAGGCTGTCTCTTACCAAGTCTAGCTTTAATATTTGCAAATTTCACTCATTTCCCCATACAGTTACAGCTCTTGGGAACATTTAGTGTATTAATTCACATTCTGTGACAAAATTCTATTTATACAATGCCATGAAAACAGTGCCATACCAAAGGCTTTAAGGCAGGGGTCATTTTTTCAACAAAAGGCCAGTTCACTGCTTGTCACACTGGGAGTGGGACTGCGGTAAGTATGATTTAAAAAATGCCCCGGAACTGGAGTCTATTGGGAGTAAAAATGCCACTAAGTCATTGGTCAGTGGGAGTAAAAAATGTCCCTACGTTGGTGGTCAGTGAGAGCAATAAATACCCCATCGTCAGTGGTCAGTAGCAGTAAAAAATGACCATTGCACCAGGACCATCTGAGTGAGTATTGATGACCTCGGGAGGATGACTTGCTAAAATGTGCTGCTTTCACCTGTGACTGCTGCGGTTCGTCCACTATACAGTCATGGCCGAAATTGTTGGCACCCTTGATATTTCTCCAGGAAATCATGTATTTCTCACGAAACGTATTGCATTAACACATGTTTTGCTATACACATGTTTATTCCCTTTGTGTGTATTGGGACAAAACAAAAAAAGGGAGGAAAGAAAGCAAATTCGACATAATGTCACACAAACCTCCAAAAATGGGCTGGACAAAAGTATTGGCACCCTTTCACAACTGCGGATAAATAAGAATGTTACAAGCATGTGATGCTCCTGTAAACTCACCTGGGGCAAGTAACAGGTGTGGGCAATATAGAAATCACACCTGAAAGCAGATAAAAAGGAGAGACGTTCACTTAACCTTTGCATTGTGTGTCTGTCTGTGCCACACTAAGCATGGACAACAGAAAGAGGAGACGAGAACTGTCTGAGGACCTGAGAACCAAAATTGTGGCAAAATATCAACAATCTCAAGGTTACAAGTCCATCTCCAGAGAACTAGATTTGCCTTTGTCCACAGTGCGCAACATTATCAAGAAGTTTGCAACCCATGGCACTGTAGCTAATCTCCCTGGTCGTGGACGGATGAGGAAAATTGATGAAAGATTGCAACGCAGAATAGTCCGGATGGTGGATAAGCAGCCCCAAACATGTTCCAAAGACATTCAAGCTGTCCTGCAGGCTCAGGGAGCATCAGTGTCAGCGCGAACTATCCGTCGACATTTAAATGAAATGAAACGCTATGGCAGGAGACCCAGGAGGACCCCACTGCTGACACAGAGACATAAAAAAGCAAGACTACAGTTTGCCAAAATGTACTTGAGTAAGCCAAAAGCCTTCTGGGAAAACGTCTTGTGGACAGATGAGACCAAGATAGAGCTTTTCGGTAAAGCACATCATTCTACTGTTTACCGAAAACGGAATGAGGCCTACAAAGAACAAAACACAGTACCTACGGTAAAATATGGTGGAGGTTCAATGATGTTTTGGGGTTGTTTTGCTGCCTCTGGCACTGGGTGCCTTGACTGTGTGCAAGGCATCATGAAATCTGAGGATTACCAAAGGATTTTGGGTCGCACTGTAGGGCCCAGTGTCAGAAAGCTGGGTTTGCGTCCAAGATCCTGGGTCTTCCAGCAGGACAATGACCCCAAACATACGTCAAAAAGCACTCAGAAATGGATGGCAAAGAAGCGCTGGAGAGTTCTGAAGTGGCCAGCAATGAGCCCAGATCTAAATCCCATTGAACACCTGTGGAGAGATCTTAAAATTGCTGTTGGGAAAAGGTGTCCTTCCAATAAGAGAGACCTGGAGCTGTTTGCAAAGGAAGAGTGGTCCAAAATTCCGGGTGAGAGGTGTCAGAAGCTTATTGATGGTTATAGGAAGCGACTGATTTCAGTTATGTTTTCCAAAGGGTGTGCAACCAAATATTAAGTTAAGGGTGCCAATACTTTTGTCCAGCCCATTTTTGGGGTTTTGTGTGACATTATGTCATATTTGCTTTTCTGCCTCTGTTTTATATTTGTTCCAATACATACAAAGGGAATAAACATGTGTATAGCAAAACATGTGTTAATGCAATACCTTTTTTGTGTGAAATACTTGATTTTCAGGAAAAATATCAAGGGTGCCAACAATTTCGGCCATGACTGTATGTGATTGAAAAAATGCTGTCAAGTGATTCCAGATAGTATGTCTATGTGATGTGACTAAAATGCCATCTTAAAGTAACAGTAAATTACAGCAATCCTAATGTTTTGTGTGGACATTCCTTTCTTTGGATATAAACATAAATTGCCAGAACGGTTGTGAGTAGGCCTCCGGCAAGAAAATTGGCACAAGATGGTAAAGGGTTAAAATCTTAAGCAAGAGGGTTGTTGTTCTGGTAGCAAGAAGAAACGGGTAGGTACTTGTGCTCTTGGCACCATTACCAGTCATTCTGCAAGTCCCCTTACATGCCTGTCTCAGTGGGAGCATAAATGCCCCTGTGTGAGTGGTCAGTAAGAGGAATGGTGGCTTTGTGTCAGTAGGAGCAATTGTGCACCTCTGTAAATGGGAGATAGGGTGCCCCTACATCAGCAGTTAGTGGGAGGAATGGTGTCTATGTCAGTGGAAGGAATTGAGCCAATGTGTCAGTACCAAGAATGGTACCCCTTTTTAATGGTAGGAGCAGTGCCCATGTGTCAGTGGGAAATTGTGCCCCAGCATTCGTGTTCAGTGTCTTGTGCTGTTCCTGTCATAGATGTTACATCCAGGACTATACAGGTATCATTGAGAAGGAGATCTCTCCACTCAATGTTGCCTGTTACATTACTGGTTTTCTTCAATGCTCTGGGTTCCAGCACCTAGCACCCACCCCCATTAGATAAGCAGCTTCCAACTATCACTTGCAATGAGAAAGCCCTGTATACAAGGCCTGCTCATTGCAGAGCCAGTTTGAGGCAACCAATGAGCTGTAACCAGCACACAGGTTGTGGTTTGGAGGCTACTGCTTTAGGAAAACTATACTGGACTTTTAGCAAATTTCACACTTGTATAGTCTCTAAAAAGCAAACCATGTTAAATCGTTTTTATAGTACAGCCAAGTATCAGCTGTTAGGCGTTCAAGAGATGATCCTGCTGCCTTCTGACTGTCTGTTGTTTTTTTTTTTCTGATGTGAATACCATTTGGACCACGTATAAAAAGTGCAAAATATGAAAAACTCTGTCAATATATGAAAAACAATATTGATACTGATATTAATTCTTATTATTCAGTATGTGAGAATAAAGTGCAAAGTGCTAAAATTCTTGATTGTGAACTCCGTGTACAATAACAGGCGCTCCACTGTGCTCAGACTGGTGCCCCACATGGAATGATACTCACCGTCATCCTGTGACCACCTATCTCTAGGATGGTCATTTGCGCTTTTGGGACTATCCCAGTATGCAGTGTTGCTAATGGTAACCGGTTGTTCCTCCAAAACTGCTGTGTCAATACCAACTCTCTCCTCTCAATAGTTAAAGCTAAAGTCCCAGCTGTTTAGTCTTTTACAGATCAGTTAATCGGGATAAAATCAGTGTGAAAAATCACTATATTTCACAGTCACACTGTTTTCCTGTGGCTGTATTTATATTATAATTTATTTATAATTTATATTTCAGTCACACTGTTTTCCTGTGGCTGTATTCAATGATATAAACTTTCCTTTTCAATCTTCAGCTGCTGTAATTGTCAGTAAAATTCAATGCAATATGGCAGTCTGGAGGCTTTTTGCACACCGTGGCTGTTGTATTTAAAGGTTAAAACATCCATTCAGTCCAGACTTTAGTTTCCTATAACATGATTCAGAGGTGCGGTCACTCACTTAAATGTTGACTTTAAAACAGCAATCGCCTTTAAAATCCAATCCACCTAAGCAGAGATTTCTTTAAAAACATCCAGAGTTGTCAGTGCAAACCTATCAGACTGGTCAGAATGAAACTTTTCCCTGTGCTGATGTTAGGCTCCTCCCTGCCAGCCGGCATGACACACAACTGAAAAAATTTGTGCCGAATAGTAATTTTCAGATGGTCTAATGTGTCACAACTGAGAGTCAAGCAATGGGCACAAGTTTTATAAGTGGTGCTGCTGAAAGTGAGAGAAAGTTCCAAATCCTGAGTTGTGACTGGAACATGAATAGAAAGGAAATCTTCCAATGGGGACACTTGTTCCAGTTACAACTGTCTCAGGGCCCTTTCAGATGGGCGTTCAGTCTGAAATGGTCTGTCATTTTTTTTGACAGATCCAGACTGAATCACTATGTGCGTCTAAGGGTGGATGTAAATACTCATGTGTCCACAGAATGAAACAGAAAAGGTTGGTGTCTCTTTCAGACTTAAATTACGCTTGAATATATTTTTGTTTGTACTTTTGCACAAAAAGTACATAAAAATAACAGACGTGAAAAAAGGATATATACTGATGTAAATTGAACTGATGAATAAATTGAATAAATTCAGACTCTCATGCATTATTTTTATGACAGAACTGATGATGCTTTTGAAAAGACACTAAAGATTGTGTTTCCTTTGGAGAGATCTCCTCTCATTTCTTGTTGTGTATTGAGAAAGAATGTGAAGAAAAATCTCCCCAGTCGAAACAAGCAAGATAAAGCCGACAGGGGTTCTAGTCATGCTCTACTTTATCCAAAACAAAACGCTACTCTAGCACTAGTAGCAGGAATCCTCTAGTGTCTGTGCATCAGGTCCCTTCACCCTGGGTGCCCATACTGCCCAAGTGTTCTCATGTAGGTGTACTACCTAGATTCATGAGTTATAAGCTCAGTCCTTTTTTGTCGCTTAAGCCTCATGCCAGTGCGGCAACCCATCAATGTCTTAAGCCCAGTATTATGGTTCAATAGTGAGACTCAAAAGATGGGAAGGGATGAAACCAGCCCCCTGACACCAACACAAAATGTGAGTGCATTAAAGAGCACTTGAACATTTCAGGCTCCAAGATGCTTACAGAAAACAGTTTATTTTTCACCCTCCTAAGATGTGCGCTGACAATGATAGATTACGCAAGTATGTAATATTTCAGGTTCACTTTAAAAGTAACTACAAAAAGTAGAACTATAGCTAAAGGCGCACTGTAATACACCTATGATGCATTTATGGAGGTGCCATTCAAAACTTACAGTATGAGCAAGACATTAATGTAAAGTGCAACTAAGCTGGATACATAGTCTATGTGTAATAAGCAAATTTGGGTGCCAATATACAGTGGGGCAAAAAAGTATTTAGTCAGCCACCAATTGTGCAAGTTCTCCCACTTAAAAAGATGAGAGAGGCCTGTAATTGGCATCATAGGTAGACCTCAACTATGAGAGACAAAATGAGAAAATAATCCAGACAATCACATTGGCTGATTTGGAAAGAATTTATTTGCAAATTATGGTGGAAAATAAGTATTTGGTCACCTACAAACAAGCAAGATTTCTGGCTCTCACAGACCTGTACCTTCTTCTTTAAGAGCTGCACCAGGCTGGGAAGACTGAATCTGCAATAGGCAAGCAGCTTGGTGTGAACAAATCAACTGTGGGAGCAATAATTAGAAAATGGAAGACATACAAGACCACTGATAATCTCCCTCGATCTGGGGCTCCACGCAAGATCTCTCCCCGTGGGGTCAAAATGATCACAAGAACGGTGAACAAAAATCCCAAGACCACATGGGGGGACCTAGTGAATGACCTGTAGAGACCTGGGACCAACGTAACAAAGGCTACCATCAGTAACACACTACGCCACCAGGGACTCGGATCCTGCAGTGCCAGACGTGTCCCCCTGCTTCAGCCAGTACATGTCCAGGCCCGTCTGAAGTTTGCTAGAGAGCATTTGGATGATCCAGAAGAGGATTGGGAGAATGTCATATGGTCAGATGAAACCAAAATAGAACTGTTTGGTAGAAACACAACTCATCGTGTTTGGAGGAGAGAGAATGCTGAGTTGCATCCAAAGAACACCATACCTACTGTGAAGCATGGGGGTGGCAACATCATGCTTTGGGGCTGTTTCTCCGCAAAGGGACCAGGACGATTGATCCATGTACAGGACAGAATGAATGGGGCCATGTATCGTGAGATTTTGAGTGCAAACCACCTTCCATCAGCAAGGGCATTGAAGATGAAACGTGGCTGGGTCTTCCAACATGACAATGATCCCAAACATACTGCCCGGGCAACAGAGGAGTGGCTTCATAAGAAGCATTTCAAGGTCCTGGAGTGGCCTAGCCAGTCTCCAGATCTCAACCCCATAGAAAACCTTTGGAGGGAGTTGAAAGTCCGTGTTGCCCAGCGACAGCCCCAAAACATCACTGCTCTAGAGGAGATCTGCATGGAGGAATGGGCCAACATACCAGCAACAGTGTGTGCCAACCTTGTGAAGACCTACAGGAAACGTTTGACCTCTGTCATTGCCAACAAAGGATATATAACAAAGTATGGAGATGAACTTTTCATATTGACCAAATACTTATTTTCCACCATAATTTGCAAATAAATTCTTTCCAAATCAGTCAATGTGATTGTCTGGATTTTTTTTTCTCATTTTGTCTCTCATAGTTGAGGTCTACCTATGATGCCAATTACAGGCCTCTCTCATCTTTTTAAGTGGGAGAACTTGCACAATTGGTGGCTGACTAAATACTTTTTTGCCCCACTGTACATATTGTGAAAACATGCTTCAAATGGTAGTGCATTAAGGCCATTTGCTGAATTATTCTTTTCTTGGGCTTTTCTTGCCTATTTTTATTAAAAGAAAGTTCAGAGATCAAAAAGGTTCCCCTCACAGGGATTTGCAAAACAGCAGATCATTAGCACCCCGGCTTACACATACATTACTGCAGCTCTGGTCATATTTCTCAGGTCCTTGACTGTCTCCTATAGACCATCCTCTCACAAATGCTTTGGCCTTACACCTAGCAGCCCCTTGCTGCTGTGGCTCCAACCTGACTCCAGAGCAAAGACCTCCTCTGTCTGCTGGGGTGGAGCCCAGAACCCTAGTCTGGTCTCTGCTAAAAGCCCAGCACACACCTGTCTATTTAATGTGCTGGTGGTTCTCAACACACAGACCCAGGATTGGAGATTTCGTCACTCCCAGATCTCTACAAACTCTCCAGGCTCCAGATCCCACAATGGGTTTTACTCACCAATGGGGAAACTGAAAAGTCAGTTTCCTTAGAATGACACAAGTGCCCTGGAGCCCCTTAACCAACCTGGATGAGAATCCTGGGTCATAACCTCTTTTTACACTGTGGCAGGGCACACCACTGACACAATATATAGTAAAAGACTATATATGAATATAAATATTTTTACATTACAATAGTCCAATACTCAACTGTTACATAGTTTTCTGTCTTTTCTTGGGAAAATACTGATGTAAGTTGCTTTAGTGCAGGTCACATTTATATAGGCCTTTTGGTTATAGGATCTGAAAAAAGGTATCAGTTGACTGATCCTACTATTTTATCAGAGGTTATGTTACCAAGAGCCTAGGCCTTTAGACTTGTGGCCAGCTCTGAAGAGAACTTAAGGGAGGACCGAAGATTAGATTGGCTGATCCTACTATTTTATCAGAGGTTATGTCACAAAATCATTAGTCTTTCAGACATATGTAAGGATATGTCTGCCACATGAACTGCACTGCCACAAAAAAATGATAAGCTGCTGCAAGCACCTAAATGTGTTCCCACATCAATAAATGTATTTTTGGGGACTTTCAGACATGTGGCCTATACAAAGAGCATAAAGAAGCACTCTCTCTGACAAACTTAAGAATTTCAATTTGAGACTTTTTAACCAAGTAATTTAATTAAAAAAGGATGTTACATGGATTAACACCAGTTAGGCTTGCTTTTTTAGTATACTGGAAATATGGTGGTCGAAACCTAGAACATCAATCATATCTGGTAACAAGTCAAGATGTCAACTTGTAGCTGGATACCTGCACAAACACTTGTAACTGACCAGTACTGAAGTAAATGTCTGTGGTCCAGGTTGGGCTTTTTTTTGATTTACACACCTTACAGGCTGTGGTTCTCCAAGGATAAGCCAGCTGCTCATGTGATTAATGTGCACATATATCTGTATGCTTGCAAGTGGCCACCTTTCAGGATCTTGGCAGACAACTATTTTGAATTTGCTGTGCAACAAGTTGCTTCATTTACTCTCCCTTCAAGTTTTTTTCTGTTTTCAACACCCAACAGATTTTGCATTGGTTTTTAAAGCAGTAACATGCTTTTAATGCAGACCAGACATTGGCCATGTATTTTTTACACACATGCATCCCATTAACCTGCCAAGACTGAACATTTCATTAACCTGAAGAGTTTGTTTAATCTTATCCATGATGTTCTAATTACAAATGAAGTGTACTAGGCCTGTTGCTCCAACTACTCTGATGTAATTGTGTCAGCTGTGTTGGACTTACCAAAGTCAGCCAGTTTGAGCTCCCCTAGGTAGCTGATAAGGAGATTCTGTGGTTTTAGGTCCCGATGCAGGATATGCTGGTGATGGATATAGGCCAGACCTCTGAGCAACTGGAACATGAAGAGCTACACAAAGAGATAACAAGTCTCAGATCAAAAGAGGAGCTTTTGTGCTTTCACTGTGTTCTTGCAATTTCTGGTTAGAATCAACCCTATGTACAATCAGGAACATAGTTATGCCACCTTTTTTCATTTAGTATACAAAAAAATTCTATGATTGATGTAGAATGATGAACTGGTAAAACAAATAAATACTAACAGTAAATTTCCAGGGCAAATCACGCAACTGATGAACAAGTAACTAAATACAGCATGTTTGCAGAAAGATAAGGCTCACATACAATAGGTTTTTTTTGCCCTTGCTTGTCAACTGGGGTGACAATGCAACTGGCCTCAGGCATGGAGAGAATACTTAAATATGGTGTGGTTTTTAGAACTGCTTAAATTGGGTAGTGGCTTAACTCAATTGTCAAGGAATAGAACAAACCCCAACATGGTAATTTAAGTAGCAGCATTAGTTATAAAGAGCGCACACCGAAGGAGTGGGGGTACACGAGATAACTTGTTCTGTTGCCAGAATCTCTGTATTAGCTGTGCTGTATTAGCAAAGGCACTAACTGCTTGGCACAGAGAAGATCCTGTTGAAGGATACAAAGTGAAGGGTTCATTTATGGGTAAGGGTTCACAATAGGTTTATCGTAAGGATGGTTTGAGGATGGGTGTTGAGTGAGATTTAGGATTATGCAGGGGCTACTATTAGTGTGGTCTCAGAATCAGAAATTGTTCTTTACAGTCCCGGCATTGGGAGACTCATGCCAAGATTACTCAGTGCAGAAGGTTCTGCTGCTAGAAAAATAGGTAAGGGGGAAAATGCATAAAATAACTGTATAAAAAGGTAAATAATAACTTCATTCATTCTGTGAAATGTAAATTTTATAGATATCCTAATTGAGACAGCTTACTGGGAAATATTTTTGTAACTCACTTATATTAGTTTCTAATATTCCAGATTACAATGGTGTTTTTTCTTGTTTAGGGTATTGCAAGCTTATATGTAACAGGCTTGTCTCCTCTATTTTTCATATTCAACGTTAAACTCCTGAGACGTTGCTAAATATCCAGCTAAATTCTTGTTTTGTGTACTGTTTAACTTGCTAGATGATTTGTAATTCTGATCAGCCAGTCTTTTGATTCACAAACCTCTGCCACACCACATCACCAATGTGACATGGTTCTTACAGTATATTGAAAACCCAAAAGCAAAAATATATTATATTCCTGCTCATCAGTCCTTGAATATGATGGTTGAATTAGTTTACTTTTCTTCATATAGCACCTTCCTAGTCAGGTGCTATGATTAGGTAAATTTAGTGCTGGGCTCACTGTAATAAGTGCGGGTGTTTGTAATTGTTCAGGTCTGTTCTGTGTTTCACAGGCTGCTATATGGATGGTTCTGAAATATAGGTGTGGAACAAGGCAAATAGGCAGCATGAATACTTATACTGTCTTGGCCAATCCCTGTGGGAGAGTACACATTTGGTTGCTGGGAAGGTGTATACATAGTCTGAGACCTGAAGCAGAAGTGTCTTGTCCTTGAGGAGGAGATTACGGCCTAGTTGGGATATCTTGCCCCCTGGGCAAGCCTGCCATGTGTTTGCAGTTCAAGCCTGCCATGTGTTTGCTGCCATGCGGTCCCAGCTGAGTGGACAATTGTTGCTAAAAGTTGCTGAAGCTGACTGGAGGGCTTGTCGTTTGAGAATCTAATCTGATATCACATAGAGAATGTGTCTGGAAGATATCAGAAGGAGGCAACCAATCATCTAAGGACATTTGTGAGTACAGACTGGTGTGAAAGATCCTAGAGACTGTGTGCCATTGCCACCCCCCTGGTGCTAAAGAGTCAGCTGTGTTCAAAGGGGACATTGTGAATGATACATTTATCTTTATTTTCACCAGGTGATCCTGCCATTAAAACACTACCTTTCCTAAGGTGACAATGCTCAGTCTACTGTCTATGGAGGAACTACCTTGTTACCCTGTCCTGCTTATCTGATTTGAACTACAAACACCTCCTCATCTCCAATACATAGGAAGGAGTTGTTTTGTAGTTCACAGTAGTTAGCTGGGAAAGATGATAACATTGTTGGAGATATTAGTACAGTGCAGAGGAATTTAAAAGTCACTAGAATTCTGGCACAATCAACAGGTATTTTTCTGTACTTCGGGAAACTATAGAAAGCCTGAAAAAGGACTGGTTAGCTGTAATATATTACATTTTTGTTGTTGGGATTAGACATCCCTTAGGGTTCATTTACATCTGTTTATTTAATGTGGGATGCTCAATGCACAAAAAAGGTATTTTTACCTTTCTTAGCAATGCGGCACATCGCAACACAATGTAGTGCATTACTGTGCATCACAGTGCACTGCAACACAGGTAGGTACATTGAGATGCTGTTCAGAGTAAATAGAACCACAGCATCCCGTTTAATGGCAAGCCAAAAGCCACACATTTTCTTTGCACTAGTATGTAATAAAAATTAAAGCTGGTATTCCGAAAGACAGTGTCTATGGAAACAATTCACAAGATGCCTCACGAAAAAAGTTTGGTGGCATTCACAAAAAGGAAACTAAAATACCGCATGAGTTATTTTATGAAGTAATGCGGTATTTTAGTAGTGAAAACATGCAGTAATGCAATGGGAACCCACTGACAGCTGAATGTAAACAAAAAATAATTGCCGGCAATTAAAAATTAAGAAAAAAAAAGATGGTGTGGGTCCCCCCCCAATCCTTACCAGGCCCTTTAATAAGGGGGACCCCAGATCACAGCCTTCCCCATGTGAATGAGTATGGAGTACATGGAACCCTTACTCATTCACTCCCCAAAGTGTAGTGTAAAAGAAAAAACTATAGGAGTTAGTCCTTTATTAACAGCTTTCCCACCGCCCTATAGATATACTGCTACAAGGCAGCAGGGGTGCGCAAAATCATATATAGGTATATATATATATACACACCCACACACACACACACAATTTTGCATTTCCAGGTAGAGCCATTTGCGGCTGCAGCTGTCAGACACTGGGTCCCAGCCAGTGATTACCCGCCAGTACCCAGTGATTACCGAGCATCTCCGACGGGTAGGAGGACTGTTTTGTTTGACAGTTGTCTAATGCAGCCTTTCCATGCTGAAACCAGTAACATCCATGGGATTATGGTTACTAATGTAATAAACTAGCATCTTTCTCAGCTCTCCGCTCCTGCTTTTTCCTTCTCCATAAAGACAGAGTTTAAGTTCAGCCAAGTTAGAGTTTGCAGGTTACCTATCCTCTTACACAAGCATTGTTTGCTTGTCTTTAAATAATTTTGTTCCTACCTCACTCAAAACCTAGAGGATGCTCTATGTAGTTAGTTCTACCCTTCTTGATGCTTTAGCCTCCATTCCTCACACATACAGTATTCTGCTGGAGCTAGACACACTATAATTTTTGATGATCTGTTGTGATCTGAACAAGTTTTTGTATTAAAGGGTTCTACGATCTGCAAGATGTCATTTGGATCAAGTCATTGTCTGTTACTGATACTATAAATTAAGCTATCTCACCCCAACTGGATCAGTTAAGCAGCTCACACTTTCACTGCTTAGATTGTGGAAGCAGAACAGTTACCTGCTCTGGTGTCTCCTTAGCTTTCAGAGCTGTGACTTGTTTTAATGTCTTCCTAGCCTGAAGGCAGATGGATTGTACCTGCACATCTGACCACTTTCTAAAGTTTATGGCCAGCAAAATGCCCTTACCAGGAATGACAAAACTGATCAAAGTTAGTAAATAAGCAGTCTTCGCTAATGTTTATACAGCTGGTTGTGTAGGATCGGTGGGGATATTTTGAGAAATGGGTGATCCTGTTGGCACCACCCAGCTCAACAAACTTTGATTTAAAAATCATAAGAGCAGGATAGTAAATTCTCAGCTGAACAATGACTGCAGCCAATCAGATGCAGTTACTATTTGGGTATTCAGACAGCCATGGGAGCAGCAGCTGTCAGAATACAATAGCCGGCAGGGAAGATCACTCATCCATGCCAAATATCATGGATGGGGGGAATCAAGTGATCTCTCTTGTTCAGCCAGTGGGGCTAAACCAGAAAATTTAACATGTGTATATCTAGCATTAGCCAATATACAGTTAATAATAATATCAATTGTGAGCTATTTACTGTATATCAAAGCTGGTGTGTTTGCAGTTGCAAGATGCAAACTCATTCATAGAGCTAATGTGAACTTCACAGAGAACAGATCAGCATTGCAAAAATAATTAGCCTAATCAGGTTTTAGAAATGAATCCCAGGTGTCCATGTTGTCTGACCTTTAGATATACTGTATAAATAAAAACAGGATCTCACCCGGACATTGTATGGCAGAAGTCCTCCAGGATGTTGGGCCATGTACTGTGCAAGGTCTGTATGCTGCAGAAAAGTAAAATGTACATAAAACATCAGAAGAACAAGTCCTTGAATTAAAAAAAAATTATTATTAGGAATTATCATAAAGCGTGTATATATATAAATATATTCTTGTTGCTTGACCTCATGACCCACCTCCCAAAACTTATTTTCTGACTAGGTCCGATTTTCTTCACACCTTAAAATAGAATGTCTGAGGATACTCAAAATAAACTAGAATGAGGAACAAGTGCAGCAATGAACAAGTTATGCCATGTTGGCTTTATTCAAAGTCTTGCTGTATTCCTATTTAGCTGGGTGAATAGTAATCTCTTAATGATCTTTTTGTATTAAAATTCTATCCGATTGATTGTTCTGTGTTACTTCCCTTTGCATGATCATCTCTGTACTGCATTAGTGAGCAAGACTGTGGCAGTGCCTACATTAGGAAAATGAGATTCTGTTCTCATCAGTTTTATTTCTATTGTATTTAAAGTTTTAAAGTTTTATTATGCATTTAAAGTCTCAAGAAGTGACTGGACATACAGTATGTTGGAAGCTCTTTTTTTGAGGCCATTGGGCTGAATAATTCAAAATACATTTGGCAGCACAGTGGCTAAATGGTTAGCACCTCTACCTGGCAGTACTAGAGTCCTTTGTTCGAATCCCAACCACTGCACCACCTGCCTAGAGTTTGCATGTTCTCCCTGTGCCTGCGTGGGTTTCCTCCAGGTACTCTGGTTTCCTCCCATGCTCCAAAGACATGCTGGTAGGTTAATTGGCCCTAGTATGTGTATGTATGAATGTAAGTTAGAGACCTTAGATTGTACGCCCCTTGAGGGTTAGGGACTGATGTGAATGTAAAATATATATGTAAAAGTGCTGTGTAAATTGACGGCACTATATAAGTACCTGAAATAAAAAAATCAGTTATTTTAGAGAGGTGTTCAATACAGTGCCATGAGCTCCCCCTACAGGACATTCTTGGACATGAAAAGGATGCAGCATGGCCTTCTATAAAAGAAAAAAAGTGTCAAAAAATAGCTCCATCCGTACTGGCTTTTATAACTTATGTTATATACTCTTTCTGTTTATATGCGTTAAATGGCAATTGCTGCCAGGATTAAGACATATATTTAATTTTTCTGACTGATTTAAAGTAGCTGATATTTGTATTGGAAAAATTAACTTGAACATTTATACCCAATTTAAAGATTTTTTAATGCTCATAGCGTTTTTGTCATTTACTTATAGCTTTAGCTAAAACTCATATGGAAAAATAAAGAGGTGTAAAGGATAGATGGCTGAATGACCTAAAATCCTCTGAAAATTCACGAACTTTGATTCTTTAATCTGGTGTATGATGAAAACAAACATTCACCTAAATTACTGAATGTTTCAACTAAAAAGGATTTTTTTCATAGCAAATCAGGGAAAAATGCTCCCTGCTGACTTATCTAAAAAGGTTCCCGGATAAAAACATTAGAGGGAAAAGGTGTGGTAAACTACAAAATATTTTTTTAGCAACATCAGCATCCTAAATCAGGCACAGAGGCCAAAAATCGTTTAAAAGGAGAGACTTTCCACAAGTATCTTTTGACAGGTTGTTGGTCTGAGGGACGTCAGAAGTGACTGTACGGCGTCCAGGCGCTATGAGCACGTGGTTTGACAGTCGATTGTGGTGAGAAGAACATTTCTGCTGGCTGTACAGAACTTGGTATATCGGATATCTTAACTTATATGTATGGGTAATCACTTTTGTGAGTGGTTTTAGTGCTTGGTTTTAAAAAAAATATATTTTTATACAGGATTACGCTATGTGGGACACTTTTTTCTTCTGAGTGCTAGCCAGAAATGTAGATTATGCGGAGCTGATCGTGTGGTTTTAAAGGAGCAGAGCTGTATGAAAAGAGATTTTTGGAATGTCGTTTTGCCAATCACTAGGAGAGGCAAATATTTCTTGGGGACTGTGGCAACCTTTGGGATCAGTCTATAAATAAGAATACTATTGGTTCAAGTTCATGAAGACATCGTGGATTGATGTGTGCATGAACTTTATTGAATTGCACATGAACTTTACTGTGATAGACATTTTTTTATTTTGTCATTTTACGCACTTTTACACTTTGAGATATTAATTTGGGTTGCCCTACCAGAGAGTGCACTATTTGGTTTTATTCTCTCATAGGTTCACACTTATTTAGATTTATGGTGGAAGCAATCTTTAACAAATAACACTGTAGTAGGATTAATATTATTATTTTGTTTTATATTCTCTTAAGCACAGGGTATTCAGAGTTTTATAGTAACAAAATAGATATCCCTGCTGTATAATGTGACTTGCTTCTTCTGTGCCACCCTATCTGCTACAGGGCAGCACGGGTGCGCAAAATCACGTATATATATATTCGTGATTTTGCAGTTTTGGGTAGGAGATGTGCGCCATTCACAGCCTCGGCTGTCAATCACCGGGTCCTGGCTGGTGATCACCTTGTATCTCCGACGGGGGAGAGACCAGTGTATAAACACCACAGATCTCTCCCGTCAGCTCCTGCACACTTCTTTGTATGGCTCTTCATTGCAGAGCCATACAAAGCAGTGTGCTTACAGTAAAACAGCACACAGCCTCATAGTAAAACAGCACACAGTTAACCCTTTGATCACCCCACATGTCATTAGTACAGTGTCAGTGCATCCTAATAGCACTGATCACTGTATTGGTGTCACTGGGGATGTCAGTGACACTAAGTCAGTTCCCCCCACTGTCAGAATGCCTGTCGCAGTCCCGCTATAAGTCGCTGATTGCCACCAATACTAGAAAAAACAAAAAACAAATTCCAGTATATGTATTGCCATTTGCAAATGCTATAACTTTCACGTAAACCAATTAACCAGTTGCTGACCGCAGATAGCCGAATGACGGCTGCACTGCGGCAGGCCAGTTCTGGGAAGGCGTCATATGACGTCCTCCCAGAACGCGCTCTCCTGCGCGCCCCCGGCAATCTCTGTGATCGCTGTGTCCTATGGACACAGCTGATCACGTGATGTGGTAAAAGGCCAATCACAGCGGCCTTTTACCATGTGATCAGCCGTGTCCAATGACACACTGATCACAGGGAAATGCAAACAGGGAAACGCAAACAGGGAAACGCTGTCAAAGCGTGAGGAAAGTACTGCCGAGAACTGGCAGTTGTCAGAGCAGGTATCGGCACCGATCATCAGGGCACTGATGATCAGTGGCCTGATGATTGGTGCCCAGCAGTGCCACCCACCAGCTCCGCCCACCTGTGCCCACCAGTGCCACCCACCTGTGCCCACCAGTGCCACCACCTGTGCCACCCACCAGTGCCCACCAGTGCCACCCACCAGTGCCACCCACCTGTGCCTATCAGTGCCGCCAGTCAGTGCCACCAGTCAGTGCCCAGCAATTGTGCCAGTCAGTGCCCAACAGTGCCGCCTATCAGTGCTGTCTATCAGTACCCATCATCAGTGCCGCCTATCCATGCCACCTCATTAGTGCTGCCTATCAATGCTGCCTATCAGTGCCCTTCAGTGCTGCCTATCAGTGCCGCCTATCAGTACCCATCACTGCTGCCTCATCAACGCACATCAGTGAAGGAGAAAAATTACCTGTTTGCAAAATTTTATAATAGAAACAAATAAACTTTTTTTTTTTCAAATTTTTTGCAATTTTTTTGTTTATAGCGCAAAAAGTAAAACACCCAGCGACTATTAAATGCCACCAAAAGAAAGCTCTATTTATGAGAAAAAATTGATAAAAATTTCATATGGATACAATCTTGCATGACTACACAATTGTCATTCAAATTGCAACAGCGCTGAAAGCTGAAAATTGGTCTGGTAAGGAAGGGGGTATAAGTGCCCAGTAGGCAAGTGGTTAATTTAGATGTATGGGATTTTTTTTATAGCAAAGACGTAGCAGAATACATTTTGGCCTAAATTTTAAATAATTTGATTTTTAAATTTTTTTTATATGTTTAATAGCAAAAAATCAAAAATATTGTTTTTTTCTCAAAATTGTTTTTTTTTTGTTTATAGCGCAAAAAAAAAACGCAGAGGCGATCAAATGCCACCAAAAGAAAGTTCTATTTGTGGGGAAAAAAAGGAGGTAAATTTCATTTGGGTGCAGCATTGCATGACCGCGCAATTGTCAGTTAAAAAAACGCAGCGCCATATCACAAAAAATGGCCTGGTCAGGAAGGGGGGTAAATCCTCTGGAAGGCAAGTGGTTAATATTTGTATTTGTAAACATTAAATACAGTCTTTTTTATTTAATATTTCAGTGCAGCTACAATGAACCTTCCTTGCCATTCATGGACAAAGTATAAAAGAATTTAAAAAAGCAGCTATTAGCAGGTGAATTTACCAGAGAGATTTGTTCTTTGTTCACATTTTGTTCCAAGGTCTTGTATCTTAAATTACCTGTAGACATGAGATAAGAGTCACCCAATCTGCCTGTTTTCTTTCTTCCAGTTTGGGTGACTGATATTTTAACATCTACGATCCCTAAAAATACGGCCACCAAGAAAAAACATTAGGACAGGTAAGAAAACTTTGATTACTATTGTTCTCTCCTACCCCATGGAAACAGCAGCACTAGAGATGTTGTATGCACATAAAAAAGAATCCCAAGCATTAATGTTTGTACCGGAAGCTAGTCATGAAAATGACAACTGATTGGATCATTCCTGTACACCTGTATATGGCTAGTGTAGCACTGCCCCTGAAGCAGCTGCTTGGTTTGATGGGTCTTCTGTTCTGCTATGACTCCTTAACCTGCTTGGTCCACTGCCACACCTGGTTGTAGATTGCCCACACCTGCATAACTTAAGCCTTAATATCCTTCCGCTCTATGATAATACACAGAAAATAGATTACAAGCAACTTGAGAATGAAGATGATTACTTACAGCCATTAACTTACGCCACAATAAGGCTAAGCCCCGTTACACTAGTCCACACAGTATCAGTAAGAATGGCATCAACCATGAAGTATGAATGGCATAATTGGAACCTCACTGTAATTCTTATTTATTTTTATTTATTTCAGGTATTTATATAGCACATTCAATTTATACAACAGTTTACACGTATATATTGTACATTTATATCAGTCCCTGCCCTCAAGGAGTTTACAATCTAAGGTACCTAACTCACATTCATACACATACTAGGGCCAATTTACAGAGGACAGGAGCCAATTACCTACCAGCATGGCTTTGGAGTGTGGGAGGAAACCTACCAGCACATCTTTGGAGTGTGGGAAGAAGCTGGAGTGTCCAAAAGAAGGCTCAGTCCTCATGGTCAAGTCCTCACAATTAGGTGCTCACTGGTTTTAGACACACATGGCAACAGGTCTAACAGCTCTGGTATCAGGACACAGCAACTCTTTATGGCTCAGTCTCTCAGCTCTGTTGTAGACACACATGGCTCCAAAATCTGTACAACTCTGGCCCAGCATGCAGTAACCCGCTGCTCATATAGTCCTCAGTGGCTCTGGCTCAGCTCTAACAAGTTCTCTCTTTTAGTGGGAGAGCAGACTCAGACAGCACATGGCTGCACTCTGTCTCTCCCTTTGCGGCACTGCCCCCAGCTCTGGTAGTTTGCCTGGGAAAAAAGCCCAGTCTCTCCTCCATTGTGCAAAGCCTTATATCTGTTCCACAGCCTATGCATCTTCATTCCTTGCATTGCACTATGCCCCTTTAACGACCACAGTTCTCATTATCAACAGTGTCTGTATAGCATATCCTCTCCCCACCTCTGGTTCAGGTTCCAGCAGCCAGGAGGAAGGGGGAGCAGGAGTGAGGGGAATCACAAATAGCTGCTCCTATGCTCACATGGAAGGGAAGTTCAGGGTGAGAGGCAGTTGCTGCATGCACAATGACGATGGGAAGAGGAAAGTGAAGGGAGATAGTCACATGTAGCCAGAAGCACACCCAGCTACACTAATTTTAGTTACAAATCTTTTATAAAAATTATATTAATATACAATCACTCACCACATATTCAAAGACAAAAGTTAATGTTTCCCTGGTTTGAATGATGTCATGCAAAAGTACGATGTTTGCGTGCTTCAGGCCTTTCAAGAGAGATGCTGAAAAAACAAAAATGGAACAGCTATACATATCTTTAAAGAGCATTTTACTAATGACATTGATTATAATGATTCCTATTTTGCTGTTAATACTGGGACTGACCACACTCCTAGGATACCTGTCATATGCAGTCTTCAAGAGTGCTGAATCTATGACTAGAGGAAGTGGACCTCTCATTCATACACCCATCCTCTATTCATAGCACATTTTTCATTCACAGAAGCTATAGTACAGCCTCTATGAATGGAGGAAGGGGGTGGAAAGGGTGGGCATAGATGGCATTCATGATACAGGTGTATGGGCTCTATCAACGCACTGAAATATTTTAGCATGGGGTAGGGGTTGGTATCGGAGAATGAAAGATGTCAACTAAAGCAGGAGCTAGAAGCACACGGGACACATCAAATCCATTGTAAGTAAAATCCTTTGTGCTGTTTTATTTACTTTATTTTGACAAAACATAGGTTTTAAACTGGTATTCACTTTGAATACTCAAAAATGTGAGAGGGAAATTAAACCTGTATTCACTTTGAATACCCAATTATGTGTGAGCAAAACTAAAATAACAGGGTTTTCGCTAGCATGTGACTGGTTTACTGAAGTGAACACAGCTCTATCTTATTTACTAAGCTCAGTGAGCATACAATTTACTTAGCTAGAGGTCTCTAATTCCTTAGTAAATTAACCCTGCTTTATTTGATGGACATAAATACAATATACAGTATACCCTGGTCCTGAAAATGACTGCTATTGAATACATAAATTACCTTCTCGAATGGCAGTAAAGGGTACTCCTTCCTCAGCTTTCATGCTGATGACTTTCAAAGCAACCAGTTGCCCATTAATCCTAAGAAAAATGTAAATACACCATTACTTTTAGGCAGTCATAAAGACATATTCCACTGATGACAATGGTATTATAATTGTCATCCTCATAACTGATTTTTACAGACATCAGTCTTCAAGCTGTGTTATACAGTGCATGGTATACAGAATATATATAAATGTCCATATCTCTGTATCTTTAAAATGCTGTATAAAGCAAACCAGGCCATTTTCTCACTTTACATAGCCCATCTGTATTACATCCTTCTCCGGAAGCCAGGAGGCAGCAACGCATAACATATAGCTCTCCCAGGGAACAATATGTAATAGCACACCTTGCTTTTGAAGAATACTTGAAGAGGAACTTTCCACCTCATCAGTCATACATGCCCTTACTGCATTACACATTAACATACATTTTCATCATTCAAGAACATTGCAGGTGGAAATGCACATGGAGGCGGCACAGTTCTACCTACATATAAAATCAACCATATGTCACAACAGAGACAGAATTGATGCTCTGCTCATGGCCTAAATGAAACATGTCAGAAGTAAGTCAGCTGCCATTACTGATCTCTCCTTCTCAAATTACTTTTCTCTTGTCTATCAACCTGGCCCTGCTGCTTCAGTACTTTCTTAGTTGCCAACATTTGAAAATAATCAGAAGGGATCGAGTAGAAAAATGCGAAACATGAGTGGGTGTTGCCAAAAAGTGGTTGTCAATTATATGTCATATGGCTTGCATTGTCATACCTTTCCCTATATGCTTTGCTATAAAGATCCCCTACAAACAAATGTTCAGGTTGCAAACTTTCAAAGATGCGAACAGGTGTTTGCATGTCCAATCATGTAAAGCGGGGTACACACACTCCGTTTTAAACTGACAGATCGATGTACCAACACAAGAGATGTTGGTACTACAATCTCCCTTACTGTGCCTTTGTGTTCTCACAGGGGGACTCCCCACCCCACCAGAACACACTGATCAGCACTCCCAGTCATTTTCTGCAAGTACTTTGTTGTACTTACAAATAAAGTGGAGTTGTGTACGTGCCCTCAGGAATGGAACTTGTTGGTGGCAGTGACAACAGTGGTGGCAGTGGCTACAATTTGCCACCAACTCTCACCATGCTGGCCAAGGGCACCTCCCTTCTTCAGATAGGGTACACACACACCTGCAAGGGAAAAATTTCACCATCTTGGCTACTCACTTTGTCCAGACCTGAGGCCACCTTGATATTAAAGGAATGTCCACACCTGTAGCCTTTTAACACATTTTGTTCTAGAATCAACATCTCTTGAATCAGTACAATGTCTGTTTCACAGCTTCACAGACAGAACACGTTCAATGACATAACACAGATTGTCTGGCCAACTCTTCCTTGTAGGTCCTCCTCTAGTGAGTTCCCACTCTCGAGTCTAACCTATCCTGAAGGGTACACTCCTGCACATGCTACAGACCTACATGGCATAAATCAGAGGTTCCATCACTCTTTTGCCTAGGACTCCACCCACAACAATTTCTAAAGGAGTACATACTTCACCCAAAGACGGGGCCTTACTAAAAGTACAAAATCCTGCTTAGACCCCTCTTTATTGATGTCAGGGACAGCCATAATAATCTACCCTTCATTGGTGTCAGTGGCAGTAATAATAATCCAACTTTCATTAATGTCTGTGGCAGCAATAATAGCCCCCCCACGCCTTCATACTATTCATTGGTTACACAAGCTCCCACACTGCTGACCCTGTCTCCCCAATGATGTTGGACCAGAACCATGCTATCCTTGTCAGGTAGGAGATCCTGACACTGGAATAACAGCACTGGTGTAATTACAGTGCAGATGGACGTTTTACCAGTTTTTTGGAAATAAATAATTCTGTTTTATACATTTGTATTTTCTTTTCATTACCGGTGAGTCACCCTTGATCAACCTCTATTTTTTTTTTTTAAATGTTTTCTGGAATAAACAGCTTCAGCTCTCCTGCTTTTTATTCCATGTCTGGCATAGATACGTCATAGAAAATGGAGCAGATTGCTTCTAATTAACAAAGGGGCTTGTGCCCATTTTGTTAATAAGGAGCAAAATCAGCTTTGTTTTTTTTTTCAGTATAGCAGAGGCTTTATGCCCATTTTGTCCTGAATTCTCTACTTTTTAACAATAACCCAGAAGAAGCATGCACATAAGGACTTTTGACATTTTTCTGATTTATCTGTTTTGCTTGCTTGTTCTGGCTCACAGACTCACTGATTTGAAGACAGCAGGTGGCCATAACAGCCAGGTAACTAGCATTTTTACAATGAGGTCAACAATGGCAGCTCTATATTTTTCTCATGACAGGTTTACTTTAAAATAAAACTATTGAATGTACACTCAGTGCTCCTTTTGAGTAATTATTTTTTACTTTTGCTTGAAAGTAATTGGTAATGCAATGACCACACTTCACATACAGCCATGTAGGCTATCCAAATAGTGAGGCTTTATATATAACATTGTAATCAACATCTTTGCTCAACAACTGCTGCTGAAAAGAATATGGCACCTACAGATTATATTGCTTTTAGATTCTAATCACTGCAAACCACCACCCTTTTTTATTTCTTCCCTTCACCCAATACCCACCCCCACAACATAATAATGTTTTCATTAAAAAGGTTATTAATTAGTTACCAATGGCAAACATTACAATGTATTACTGCTTTAATGGACTTTTAATGTATAGCTATCATAATTTCACCCTGTGATCTTTGTATATTGTGACTGGCATATCCATGTCATGTCCACTACTTAACATATCCCTCGTTAAGCAAGCACCTCCATGCTCTGTATTTCATCTTGCTTAAAAAAAAAAAAAATGTACTGAACAAAACAAGAAAATCTTTTGACTAAACTCTGTTCATAGCTTTGCTTTAAGATTAAAAGCATTTAAACACAACAAGCTGTGATACTAAGCAGGAAGCACAGTATTAAAAAAAAAAAAAAGGGTTTAAAATACAAAACATTTGCAAAAACGTTTAAATATAAGTCAAGTTAAAAAAAATGTTTTTTAATGTTGGAAGCTGACATCTCGATCTCCCTCTCTTGGTTTAAAAGACCAAAGATATTCAGTCTTATGTTACTTTTTACATATTCATTTCTACTGTGCCTACTTAGCTGTATTGTACCAACAGTGCTAAATAAACAAAGAATTTATGAAAGAAAAAGACTAAAGATTTTCTTTATCCCTTTAAGCCACATAAGAGCTGAGTTTTAGGAGGGATAGGCATAACTAAAATATAATACTGTTTGCAAAAAGGGTATTCCAATTTTGCCTCACTTTGACACACATTGTCCCAAATTGCCCTATATTTGCAACCTGGGAAAAATAGAACTGCTGAAGGACTGCTAATCATTGAGCCCAGTTCATATACCAATGCAGGCACATGTGTTATGCTAAGAAGTGTCTGTATATGCTAAGATAGTTTGGAAAACCGCATACAGCACAGACGTATGAGGCTCTGCATGCAATGCAAAGGTATGAGGCACTGCATGCAATGCAAAGGTATGGGGCACTGCATGCAATGCAAAGGTATGGGGCACTGCATGCAATGCAAAGGTATGGGGCACTGCATGCAATGCAAAGGTATGGGGCACTGCATGCAATGCAAAGGTGTGGGGCACTGCATGCAATGCAAAGGTGTGGGGCACTGCATGCAATAACATTATATAAGGTACTGGATGCAAAAGTAATTTACAGGAAACTGAATATAAAGTAGAGTTGGGTATCAACCTATGTGTGTAAAAGAAATCTATGAAGTGCCGCAGGTAAGAATGAGGTAAGAATTAGCCCTGAATTATTAATGACACAGTGGCACAGGAAATATGGATGGAAGGAGCAAAGCATTCAAGTTTGCTGACCTTGCCAATCACAGACCTCAACAAATGGTGATGAAGAATGGTAAATGAGTAGAGGTGTTGGTGTTGAATGATTGAACATGTGCTTCTATTGTGGCCAAGAATCAAGTAGAAGAGGAGAAGGTTGGCCTGGATGGAGTTTTAGGATGCATTTAAATAATTATTTTTTTTCCTTTTAGCTACACCAGCTAAGATTCAATCCATCTATAGGCAGGCTGATTGTACCCATTTGGGTACAACCAGCCTGTCTGATTTTTCTGCAAGATTACTGCTATAGCTGCTGGCAGCAATCATTGTGTTCTTGTCAGGACTGGGTTTCTACTACTTAAAGAGCAGCTCTTTTCTTTCAGTGCACACAAGCTGCTCAGCTGTTTGTTAATTACCAGCCACTCATTGTCTTCACAGTGACTCACCTGGATACCATTACCTGCCTCATTAGTCCAACCTACAGCCAGCCCTTTTTGCTATTTTTTTTTTTTTTATTCTTTTATTCAATTTTCTCCTTTCCCTTGCATGGTCTATGAGCTCCAGTGTGTTCCTGCCTGTGTTTCTGTGTACAACTCGATCTGGCTGACTTCTTCTCCTGTTCCTGATTTTTGGCTCCTGACTATGCTGACTTCTGGTTTCCTGACCCTGGCTTGTCTGATTACCCGCTTTGGCATCCACACTCTGGCTTCTGTTTTAACTGCATTCCTGAACTGTGTTATTTTTGCTATTTCATTAAAGATGTGACTTTAACTGCACTTTGTCTCTGCCTGGTTCATGGTTCATGACAGTTCTGCCAGCCAAGAAGGCTCCCCATGCCCATCCCCCGAACCCCCCACCCGCAGAAGGCAATAGATCTGCGGGAGGCACTCCCTTATCAACACTGCCTATGTTGATGGGGGAATCAAGCTTTTTTCTTGTCTTCCACCCATGGTGGAAGGCAAGAAAATCGAATCATGTATGAAAGTAATCTTCCATTAATATGCAATACACTTCTAAAATGTTAATTTTTGTCAATGACAGAATGTGATATTTAGTGGAAATGGTTTTCGTGGAAGGAAAAGTATCTTACAGTCATCCCAATGTATTAGTATTCTGCATGGCACACATTCTACATAAAAGCCCCTCGAGAGTTCAATATTGATCAGTTAAGTGTATTTATTAAATCAGTCACAACAGATCAATAGTGCTAGTTCATTTACAACTGAAAACCTGCTGTTGTTGTTATTAGCCAATTGAATTGTATATTGAACAGTTTTAGGCATAAATATAACAGTCGCTATTGCTTAGTTTATTCATAACCTTGCTAAGAAATAGTATTTGTCACTCCAAGCTAATACAGTGCCAGTAAGTCAGTTGCACATGTTGAACAACATGCTGTTTTGAAAGGTGAACATAAAACATCTATATCTGTTTTCATGCAGTCAGCGATAGAACAGCTGATATTTTCAGCTAAATAAAGTAGGGTTCAGAATTACAGTTCAAGTAAAACTAAAGGCAACACTTTGTTTTCATTTTTGATGGATTAAGGGAGGGTAATACCCCCTGTCAGGCTTTTTGCCATCTGTGTCCATTGGGGATATTTCCCTGCACTTCCTGTCCCATAGCTAAAACAGGAAGTGCGGGGAAAGTAAGGGAATCCCTGGTTGTCACCAGGATCACTAGAACTAATGCCCCAATTGGAAGACTGAATCTTCCTAAGAGGGAAAAGGACAGCAATACAAACCTGACAGGTATTCTAATTCCACTCCACTCTGTCCAAAATGTAAAATTCTAAAAAATCTAAAATTGCTTAATGCAGAAATGGAAATCTGCAGACTACCAGAGATCATAGGTATCTATATGCTTACATTTTACAACAGTGACACATGGGCTAGTGATGTTGTGCAGCAAAAATAAACTGCTAATTACATTTCAATAATAGGATGCCTCAGGATAGTTGCCAACTGTCCCTATTTAAGGCCTCCATCCAGGGGCGGACTGACAACTCATGGGGCTCCTGGGCAATAGGGGATCATGGGGCCCCTGTGTCCTTGCCCAAACTCAAAAAAGCCTATGAAAAAGGTACCAGGGGCATCTCATGGGGCCCCCTACTGACCCCGGGCCCTCGGGCAGTGCCCGAGTTTCCAAATGGTCAGTCCGCCCCTGCCTCCATCACACGGGGCGGACCCATCAGCGATCCGCTTGCTCAGCAAGGGATCAGTCTGCTGATCATTTTTTGGGCAGATGGAGCATTTGGTGGCATTTAACCCCTTCGTGCCAAAGGGTAAAACAAATGTTAATGGCCAAGCACAATTTTGCAACTTTGACATGTGTTAGTAAAATCGTACATATCAAAACTACTTTGTGCATCCAGGTGGATTATACCTTGTTTTTTTCAGGACAAATTAGGCCTTCATTTGGTGCTAAATGGTAAAGAATATCTCCTGATTTTTTCTTTATTATCAAAATAGGCTCAAAATAGTAAAAAAAATAAACACATTTTTTAAAATTTGGCTGTGTATTTCTTGCTACCATCATAACCTACCACCAAAAACAACACAACATAAATTCTCCTGTTCCTGATGATCACAGTGATACCACATACAGTATGTGTATGTTAGTTGTTTTTTGTACCCGTAGTATAGCCCAGAAACAATAGTGCACAGTTTGCTTTTGTTTTCCCCTACCTAACCTCTGGTTCACATATCCGCGTTCCTGCGTGTGCACGAGAGCCCATTCATTTGACTGGACTCCCGTGCCCCAGGACACGCAGGGAAGAAGTCCCTGCACTTCTGAAAACACAGCCGGCACGGGAACCTCGGTTCCCAGTATGGTTGCGATTTCCAGTGCAGGCGGCGTTCCATTAGAATTAATGGCACCCGCCCACGGGTCCACATTCCTCTGCGCGGGTGGTGTGGCTGCACGGATTTTTGTGCGGATCCACAGCGGCACCACCCGCACATATGTGAACCTAGCTTAAAACACACTGACAGTGAAGCTAATTAAAAAATTATTAAAATTAAAAAAAAAATCCTACCCAAAAAGTGACCTTGACCTTTGACCCTGACCCAAACACTAACCCTGGCACTGACCTAGATCAAACCTTGATTATTTTTTTACTCAGTTTTTTTTTCTCTCTGCAAGGAGAGAGAGAGAGATACAATGCATCTCTCTCCTCCATTCAGAGAGAGAAAACACAAGGGCAGGCTTCACAGTGACGGATCACTGTGATAGCCAATCAGAGGGCTGAGCGTTAGTACAGGATCCAGGCCTCTCGGTGAGACCAGTAAAAAGACATATGCAAATATACAACCCCACAGAAAAAAGCCTAGTCCAGTGGGGCCACATATTTGCATACACTTGGTGCCAAGGAGTTAATCATCACTGGGTTTTTAATTTTTTTTAAAGGTTACTGCTCGAGGGGATTGGGTGGGATGACTGGGTTTTTTTGTTGTTTTTTTAATAACTGATTGCAATCAATGGCTGTGAAAGGAAACCATTGAAAGGTTCACAGCAATCACATGGTACACAATGGTGTTGTTGTCAGAGGGACACAATGATCACAGAGCGTGCTGCTGAGCGCTCTAGGTCTGCGCATGAGTGGCTGATTTGGGGGCTGTAACCGGTCATTTTATTACAGTGGCCATATGGGAAGTGGCTAAAGTAAAAAAGTACTGAATGCAAAACGTTTTATTTTCATTTTGCATAGGAGTAAGGGAAGGTTATAACCCCTTTTTTTTTTTTTTTTTTTAATCCGTGCCCCACTGGAAGCACTTCCCTTGACTCCTTTCCCATAGCTGCGAGTTGTGAGGAAAATAAGGGAAATCCCTGGTCCTCATTGGGAGAGTTTCCCTTTATTTTTGTTTTGTGGGATTACCTTTCACTTTAAGTGTCTACAGTCAACTGAATTAACAGTCTTTGAATACGCACTTGGTTAAGTGCAAATAAATTGTATGTGCATTTTTTAGTTAATTTTAATTAAATTTCTTTTAATGAACTTACACTTTAAGTGATTTCTACTTATAATCAATATCTCAATGCACACTAGAACAATCTCCAAAATTTTGACAAAACTGAGTTTTATAGAACATTTGTTTAGCTCATTACATGAAAGTAAGGTTAATAATATAACTTAGATTGCAAAATCTTCAGTTTTACTCAAATTAGTTGATGCAAAAATGATTACACCCCACAACAAAAACTACTACATCTAGTATTTTGTATGACCTCCATGATTTCTTCTAGGCATGGAATGAACATGTTGGCAACATATTGCAACATCTATCTTTTCCCATTCTTCAAGAACAACCTTTTTTAGAGCTTGGATGCTGAATGGATAGTGAAGCTCAACTTGTCTCTTCAGAATTCCCCATAGGTGTTTGATTGAGTTCAGATCAGGAGACATACTTTGCCACTGAATCACTTTCACCCTGTTCTTCTTCAGAAATGCAACAGTGGCTTTAGATGTGTGTTTTGGATCATTGTCATGTTGGAAAAGTACACGACAACCAAGGGCATGGAGTGATGGTAGCATCTTCTTTCAATTGCAATATACCTGTGAATTCATGATACCATAAATGAAACTCAGTTCCCCGCCATACAGTTTTGAAGCCCTCAGTTCCAAAAACATTTATCTTGGTCTCTTCATCGCTCCGGAGTACAGAGTCCCAGTAGTCTTTTTCAGTATGGGCCCTGGAAAATTCTAGGCAGGCTTTTTTGTGCATGGGCTTTTAGGAGAGGCTTCCTTCATGGATGACATGCATGCCATTCCTCTGCCATGTACGCCGTATTGTGTCACGGGAAACAATCACACCAATTTGGCTTTCTACTTCTTTATCTAACTGCAGTGAACTTGCAAGGTGATTTTCTTTAACCCTTCTCAGCAGAAGATGCTCCTTTCGAAGTGTCAACTTCTGTGGATGTCTCTGTGAGATGGTTGCAGTTCCATCTTTGTTACATTTTTGTATCACTTTTACTACAGTATTCTGACTGATAAGTAAAGCTTTGCTGATCTTCCTGTAGCCTTCACCTTTCTTGTGTATAGAAATTATTTTCTTTCCCAGGCCTTGTGACATTTCTTTTCCATGTGGTGCCATTGCTGACAGCATGAAATGGGAAGGCGCTTTGTTAAGTAACGCCCTTTTATGATCAACTGTCTGCAGGACACCTGTTTAATGAATAATTAGACTCACCTGTAGTTGAATTCTTAATTAGGATTTTGTTGTCTAAAATTTAGCTTTGCTTTTAAGACTTTCATTGGGGTGTATTCATTTTTGTAGAATAGTGTCCCACTGAAAATGTTGATTCTAAAAAGTAAAGGTTTTCTGACAAATCTTTTGGGGTGTATTCATTTACAAGTACTCATACCCCTTGAAATTTTCCACATTTTGTCATGTTACAACCAAAAACGTAAATGTATTTTATTGGGATTTTATGTGATAGACCAACATAAAGTGGTACATAATTTTGAAGTGGAAGGAAAATAATAAAAATTGTTTTCACATTTTTTTTACAAATATCTGAAAGTGCCATGTATTTGTATTCAGCCCCACTGAGTCAATACTTTGTTTTCTCAAGGTTAAAAAAATATCCTAAGCTTTGAACATCTCATGGAGCACTGTTCAATCCATCATCCAAAAATGGAAAGAGTATAGCACAACTGCAAACCTACCAAAACCTGGGCGTCCAGCTAAACTGACAGGTCAGGCAAGGAGAGCATTAATCAGAGAAGCAGCCAAGAGGAATTCACTTCAATGATCTAATAATGTGAAAAGAAAGTCTCTGGAGGAGGGTAAAAATAAGATTGACACTATTCACAGGGACATCGCTGCTGCTCAGACCTCCACCCCACCTACCTCCTCTCACACAGCAACCCCCTCAACACCCCTCCCCCTTGGCCTCACCACTGTTCAGACCTCCACCCCATCTAACATCCATCTAATCCCATCGAACATCCCTCACACAGTAGGCCCCTCAACACTGCACTCCTTCGACCCCACCACCACTGAGGAGGTCACCAAGGTCTTCTCTGAAGCCCGCTTCACCACATGCCCCCTCGACCCTATCCCCTCACAACTCCTACGATCTCCCTCCTCCTCCATCCTACGCTCCCTCACCCACATCTTTAATCTCTCCCTCTCTTCTGGCGCATTCCTCTCTGAAGCACGCACACATCACTCCCATACTTAAAAAGCCCTCCCTGGACCCCACCGACTCAAACAACCTTAGACCCATCTCCCTGCTGCCATTTACATCCAAACTCCTTGAGCGCTTAGTCCAGGGGTGGGCAAACTTTTTGACTTGAGGGCTGCAATGGGTTTATATATTGGACCCGGGGGCCGGACTAGCTGCTGGCCGGCCCAGCCACTACCATGCCACCCATAGTAAGTATAGTAATATTTCCCCATAGTAAGCATAGTAATTAATCCCCCATATAGTAATTCATCCCCCATATAGTAATTCATCCCCCATAGTAATTCATCCCCCATATAGTAATTCATCCCCCATAGTAATTCATCCCCCATATAGTAATTCATCCCCCATAGTAATTCATCCCCCATATAGTAATTCATCCCCCATAGTAATTCATCCCCCATAGTAATTCATCCCCCATATAGTAATTCATCCCCCCTATAGTAATTCATCCCCCCTATAGTAATTCATCCCCCCTATAGTAATTCATTTCCCATATTAATTCATCCCCCATATTAATTCATCCCTCATATAGTAGTAGTAAGTAAGTAGCAAGTAGTAAGCCAAGTCCCCCCTGTGTCAATTTACTTACCTTTGCTCCGCGCGTTCTTCTCGCCGTGTTCCCACGCCGTTCCGGTCTTCAGGGCAGACTGCGAGAGGAGCCTAGCTCCCCTCACATTCGTCATGCTGCCCCGCCTACACACATCCTGACAGCCAATCACTGGCTATCAGGATGTGAGTGGCAGCGAGACTGGCCAATCATTGCATTTGAGCGCGCTGCCCTGGCTGTTTTTTTTGTATCATGCTCCGCGGGCCGGATTAAAAGGTCCGCCGGGCCGTATATGGCCCGCGGGCTATAGTTTGCCCATTGCTGGCTTAGTCTATACTCGCCTAAGCTCCCACCTCAACGACAACAACCTCCTCGACCCCCTACAGTCCGGCTTCCGTCCCCTACACTCCACCAAAACCGCCTTACTCAAACTCACAAACGACCTGCTAACCGCCAAAGCTAATGGCCACTACTCAGTGCTCCTACTCCTCAACCTCTCTGCGGCGTTCGACACAGTCGACCACCCCCTCCTCCTGAAGAAACTACACTCCCTTGGCCTCAGAGACTCCGCTCTCTCCTGGCTCTCATCCTACCTATCACAACACTCCTTCAGCATTACCTATAACATTACCCCCCCCACTCCCCCTCTCTGTTGGGGTCCCTCAAGGCTGTGTCCTCGGGCCCCTTCTCTTCTCCATCTACACCTCCTCCCTTGGCCAACTGATACACTCTCACGGCTTCAACTACCACCTCTATGCCGACAACACGCAAATCTATCTCTCGACCCCTCGCCTCACCCCTTCAGTCTCCGCCCGAATCACCAGCCTACTGAACGACATATCAGATTGAATGTCGCTCCACTTCCTTAAACTGAACCTCTCCAAAACCGAGCTCCTACGCACCCCCCCCCCCCCACTGATTTCTCCATCACGTCCAACCATGCCACCATCAAGCCCACCCCAGAGTACTTGGTGTCATACTAGACTCCAATCTGTCCTTCCAGCCCCAAGTCCAATCGCTAACAAACTCATGCAGACTCCACCTCCACAACATCGCCAAAATACGCCCATTCCTAACCCCAGAAACTACTAAGCAGCTCATCCACTCCCTCATCATATCACGACTCGATTACTGCAACTCCCTCCTTACTGGTCTGCCTCACAACAGGTTACCCCCACTTCAGTCGATCCTGAATATGGCGGCCAGACTCATCCACCTTACCAAACGCTCCGTTTCCACCACCCCCCTCTGCCAATCCCTCCACTGGCTTCCGATTGCCCAACGGATCAAATTCAAACTGCTAACACTGACATACAAAGCTGTCCATAATTCTGCCCCAAACTACATCACTGACCTAATATCCAAATACCACCCAAAACGCACTCTCTGCTCTTCACAAGACCTCCTTCTCTCTAGTTCCCTTATCTCCTCCTCCCATGCCCACCTCCAGGACTTCTCCAGGGCATCACCCATCCTCTGGAACTCCCTACCCCAATCCATCAGACTATCACCCACTCTGCTCTCCTTTAGGAGCACCCTAAAAACCCACCTCTTCAGGGAAGCCTACCCCACCCTCAGCTAACTGCAGATCTCCTCCACTCCTCCTACCACTGCATCCCCCACAGGTTTTCCTCCTGTACCACTATCTCCTCCCTCCTAGATTGTAAGCTCCAAGGAGCAGGGCCCTCGAACCCCTCGCGTATCGCACTGTATTGTAATTGTACTGTCTCATGTATTGTCCCCCAATGTAATGTACAGCGCTGAACGAACTGTTGGCGCTATATAAATACTGTATAATAATAATATAGCAACCTGCCTGCCATCACCCCTAGCAACCGATGAGCCAAGAAGGAGTTGATGCTATTGTTGTCACCCTTGGCCACCACACCAGGCTTACCTAGAGATCTCCCTGCTGCTCCACAGGTGGCTGGTAAATGGACCATGCTTTGATTAACCTGCAAAAAGTCAGAATCATGTGCTTTGCTGTTACTACCTCCATTGACAGCAACTAGGACGGTCCTTCAAGTTGCAGATGTCTTTGCACTGCTCAACAGGTGGTCCCAATAAAAGATTATGCTTCAAATGTTCCTGCTGTGATCAGTAAAGTGCCTGCCATTTATGTCATGCTTGCCATCTTCCGGAGCAACAGGAGCGGCCTATGAGTGCTCACAAATCTCTCCGCTGCTCAACAGGAGGCTACATTAACAGACTATGTTCTGTCAAGCTCAATATGGCCTGCTACAATCAGTAAATCCTACGTGATTGTGATGGTCGTTTCCCGGAGAAAGGCCTGCAATTCAGTGGATTCCAAATGCCCAACAGCACTGTACTGATGGGCCCAGAGACTTTATTTCTGCATATATATTCAGCAGGGGGGGGGCTTCATGCCCCGATGATGTTTGTGGTAACTGCTGCGAACTACCATTACTACAGTTCCTGAAAAATCAGTTTGTTCATTTTCGCCTGGCACATCAGGGCTCACTGCTAACAAGGGGAGATTCCTGCTCGGCAGACAGGCTGGCGCCAAGAAGACATGAGAAGGGGCCTGGCCATAAAAAAAAGCTTGCCCTAAGAAATGCCCTCTACACCCACCACATAGAGAGAGAGCATGAGTGCAGCAAGATGGAGGGCGCATTATCGCAGTACCCTAGAGTTTATATTCTGGAGATCACCCTGATTGACATGGGCATCGCGGATGTTTAGGCCTAGGGCTGGTCGGAGGGATAGAGAGACTTTGCCTAAGCTGTCCTAAATGCAGGAAGCCAACTGCCCTGATTGGAGCCTGGGTCAGGTGCGGGCACTGTGGACAGCCACTTAACCAGTTGCTGCCTAGTGACCTGATTCCCTGCACATACAGTGTGGACTTGCTAATGGGACTGTGTACTGAAAGACCGGAGGGCCAGAATCAGAAAGCCGGAGTAAGCTTGAGACTGCTTTCAAGATGTTAAGCAGGAGTGGAGCAAAGGACGGGCTATTTACAGGGACCAGGTAGTAGTTAAGGCTGACACGGGATCCCAGTCTAGTAATCCATTGTGTCCTGCACATTATGGACTTTGCCGGACTGTGTTGACTCCAGATATGCTGGTCTGGGTACATTTTTGCAAAGAAAACCACTTAGTTTCTTTAATTTTTTTTTTATTTGTGCAAATATGTATATATGCAAGAATCTTTATTTTTCTACCTAGCAATTTGTAAACATGTAAATATTCTCTTTTCCCCTTCCCAGTTTATGTACCATTTTCCCCTCCCAATTTTTTTGTACAAGATGCCCTGCTCCTCTGCTCAGGAGCCATTTTTGTTTTTTGACACCAGCCAATGAGGATATTGCTGTTTTTTAGTGGGGAGTGATTGTAGCACCCTCCTAGTTTAGCTAGGGGGAGCTAGACTTCAATGGTACTGAGCAGCCCAGATGTAATAGCCAGAGAGGTGTCAAATTGTGGTCAGGGCTGCCCCTCTGGAATTTCCATCTGTTCTAGGGCTTTTGGAGGAAGGTTCTAGAGACAGTGGGTGGATCTGAGGAGTGGCTGGCTGCACTCTTGAGGGGTCCAAGCCAATCCCCAACAAGAAGTTGCAGGGGCTGGACACACTTAAGTGTTGGAGCCTGCTCAGTAGCAGGAGTGTAGGAGAGTTGGCAGAAGAGTTCAGGTGGAAGATGTGAGGCTGAAGAAAGGAGGCTGCAAGGAGACCGAATGCGATGGGGCCTACCTGCAGGCCTGGAACTGGGGAGGAGGAAAGCTTGGAACTCACTGGCCCCCTGAGAGAGTACTAAATGCATGGCAGGGATTGAGCTGCCCAGCTGATAGGCCTGGTAGCAGCCACCAACACACAGGTGGTGCAGGAGAGGATCTGAGTGAGTACACCTACAACCCCTGGGCGGATAGGGGAAGGATAAGTGACTGCTTACCTCTTAAAATGGCAGGAACCAGATCCCCTGTTCAGGGACACCCCCAGATTGCTGGGTGAAGAGGAGAAGTTCATCTAGGGTCTGCGGTGGTACACTAAGGAGACGCTAGCTCTCCAACAGAGACTGTGCTGCAGAGAAGGCTTGTAAATAGTTCCAGCAGTTATCCTTGATTTGTCAGTACTCTTGGGTATCCTGTGCACCCCTAACCCTATCTCAGTTCAAATACTTCAATAAAGCAACAAAACCAAAGCTCAAGAACTGATTTCTGACTCTGGATGCAAGCTGTTGTGGAAATGCTTGATGCCAGGCTGTGCAGGACTATAGAGGGACCCAAATCTTCTAGCGACTCTTAAGGGGGTAGTGCTGCATAGCTCTGATTAAAGTTCCACTGGGTTCACATATATGTGGTGCAGTAAGTCGCATGTGATTCACACAGGAACCGTACCGCATCCCTGAGCAAATCAAATTTGTGTGCGTTGCGATTTGAGCCATACATTTTGTATGGCTCTAATCGCACCGCACCCAAAACGTGCAGTACCCTTTTTTAGTCTGCACTAGAATTGGATCGCATGGGTATTCACACCTATGCGATCCGATTCTGCATATTGCACTGTGTTCTGTTATGGTGGTTTAAGTATTTAAGATGTTTCAGTTTAGTTAAGGGAACGTTAAGTGTTAATTTTAGGTAACAGGTTAAATGTTAAGATTAAGTGTGGGAACAGGTTAAGTGGTATGGTGATGCAGTGTTAGAGATAGGTAATACATTTGTGGGGGAGGTACATAGGAAAGTTATGTTTCATCTTAGCTCTACTTCCTAATGTCTTGCACAAATTTATAGAACTTTCCTGCACCCCCTTTCCTTTTCACATATTATAAAGAAAATATCTGAATTACTCATATTTTGCTCGACTCCTCTTTTTTTGCCAACAGTCCCGAATTGTGTGGGACTGGCAAACATTTAGACCCTACTCCTGCCATGTCCCATGTACAGGGGCTGTGTTCACTATGCCCGCAGCTCATTCTTGGAAGGTATGTTCGTTCTAAAGTTCATCTCTTGCTATAGAGAGGTTAAACACAGTAGTAGCTGTGGTTCTAAACGGTAGCTACAACATGGTAATTGAGGTAAGCAGTGTAAGTATTGGCCTATTTACTGGATCAAGCTTCTTCCACAAATGTTTTTTTTTTTTCATTAAGCATGGTAACAGCAGCCTACTCTGAATGTACAAAACAAAGCAATTCAGACCCTCAGGTGGAAGTCTCAGTTTTAGTGACAAAAACAGCTAACCTGCTTATTCCTTTGTACACTGTTGCATAGGAGCCTTCACCTAGTTTCTCCAGGTTCAGATAGGAAGATGCAGTACCAAAAGGGAGTCCTTTTCTCTGCTGTAAGGAAGGAAGGAAAAAAAATGCATGATATAAAAAATGAAAGCAAGTCTTTACCTTACTTTGTCACTAGCAAACGTGTGACCATTCACTAAACAAGCTGATTACTGAAAGGCGCACAACTGCAGTGTTAGCAAGCACAGATGTTTGCATTGGTACAGTGGCTGCAAGAGTAGGGGTAGGTGTCTGTGCAGTGGCAAGTGAAGTAGGAGCATGTAGAACAGGAGGATGGGAGTCAAGTAACGTGGTTAGCGTGCACATTGGGGGGGATTCAGGTATGGTTATGAGAAAGAGGGTGCACACACGGTAGTGACAAAAGATAGTGGGGAAAAAGTGGTAAAGAAAGTGTGTGTGTGTGTGTGTGTGTGTGTGTAGGGGGGGGGGGGGTTGTTGGTTATGTGTTAGAGAAGACACTGGTAGTGATGAGGCAGAACTGTGACTTTACTTGTGTGGCTTAAGTTGCAAACATACAAAGCACATTTCAGCAGACAGTGATAACAGCAGACATCTTCCTTTGAGATGAGAGAGAAGAGAGATAACCAACAAGTTTTACACATATGCACAACTAATAACCTTAGTGTACAGTGCCATCTACTGGTCAAGTGATATTAACACACAATACTATATAGTACATGCTGTTGTATTCCCAACAGGGGTTGCAGGCACGGTAGAAGGTGGATGTAAGTTGAGTTGTGTGAGTTACCAGGCTGGGGATGACAGTGCCCATGTGTGGGGATAGAGAGGTGATGTAAAACACTGGAACCATAAATTATATGGCCTTGTCTCATTGCATCACAAACCCACATGCTGCAGGGACTGCTTTGGATTATCTATATTATACAGTAGGCATTTATATAGCAACAACAATTTACGCAGCACTTTACATATTGTACATTCACATCAGTCCCTACTCTCGAAGAACTTACAGAGTATGGCTGCTGTGGATGGTACTGGTCTACATTCAAATGCCAATGTTACTGTAGGGATCTGCTGCCCTCTATTGTTTGTAATTGTAAGTGACGGTGCCTCTTTCCTTGCTAGATGAACCAAAAACCCCAGATTGGAAGACTTCGATATCGTTATAAAGGGGAGTTTCCAGGAAGTAGGCCAAGAGAGAACCAAGTCATATGTCCTGTCCATAGAATGTTCACCCAGACAAGAAGAGACTATTATGCAAGTATTTCTATGATCTAATAGTTTAACTGCATCCTTGTGACAGAGAGAGTATCTCTGCCATGTCTATTATTTCACATGCACAGCGCTGGACAGCTAGGTCTGTGCTACTGTATGCATGTAGTGGTCACCTTGTTGTGTATTAGAAAGTGAACCTGTTTATTAAAATAGTGTTTGTATACCACTCTTGTTTGAAAAACTGCTAGTGAGGGATTAAAGAGCAGACTTGATAGGTAGACTGAGTTTCAGTGCCACACCACAGTTCTTGCTGATAAGTCCCATTCCAGGCTGGTTGGGTAACAGTTACCCCTTTAACTGCAGAGCTTGTCATTAGGTCTCCAACACAAAAGGCAGAGGCCACATCATCCTCAGGAGATCCTGCAACTGCACTTTGCTGCAACATTCATCTGGAGGTATCTCTACTAATAAGTATACTGTATATACCCGGGTATAAGTTACAAATGTCACCAGGACTCCGATTGGGCCCTTTGCTGATAATACCTGTTTGTAAATTGGTTGTATGTACTGTTAATAATCTTTTCTGATTTAAAGCTTGTATTATTAATTTACTGGTGTGCATCCATGTGCCTATGGGTAATGGTTTATGCTGTCTACAGTCATTCTTCTACTCCCAATAACCTCATTTAGATTACTGAATCATTTCCCAAGAAGGCAATCCAGTCAACAGAGGCCCTGTCCTGGGTGCAGGTGCTGCCAACTTTATCAAACCTACACTTTCACTTAGTAAAGGTTCTGGTTCTCTTAGTTACATACAGGTTTAGCACAATATTCTGTTTTGGGTGGGCCATTTCTCATAACCGTCCCCAAAAGAGGGATTAAATATGCTTCACACTATGTCATACCTTTGCAGTGTGTTACTACATACAGGATAATGTGTGGTATTTTTATTGTTAACGTGTTGAATTAAGACAGCTAGTTAATCAGGAATGGATTGCCAATACAATGAAAGAAAAAAACAGACCTGCATGTGCAATGTTGTGCCTTGCAGTGCAGATCTATTGACACCTATTGTATCTGTGGATTTGGGAGGCTACATACACAGTAAAGAGGAACATTACCATAACACATAGGTCTGAAGAGGGCCTAAAGGCTAACTATACTTTCAAGTTACTTAAAGTTATTGAACTCCCCCCCCCACCCATGCTAACTAAACCCCCTTGTTCTTACCAGGGGCGGACTGACCATTTGAGCACTCGAGCACTGCCCGAGGGCCCGGGGTCAGTAGGGGGCCCCAGGAAATACCCCTGGTACCTTTTTTATAGGCTTTTTTGAGTGTGGGCAAGGCCCCATTATCCCCTATTGCCCGGGGGCCCAAGAGTTGTCAGTCCGCCCCTGGTTCTTACCTTAGATCAGTGGAAGATACATTCCAGGAGCCTACACCATATTGGATGGCACTCAGTCAGAGAAGCTTCCCTGCAAGCTTACAAGTAGACAGCTTTTGCATTTGGCCCTATGAAGAACATAGTACCTATGTCACTCTGCACCCTGACCTTGAATCTTCCTGTCACCCAGCACCTCTGCCACTGCACTGCCCTGCACTCCTGATTCTGAACCTCCCAGCACCCCTGACAATGAACCCCAAGACCCCAGAAACCTTCTGCCAGTAAGCACCCCCTCTGCTATGCAATAGCTCTGCCACTGCATACTCCGCCATGGCTTCTTCCGTCCTTGCTAATCACCGGTTTCTGTTGCCCCATCACCTTTGCAGAAAGATGAGGCTGAACTTGAAGTTTCTGGGTGCTCTGCCCACTTGGTGTTTGGCTTCACTCACTTCCCCCTCTCTCTGCTGACGTCACCTTTTCCCCAGTGCAACATGCATATACAAGAATTAAAACTCAGAAGATTTGCTTCAAATCCTAGGAACCTTGGGAGAAGATCTTCAAGCTGATTGTCTCCCAAGTTTCCTGGATGAATCGACAGCTATGAAGTTGGCAACTATGCCTCTATGGTCAGGCAGTCAGTCCTCCAGGCTCGGGGGGCACTGTACACATTAAGGGGAATTTATCAAACCCTGAGCAGCCAGAATAGAGCGGCTATGCATGACAACCAATCAGCTTCTATCTTTCATTTTCAAAGCTTATCTGAACAAACTAAAGATAGAAGTTGACTGGTTGTCACGCGCATCTGCTCCATTATATTTATTTGTTTACTTTGAAGGTACAGTAAGTGCACTCCCAAAACTATTAAACCTACTATGTTATTATTTTTAACTTGCTCTTTTGACATCAGGCTGAAACTAAAACTTCATTTTACTCCTAATTCTATGCTATCCTATCTTTATTGTAAAATAAGAATAAAGGCTTCATGTACATGATCTTACCCTGACCGCCGGCCGCAGAAAACCGCAAATTGCGGTTGCTGCGTTTTTTCCTTTTCCCACGGTCAGTGGTCAAAACGTGGCTATCCTGAACGCGCCATTTCCACTTTGAGGAGAGGGAAATTTAACCTCCCCTCAACGCAGCAACTCCAAAACTCTGCTAAAAGCCTATGTGCACATGGACACATAGGCTTTTATGGAGTTGAGTTTAGGAGCTTTGGCAAACAAATGCCAAAAGCTCCTAAACTCAAGTTGCCTAAACTTGAGTTTAGGAGCTGCTCGTGTACATGAAGCCGTAGTCTGAAGATCAAGGGTAGTTACTGGCCAATCATGGTTCTTCGAGCTCTTGCTCCAAGGGAGTAATCAGATTCTGAAGACAGTAAATGGTAAAAATAGTGTACATTTTCTTTCAGCATCTGTTGCATCCTCCCCATGTGTAAAGGAGGTGCAATCCTCACTTTTTTCTTTGTATTTTCATTTAACAGCTACATTGTGTTGGTCACGAGCCAAATACAGTGTTGAAAAGCACCATGTAAAAAATGCCTGGGTGTAAGACCTCTTAACATGTAATGACACAGCTGTTAGCTCAGCTCTCAATAGGGCTTTGCAATGTATTCAGCAATGAGAAGAAAATATTAAGGAAAATATAATGACTGTATATGTCACTTAAAGCTTATATAGAAAATACAGTGGAAATCTATTTTGTTTAAAGTTATCTTGTGATGACAGAAATATAGAGATTGCCATTTGTGACTTGGCTTTTAAAAAGCAGGCTCCAAGGCAGTTGTCCTAATCCTGGCTTTTCACCCTAATAAGTCACTTATCCAGAACAAGCATTTAGCCAGAAAGTCTGTAAAATCTGAACTCTTGATCTGCATGCTTGTTTTAGATCTAGGACTCACTAATTATGTCGCTAGGGTCATTAAAAACAGCCCTGAAGTCTGCATATCTGCAAATCAGGCAGTGCCAGCCTGCATATATCTGTACACACAGCTTCATTTTAAAGCAGACCTTCACTTAAAAGTGAGAACTGATTCACACGTGTGGTGTGGATTGAAGCTAAGGTTTCACAGCTAATTGATACAGTATAAGTAATTGGAATATTGTGGCGCCCAAATGACTAAAATGTTGCCCGCATTGAGCCAGGCAAAATAGAGGTTAGCAGCTTCCCCTAAAAAGTGAAATACACTTGAACAATTAAATACGTAGGCGCTACAATAATTGTGTGTGTCAGGGCTCCAGGGTATGACCAGAGGTATGTGACTGACGCAGGGAAACGCAGACTTCAGATATGTTATAAACAATATAATTTATTAACACTAACAATACAAACATAAACGCAGTGCAATACTAAAACATAACACAGTGCAAACGAACCAAACCAAACCACCCACAGATAACAATACATACAATGCAAGCGTCGTCAGGCAGGCCGGGTCAATAACAATCGGGCAGGTAGGTACAGGGGGAGCAAGCGGAGAATGGTCAGGGTCACAAGCCAGGTTCAGCAGGTAGCGGGCAGCGTGGTACAGAGGGTCAGGCAGAGGGATGGTCAGGAACGAGCCGGGGTCAGAGCAGGAGAGGGTCAGCGTAATCAGAACAGGCAGAGTTTGGCAACAAGGAAACGTACTAGCAGGAACACAGGAACAGGAACAAGAATGCAGGATTACAAGATACAGGGCCCAGGAAAAACACACACACACCAAGGCAAAGACTGCAGGTCTGACCATCACTTAAATACACCTGCATAAGCAGTTTCAGGTGTTTGGCTGGCTGCAGGGTTGAGTCTCTGATTGCTGGGAGCACCCGCTGGCCAGCCCTGGTACTGCAGCCCACAAGGCAGGTGAGTCCCACCATTACTGGCAAGTCCATTCCTAACAGTGTGTCAAAAAAATAAAAACAAAAATAATACAGTATACGCTCAACATCATCTACCAAATGATGTTTCTAGACAAAAAACAATATATAGTGAACATTAAGGTGACAGTCCCATGAAGATGTAGTCCCGTAGATCAAAAAATGTGCTCTTTCATCACGTGCAGACAATAAGTGAATTGCTCACTCACCACAAAAAATTGACCCCGGTTAAGGTGCTCAAATAAGCTTTATTATCATAAGTGTTGGCGACCAGCAACAGGCTCTCCTGGATCAGACCTCCCGGTCTCCTAATAAGGGATATGGATCCAAGGAATCAAGATAACTGCCCCCAGTTGGATGGTCATAAAACTCTGGATATACCAATAGTAGCTGAATTCATAATCCCAGGCTCTCCTCAAAATAAAGGTGATGCTCCAAGTAGTGTGGAACCTAAGAGGTTAAGCATCTGCATTGTGTAAAGGCTGTTTAATCCGGTCTTCTCTGCCCCTCTTCTTGTTCAAATATCCAGGCTGATAAAACAGACTGAACCCGTAGCCCTTCTGCACATGCTCCATCAGGTTCAGGACAGGATTAGCTCAAGATCTTATCTTGTTCACACATATGCGGTTTAGAAACAAAGTCCCTTATGTGATGATTTTTAGGTGACATGTTTTCTTTATTGAGACATGCAGGGACTCAATACAAAAGCAGGGACTCAATACAAAATGGTGGGAGTGCGCACAGAGGGGAGGGCACCGGTACCAAGGACTGTGAAAGCAATCGGGCGGCAGCTCCGCCACCCGACTGCTTCCACATGAAAGGCAGGAGTCTTCCTGTCAGTATTACACACACTCCCTGTGGCTGCTGTCAGGTCCTGATGACAAAAGGGTTAAAAAGAGAACTAGAACCCAAGCTCTTTTGGCCCTACTTCTCCTATGGGTCATAGGAATGCTCTAAGTTCTGAGAACGGTTTTCAGCCAACAGCGGTCTAAAGCCTGCTTTCAGCTGATGTCACAGAGCCAATCCAGGCTTTGGAAAGATCCCGACTTTAATGTTTGGATCCACCCAAAAGCCTGGCCAGCAGCTGGCTCAGCCTCTCAGCGTGCCACTGAAAGCCTGACCAGCCCTTCCCACCTGGTCCTTGATCTGTCAGTTCTTGGTGTAGAGGCAGCAAGGGACAGACACAGCTGGGATTGGTGCTGCAGTTCCCAAATGTCTCTAAATTCTTCGCCTCTTTAAGCTCCCAGTCACATCGGGTGCAACTTGGTATGCACTTTGCATGCCTGCAACTTGAAAATCGTATGCCAAGTCGCACCCTATTATAGCGGTCATATCGGTGCAGTTCTGAATTGGTTGGATCAGCACGGATTTCTAAAGTAGCACATGTACTACTTTTGTTGTGATTTGCATAGACATTTGTGTCGATTTCTTGAAAATCGTAATGAAATTGGCAGGTCACCCGATTTTGAAATTGTTCGACTTCACTTTCAAAATCAACTTTGATGTGACCCGGGGGGTAAAACAGATTTGTCATCATAAAGTGTATCTAAAACCAAAATATTTTTAGTTTAAGACAGAAAAGAGAACAATTAGGACTTCTATCATATTATTTCTTTGAGGCCCTTTCACATGGGCGTTCCTTATGTTAGTTCTTTTATCTGTCCGTTTATGGATGAAAAATGGACCCCCATGTATTGCTATGGACTTGCGGATGTAAACGGATGAACATTTTAACATCCATTAACATCCATTTTTTTTGAACAGAAGAAACCTATTTTTCTTCCGCAAAAAAAAAATGGAACGGACAAAAAAGAGATGTCAATGGCCCAAAAACGGATGTAAACAAATCTAAACAGATGTCAACTAATCTAAAAATTGATGAAAAAATAGATGAAAAAAACGGAAGTGAACGGATCAAAAACAGATGCAAAAAAAACAGATGCAAAAATAAAAAAAAAAACACATGAAAGACATGAAAAAAAAAAAACAAATGAAAAAAACACATGAAAAAAAACCAGATGAAAAACCAGATTAAAAAACGGATGTAAGCGGATGAAAAAAGGGATATAAATTCATCTGTTTTTTCTTTGAAAAAACGTGACAGAACTGAAGAAAAAAAAAGTGGAACACCCGTGTGAAAGGACCCTTAATGTAGCAGGAAAGAGTAAAGCTGACATTCTAGTAAAGTACATACTCTAAAGGTCAGTGTGCATTTGTAGGCTGCTAATCTTAAGGAGCCTTTAGGGTAGTCTCTTAGCATGAGAAAAAAGGTAAAAGATGAAAGTCAGTGGATTAGGGGTTTAATTTTTTTTTTCTGTCAGTGTTCCCCTGAAGAGAATCACCCTCACTTTTTGTACTGTTGGCCAAAGTCACTGGAACAGGAGTTGAGGGGAAATCTTGTTACAAAAACCTCTTATTGATAAGAAATTTTATAGAGTTGTCCTGACGGCTGCATAGTAGCTGATCAAAAGTCACATACATAGGGGCAATAGATATAGTTGTGCTAAAAAGTTGGTATCACTGTCAGAAATCATGAAATTTTGGAATTGATACTGAAAATATAACTGATCGTCTTTTATTTAAAGGATAAGTTCACCTTTTATCAAAAAATAATAAATGCACTTTTTTTGCAGGTAATTATTTTATTATTTTTTGTTTGTGGGGCTCGAAAGCATTGCACCAGCAATCAGCATAACCTTTTAGTTTATCTACTTGCTCGTACATCCTGTTCGGGCATGCAGATACTACTGACAGAAAGGCTCAATGAACTACCACGGCGCTGTGGAGTGCTGTGGTAGTTCTCTGAAATCTATAAACCAACAGCTGCAAAGGCTGCCAGGACTTGTAGTTTTCCCATTCACAGAATACTGTGAATTAATGATGTGCCCGGGTGGGCGGAGCCCCACACAACCAGATCTTTTTTTAATTTGACAGCTAGCGAGGGGGGAGAAGATCCCCTGCTAGCTTTCACAGCAGAGAGCAGGGAGGAGAGGGGGCTGATCTGATCAAAATATGTTACACCCTGAATATAGGTGTAACATGCAACACGTTACGAAAGATGAACTTATTCTTTAAGGATAGTGATCCTATGAAGCCATATATTATCACATAGTTGTTCGGCTCTTTTTAAAATCATAATGATAACAGAAATCACCCAAATGGCCATGATCAAAAGTTTACATACCCGGGAATTTTGGCCTTGGTACAGACACACAAGGTGACACACACAGGTTAACATGACATATAAAAGGTTAATTTGCTAAATCTGTGGCTTTTTAAATTGCAATTAGTGTCTGAGTAGAAATAGACAATACGCTGGTTAGCTCTCACATGGATGCACTGAGCAGGCTAGACACAGAGCCATGGGGAGCAGAAAAGAACTGTCAAAAGACCTGCGTAACAAGGTAATGATACATTATAAAGATAGAAAAGGGTTTAGGAAGATATGGGGGATCTCTTTATACCAAGCCAATGTCAGGTAGACCAAGAAAGAATGCAGCCACAACTGCCAAAATTGTTCAGGATACAAGAAAAACCACAGGTTACGTCAGGAGAAATAAAGGCTGTTCTGGAAAAAGATGGTGTGGTTGTTTCAAGGAGCACAATATGAACATCCTTGAACAAAAATGAGCTGCATGGTCGAGTTGCCAGAAAAAAAACATGTACTGCACCAATGCCACAAAAAAAAAAAAAAAAGCCCTGTTACAATATGCCCGACCACACCTTGTTGAGCTTATGGTCACAAACATAAGCGCTCTGTTTGGAGAGGGGTCAACAGCAACAAGAATACCATCCCCATTGTGAAGCATGGTGGTGGCTCACTGATGTTTTGAGGGTGTGTGAGCTCTAAATTAATGGCAAGATGAATGCAGCATGTTATCAGAAAATACTGGCAGACAATTTGCATTCTTCTACAAGAAAGCTGCACATTGGGCACTCTTGGACTTTTCAGTGTGATAATGACTATGCACGTTGGCCAAGGCCAAGCTGACCCTCCAGTGGTTACAGCGGGAAAAGGTGATGATTCTAGAGTGGCCATCACTGTCTCCTGACCACTTTAGGGAGATCCCAAACATGTAAAGTGACCAAAGACTTTGCATGACATGGCGGCATTTTTGCCAAGACGATTGGGCAGCTATACCACCTACAGGAATTCGGGGCCTCGAAGACAACTATTACAAAAGAATGCACGCTGCCATTGATGCTAAATGGAGCAATACGCAGTATTAAGAATTAAGGGAATGCAGCCTTTTGAACAGGGGTCAGTTCATTTGTTTACTTGTTGCCATGTTTTGTTTTAGGATTGTGCCATTCTGTTATGACCTATAGAAATAAAAGAAATGCGTTTTGCCTGCTCACCCACTGCTCTCTTTAAAAATGGTGCATACTGTATATTACCAATTCTCCAAGGGTATGCAAATTTTTGAGCACAACTGTATCCAAACAAATGAATGTAGATCACAATGAGGCATGAGATGAGACATTATCATAGCTAAGGGCGAGAATTTAAGTTAAGATAGGGATAGGATAGTCAGTACATATCTTAGAACGCATGCTCACACTGTAAGGATGATGGCACAGGTCATTTAAAAGATTTTAAGATAGATTTGATGGCCTGTGTGCATAGCTTATCCCCAAACAATGGGGCTGTAGGTATTAACCGTAACAAGAATGAATGAGTGAAGCTCGATCTCTCCATGAGCAAAGAGTAGAGGAAAAGTTAAAGATTAAAAAAGGAAGAAAGTGTAGTGCCACCCCCAAAGGAGCCACTAGAATTCAGGCCTATTTCCACCTCACAGCACCCACAGCTAGGCAAACTGTATTTTCACACACTTCCAGATGGCTCAACAGTCTAGGGGTTTTGATTTTTGGTGTTTATTTTAGGAATGAAGAACTTGGATCAGCAATGGAGGTGCATGGGATACCCCAAACTGAAGGAACACTGTAGAACTATGTACAAACAGTTGAGGACCTGCTAAGTCTCTGACTGCTCTAATTCCAAGCTGAAAGCTGTATTGCACAATGGTGGAAGTAGTAGTGCAAAGCAAAAAAAAAAAAAGGTATAACAGTTCCAAAAAAAGTTAGAGACACAGCAACTGGCTGTATTGCACGGCATGGCTGCTGATTTCCAAAGGTTGGAGAATTAGCATGCTCCTAGCTGTCTTGCACTACTGTCAGCAGTCACGGCGGCACAGGGGTCTGCGCATGCGCAGAACGCCAATGCACTCTAAACGGCAGGCGTTAGGACCTAGGCAGCTGCGGTGGCGGCAGCCGCACATGCACACTCGCGATCGTGGACGCGCGCCTCGCACCAATGACAGTGCAGGGCGCACTATTTAAACCAGCCCTGCACAGACTCAAGTTGCCGTATGGTCTTATTATCTTGTTCCTGCTCGTTGTTTTCCTGCTGATTGATCTTGTTGCTGACCCTGCTTGCTCCTGACTTTCGCTAACTATCTCCTGCTCTGACCCCTGGCTCGTTTAACTACTCTCCTGCATTTCCCTATTTATTTGACCTCCTGTTACTGAACCCGGTGTGTGACCCGACTACTCTTTGTCTGCTGCTTTGTACCGTGCTGTCCCCACAGTTACCGACCCGGCCTGTCTGACTACGCTACACTACCCTGCCATCCATCCGTCCATCGTGCACAGATCTGGTCACTGCTGCTCAGGCATATCCGCCTCTTCACATCAGGCTCTCTTCCAGTATATACCTCTGGCAGATCCCTCTACCACAGGCGGGTGTACTCAGGGGCTGCGACCTGGTCACTGTCTGCTCCAAGTCCATCCCCACCATCAAGGGCTCTGGTGAACAAGCAGACTGGGACTTAGACCCCGGGCCCTGGGGAGTCCTGTCCTGTGGATCGCTAGTGGTACCGCCAGGTGGTGTTTGACAACTACATTTCAGCTACATTCTGTCTCAGAAACATGAGGTATTGCATTTCACTGTCCTTGTCTTCACTTAGTAGTGATGGCTGGCTTGTTCTTACTCAATCCCTTAAACTCCCAGGATCCAGAATAGCTGTTTTCTTGGCCTCCACTGAACAGGCTGCTTCTGGCTTGGCAGGGGGTTTGCAGCTAGGCCTAGCTGAGACCTAAGCTAGATGAGTTCCTGGAGCTCTCCTATTCCTCCTCTGTCTTCTCTCCTTTCTGCCCCAGGCGCAGAGCCACCCAGCACAGGAGTCCCTCCAGAGAACTTGACCCTGGACTGCCAGGCTTCAGAATATGTATGGGTTGCTTCCACACCTTCTGGGCCCTTCTCTGCAGAGATTGGAAGACATCCCATGAATAATCAGGCTGAAGCCTCTGTCACTCAGACCATTATGTTCTGGAAACATCTAGAGAGTACCAGAATGCAGGGGGAAATAAAGCCACAGCCTCCTAAACAATTAACCCGTGCTCCTCTGCCTACAGAAGAGCTAAATACTGTAAATGTACCTAAACTACTAGCAAATTAGGAAGGTTCTTCATCAGCAGAGGGGAAAAGGGGGGTCTGGCAGTAGCAAGCAGCATAATTCAAAAACAAGACCTAGGTGCACCAAATGTGCATCATAATTAATGTTTCTAAACATTCCTGAAAACATGCAGCTGAGTATGACAGTATACATTTCACAATTCTTACTGGGTACCTTGTAGGAATTTTCTAAGGCCTGTACATTATGGGAACTTTTAAAAAGCGCAGCCAATTCTCACCTCAGTCCTCAGAGGAGAGAGATTTATTAAGAGCCGATTCCTATTTCTTCCTACCTGGTTGGAAGAATTTCTGAGAATAATAACATACAACAGGAAAATCCCACTCTTAATCATAGGGTTAGACTTACATGTTGATGTAAATGCTGTCAAAAACAAAGGTGAATCACGTTTTTTTGAGTAGGAAGTCTAAAAAGTGTTGTAATTTTAAGCAGTGGAAAAGTTCTCCATTGAGGATTTTGTAAGAAACTATAAGAAAATCTTATGAGAGTGCAAGAGAGTCTTTGGAGAGTGCAAGTTCTGTGCATGTCTAAGAGGGTTTAGACAGTAACAAAGCCATGTGAGCTCCATTAGCAGTAGCTATAGGTATCATGCACCAGGGAGAACAGTGGGCAATTAAGAAAGTGAAGTATAGGAAGATAAGGGGAAAGGAGGCCCACAGAGTATTTAACAGAATCCCAAAAGTACAAAGTCAACAGTGGTTTAGGAGGTCTAAAGTGCAGGGAAGGGGATGCCAAGATAAGAAGGAAGGGAGACTGGGTGGACTAGGTAGAATCCATGAGACCATTGAAAGCTCTAGATATGGAATATGAGTCTGAGGGATCTGGAGAGGACTTGTCCATTTTAAGATTAAGGACCAGGTTTGAATCCCCACAGAGCAAGAGGGTGCCCTTCTGGTAAGCAAGAAGGGTGTATGTTTCATATAGATGCAGACAGTTTTTTGCAGAGATCCTTGAAGATGCAAGGATGTCCTTGAGAGGAGAGGGGAGTCTCTTGGAGACAAGCAACATACTCTTTGGGAGCAGAGCTATTGGAAAACCTTAATCCATTTTAGATTAATTTAAGCTGTGTACATTAACAGCCAGTTAAGAGCCGTGGTGAGAGGGAGGAGATATTTTGCAAGCTTCAGAGCAGGGGCAATCTTTTTTGAAGACACCTGTTCGAATGACAACTGTCTAAGTGAACATTCTCTTAATTTTGGAGAGATTTCCTGTCTCTTCATACTTCACCTCTGGGATGGGTAATAAAGGGGAACTACTCTATCCGAAACTAAAAAAAATTGTGGGTTTAAAGAGACCCTGTCATCAACTTTAAAAATTGTAGGTAAAAGCTATTTTCTTACAGATACGCAATTTCTTTTCCTCCAAAGCCTCTTCTCTGGTCCTCCCCCCTTTGAACATATCTGTATCCAAGGCCCATGCCAACAGGGCATAATTTCTTCTATGAATAAACTGCTTCTAGACGCTAATCCCCTTTCTATTGATACCCACCTTTATATGCGTAAATGGCCCAGAATCCTCCAGCATGACATTACTTTGGACCAATGGAGCAGGATTTTGGAGGCTGCTTCCCGATCTTCTATATGTGTAGTATATAAAGAAAACACTTCGAAAATCCTGATGTTTTGGTATAGGACTCCTGAGGTTTTCCATGCTCGTAATCCGAATGTTTCTTCTGTATGCTGGTGCTGTGGCGAGGAAACTGGCACTCTTTTCCACATTTTTTGGGCTTGCAGCACATTGCACCCTTTTGGAGAGAGGTCCTTAGCTGACTATGATTACTTTTACGGGCTTCTATTCCATTTGAGCCCATCCATTTTTTGTTAGGCCTACCTTTTTCCAGTCTCTCCAAATTTGCAAAGAAACTTTTCTCTCACATTTTAACAGCGGCCAGGAGAACCATTCCCATTCTTTCTCCTACGCCCCCTATGCTATCGGAATTGATGAAGGTTATAACAGAGATTAGAAAAATGGAGTACCTAACTGCTTTGCATGCTAATTCTGTTCCCACCTTTGAAGCAGTTTGGGATCCATGGGATACTTCTCATTCTGACTTGTCTGCTCAGTTGTCTGAAAATGACTGCCAATTCACTGTTAAGTCTTGACATTGTTTGTATCTATGTACCTCTCATCGATGAGTCTGTTTCTCTGTTTTCTTGCTGCTCTGTTTGTCATACCATGTTTCTACGCAACCCTGTTTGTTATAAATGCTTGGAAATCACTAAAGTTCATTACAAAAAAAAGCTATTTTCTTTCCAGATTAGTTTTTTTATCAACTTGCAATGTGCCTTTGAACTTGCTAGAAAATGGCCCTCTCCTAGCTTGCATGTCATAGCCCTTTTCTCTTCTGAGATTGTCTAATTACTCTCTATCCTGGTCCAGAGCCTCACCGTGCTGTTCGCCCCCCTACATAACCTTTTATGTAGCTGACAAGGGGAATAAATATAAAGTGTCACTTCAATGATAGCTCTGAGTCTGGTGATGTCAAATCTAAGATGGCAGCACCCATCAGCAGTCTCAGGGCTCTTGGATGCCTACATAGGGGAGGCTTTTACAGGTAGAAAACATGCATAAAATATATATATTTTTTTTTAAACTTTATTGGGTTTTCAAATATACATAACATCAGCTGATGATAACTTCCAAAAGGTATATCATGGCAACACAGCAATATTATCAACAAATCTTACAGGTTATCCAAAGCAGGTAAAAATAGATTCTAAAATTGAAATGCGGGTATTATCAAGACCCCTGAGAAGTTCCGAAGAAATGGTAATAATAGCAATAGCGACTGTAAAAGCAGCTGAACAATAGCTATGAAGACTGTAGAAAAAGAAAAAGGGCTGCTTTGTGGGTCAGTAAAGTGTGTAAGAAACATGTAGAGGTATGCTATAGCAAGACCAGAGGTATAAGAATAGCGACGTATGGCATTATGTTGATTGAAAGCCAGGTTAATGAAGGTATGGTGATTGTCATGTATGCGGGTTAAGTAAAGAAGTAAGAAAACAGGAAGAGAAAAACAAAAGAAGGAACGGAGAAGTTGAAGAGAGCAGATAAAGAGGAAAGAAGAGAATCAAAGAAGAAACTTGGGTGAGGTGAGGTGAGGTATGGAGAAAAAAAAAAGTGAAAAAAAGAATGAACGGACTGAGTAGGTCCTTCCCAAGAAGTCAATAGTCGATTTCTGTTTTAGGCATAAAATAAATTGAGTGTACATATCATCTTAAGGGAAGATTTTTAGTTGAAATGAATGCTTTGCTGACTGGGTCTCAGTACTTTAAAGAAAGATTGAGCTGAAAGCAATATGTAGATTGCCTTTGCTGACCTCCTGAAAATGCTAGTTGCCTGGACAGCCTGACATGCTTATCTACTGGCTGAGTCCCAGACTCATTCAGAAAGAATCAAAAAATTCCTCTATCCTCAACCAGCTATTGTATTCAGACAGCCACCTCAGTTGTCTGAATACTTAAACAGTGAGTGATAGGATGTAGTCACTGTTTTGCCAGTATTTTTCACCCAGCTCAGTAGCTACTTTTGTCGAGCCAGATGGTTCTAACAAGGCCACCCACAGTTCAAATTATGAAGAGTATATCATTGACTCAGATGTCACAGAAGTTAAAGGATAAGCATGACAACCAGGCAACTAACACCTTCAGAAGGAGCTCCATAGAGGCTCCATAGTACATTCCCACCAAAATGACTGAGCTGTCACTGACAGCTCCGGGTCTTCTGATAATGATTGGAAGCCAGGTGCAGACAAATGCTCTGGGTCTTCTGTCATGCACAGCTTCAGGTCTTCTACTATCCACTTGCCGCCTGTTAACAGTACATTTACGGCTAGCAGGTGGCACAGCCAGGCACTGCGATGTGCCCATACTTTGAAATAAACTTCCTGGTTTTTCATGCTCGTATGTCCCCTACTGACCTGTGCTGTGATTGGACACAGCACGAGTTTGTCAGCGGTTTACAGCCAATGATTTTGGCTCTATACCTGCTAATCAGCTGTATTACAAACAGAACTCACAGTACAATATGGCTGTTTCTTCTCCCTGAATTCAGGGAGAAAAGCAGCCCGATCTGTGAGTAAAACCAGTACACATAACACTTGTTAGGCACACAGTTAACCCCTTCATTGCCCCTTGATGTTAACCCCTTCCCAGTGTCATTATTACATTGTACAGTATTATCACTGATCACTGTATTAGTATCACTAGTGATGTCAGTCAGTGTCACTCCCAGCCAGTGTCAGTTAGCTCCAGATTGTCTTCCATGCTATCACAGTCTCATTACTGTGGGTATAAAAAATAATCACCCCCCCTGAAATGAAGACAGACACAGTTTTTGTTTTATCCAGCTGTACTTTTAACTTATAACATCCAAATGAAAGTTATAGCACCAACATATAGGGGAAAAAAAAATTAAAAACAGAATCACTGAGTTGGAAAAAGGATCACCCCCTAGTGTCAGTATTTTGTTGAACCACCTTTTGCTTGAATTACAGCCTTTAGTCTGTTGAGATATGTCTCTACTAACTTCTCACATCAAGACTTTGCAATATTTTCCCACTCTGCTTCTCAGAACTGCTCAGATTCAGTTAAATTTGATGGTGATGTTTGTGGACTGCAGTCTTCAAGTCATTCTACAAATTTTCAATGGGGTTTAGCAGGGGCGGACTGACCATTCGAACACTCAGGCACTGCCCGAGGGCCTGGGGTCAGTAGGGGGCCCCATGAGATGCCCCTGGTACCTTTTTCCTAGGGTTTTTTGTATGGCCAGCTTAAATCAGGGGAAAAAAATTTGAATTTCGAATTCGATTGAAATCTTTTCGAAATTGGTCAAAATTAATTTTGAATAACTCATTGGTTTTCTAATCAGTAGTGTGGTCAAATCAATGTTGATTTTTGAATGCAGTGACAGAAAAATTTGAAGGGACAGGAAGAAAAACTGTAGCTGCTGACTTAAAAAACAGCCACTCACCTGTCACTTGATCCTGCGGTGTCCCCCCTGCAGCCCGTTTCACTGGCTGTTCTGTGTTCCCGACACCAGCATCTTCAGTGTTGGCCTGCGGCTTCACAGCCGAGTTCCCAGTGTGCATGCGCAAGTAGTGCTGCTCTTTCTGAATGGTCCCGTAGTCTTCTGGGACCTGTCACATGTCCCAGGAAACTACGGGGAGGAGGGGAGAACAACTTCCGCTTCCGATTTCCTTAGGCGAAGCAGCGGAAGTGTGAGCAGGTACCTGTTAAATAACGGTACCCGCTCCCCATAGGTGACAATCCTTAACGGGGAGCGGAGGACCAGTCCTTAAAGGGGAACTTCACCTTTTGGGTGGAGCTCCGCTTTAAATTTGTTTTCGAATGTTTGATTGTTTTTGAATTCAAATCGAATTTCATTTCGTTATTTCAGATTAGTTTAAATTCAGTATTTTTGTCATTCGGAATTCTGATACATCCAAATCACGAAAAAATTAATCCGAAATTCAATTCAAAACTGAACAAACCACACATGTCTAATGACCACTCTTTGTCATAAATTCCTGTAACTGCTTCAGAGTTGCCGTAGGCCTCTTAGCAGCCTCTCTGACCAGTTTCCTCCTGAGTCTTTCATCCAGTTTGGAGTGACATCCTGATCCAGAGAGGGTCTGTGTTGTACCAAATACCTTCCACTTCTATTAGACTTCACTGTGCTTCTAGGCATTGATAAAGCCTTTGAAATTTTATTATATCCATCTCCTGACTTGTGCCTGTCCACAACTTTATCCCACAGATCTTTTGACAGTGCCTTGCCACCCATAGTTAATTGTTTGCTTCAGCTGCACTACCGGGGACTGAAATGCTCCAGGCAAGCTCTTTTCATGCTGAGTTAATCAAAATTACCACAGTTGATCACAGGTGAAAGTCAATGGCATACCATTGAGAAGGTGATTAGCTACACCTGATTGAGTTTACAAGTCATTTTTAGGAGGTGGTGATCCTTTTTCCAACTCAGTGATTCTGTTTTTGAATTTTTTAAAACATTTTTCTGACATGTTGGTGTTATATCTTTCACTTGGATGTTATAAGTTGCAGTTGAGTAAATACAGCTGGATAAAATGAAAACGGTGTCATTTCTGGCTTCAAAACAACAAAATGTGATTATTTTATGTTCAATCTAATTTTATTGACAACTTAGAAGTTTAGCATGCAGAATGGCAAAACATCAGACATAAACCCCAGCAATCTGGGGAAGGTACAAGAAAAATAAAGTAGAAACAACAAAAAGGAATAGCATTTAAAGGAAATACAGCAATATTCCAAAACAACGTTTCCAAGGGGTCGGCAAGATTGATACAGAAGGTAAATAGTCTAGAGTACCGAAGCTCGAACAGAGACACGATGATCAGTGTCAGGAGCAATAGATACATTCCATAGATGTGTCAGAACCCCATATATTGATCCCTGGTAAGCTTAAAGGCCAGGTGTAACAGTACCAAACTAACTAGGGCCCCACCATTGACAAAAACCCAAAAAACTTTTTTTTAAAAAAAGGGGGGGGAGGGGGGAGAGGGGAGAGGAGGAAAGGAAAGGGGAGAGAAAAAGAAAACAAAATAAGACAAGGAAGAAAAAGCGAAGCCCAAGGAGGGTGCCCTTAGGGAACCGCCAATCGAACCAAAGAGTTTAGACAGCCATCAACCGATTAGTAGGTCCCAAAGCTCTGAAGATTCTCTGTACATATTCCAGAAGAGCCATGTACGATTACAATGTTCCTGGGTGCCCAGTTCCTGTCCCATGCATTCAGCGTGGTCCAACTACTCTACCCATTCCACCAAAGACAGGACACGGGTTGTACACCAATAGCGGGAGATAACCAGTCTGTCCACCGTCAAACAGTGATGTAGAATACTCCTCTTTATGCACCTATAGGAGCCCTATGTCGCCCGCACACAGCAGATCACATTACCGCGTGTTCGGGAGATCACATGGTGTTTCACCATGTGACTGCTGTGACCAATCACAGCACTCACATTGTAAACACAGGAAAGTCAAAGTCCAGTGTGGGAGCAGAGAGAAGCGATCCTGCAGCCTGTGAGGGAACAGCAGCCTATCAGGCGGCTTGTACAGTGTCCCAGAATATCTATAATAAATAATGCAGCCAGCCCCTGTCACCTGTCCTGATCACCGCCATACCAGTGTCCATACCCCAAACCAATGCCCTGATCACCACCATACCCCATACCAACACCCTGATTACCGCCAACTGCCATACCAGCACCCTAATCACCGTCACACACCATACCAGTGCCTTGATCACCGGCATACACCATACCAGTGCCCTGATCACCACTATCCAGCATCCTGACACTTACAAAAATAGTGCTGATAAGTGCAAAAATCACTCCACCGTGCGTACACTTCTAACCATCTGTCATCCTTACTCTTACCCTCTCAAAAATATGAAAAAGCTTCCACAAATTCCACCTTCCTTTTTGGTTAAGCTCCTAGGTCCATCCACTCATATAGGGAATATACCTCTGAAGGAATTGCATATAGTGTCATATCTTCAAAACAATACACTCACTCTATTTGTGCCCCCCTCACATCCGTAAAGGTCTTGTAAAACTTTGGGGAAATGTCGTACAGGCTAGGGCACTTACTGCAGGAGTAGCTGCAATAGCAGCAGGGAGTTCCTCCATGGAAAAAGGGCTGTCCTACAAGTCTCTAAGGTCAACGTCCTAGTTATACAAACAGTACAGTCTGCAAAAGATGATGAAGGAACTTCCGGACTGGAAGGAGGTATATTGTACAAAGCTGAGAAATAGTCTAGAAATGTCTCAGGTGTCCAAGAAAAGATGGAGGTCAAGTCTCCTGGAGGTGTTTTATTACTAGGTATAAAAGAGTTCTTCTCATATATAATATGAGAAGAACGAGGATGGAGCAAATGGACCAACAGTCAACTGCATTTGTCCCCAAACCAGTACCTACTAAAGGCCAAGCGATGCTGGTATGTGCTGTAAGAAGCGTCATACAGTTACAGCAAGGATGTCCTAGTGGCAGAAAAGTCTGCCAGGAGTTCCTGTGAAGATGAGGATTTGTGTTGAGTCTCCAATGCCCAGAGTTTATCCAGCGCTCTTTGGATGCATTCTAAGCGTTCCCGCTTGAGTCTCGTGTCATGTTGAATAAACACCCCATGCAGCACAGCCTTGAGCTTCCCATTGTAAGGGGCAGCAGGGTGTTGTCCACAATGTGATCAGAGATAAAGTTTTGAATAGCAAGAAGGTTATCGTTCAGGCACAATGTGATTGTTTAGTTTCTATACCCACTGTATAAGTAGCTAATCACTGCTATTACTAGTTCAGTGTCTGTACAGATCAGTATCTTGATCAGATCAGAACTATACTAGTGTCCCCAAAGACGCAGTTTAGTTTTTACCAAAGACGTGGCAGAATACTATTTGGCCTAAATTTATGACGAAATTTGATTTTATTGGATATGTATTGTTACAGAGAGTAGAAAATATTGTTTTTTTTCAACATTTTCTGTCTTTTTTTGTTAATATATTGCCAGCAAAAAAATAAAAAACCCAGTGGTAATCAAATACCATCAAAAACCTTCCGGAGATCAAGTGGCTAATGATCACTGAGATAGACTGTGATCAGTCAATACTGATTATCATTTTTTCCAAGTTGGATCAAGAGTGTAAACAAAAAAAAAAGTGCTTTTAAAAACCAAACTATAATAAATAAAAAGTAAAGATAAAATAGGTAGCTCAGGGTTTGATCTTTTTTTTTATTTATTTAGTGTCAGTGTGTTTTGGTAGGATAAAATAAAGCAGCATATGTACTATTGTTTCTTAGCCCTACTATGAGTACAAATAACAAATAGTATATATACATACAGTATTTGTTATCTCCACAGACATCAGGAGTAGGAAAATGTATTTCAGGGTTTTGTTTGGTGATAGGTCACGGTAATGGCAAGCAACTTATAGATACATTTTTACAAAATTATTTTTAACTATTTTAGGCCAGTTTTCCTTTGACAATACAAAAAAAAAAAGAAATCAGATGAAATCTATTTATTGCCAAAAGCCCAATTTGTCCTTAAAAAAAACAAGGTATAATCCACCTGTAAACACTAAGCAGTTGCAATGATATGTACAGTTTTACAAAACACATGTTGCAGTTGCAAAACAAAGATTTGTTTTACCTACAGGCATGGATTAACAGCCTCTCCTTGCTACTCAACATATTGTAACCACCAGGCCATTTCTGGCACTTTTTGTTTACCAAAATTAGTATTTTTGTAGCACCCTCCTAGTTTAGCTAGGGGGAGATAGTGTTTTAATTGTCAGTGAGGAGGGATGAGTAGCAGCCTGGCTGTAATAGCCAGGTCAAATCTTGATCTCTGCAGGCCAGCCCCTCTGGAATTTCCCTCTGCTCTAGGGCTTTGGAGGAAGGCCCTAGAGGCAGTGGGTGGATTTGAGGAGTGGTTGGCTTGCACTCTTGAGGGATTCTGGCCAATCCCCAACTGGAGTTTGGCAAGGGGCTGCGACACCCTTAAAAGTGTTGGAGCCTGCTCAGTTGCAGGAGAGTTCGGGTGGAAGGTAAAGAGAAAAATGTGAGGCTGAAGGAACGAGACTGTGTGGAGGTCCAGTGGGATAGGGCCTACCTGAAGGCCTGGAGCTGGAAAGGAGGAAAGCTCAGAGCTCACCGGCCCCCTTTGAGAGAACCATCTGTATGGCAGGGAAGGAGAAGCTCAGCTGCTAGACCTGGTAGCAGCCAACAGCCCATGACGGTACAGGAGAGGAGCTGAGTGAGCAGACCTGCACCCCATGGGCGAATAGGGGAAGGAGCACTCTGGTGGGAAACCAGATTTGCCACCTGCCAGTGACTGTCCAGCATTAAAGTGACAGGAACCGGATCCCCTGTTCAGGGATACTTTCAGATTGCTGGGTGAAGATGAGAAGTTTATCTAGGGTCTGTGGTGGTACACTAAGGAGACGCTGGCTAGCTCTCTAACAGACTGTGCTGCAGAAAAGGCTTGGAAATAGTTCCATGAAAGTGTCCTCATTTCATCAGTTCCCTTGGGCATCCTGTACACCCCTAACCCTATCCCAGTTCAAATCCCCTAAATAAAACAGCAAAACCAAAGCTCAAAGAATGATTTCTGACTCTGGATACATGCTTTTCAGAAGATGCGTGATAACTGGCTGTGCAGGACTGTAGAGGGACCCAAATCTTCTAGCAACTTCTAAGGGGGTAGTGCTACATTTTTATGTAACAATTAGTATTTTTTTCTAAAAAATTTCTTAGAACCCCCAAACATTATATATTTGTGTAAGCAGAAGCCATACAGAATAAATTTGTGGGTGTTGCCTTTTTCTAAGTCACACAGTATTTGCGCAGAGGTTTTTCTAACGCTATTTTTTTTTTTTTATATACACTTTTTGAATTTCAATGCAAACACACAATGCATAACCCAATTTTTTTGTAAATTCACCAAGTAAAAAGATACCAAACATGTCGCACTTTATAATTGCTCTCACCTATGCAATGGTGATAAACAACGTAAATTTTACTATCCATAGGCGACGCTTTAAAAAGCCGACGCAAGCGTTCACTTTTGCACTTGAGCACGGTGGGTTGGGGGCACTTTAAACATTTTTTGTTTAAATTTAATTTAAACACTGTTGCTTTATTTTTTATCACCTTTATTGCGGTTCACAAGCAATGTAAACATCCCAAGCAATAGGCATGTGACAGGTACACTTTATGGAGAGATCTGGGGTCAGTAAGACCCCAGATCCCTCCTCTGCCCTTAAAAGCATTTGGTCACACCAAGATCAATGTGATCTAATGCTTTTCATTTTTAAAAATGGTGCCGTTTACATCCGGGTAAACCGTAAGTGACGTAAGGTCATTGTTTCCAGTTCCCTATATCATAGAGGCGAACGGAGCAGTTTAGCTCTTTGTTTACCTCTCTGATCCCCCGGTGGAAGCTCTGGGAAGGGGCAGTATGTTAAAGCTGTGGAAGGCGGAGAGGGAGAGGGGTTCCCTTCCTGCTGCTTTTAAAAGCAATCCAGTGACTAGTTAGCTGCTAGGATTGCTTTTACAAAAAAAAAAAACCCAGTACTGGGATGATGCCTGCAGATGTGGGCATTATCCTGGTATAACCTCTTTGCTGGAATGGTAGGTAATGGAAACCTTATTACCCATTTAATGACCAGCGAACATATATTGCTGGTCATCAAATGGGTAATAGGATTTCCATTGGAGCAAAGGGAGTTAAACCATGGCTCAGAGCTGGGCTTAGTAGTTCCTACTTCTGCTTTCCCTGATGGTCTGACTTCCATGTGCTGCCTCTGCAAGTACCTGGAGATGTTTTTAAACTGGAGAAGACCAGGTACTGCTTAGTCACTTAGCCAATGTCTATAGTCCAGAACTGCCTTAACTACAACAGTGTGTGAGATCTTTCCATATTTGTTTTTCTATGATGTATAGACTAGAAGGTTTGTCTTCCACTGCAGAAAGTGCAAACTGACACATGCATGAGGTCACTTAACTCTTTCAGGACTAGAATTCAGTTACGGTATATAATTATATTACATTTTAGGTATAAATTACCATTATAACATTAGCCTTTACTCTAACAAACTAAATCAGATGTCTTGTTATGAATGGCAGATCGAATGCAATCTGTGCCTACCAGCTGTTACAAAGGCATGGTACGATGCAACATGCATTAACTGCTATTTCAGATAAGATATTGTCCGGATTACAAATAACTCCAACAACACTTACCCACTGAAGTCCTTGCCCCAAGTTCTTCGCTTGCAGTGGGTCACTGTTACTCCGGGCCCTCAGTGCTCTTATCCTCCGCACTTGGACAGTGTGATACCATTGTGGAGGAAGAGACCGGACAGGACATGGAACATCACTGAAATCTGTAAGCTAATGAGATAACAGAGTCATTTGAAAGACTAAGACAGAGTTACAGGACATAAGTATGGTACAGATATGATAATCAGGTGTAATATGTTTGACAAAGCCACATTCAAAATAATAAAGAACATTCAATTATACTGTGCTTTATATTATGTGTTATCTTTTGAATCGTAAGTGCGTATTTAACATTGACACCAACCATACAACATAATGGACACTATACACAGGTAGTATCAGTATGCATGAAATATTCATGGACAAATTCCTGAAATATGGCATGATTTATACATAACCATATAACTATTATTATATGAAAAATAACAATATAGATATATAAACACAAATACAAAATTGTATGCCCTAAATATAACACAGGCAACAATACAATACTAGTACCTCCAAATTAGGGGACTCATCGTTTACAGAACTATCCTCTTGCTGGCCCTGAGTTCCTGCTTTTCCAGAAACACGACAATTCACACACAGCACATCACCCATCACTTCCAGGGCTTCTCATACATCTCTCGGAGTCTCTCTCTTCTAGTGTTCATATGACTCACATGACACCCCAGCTTCCAGCAAGCAGCCCCATGACTCAGTGCGCCTTCCCACATACCTTGAGAATTCTAAAAACACTGTTTTTTATGCTTACAGACTGAAGTTAAAAGAAAAACCATTTGAAAGACATGCAGCAGAGGCTTGTCTAAAAATAAAAGGGTCATAAATTAGTTTTGTTGGTTTACATAAAAGAGCTTTTGTGGGTTACTTAGAATGCATTCTGTCTCACGTCCTTTTTTTCTACCAATTTATAAAAGTGTTGAATGACATGAATCAGTTCATCCATCCCAGTACAGGATGTTCTGATAATTGTGGTGCTGCAAAGTAAGTATTGATTCTTATTATGGATTTATTTAACATAAGGGGACAAGATTAGGGGATAGGTTCTGATTAGGGTCAGAAGGTAAAATTAGGTTTTATGGGATTAAGTGTAAAGCTAAATTGAATCTGGCTTTTTTCATGCAAGGCTAAGCAACAGGTACACCTAACTGATGTCATCTCCCTCTGCACACACTTCCATTTCTTTTGGTTTCCAGCTGCTCTGTTTGGATGCAGGGAGCAAAAAGAGCAAGCCCTATGTTCAATTTGGATCTTACACAGGGTTTTCTCCTACCCCATGGGCAGTGCTGAGTGACTGAGTGGCCGATCAAACAAGAGTCCTGTTAAATGGGAAGAATGGGAGTGATGTACATGCTTCCCCATGCCCAGAAGTATCAGGTGTACTTGTCTTCGCTCCTCAACAGAGCAATGGAGGAATAAAGGGACGGTGTATATTTACAGATGGGAAGAGGGTCAGCTAAGTGAATCTTTTGCACAGGTTCATTTTACATTTTGGGATTAAGTTTAGGGGTTCATTTTCAGAGAAAGCTTAAGTTTAAAAATACAAAATGTTGGAAAGCATTTGCCATGGGCAGTGATTAGAACTTTTATCCTGCAGCACTAGAGTCCAGGGTTTAAATCCCAACCAGACCACCACCGGCATAGAGTTTATATGAGTGCTTGTGTTGGTTTTCCTGTTTTGGCTCTTGGCTTGGTTTGCTCCTGTCTAAATTGACCTTAAAAATACAAAATGTTGTGAAGCATTTGCCATGGGCAGTGGTTAGAACTTCTACCCTGCAGCACTAGAGTCCAGGGTTTGAATCCCAACCAGACCACCACCGGCATAGAGTTTATATGAGTGCTTGTGTTAGTTTTCCTGTCTTGGCTCTTGGCTTGGTTGGCTCCTGTCTAAATTGACCTTTGCATGTGTATGTAGACATGTGAGGTAGAGAACTTAGATAAGTATTAGTAAGCTACTTGAGAGCAGGACTAATATGAATGTACACTATGTAAAGCACGTAAACTATCAGTATTATGTAAATACCTCTAATAAAATAAATAATAAAAAAGGTATATAAGACCCCATTAACATGACAGAAAAAAAAACCCAGGCATTTGCTTTGGCTTAATAAAGGTTCCCAAATGCCTTGAGAGACCAATACCTGTTCTGTAACCTAAAAGCGAACAATCTAGCACACACAAAATTCAGAATATGTTCACATTGCAGTGCATCATATTTTTTATTTTGTGAGCAGTACAAAGCAGAAATAGGTCATTGCAAAGTTTGTCAAATGTCTCAATTCAAGTCGATGAATGTACAGACCAATTGTGCCTTCTAAGGCATTCTGGAAGCTTTTAAATTATTTCATTAATTTCCATTAAAAAACCCGATTTAGCAATGCATTCTTAAAACTTTAGACAGGTAGGAGGATCGGTAGCATGATCAGACAGAGGGTAGCTTTGGCTTGCACTTTGAGCAGGTGCAGAATAGGATTACCAATGCAAACAGGGTCAAAATGGGAAAATGGTTTGTATATGGTAGAGAACAATGTTATACTGATAATGACACGTACAGGCAGGAGCTTATAAGTGCCATGTCTCTGTGAATTTAATAAGGATACTAGGTGACAGTAAAACGCAGTCTCTAGAAAGTGGAAACGTATGCGTAGCATAGGTAAAAGGCCTACATGACTGGATTTGCAAGCACAGGCTGTGGTGGAGAGAAAGTTAATGTGTGCTGTGATTTAAAGAAGATAGCATTACCTTATTGGTGGAGGGTAGGGAGTGGCAGGCTGGAGTTAGGTTAGGGCGGAGGTGGTTTGGTAGGAGGTGGGCTTCCTTACACACCCAGTTGAATCAGGGTCAGTGTCGGATGAGCTTCTGCGGGGTCTTGTCAATAGGTTTTTTCATCATGCGAGAGAAAAATGGAGGACCTTGAGAACTTTATCTCACACTTTAGAGCAGCGACAGAGGCTAATGGTTCACAATGGCTACGGGCCCAGCTTCCAGGTCTGCTATAGGGGTCTGGACAGGTTTGTGTCTTGCCTGCCCATGGACGCTCACGCGCTAGGAGGTCTCAGCCACCTGAGCGCCTCAGTCCGGATGTGACTCCATGGGTCACAGGTTATGCAGTCGGCGACGACTGTGGGTCCAGAGGGGCTACTGGCCAATTCCTGCAAGCTCTGCTTTCGAGCTTTAGGGAGGCAATGGCACTCCGTGATCAAGGGACATCTTCAACTCCAGATGTCACTCTGAAGTCAGCATAGACGGTTGTGAGGGATCACTTGGCTGTGGTAAGGAAAACATCCATTGCGGGATCTAGTCAGGTGGCTCTGAATGCTGGTCCCACGGTCTCTGCACCCGCACCCTCCTTGGCTGGCATTACCCTGGGTGCAGCAGGGTTGACTCCTGCGTTAATTCCGCCCACCAGGCCCCATTGGCCGCAATAACAACTACTCCCGGACAACCCGCACTGGACAAGTATCAGTCACGGACTTGACCCAACTCCACCCAGGCCCCATGACCACACTGGTCTGTTTTTGATTTCCTGATGAACAAAGAAACCTTTTATTGGATATGTTTTATAGCAAAAATATATATTTTTTTTACTTTTTTAAGTCTTTTTTTATTTATAGCGCAAAAAAAAACCCAGTAATGATCAAATACCACCAAAAGAAAAAAACGATATAAATTTCATATGCGTATAGTGTTGCATGACTGCACAATAGTCAGTTAATGTAGTGCAGCGCCGTATAGCAAAAAAGGTCCTGGTCATGAAGGAGGGCAAATCTTCTTGAGGGCAAGTGGATATACACAAGTGTTTTATTTTGCGTTTTTTAAGTAGCCCATGTTATAAAATATAAGTTTAATAAAATGGCAACAAAGTATTTAAGGGCCTAAACTTTAAATTAGGGTCCAATGCTTTATTGAATGATCACATCACAGCAGAAGACCACGACATGCCTGATGACTGGGTCCTGCGTGGCTCTGAAACATTGCTATCGTCATTCAGTAAAGCATTAGACCCTTTTATGGAGTTTTCTGATGGGCTGCTGACATCTCTTGCCTTGATGTCTACCTGTCTCATCCCCTTACTATCCAGTGTTCAAGAGCTGTCCATGAGACCGTCAATGAGAAAGGATACTGCTCTCAGATATGGCCATAAGAATGGAAGCAGAGGGACCCCTGTGTCTCCACTTTGCAGTAGCTATCTGGCAACTGCAGGGTGCAATAATATTTAAAATCAAGTGCTTTTGCAGCCCAGCATGCACTGCTGACACTGCACTGCTGACATATCTCTTTCCCTGAAGCTTTTCCAGTCTCCAGTTGGTGGTCACTATAGCCCCCACTCACTCTTCAGCCATTTTCAGGAACGTATGTTGGGTATATTGATTTAGATAGGTGGACACGACACACAACTTTCTAACTTTATAATTTACAGTGTTGTATAAACCTCTGAGTTTCATATGTAACGCTACCCTCGTAAGGGCCACTGTTGTGGGTATCCCTAAGCCTCTTTCTGCACAGCCAGGCAACAGGTATTTCTTGCACCAATTTGCATCCAAAGACCATGACCATTCCATGGCTTGGTTTTGTTATTTTATTAGGGGAAATCAACTTGGATGGCGAATAGGGATTATGGGATGCCCAGTTTGGCTTGAAACAATGGAAGGGGGACACTTCCCTTCTATATACAAAGGCAGATCCTGGACTGTTCTTTTCCTGAAAGCCGTCAGTCATTGCGGATCAGTAGCAGCTGCACTTTACAGGTGAGAAACTAGCAGCCCCTCAAAAATCACTTTATTTTTTGTAGCTACACGCAGAGACGTCTTCTCTCCCCCTATAGAGTTGCTTCCAGCTCCACAGTCTGAAAGCACTACCAGCCCTCCTGACTTCTCAGGAAGATCTCCCGGGACAATGATTAAGGATTGAGCCCAATGCTGTCCTTAGAAAGCATGCTACATTTGGCAGTCTTTCCCCTCGTAGATTCCAAAGTGTGCTGCTGTACTCACACTGTCCTCCTTGCTCCCTCCTGCTCCCGGCCTTGATTCCATCTGCACCTCTCTGCAGAATGTATCTTCCTGACCCAGCCTAGAGGCCGCCCCCCCAGACCTAGGGGACCTCTCCTAGGCACTGACAGTCTCCTCAGCAGTCCATCTTCCACACCACTCCTCTGTTAGCCTGACTCTTCCATATTTATAGGTCAGTCCACCACTCTATCAGGGCCTCCAAATCTGGGATTGGCCAAACTCCCCATGGGTATGCAGATTAGGCCTCCACCCCTTCCTTCTTACCTACTTATGGAAGGTTCTAGGGTCCTCCAGAGTCAGGAGGCAATAGAGTCACAACCTGTTGAGTCATCCAGCTGACCTGCAGTAACCTGACCTTAATCACATGACTCACACAACTACGAGTCACACAAAATGATTTTACCTCCAATATTCTACACTAGTCTAGTAGCACACTAGAGGGTTCTAAACATATTTAATACACATCTTTTTCTTCTATGTATGCTTTAAAATTTGAATAAGGAGTTATTTGAACTAGGTTCACATCTGTGCAGGTGTGCGCGTAAACCACACATGTTCCTGTACCCACATGCAATCGCTCATGTCTAAGAAAACATGGGGGGGGCATTAATTCTTAATGGCATGCCCATGCACTGAAACATGTTACTGTTTCCTGCACACAGAAATGCATGGTTCTAAAGCATGAATGGGCTGTTGTGCATGCGCAAACGCAGAGCGCAGAACCACTCAGATGTGAACCTAGACTTACAGATAATATTTACTGCATTATTTATTCTATTACACTGTCTTCCTTTTCAACTGCCAACTGAAAAGATACTGATTAGAGTCTGAAATCAAAGTTATTTCCAAGTTGCTCAAAATATTCCAAAGCCCTACATTTACCATATACTGTATGTTAAAGCATAGATTTATACTGCTGCCTAGTAATGTTAGGGCCACTAAAGAAAAAATAAAGAAGGGGCCCTATGGGATTATCATTCCTATAACCCATTTGTTTCTTTAAATACATTTTACTCTTAATACATAGCTATGATGATTTTTAAGTCCATATCTCTCTATAGCTGCTCTGCTGGTTCTTTCTGTTTTGTTTCAGGTGGCAAGCTGTCTTCTGTTGCTTGGAGGATTTATCTCAGTTGGTGAGCACTGGATTGGTGACAAATCTTTTGGCCGGAGACATCTGGCCATTGAGAGTGACCTTTCACTTGTATATCCTTCCCTATCACTGAACAGAGTCAGCATTTACCTCTGGTCTGTCAGCTGGACTCATCTCTGGATTCTCCTCAGCCTTCCTTTTGGATCTTTTAACCTGCTCCCCCGCCCTCCCTCCCCTTATGTTCCCTTGTCCACCTTTATGTGCTGTAATGTTGCCCACTTTATGGGTGAACAGTTGGTAAACTTTTATATGGTTGGTGTAAGATTTTGCTGCCTGATTCTTGGTGGCATGTTGGTCTGTTAATGGGTCCCAGCAATTCTGTTTGGTATTAAAGGCCCATTGGGATAATGTCACCCATTTTGTGGGCAGAGGTTGGTAAACTGCTTGGCTGGATTAAGATATTGCTTTTTTGAGTCTTCGTGACTAAGCATGTTGGTCTGTTAAACATGAACAGTGATTCTGTTTGGTATTAAAGGTTAAAGTTGTGTTCATAATTAAAATTTATTTCAACCCAAAAAGAGGGGCCACGGCCTAAACTTTTCCACTTGTGTGTTTACCTTGTTAATTTAGGTATGTTGTTTTGGTTTGATGGGTGTTAATTGGGTGTACAATCCCATGTAAATTGTTAAAGCTGAAGGAGAATTTGTTCGTAAGCTGTTAAAAATTCAGAGGTTTTGCAATCCATCTTATTTTAAATGGAAGTTCCAACATTGAATATAACAGATCAGTTTCCATCTGGTGAGTCGAGGGTTGTAGGCAACACAATGTTTTCAGTGATGAAGTGTTTTCAATTGGTTAAGCCAAAATTGGATTAAATTTCCAGGAATCAAACATGGAGAAATTTAATATTTTTTTATTATGGCTCACTAATACATAAGTATGCATGTCAAGCCTGGCATAGGGATGGGTTTGCCTTAAAGGGCCTAATGCTACAGCAATATTACTTCAAACTGACCAACTGAAAGAATGTGTGCTATCTTCCTTGAAAGGTAATGCTACTTTCTAGGCGATATGATCAGTTATTACTGTCAATTAGTCCTGAATTTACAGCACTCAAAACTTGGAATAAGTTAGTCTCTAAACAGCGCTGCTACATGCACTCATCAGGTTTGATCATCTGCCAAGGTGGAAAAGAGAGGACTCCTTGGTGAAAGGAATCTATAGCCAAGTTTCTTGTTACATTTTTACAATATTATTACCTTTGTTATCTCTAGCTGTCATTGCTTAAAATGGTTGCAAACCTCAAACATGAAATATGAACTAAGCATATTCTCTATAGTGTGTTCTTGTCTCAATTCAGAGCACTAGGTGTCATTTCTGCCTGCTGCCTTGTTCCCCTGCTATAAAGCATGAGTAACTTCTGACACTTTCCTGACACCAAATGGTGACAAGGGAGGAACCTCAAGCAGATTGACAGCCTCAGCTTCTTTCCTGTGTGGAGGGAAATGTTTATCTCCCGTCCAATCAGCTCCCAGAGCTTTCCTCACTGAGGTCTGCAGAATTTCATTTCAATTTCATTTCAGCCCTCTGCCCTTTTTTTCTAAACTCCCAGACAAGTTTTTAAAATTCAGCACTTTGAACAGATGTAAAGACAACTGCAGATAGACAAGTATAACCTATGTAGGATGATTTGTGTCATCACCCAGTCATGTCACTGGGTATATATAATGGTTTACAATCATTTGAATTGGTATATAGTTTGATTTTACCTGCAAGTGTTTGTGTGATCTCTCTTTCCACATCTCGAAAATACCCACAAAACATAAACTACCACATAACCAATTAAACAGAATGTTTGTTGAAATAAGCTGATTCACTCACTGGGTGAGTTGGGAAAGGGGTTTAACATCAAGCCCAACTTTGAAATCATGCGACTTACAGTGAAGTCGCATGATTTCAAAGTCGGTGAAATGCCCATTTCAGGTGCGATTTGCAAGACATTTGACACATATGACATATGTCTATGCAAATCACACCAAAAGTAGTGCATGTACTACTTTAGAAATCGGTGCAGCTCTGACCAAGTCGGAACCGCACTGATTTGACCATTCTAATTGCGGACAATAGGGTGTGACTTGGCATACGATTTGCAAGTCACATGGCATGCAAATCGCATGCCAAGTCGCACCTAATGGGGTTTATTTACTAAAGCTGGAGAGTCCAAAATCAGACTCCCTTCTGCATAGAAACCAATCAGCTTCTAACCTCAGCTTGTTCAATGAAGCTTTGGCAATGAAACCTGGAAGCTGATTGGTTTCTATGCAGAAGGGAGTCTGATTTTGGACTCTCCAGCTTTAGTAAATAAACCCCAATGTGTCTAGGGTGTAATTAGACTTTGGTTTGCTGCATCATTGTGCATAGTTGATAGCTTTACAGCAGCATTTCTCAACCTTCTTACCCCAGAGGAACCCTTTAAATAATTATTCTGTCTCAGAGAACCCCTGCTAAGATTAGTCAATGGGGGGGGGGGTCAATATGAAAATGCCCCTTACGTTGGTGGTCAGTTTGAAAAATGCCTCCCTTATGCTGGCCATACTCTAGTAAATTTGAAAACTAGAATATCCATACAAACATTTGTATGAAGATTCTTTGTACATTTGATGACTGGAATAATGTTGTTTGAAAATATCACTTTAGTTTAACACTCAATTTTAAAATGAATGTAATTCCCAAAAGAAAACCACATATGCTGTTCGAAAATTGTTAGTTTGGGAAAATTTTTCTGTCTTGATCCTTCATATTTTCACTTCACTGTGGTTGAAAATAAATGTTGATTTGAACCTATTAACAATTAGAAAATCAAACAAACCTTCATAATTTAAGCATGAAAATCTTTACATACAGTATATGGCCAGCATTAAAGTGTTAGAATTCCACCTTTACAGTCAGCTAAAAAGATCACTGGTGTCATACTACTGTTTCTGCTAATGGCTATAGATCTGGAACTATGAAGGCACCATCAGGTGGCAGATCAATTAGCTACAGCTCAAGGAACCCTTAGGAACTTCTTGAGGAACTCTAGGTTCTCACAGAACTTTGGTTGAGAATGGCTGCTTTACAAATGATGAGCTGTTTATTTTTTACTAATGAGGCCCCCTTTCACACAGATGGATTCCACTGATTCCCACTGAGCAGGCAAAGGACAGGCCAATATCTGCTTTGCTTATGTAGAGCAGACAGTCCACTTTACTCTATGAGTGGTCGGATGTAAATTGACTGCCTGTTCGTTTACATCCGACTGTCATACGATCCGCTGGAAAGATGGTGAATGAATCCCCATCTGTTTAAAGCAGATCCAATTGGAGCAAATGCAGGTGGGTATAAACAGACATGTCCTTTTACATCCGCTGCTTCATAGAGGGCAATGGATGGTCCGATCGGGTCCGACTGAAAAACAGACAGGTGGACCCGATCGGTCTGCCCGTGTGAAAGGGGCCTAAAAGGAATAGCAAAAATATTCCTGCATCTCTCTGGAGCTTGGCCACATCACCATTGTCTTAGCATCGTTCATGTGATGTCTGATAAATGATCTTAAAGAACTGAAACAGGAAACTTTTCAAGTAGCTTATGTTTAAGTACTATCACTATGACTTTACTTTCGTTGCAGGTCTGCTTTAACCATCTGCTTGTGCAGATATACTATGTGTTGAGCTTATAGTTGTATAATTTTCTCTCTATTTCCCTTTCCACAGGTTTGCATGACATTGCCATCAATATAATAGCTATAAATATTTATAGTGTTCACAATGGGGATTGGGACTGTTGGCTTAGTAGCACAAGCAGTTAACATTTTTCTTAGATACCTAATCATGCCCAGTATAGCTGATCCTTGACTAATTGATGGCAGATAATAGAAATTGCGTGATTAGTCCCATGGACAAAATATAAAGAAAATACAAAAATGACATTTAAGTAGGATGGATTTTCACACTTACCTCTTCATAGCCTGTATGCTTTTGTTTCAAACCTATTGGATTAAAAACACATTCAATTAGTATAATGAAACCCATTCTGTAAGAAAATATAAGACTTGCAGCTTAAAGAGTTAACAGTGCCAAATTTAAAATTCCATTTTCCTTTTCTATTTAATGGAATTTCTGTGGTCGTCATGGATATTAAACTGAAAATAGCAAAGCCTGAAGCAGAGACACGTGGCTTATTTATCTTGTCATGAGTACTGCATTAACAGAGCATATTTAGGAATCATTCATTGTAATTTATACAGAGCATGTCCAACTACAAACTGGATTTAGGGTGTAATCTGGCATGATTAGCCAAAAAATTACATTTGTAGAGTCCAAGTGTCTTAATGGATGTTGTATACAACGGGACAGAAAAAAAAGCAATTTGTTGAATGGTTATTTTCACTATAGAAGATAGTTCCAGACTACTGAATATATATTGTTACACAGCCAATGTGGCCTTGTCTTTATGCTCATCAGGTTTATTTGGTAATCTGTGAGATTCAAAAGTAAATCTGGTAAATGGCCCAACCAGAATCCACTTTACTGTGGTGCAATAATACAAAATGGATTGTAATTGCTTACTGCACTTTACAGGTATATGTTTGCTCCTTCCGTTCTTTACTGAATAGGCCCACAAGTTTGATATTTTTCTAGGAATTTACCCATTTATGGGCATTTCACCTGACCACTCAGGTAGCAGTAAATCTGACAATTGGCCCCTCAGCCCCATACAAAGCAAATGTGTAAAATCCAGTTAACAATAATCCATTGTTAAAAGTTGACTATGTTAGCCAATATCAGTCATAAGAAGTAAATAATAAGTAAAGATGCCTACAGACATTAAACAGTGTCTGGCTGTCCACTCACAATCCAACCACCATACAGTCTCTCTATATTCAACCAAGGTGAAAGCTTTGCAAGCACCAACTTTCTTGGAAGAAAAACAAATCAGCTTTACCATTGACCACCAGAAATCAACTATACCATTGAGTAGGATTGACCAAGGAGAATCAGCCAATGATCATGGAACATGACACAAAAAGCATATGAATCTATATGAAACCCTAATTCAACCATAAAAGGAATATTTAAAATGTTACTAAACCCAGGACCCTACATTCACTATATCTGGTCTCCCACAGTACATACAACATGGAAATGCCATTATTTTAGTAACTATAAACTGCAAAATACCTTTTCTCATCAGCAGTTGGAACAGTCTTGTGACTTCTATCAGTGTCCAGCTGAGCACTGGTTAAAGCTTGTAGCAGGAGTTTTCATTCTCTTCTTACTGCCCTATGAGATTGCATAACCCCTGACCCTCTGGCTGCACTGATTGGCCCTGTGCTGATCACATGCAGCCTCCCAAGAAAAAGAAAAAAAACTCTAGTAGTACACACCAAACTGAGCATATGCAGAGTGTCCCCGAGGCTGTGTTCTATCAGCAGATGAAATGGGGAACTTGGAAGAAGGGGAGGATTAGAGAAGACAGGATCAAACATCCTTCTTATACAATGTAGATGATTAACCCCTCAAGTTCGACAGTGAGTATAACAAGCATGCTTTACTGCATATACAGACTGATTTTACTGTTGTGGGTTTAGTAACACTTTATTGTCTGCAGATCTTTAGTATTTAGAAAATATATTACAAATAGATGTAGTGTTTGTACCTTACCATTAGGTAAAATAACATTAAGGCCTCATGCATATGTATTTATGCCCCAAATATGCTGGATTTTTTTCTGCCAGAACTTGGCAAAACATATTTCTAATGTAACGTATGTATGTGCATTTAAACCGTATGACGTTGTGACGTAAATGCCAGGTCATGCCACAGCATTTCAATCGGGTTGAGGTCAGGACTCTGACTGGGCCACTCCAGAAGGCGTATTCTGTGCTGTTGCAGCCATTGTTTTGTTGAATTACTTGTATGCTTTGGGTCATTGTCCTGTTGCATCACCCATCCTCTGCGGAGCTTCAGTTGGCGGACAGATGGTCGTACGTTTTCCTGCAAAATGTCTTGATAAAATCTGGAATTCATTTTCCCATCAATGACAACAATCCGTCCAGGCCCTGAGGCAGCAAAGCAGCCCCAAACCATGATGCTCCCTCTGCCATGTTTTACAGTGGGGATGAGGTGAAGAAGGAGAAGTGGGTTGGCAGGCAGGTGAAGAAAGAGGTGTGTAGGGAAAAGACTGGGCTGTTGCTACTGGCTGAACAGAACCCTGGCATAGTTGACTAAAATTGGGAGAAGAACAGAGACTACTCACCTTGCCTCAGAGGTCAGGAAATATCTCCTTGTAAAGGCTCGTTCACACTTGGCTGTTTTGCCAACGCTTGCCAAACGCCCCTATAGCGTTTGGCAAGCGTTGATCCGGCGTTTGCGGAGCGTTTTTTAATGCTCGGCAAACGCTCCGCAAACGCCGCATGCGCAGTTGCTAGGCGTTTGCCGAGCGTTAATAACGCCCCACAAACGCCTATAATGCAGTTTGAGTGGTGTTACCGCTCCGCAAACGCCCCGCAACCGCGTCACAACCGCACCGCAAATGCCCGGCCGACACTATAGACGAGAATAGGAGGCTTCAACACCTCCTGACTCATCCAGAGGCGTCCGTTTTGCCGCGACGCAAACGCTCCCGTTAGAACAGCACCATGTGCTGTAATGTGCAGAATTGGCAGAGGCGTTTGGGAAGCGGTAAAAACGCTTCCCAAACGCCTCTCTGCCGCCTGCACACAGCGCTAGTGTGAACGTAGCCTTAGGGTGTGAGGTGTGATTTGGATGTCTGGTGATAGACTGTACTAAAGAGCACTCCTACTGCTTGTGAGGAGCGTAAACAGGGGATGTCAGGATTGAAAGAGACATCACATCAATTCCTATACCTGTCTGAGGACTTGAACTGAAAAAGAGCACCAAAGTGTCCAAAGACCCAGAGGACAACCTGGATCTGAGAAGAGCCTAACATTGTGCAAGTTCATCAGTTGTCTTTTTGAACATTTTTTTTCATAATTCACTGGCCAGGGTGACAAAATGAGGACTGCATAGCAAGTTAGGACTATCTTTACATACTCTTGCTAGCTAAATGCAGTTCAGTTCTGCTAATTACTGTTAGAATGGTGCAGGTGTTTATAATATCTGAGTAATGTTCTTGTCTTATTGATTGTATAAATATACTTGCTAATCCTTTCTCCTGTTAGGCTATGCTTGGTCTAATAAAATCTTTAAGTACACTTGCTAATCCTCTCTTTTAGGCTACGCTTGCCCTAATAAATTTTATGAAATACCTCATGGTGTGTCAGTAAGTGCTGGGAGAGCAAGGTGTGTCATTATCAGGTGTGCAGAGAAATCACAAAACAATTCAGAGAAATTTTTCATCAAGTTAGAAAATCTTTAATGCCTAATAAATTTCCTCACCTGGACCCAAGAACATATTGCAGGGGTTCAGGAAAGCCCTGGTTATTGTAAACGATGTTAAAATTGTCAAAATTACTACGGTCATTTGCTTTTATTATACAGTTGATGGCCAGCTAAGTGGTCAGCTGTACTTATGCTGGGTACACACTATAAGAAAACCAGAAGAAAAATTCTGTACGAGGAGCAATCTTGATTTTCATACAAAACTTTTGGAATTTGATTCAGACTCTCCAAACAGAAATTTCTGAAGGGAAAAACTCCAAAATGTTTCTCGTATGTGAACAGAACGATTTCTGTTTAACATGAACTGTTTCTTTACAAGAAAAATCGGATCAGATACGAAAGATTGTGTATGATCAGAAACAATAAAGAATAATAATCTACGATACAACATTTCTACAGAATTCAAAAAGAATTCCTTTGTCGATCAAGAGTTTTTGTACTTTTAGTATCATACAGTTGCAAGAAAAAGTATGTGAACCCCTTGGGATTACGTGGAGTTTTGCATGAATTGGATATAAAATGTACTCTGAACGTCATCTAAGTCACAGCAATAGAAGAACACAGTCTGCTGAACATAATACTGCACAAACTTTAGATGTTGCCATGGTTTAATTGCACATAACATGTAAACATTCACAAAGCAGGGAGGAAAAACTATGTGAGGCCCTAGCTTAATGACTTCTCCCAGAGCTAATTGGAGCCAGGAGTGAGCCAACCAGTGTGATGATATTGGATGTGTTGCTGAAAGCTGTCCTGTCCTTAAAAAACACACACCTGTTTTGGGTTTACTGGTTTCAAGAAGCACTGTCTGATGTGAACCATGCCTCGCAGAAAAGAGCTCTCAGAGACCTACGATCAAGAATTGTTGATTTGCATGAAGCTGGAAAGGGTTACAAAAGTATCTCCAAAAGCCTTGATGTTCATGTGCCCACAGTAAGACAGACTGGCTACAAATGGAGAAAGTTTAGCACTGTTGCTACTCTCCCTAGGCGTGGTCGTCCTGTAAAAAAGACTGCAAGAATATTGCAGCACGTTTGAAGTTTGCAAAAGAGCACCTGGATGTTCCACAGCACTACTGGCAAAATATACTGTGGACAGATGAAACCAAGATTGAGTTGTTTGGGAAGAACACACAACACTATGTGTGGAGAAAAAAAGGCACAGCACACCAACATCAAAACTTCATCCCCACTGTAAAACATGGCGGAGGGAGCATCATGGTTTGGGGCTGCTTTGCTGCCTCCGGGCCTGGACGGATTGTTGTCATTGATGGGAAAATGAATTCCAGAGTTTATCAAGACATTTTGCAGAAAAATGTACGACCATCTGTCCGCCAACTGAAGCTCCCCAGAGGATGGGTGATGCAACAGGACAATGACCAAAAGTATACAAGTAATTCAACAAAACAATGGCTGCAACAGCACAGAATACGCCTTCTGGAGTGGCCCAGTCAGAGTCCTGACCTCAACCCGATTGAAATGCTGTGGCATGACCTTAAGAGCGATTCACACCAGACATACCAAGAATATTGCTACACTGAAACAGTTTTGTGAAGAGGAGTGGTCCAAAATTACTCCAGATCGTTGTGCAGGTCTGATCTGCAACTACAGGAAACGTTTGGTTGAGGTTATTGCTGCCAAAGGAGGGTCAACCAGTTATTAAGTCCAAAGGTTCATATACTTTTTCCTCCCTGCACTGTGAATGTTTACATGTTATGTGCAATTAAACCATGGCAACATTTAATGTTTGTGTAGTATTATGTTCAGCAGACTGTGTTCTTCTATTGTTGTGACTTATATGACGTTCAGAGCACATTTTATATCCAATTCATGCAAAACTCCACGTAATCCCAAGGGGTTCACATACTTTTTCTTGCAACTGTACTCGGGTTTGTCTTGCTGTGGAACATCAAGGAAAACCAGATGATCGTTTGTCCGATTTTCTTGTAGTGTGTATCCAGCTTTATGTAAACCTCCTACACTGCCTATTCAGCAAATAAAGCATTGCTATAAGAAAAACAGTTTAACTGTCTCATTGAATAGATACTGTAATCTTATCTTCTCAGCTAGTGTTAGGTCATAGAGCCAGATATCTTGTGGTTATTAGACCAAGACCCTGCTCTGAAACTTGTGTGTTGTATTTTTAACCTCTGAGTATAAAGATAATTGAAACTTTCAAGTGGATACATGCAGCTATACATTATATTACTTGGTTCATTCACTCAGAAAGGCTTTATGCTGCTGGTATATCCTTAGTTCTTAGTCCATTTTGCATGCTTCGGAAAAATAGATTTAAAAAATGACTTGTTGAGAAAAGCCATCCCTCTTTTAACCAGTCAAATTCTGCTGATGTTGGAATCTCTGCACTGTATGATTTTGGTGTAGGGCTGTGTTCTTGGTGCAGTGGATCGTACCAGGCAAGCCCAGTACACTCATTGTTAGTGTCAGTGTGCCAAGATCATACAGCATTGATATCCTAGTAATAGAGCATCTGTCATATTGCTCTTAGCTGTGACAAGGCTTAAATGTTAAATTCCAGTTTAAAAAAAAAAACTCTTAAAGTGGAACTCTAATTTCCAGCCAAACCTCCAAAATATCTGCAAACCTCTTTCTGCTGAGTCCCTGATTTCTCCTCACCTTCAGCCTGACAGTGGGGTAGAGCAAAAAGTAAAACAAATCTCCCACACATCAAAAAAATAATTTTTCTTGTAGTGTTTTTACTTCTGTCTATGACCATATTGGGCAGACTCTGTTCACCTCCTGTCCAGGTGGCAGGTGTCAAACAGAAAACAAAGTGAGATTTTCTACAATGGTGATGCATCTCATCAAGAAAAAGATTCTTACTGTACTTCCCCACTATATCTATAACTTAAAAAATGGTTTATCTGAAGTTGGACTCAATGTTATAATGGATCCATGCTAAATGACTTGTGAAGGGCCATAGAAGCTTTACACAACATTGTTGAAACTGCACTGCTAATTGTTTAGGAGAGATTGTTTAGGTCCACTTTAGGTCAGACATGTTAAAATGTTTTTTCGGGGCAGCGCGGGCATAAACCAGTCTAAAGGGCTTAAATATAATAAATACATTTTTAAACAATTCAGACTACTTTCTTTCAAGGCTTTATAAATTATAAGCTGATCCAAAAAATTGCTGCAACAGTATTTCAATAATGTAAATGTGTCCTTCGAGAGAACTAATGCAGATCATCTAAATTTGGCATGCCTGCTTCCTGTTGCTCTTTTTTGAAAGGATGTACAAAATGCAGAAATACATATCAACATGCCAGAATTGTGACTGATGGAAACAAGCCTGTGTATATTCAGTTATTCAATGTGTTACAGTTTTTGCCACCTTCAGCACTGACAAAAACATAAAGAGGTCCTTATACAGACAGATCAGGCTGGCACAACATATGTTGACCACATATCAATTTTTGTTGGATTCAGTCTAAATTTGCAATTATCCCATTTCATTGCTATTCACATATGCTTGAATCAAGGCCAACTATAATAAAAATTTCAAGCATAACTACAATCAATGTCCAAAAAACAGTCAATGTTGACAGAGGGTACAGTACAGAGGGTACAGTTACACTAGTGTTTACAGAAATCCAGCATATGATTCAACTTTTCTTTGGTAGGATTGAAATTTTAAAACAATTGTGTTTTACAATGACATTGAAATATGTATGGGCACCATAATGTATGCTCCTCAGGTCCTGACTGAAGAGAAGAGACAATATGAGATTGTACCTACTAGGCGTAGGATAGATAGATAAGTCTGTGTTCATTTAAAAAATCAAACAGGGATATGTAAAAAAACGGAATTCCTCTGCACATGGTTGAATAATAAAGAAAATAGCTTCTCTGAGCTAAGTGGACATTCTGCTGCTTTAGTAAATCAGTTAATCAACCCTGCTGTGTCTAAATTGATTAAGTCATCCTTGGGGTCAGTCTGGGAAAACAAAGCAGACTAGGTGAATAAAGCATGACAGTCCTTGTCTGTTTATATGACCTTACTAAACCTTTAACACAATATTAGAATTAGTGCTGTACGTGTAGGAGCCACATACAGGCTTAACGGGTGCCATAAACATTTCTGTTCTAGTAATCTAGGCTGGTTTGTGGCTGAACATCGCACAGAAGTGCTCACTGGTCCAAAGATGGTCTTTACCACTTGAGTCCCCAGGCCTTTTTTCCTTATAGCACCATTGTGTCCCCGAGTGTTTTTTGATTTTAGTTGTGTCCCAGTTCTGAACCTTAGGTTTTGTAGTGTACCTTTACATATCATTCATCATTTGTCTATGGACAGGTAAAGCATTAATTTGATAGTACATTTGGATCCAAATATTTTTATTTTCTAGGTTTTAATTAAAAAGAAATTGTGAAAAATTTAAAAATATTTTCCTGTAATCCTTCCAAACACAAGTTTTACGTAATCAGTGCAGCCCCAGATAGGTAACCCAAAATATAATCATCAAAGTCTGCTGACTGAAATGATATCATATAATTGTGATTTTTATGTAACATTACAAAATACCAGCCACTTTTAGAACCCCACCTCCCAGGGGCAGACTGACCATTCGAGCACTCGGGCACTGCCCGAGGGCCCGGGGTCAGCAGGGGACCCCATGAAATGCCCCTAGTACCTTATATAGGCTTTTTTGGGTGTGCTTTGAGTGTGGGCAAGGACACAGGGGCCCCTTGATCCCCTATTGCCTGGGGGCCCCATGAGTTGTCAGTCCACTCCTGCCACCTCCATCTTGCTAGTGTCTGAGTCGAAGTGGAGCTATGTGTCCGTTACTGATCTAGACACTGGCCCATCTATTTGGTCTGTCAAGAGTCACTCATCTCATCAGTCCATAAAACCTTCAGATATTTGTTGGCCCAGTCTTGACGTTTCAAATTATGTGTCTTGTTCAGTGGTGGTTGGGATTCAACCTGCCTTCCCACATCGAAGTAAAATATATTTAAAATATATTTTAAAAATATTCTTCCCAAATATATTGTATATTGCCATATATTTGAAATGCTACAATTTTGGCAATATTTTATATATATATATATTACATACATATATATATATATACATACATACATACATACACACACACACAGCATGTTGAAATGCATTACAAAATATATGAAAAATATTTTTAAATACATATAAAATACACTGTATGTCTTTAAAAATACAAATCTATATTTTTGGAATGACCATTTTATATGTTAAAAAAATAAAAATTATATATACACACACACACACACACACACACATATATACATTATTTTTAAAAATATATATTTTTTTAAATATATTTTTTTTGACATATATTTTTACATATTTGTAAATATATTCCAGAAATGTAGATTTGTATTTTTAAAGACACCGTATATTTGAAATGTATTTTTCTCCCCTCCCTCCTAGATTGTAAGCTCCAAGGAGCAGGGCCCTCCTAACCCTCTTGTATTGAACTGTATTGTTACTGTATTGTCTCCCGTTATATAGTAAAGCGCGGAGCAAACTGTTGGCGCTGTATAAATCCTGTATAATAATGATAATAATTTTTTACAAATATTTTTCATATATTTTGTAATAACACATTTCAACATGCTATATATATATATATATATATATATATATATATATATATATATATATATATATTTTTTTTTTTTTATTGAAATATATTGAATATGGCCAAACTTGTAGCATTTTAAATATATGGCAATATATTTGGGAAGAATATTTTTAAAATATTTCAAATACATTTTTCTTCCATATGGGTTTACCTTGGCCATGTCTCTGAGCTCTGAACACCTTGTACTTCTGGACACTCCAGGTAGGTTTCAGTTCTGGAATATGACAGCACTAGAGGATAATGGGTTCCTGGTAGCTTCACATTTGATTATTCTCAAATCTTTAGGAGTTAATTTGCATCTTTTTTTCTTAACAAGTTTCTTGTGACCCTGTTGACTATTTGCAACAAAATATTTGATGGTTCTGTGATCACGCCCCAATATCTTAGCAATTTCAAGAGTGCTGCATTCCTCTGAAAGACTTTACAATTTTTGACTTTCAGAGTCAGTTAAATCTTGCAAAAAAGAGAGAGGGAGACCGAAAGAGAGGCAGTATGCTGTGTATCCTGTGTTTATCACTGTGCTAGATCCGCTACACAGACTAATGCCCCGCACACACGATGAGAATATCGGATGAACGATCGGTCGTTTTTTTTGCCTGCTAGTCTCACATTGAAAGTGAAAAGGTTACTAAAGACACGAAAATTCTCCTATGAAAGAATTTTGAAAGTGATGTTATGTATTGCGTTGTATTTGTATTGTATTTTCAGACGACTACTGTACTGATTAAATGAAAATCGTACGATCTGGTATTGTAGGAGAAATTTTTTTGTCCCTTTGGATATTGTCGTGCGAATTGTCATGATTGGCTCTCAAAAGCTGTGTACTAACGATCCGATTATCGGACGATCAGTCCTCGTACAAAAATTTTCGTATGATTTTCTTCTAGTGTACAGGGCTTAAGGATAGTTTGCCGATTTTGCCTGAGGAAAAGAAGCTGCCTAACAATTACGCACACCTAGATATAGGGTGTTGATCTCCTTGGGACACACCCTCATTACACAAATACACATCACCTGATATACTTAAATCCAATAAGCATTCAAGTTCATACAGCCTGGAGCTGAGCAATATGCATAAAAATGATTATATGGTCAAAAAAACTCACTTGCCTAATAATTGTGTACAAAGTGTACAGTTCAATTTGTTACAGATCAAATAAAAAAAGGCAAACAATGCAATGAAGCAACAGCTTAAATCGCTAAAGCTGCGCAAGTTGATCGCCATATCAGTCTCTAGAAGCAAATGTTACTAAACCATGCCAATAACTACTGCTTGAGATACTGCATCTGCAGTACACAATGACACTTTCTCAATACACCAGGGTACTCAGTGCACCAAATATTAAGTGATATTGATCTGTTAGAGATTCTAAGTGTTAGAAACAAATTGAGACTAAAAAGTTTACAACATGTATTTTCTATGGCAGTCTAGGGGTTACAGGACAATTCCAATGTGAAATCTGGGTATTTTATAAAGCCAGTGCTTTTACTCAAAAGATACCCAGAATGATGGGCCTCAATGTATGCCAATGGGTTATTATTACTAAATACAATTCCCTGTCACCTCAAGAGACTCTGGGGACAAGAATTCAATTTGGCAGCTTTTATTCAGCCCCATGAGAACATTAAATCAAATACACAAAACACACATTTAGAGTCCCGCAAGGAGCGTGGTCAATTTAATGGGGTTTATACATACACCCTAGTAATGCAAAGCACTGAATTTAAAAAATAACTCACAACTGGTTACTGCCTCAAGCTGATAACCACATAAATGGAAACCAAATACCAATTGTAACAAACACATGCCATTTAACAATTCGCATTTAAGATCGGTTGTGGTTATAGTCAAGGTTAGTCATGCAATTCATACATTTTCCGTAAAGCTACGGCCTAGAACGTCTCAGTTTGCAGTGCATGAAAGGTGCCGCCGTCAAGGGTTAACTATAGAAATGGAGGATGCTAGTGCCTCACCCGAGTAATAATGCTGTATTACACACCTGCCTCTGGCACTAGATAGCTGCAGGCTGCATAGATGAAAATGAAATGGAGAGCTTAACCATTTTCAATGTGGGAGCTAAAAAACATATTGAAAAGGTGTTTTTACACCATTATTTGGCTTTTGATGGAGGCACTTACCCAGGCGACAAAAGGCCTCTGTGGCTGCTTGTCTTATGTTCTGCATGATGGACACAGAGCGAGAGAGGAGAGAGGAAACGAAAAGGAAAAGAGGGAGATCGAAAGAGAGGCAGTCTGCTGTGTTCATCACTGTGCTAGCTCCACTACACAGAGACTAAGGATAGTGGCAGTATATGGGCAAGGAAGAGAGGAAAATAAAAGGGAAACATTTCTGCTATTGATCCTGAGTTAGGTCAATTAGCAAAGATTGTGTGCATTCTTTGCCATTGGAAAGCAAGGATCTTGTCAGTCGCATACAGTATAATATGAGCCGTGACAATCATTCTGTCACTGATCCCGCAGTAGGCTGAAAGCCCCCACCTTTTAAAACCTTCCAATGTGTCAGTATAAGGATTTTAGTGACTAAGAGATGGGACAGCAGAGGATGCAAACATTAGCAGCTCATGGTCATTGGGGACCCAGCTATGGGTCAGAAAAAGGCTTTTATGCAGCATTTGTATGTACATCAGGTTTTGCTAGCAGTGAAAAGATTTTCTGGATCTCAGTTCTTTAATTTCTGTTGGGGACCACAAGATTTTAAAGATACCCAATACTGAATACATACCCTTTAATGGCATTGCAAATGGCACTGGATTAAATGAAGAAAATAATAACCTCTATTAATACAACACAAGAGATTTAGAGAGTCAGTGGTACTTTTGCAGCATATTTACAGTATATTTTCAGTTAATGACAGGTCTCTCAATAAAAAAGGTATTGAATTATGAAACTTAGAACCATGCAATAGGAGCAAATGTGGCGCTGCTGCCCACAGTAATCTAATTAGAATTATGTTTAACTTTCTCTTTTGCATTTAAAGATAAAACCTGATTGGGTATTACAAGCAACACCAATTTTGCTTCATGCTTTTTGGCTCAGTTTTCATATGACAGCCCCAGTTTATGACAAGCTGCACAGCAGTAGCTTTAGGCATAAACTGTATGCAGGGGCGGACTGACCATTTGGAAACTCAGGCACTGCCCGAGGGCCTGGGGTCAGTAAGGGGCCCCATAAGATGCCCCTGGTACCTTTTTCATAGGCTTTTTTGAATTTGGGCAAGGACACAGGGGCCCCATGATCCCCTATTGCCCGGGGGCCCCATTAGTTATCAGTCCGCCCCTGACTGTATGAGTGAATTTTAATAGCTTAGGTGCACCACAGCTACATGTTCTTGCAGAAGACCACGAACAATAACCAATTGCTATGATGTGGTATGATGGAATCATTATGGTACAATGTACATGGCAGAATGTAGCTATGACTTATTGTAACTACAGCATTGTGCAATCTTGCAAAATTTAAATTGAGCTGTGATCCTGTTGTACAACATTTTATTAATAAATGACTGGTCTTTCACAATGGGTGACTTTAAGGCTGCTTTCAAAATTAAGGAAAACTATTTTCAGGCATTTTTATTTGAGCACTTACTTACATTTCCTGCACCACGTTTAAAACACATGAGATGTGCAGTCTGCTGCAGGTGTCAATATACTCCTAACACCCCAAATGGAGCATTTGCCTGTACTGGATCACATGGTACTACATTTCCATGCGATCTAGTAGTATGTGTGGTTTTAAAATAGTGCAAGCTGTAACTTTGGTGTGATCCAGTTTGATTTCAGTCCATTAAAATTAATGGGCTGAAAATTGCACTGCACTGGATAGCACAGGAATGTCTTTTGTAGAGTGATTCTGAATGGGATGGTCTGGTTCCTTATCAGCTAGTGCATTTTCCAGGTTCTGATGAGGAAAACTGCAGTGTCTGCGTCCCTTTAGAAGTAATTAAGCCTTAGGTTAATTCTTGCAGAGAATGCCTAAAATCCAACTTGTATTTTAGTGCAGAAAGTCACATTTGTGGATAATGACACTTGAGGATCCACCAACAGTGTACAGAATGCTTCAGGTTGCCACACTGCATTACATTTTACAACAAATTACAGCACTGAAGATTGAAATGGAAAGGTGATTATTAACAGTCAATTACAATATGGCTTGCGTAGCAATTGTATATGCTAAAATTAATATGCATTATTTCTACCTTTAAAGTGAGGTCCTTAATGGCTTGTCTCTTAGTAATAATGAAAATTGATTTACAATGTAACAATTTTATATTTCCCACAGCCAATTCACATGAGTGGCTTGTCACTTCCATGTATGTGAACAAATCCTTGGCTGAAATAGCTGCCTTCAAGAATAACAGCTTGTGATATGAATGAGAGCTGTTTTCCCATCTAAACTGAAAAGTCAGCCCTGTTTTAGTTTTTTTTTTTACTACTACATAAGTGGGTGTTTGTTCACCACCTCAGGAAAATTACCCTCAAAAACATGCCTAGATCATTATTGCCACTTGGGTACCTAAACTAAATGATGAGAAGGAATTCGTGTTATACACACTTCTCTGAGCGGATAATTCTGGCATTCTGCTGAAAATGTGTTGCTTACTAAGCCAGAATTTAACAACTTTATATTGGAAATAAAAACATTTCAGAATAAATTTGAATTTACAGCATGCTGCTTGTGTCAACTGAATGGTTGGGTTCCTATACCCCATTTTATTCATCCAGAAGCAAGAAATAACAGAGCTCAGCCATAAACTCAGATCCTTTATTGATTAAAACCGCATAGCATCGGACAGAACAAGAACACTAACTCGTTTCGGCTGAAAAGTCTCAGTCATAGCTAGATCATAGCTTTTTCTGTCCTCTTGTGTCTTCAGAACAGTGGCTATTGTTGTCTAGGGAAATATTTACATTGTCTTGAACTACCAGAATGAAAGAATCTGGAACTGTTTCAGACAAAAAGGACATATAAATACCATAATCAACAAAAAAATGTAGCCTGGTCAGTAGTACTAAGCCCAGAATTGTTATGGGCAAATTCCGCCAAAGGTAAGAGAATGCCCATTCATTCTGTGAGAATGATGAGAAACATCTGAGGTATTGCTCAAGTCTGATTTGAGTACTCAATCTGGTTATTTATCTGTGAGTGGTACACAGAGAAGAAACACATTGATTTTTAAAGTGGTAGTAAACTCCCTTTTTTGCTTTGTACCTACAGGTAAGCCAATAGTATAGCTTACCTGTGGGTACTACATCTCCTAAACATGCCCTGTTTAGGAGATATTTACCTGTGTAGGCACCGGTGACCCAGTCAACGCTTGTGCTCTGAAGGAACTGCACACCCCATGCTGTTCCTTCAGAACCCTGTGCCGTAAACAGACCCACATACATGCGCGGGAGTGACATTGCGCCTCAGCCAATCAAGTGATCGCAGCCAGCAAACCCAGAAAAAGACCGGTTGAAGATGGATTCCCTGTCAGCAGTAACAAGGCACTGCAAGAGGGATCCATTTCACAGGTAAGTCTGCTATAATGTGTTAGTATGTGATGCACTAGTACATTATGACTTTACTTTTCAGGGGAACTAGTTTTTTTTTTTCCAACAGTGGCTTACTACTACTTTAACTCCCCGCAGAGTTTTCTCCATAATTATACCTTGCAATCAGACATCCTGTCTTGGAAATTCGCTTTCAACGAATTTCTCCTTACCGTGAGTGTCCGCAGTTGGATGCGCAGTAATCCCCCATAAAGCTGTGCGAACTTTGCTTACCGCGACTGCAGCTAAACTCCACGATTCCTGCACCTCCAACTGGTTTAACTCTGTTGAGATGTGGGGAAAATGGAGCTCCCGTTACCCAGGAATGATCACACGACACTCTCAGGTTGCAGTTGGAATTCACTCTGAGACTGGCTCCAACCCCAGCCTCCTGTTTTATTACAAGCACACACACGCCCCCCCCAGGTCAATCCCCTCCCACAGAATAATGTATAGGGAGTGTCTATACACAGAATGTACATCCTGTTTGGAGTGTAGCATTCCCTCTTATCTATACTGGAAACCAGTTACACCAGTCCTCCCCTCCCCCAATAAGCTCTCTCTGGAGAGCAAGCTCCCCATCCTTTATATGCTATCATCTCCTAGTAGTATGTCCATTCCCTGTACAAGCATCCCTTAGATTAAACAGTGTCAGTCTGTATCTGAATGGGCCCGATACGATCTTTATTAAAACACATCCATCCAGATACAGTTCAGGTCGGTAGTGGTTTGTAAGATATACATGAGCCTACACGCGGAGTTTGCACTGCCCGGCGCCTGGCTATACGAAGTCCATGTGGTACTATGCTGCTGATATGTGGATACAGGCCCGCGGCCTACCGCCGGCGGCATTCGCATCGAATGCCGTGGTGGTATACACGGCGGTCTATAAGCGCAGATCTGCCATCTCATCCATTACCGAGCTGAGTACTGTAATATATACATTGTACATGCGCATGGCCTAATTGCAGCCTTCAGAGCTTTAATTAAACCACACGAGAGACATATGACTAACACTAATATATGACACATTTAAAGTTCAACCTGTAATACAAAATTTCCATGACAATCCTTTATGAATGTACTGTTTCCTTTGCAGAGCGAGTACCCTTTGTGTGAGTACAAAGTGTGCGATTTTGGACAGTCTATCTACAACTACATAGTCTAAGATTGGCAACAATAAAGTCCATAGAAATAATTTCCCCAGGACTTGGCCCCATCATTCTTCTTTGGATGCAGACAGTGCAAGACTTAAAGTAGTTTTCACAATATATTGTTAAATTAGGCCGCCAGAGTAAACATTGTATCAATCCAACAGTCTGAGTCCAAAAGTGCCTATCCAACGGGTGATCACAGAACAACTTAAAGACCTGAACTTGCTGATTCTTGGCTTCAAAAATTTTGTCTGTGAAAAGAATACATATTTTTCCTGTAGACCCACCCATTGGGAAGTGAATCTTGTCCTGATGCCTGCAAGATGCGAGGCATCAAGTCTGTTTGGAGGAGCAAAAATAGCTTGAGCGGACAAGATGGCACTAGGCTGAGATAGTTCCATAAACATTCAAGATAGGGCACCCGTCAGGCTTGACAAGGTCTTAGTCTAATGTTTGTTCCAAGACACTCTAAAATCCTGTGGTCTGTAAAAATTAAAACATGAGTTGTGTCCTCCAGCAGGTATTGCCATTCCTTGAGGGCAGATCTAATGGCCAGTAATTCCCAGCCTTCCACATCATACCTTCTTTCTGCTAGTTTCAGCTTTCAGGAGAAAAATGAATAGAGTATCATCCAGAAGGAGCCGATCCTGTCAGCAGCTGGTGCATTCTTTTCTGTCAGCAGATGTCTTTCATTGTGATTGACAAGGATCCGCATCATTGGGTGACGTGACTGATGATGGATTTACCTCATGATCCCCACAACCGTCGTGCCAGGGTTTTGAGTAAGGGTCCTTGTCATCAACATGGGGATAAGGTGCTTTGCCTGGGGGTTCTTCCTGGCAAGGTACCCCTCAATGTTGAGGTCATGTGGCCTGGTATGGCTTAGAAGGTGCGGGATGCACGTTCATCCCTCTATTTCATAGCCAGCCACATCGCATGCTTTGATCAGGGTCCGGTGTTGATTTTGGGGCGTTCCCATTTTTTTTCCTTGGTTTTTGTGTGGGGTGTCCCACTTAAATCCATACCAGACCTGAAAGGTCTGATATGAATATTTTGGGAGGATCACACATTTTTAAAACAAATTTTACACAACCCCAGCACCATTGTGTACATCCTGCTATCAGCTAAGAATCCCCAGCTTCCTATCAACCAATTGAAACGGAAGCTGTCACATATAGCAGTGGTATTAAAACCACTGCTAAATGTATTACTTACTGCTGCCACTTGAGGTTCAACTCTGCTAATCACCAGTTTAGATTGGCTCTCCAATGAACCTCCGAACAAGCAAAGTCCAGACTGGACTTGGGTTTGAACCAAACAGGCAGTTCATCCCTATTGAAGCTGTACCCTCACTACCTGTCCTGTGACCCTTCAGGTCTGGTTTTCAAAGGGGATCCCATTGCTTTTTACTTTAAAAAATCCCTGCCCCTTTATATACATTCTGGGAGATCGGCTGACTGGGCCAGTCATTTCTCCTGCTCCTGGCATCTGGGAATGATGCTTTATTGTAAAAATTACCCAAGAAACAAAGGGTCCAAGACCAACACATTTCATAGGCATTACACTCATGAATGGGTATTTTTAATCATTCAAATCTATTTAATCTCCACTTTGAGTGGCTCAGTTTTCTGCACTCCTTAGCAAACAACAAAAACAGAGAATAAGTGTCAATTGATTTGAACATACGTAATTCCACCTAAAAAGCAAGTGAAAAACATAATGCATGTGATATTTTATTAAACTGTTCTATGAGTTAAAACTTGTAGTAAAATGAAAACATTGTTCACTATTGTAAAATTTAGCAAATTATGTACTTTATTCAATACTAAACTAGTTAGACTTGTGATCTATATGTGTCAGTAAAATGGAAAATGAAATGTAAAAAATAAACTGTGGTATTTTCACTTGTACAATATATCCCTGTACTGAGAAGCCAGAGTTCACATTAACATGTAGACACACATCCTGGAATTTAGCGGTGTGTTTGCATATGTGTGATGGGAACTGGTACTGTTATGCTTGGCTGCCAGACAATCATTCCCTGCCTTGTTCAACCACTCCAGTGATAAAAAATACTGTGTATTGTCACCACATAGTGATAAAATGTTCTTTAAAAAGGATACAGTGATGAAAATAAGTCACCATGTTGGTGTCAGTGGGTGTAAAATAAGCTCCATCCTTGGTGTCAGAGGGAATTAAATAAGCCCTAACACTGGTGTTAGAGGGACAAAATAGGTCCAATTGTTGGTGTGAAATGGAAATAAATAAGGCTTATCATTGGTGTCAATGTGATAAAATAAGCTGCATTGTTGGTGTCAGAGGGAATTAAATACGCCCTGTCATTGGTGTTGATGTGATCAAATCAACTCCATGGTTGGTGTTAGTAGGATAAAGGAAAGTTTTATCTGGGGTGTTGGTGTGAGCAAAATAAGCCCCATACAATAGATATCAGTGAGTGCAAAATAAACCCTATCAAGGTGTTAATTTTTTGGGGGGAGACTGGGTTTCCTCTTTAAGCTAGCCATAGATGGGAAAGATCATTCATTCCAAAATCAAAATGTTAATAGCAATTAAATCTTTCAAATGACAAATTAATGTTCTGTGAATATTCGTACAATTTTTCCTATCACTTTTCTTTAAAAAAAGACAATTTCTTTTACACAAAATTGTCACTTAAATGATATATTGCTCACACATGCCATGAGTACAGGTGAAACTCGAAAAATTAGAATATCGTGCAAAAGTTCGTTTATTTCAGTAATGCAACTTAAAAGGTGAAATATATGAGATAGACTCATTACATGCAAAGCAAGATAGTTCAAGCCGTGATTTGTCATAATTGTGATGATTATGGCTTACAGCTCATGAAAACCCCAAATCCACAATCTCGGAAAATTAGAATATTACATGCAATCAATAAAACAAGGATTGTACTCATCCAAAAGAGTAATAAGGAAAAACTCCCTGTCCTGATACTATCAGTAGACGCAGAGAAAGCTTTTCACAGAGTAGATTGGGACATTATGTTCGGTATGCTGGAAGAACTAGGAATTGGCCCCAAAATGAGAGAATGGATAGGAAAACTATACAGTTGACCGTCAGCAGCAGTAAAGGTCAATGGTTCATTGTCGGGGTTCTTCAGGATGTATAATGAGACAAGACAAGGATGTCCACTTTCGCTGTTATTTGTTCTGTCTCTGGAACCTCTCTTGGCAATGATTAGGAATACTACAAACAAGAGGGGAATAATGATAGTGGAGACGGAACATAAGGTAGCAGTGTATGCTGATGATATGTCATTTTATGTGGTTAATCCCAGACTGACATTACCCAATGTGATGAAAATAATGAAATATTATGGAGAGCTGTCAACTTTGAAAATCAATCAGGTAAAAATAGAAATTTTAAATATCAGTGTTTCGACAACAGAAAAGGAAGCCCTGTATAGAGAATTCCCTTTCCAATGGAGGGAAAAAAACTAAAGTATTTGGGAATAAAATAAACCCCCTCCTCAAATAATTTGTATAAAATAAACTACATCCCATTAATAAATGAAATCAAGGAGGAATTAAGGAGATTAGCGATCGGACCTATATTTTTTGGACGAATAAACTTGGTAAAAATGGTAATTGGTAAAATGGAAAATTTTATATAAATTCCATATACTACCTATACAGCTGCCGGGAATATATTTTAAGATCGATAAATTAATATTGAGATTTATCTGGAAGAATAAAAGAGCGAGAATAAGTTATGAAGTAATATGTAGAGACAAGGAGAGTGGAAGTGTCAGGGATCGCGGCTACAAATGGCTCCGTGCATGCGCAGAGCGCCGATCCATTCTAGCCAGCGGACACCAGGACCTGGACGGCGGCGGCCGCGCATGCGCACTCACGATCGCTCGCCTGGCACCAATAGCAGGGCGCACTATTTAAACCTGCCCTGCACCTAAACACATTGCCATATGGTCTTATTCCTGTGTTCCTGTATTCTGTTGTTGAAGATTCATTGCTGACCTGCCTGGACCTGACCTCTGCTGACTTCTCCTGCTCTGACCCCTGGCTAAGTTTGACCTCCCTTTTGGATACCCCTACCTGATCTGAACTACTGGTACCGACCCCGGCGAGTGACCTGACTATTCTTCTGCCTGCTGCCTTGTACTACGCTGACCTCTCTGTTACCGACCTGGCCTGTCTGACCACGCTCATTCGTCCATCCATCGGGCACGGATCCAGCCATCCCTGCTTCCGCCTTCTGCCTCTTCACGTCAGGCTCTCCACCTGCACAGACCCCCGGTGGATTCCTCTACCGCAGACGGGTGTACTCAGAGGCCGCGACCTGGTTCCAGTCTGCTCCAAGTCCATCCCCACCATCAGGGGCCCTGGTGAACAAGCAGGCTGGGGTTTAGACTCCGCGCTCTGGGGAATCCAGTCCTGTGGGCTGCTAGAGGTACCGCCAGGCAGTTGCTAACAGGAAGACTAAACGTATTTTTGACTGACAATGCACTATGGAAATGCTGGGTAGATATAGAAAACACATTAAGCGGGACACAATTGAATAAGATGGTAAGGCTACCACACCAGTATCATAAAATGGCAGAGAGCACAAGCACTTACACATGAAATGTAATTAGAGTTTGGGATATAATTCACAAGCAAAAGGGGTAGGAGTTTAATTCTATATTGATGCCATGTGCGGCCTCTTTTTTTTCCCACCAGGGAAAGAAAATCTCAGGTAAATGGATAAAAAAAAAAACCGAGATGCACAGTTAAGACATATTGAAAGGAGAAGAAATATGCTCCTTTCAGGAGCTAAAAAATAAAAAGGAGTTGTTCTCAAGTTAGACGAGTGGTGTTATTTTCAATTAAGACATTTTTTGTAGTAACACTCCCTAAGCCCCTTAAGACGGTGGCGGATTTTAACCCATGTGAACAATTGTTCAGTAGAAGAAGGATACGAAAACAGGGTACTTCTTGAATTTATAAAATCCTCACTGGTATACCCCCCCGGGTATATGATAAATTGGGAAAGAGATTTGGGAATTGCACTAGATGAGTAGCAGAGAAAAAAAAAAAAGAAAGAAATTCTGGCAAAAACAAGAACCAAAGATAGAGGACTGGATAGCTAGAGTGGATTATGTATATAGGATGGAGGAAGATAAAATTAAGAGATTGCGTAAAATGGGAGGTGTATAGAAAAGCATATAATGGAAGAGAGGAAGGAGGAAGTTGAGAAAGAAAAAAGAGAGAAGAGAACATTGAGGAAGACAAGGCTGGGGGGGGGAGAGAATTGTGTAAATGGTAATGTTTTGTATATTTGAAAAATGATTTATTGATGTTAAATTGAAATATTGAAAATTAATAAAATATTTACAAAAAACAAGCAATGGAGGTGACATTTTACCTGACGAGTGGAGCTCCATTCTGCAGCCAGACTATTGTAAACATTAGTAATTGCTATGGGAGCAGCTTGCAGTGGCCATTTTGTTGTAGTCCAACCACACTAGCAGATTGGGCACCATATTGAAGTAGTCCAAATGCCAAACACAATGTATTCCTCCCCCTCCAGCGACTAATACAGGAACAGAGCAGCAGGTGCAATTTTCTTAAAGTCTGGTGAGATAACATTGGGGTACTAATGAACATTTCCCTTTATTACAGATCACAAACAAACAATCTAGTCCTCCATCACTGCAGACAATGGGGTTGATTTACTAAGAATAGGGTGCAGCAATAGATGTTAGACACCAAACTTCACCTAACTGAAACAATTAAGACCTTGTCTTGGTGAACGGAAAAGCATCTTCACATACGCAAATTACTTTTCGTAAATGTCAAATCAGCATGTTTACATAATAGGAAATGCTAAACTTGGTCCCTAGAGGGCGTCAGAGCACAGGATTGAGCGAAGATTGTGTGTGTGGTATAAAAAGAAACAATTGGCAGTTCATATGTTTGGCTTCTTTTGATGCCAATTCTATTAACTCTTATTTTGTAGGTTTTTTTACATGTTCTGCAAACAAATGCATTTTTTAATGAATGTTACAGAGTGTTGCACAGCATTTTCTAAAGTTAAATATATAAAAATAACAGTTATATCTCAGTTATATGAAATAATTTGTAATGTCCAATTTTAGTTTTTTTTATATCTGCTTCTAATTATATATCTTAATTCTTGAATAATTGCACTATGGAATCTGCAGTAAGGTCAGCATCATGGCTTAACGGTTAGCACTTCTGTCTAGCACTAAATGCATGGAGTTAGCATTTTCTGCCTGTGTGGGTTTTCCTCCCACACTTCAAAGACATGCTGGTAGGTTTGGCTCCTGTCTAAATTGTCCCTAGAATATGAATGTGCGTTCAGGACTTTAGATTCTAAGCTCCTTGAAGGCAGGACCTGATGTGAATGTACACTATATATGTAAAACCACTGTGTAAATTGACAGTGCTATATAACTTCCTGAACTAATTTTGTAGGGCACACCTCTTCCACCCCTCTTTCCTGGCTTGCAGGACTGTATGCTCAGATAAGGATGTGTTAGTGATTTTGGCGGGAAGGGTTCCCCTTCAAATCATGAGTTATCTTATTTGACAAATCATTTTTGTCTAATTTGAATTTTTTTTATAATATCTACTTAATTATATCTTAATTCTTAAATCATGGTACTACTATATATTCTACTTAATGTTAACGGCAGCATAGTGGCTTAGTGGTTAGCACTTCTGCCTAGCAACACTAGGGTCATCATCATCAAATCCCAACCATGGCACCATGTACCTTCAGTTTGCATGTTCTCCCTTTGCCTGTTCTCCCCAATAACATTAAGAATACCAAACATCCTACTAATACTGACTCTACTGAGCCTACCTCTACTAGCAATATTGATAACAGGAGGAATGATGGCTCTAATATAAATATTACCAATGAAAACAATTTTTAACAGGAAAGGGCTGCGAACAAACAATCTTTTGCAGCCCAAGCAGACAGAACGCCTATAGTAAGCAGCCAACAAAAGAAAGACTAAGCGAACATAAAGAGGAAAGAGGAGGAAAGAGATATCAAAAGAGGAAGGAAAATACCTTAACCTCCTCCTCTTCCACCATTAAGATATGTAATTTATCGAACTCAACCTTTTTTGCATATAGAGTTAGACCTCCTCAAAAAGGATCTTAACTTTACACCTCCCAATCCCCCCAATCTGTTCGAACTTTTTATAGATCTAAATAAGTTCGTTAGAAATCTAACGGTAAAAAGATACTTTTTATTAAAAGATAAAAGCACCTCAAACATGGAGGCTAATCACAGGATCCTCATCTACAATCTCATGTGATAATTCACTTGAAACATCAGCATTAGAAATATTAGTCTGTACACAGAAGGTCAAATGTTGGACTATGAAATGGATGAAGTGATTTTATCTGAGAGGGCAATGGCATCTCAACATGAGGTCCTACACAATGGTTTTAAACCCAAATCTACCTTTTACCCACATTGGGTCAAATGCCATTTTATTCCCACTTTTTATTAATCAGTCCTGATTGAATTTAGGAAAACTTGTAAAGTAAATACACTTAAACAAAATGACTTTCACATGACTCGCTCTCTGACCCCCCGCAAGATTTTAAAAAACAGAAAGGATGTAGTCATCAGAAAAGCAGACAAGGGGGGAGGATTAGTCATTCAAGATCGTGAGGTTTACATTGCAGAAGCTTTGAGACTTCTGAACGATAGAGACACATATGAAGTCAGTGGGAACACTGACCCAATAGTACATTATCATAAAGAACTTAAAGTACTACTTGACAACGCATTGACTGAATAAATACTCAACAAAGATGAATTCCTGTTTCTAAACATCAAACATCCAGCTACCCCCTTTTTTTAATCATTCACAAGGATTAGGATAATCCTCCTGGTAGACCCATCATTGTAGGCCTTACTGGCAACTTGGGCGCGTACATAGATTTTTTTTCTTAAAGAAATCGTAGTGAATCTCCCATCGTATGTCAAGGATTCTAATCATATTCTTGAAATACTAGCCAATTACACATGGCAAGATGGATACAGATGGTTATCTCTAGATGTGGTGTCACTCTATACTTCCATTAAACGTGAATTTGGACTCAGAGCCATACAATACTTTCTAGCAAAAGATCTAGCATTCCACCACACACAAGCTAAATTTTTATTTTCCTGTATTGAATTTGCCCTTAAACAATCATTTTTCATTTTTAGACACCCACTATAGACAGATGCAAGGCATAGCTATGGGAGCAAGGTTTGCTTTAAGTTATGCTTATCTTTTTATGGGGTATTGGGAAAATCATTTTATTTGTACAAATAATCCATAAAGCAAAAATCTAATTTTATATGCGTGCTATATTGATGATATTTTAATTATTTGGAATGGTTCGGATGTGCAGCTATTAGGGTTTCTGGATCATTGTGGAAAAAACCCTTTTGGAATTTCCTTTACTCATGTGGTAGACGAGAACAAATTAGTATTTTTAGATCTCGAATTGAGACATGGTAATGGTAGTCAAATCCACTCGAATTGAGACATGGTAATGATGGTCAAATCCACTCTATAATGCACTTTAAACCCACTGCAGACAACTCTTACTTACATGCAAGGAGTCACCATCACCCTCAGTGGATTAAAAATGTCCCATACAGAAAATTTTGCAGGTTGATCTGCACATGCACTTTGAAGGAGGATTATATCGAACAAAGTTCAATTCTTAAAAACAAATTTAAGGAAAAAGGGATATGAGCATAACCTTGAGACAGCATTTAATAAATATTTATTTATTTATGGTAACCCTCCAACCGATCAGACCGTACCAAACATAAAATCTGATTGCGATAACACCACCGGTGGTCTAACCGAAGTACGGTTCTGTACTAGATATAATAGATCCTGGGCAATCAAACAGATTGTCTCCAAAAATTGGAATATTCTCAGGAGTGACCCTACTTTAAGCGATTCACTTCCAGACAGGCAGTGTTTTATCTTTAGAAAACCAAGAGATCTTAGAAGCATATTAGCCCCTAGTAGGCTCCGTAAGACCACTACTCTTCCTATATCTGTTTCAGGTGCATGGGCTGGCCTTTTCAACCAAAAAGGCAACTATAGATTTAGGATATTTTTAATTCATGTTTAATATAGACTTAGGTATCCATCCTTATGTTGACTTTATTCCCCACGCAGTATTTGGAATAAATTAATTTTTAATTAATGACATCTTCATTATAATAATGCCATTTTACGTTCTTATTAGTATCTTTTTTCCTTTATCCTTTTCCATTTGTGATCATATGATTTTTTTTTTTATCTATGCTCTGTATGCTAGGTATGTTACTATGTATTACTGTTACTACTTATTGTAACATATATATTGTGACACATTTAGCCCCAACCCCCCCCCCCCAAATGAGGCCATCCTATTCGTAAGGGCAGGCCCTGCTATAGAGCAACACTATATTGAGGGGTGACTTATCTCTTTGTGACTAGCTCTGAGGGACCCCCCCTTCGAAACGAGTCAGCTTGACCAAGAGTTTATCTCCCTCCCGGATGGAACTCGCATGTATCTTCTAACCCTGTGTTGGTTTTGGATGTTATGCCTTTTTTTTACTGCTACTCTTGTGAGTATAATTTATCAATAAATTCATAAACTGAGGAGAATACTGAGGTAATGCTCAAGGTTTTTGCGCTCTTTTCTTTTGTTCTCTACTACAGTCTATATCAAGCTTCCCTGGCTTCATGTTAGAGTTGCACAACCTTTGATCAGTGTTGGATGAACATTATCATTTTATTTGATTGGCCTTCCTCTGATCTGTGCTCCTGAGCACAGGAGGTGGTGGATGTGTGTCAATTATCCAATCCTATACGCCAAAAAGAGATGGATGGGGATCTGCTCCCTATCCATCCAGTGGATCGGATCAGATGACAATCAGGTGGAAACAGACAGGTGGTCTGTTTCCATCCGACCGTCCCATTGAATCAGTAGGCAGTGTCTGTGTCCGTTTTGCAGCATCAGAACAGGCAGAGGCCATCATCTACAAAAGGGATAACAGGCGCATGGTGTGGCAGTCCATGTATGTTTGATGAGTTCCAAATGGGCAGGGGTAAAGGTAGTCCAGTAGGCACTAAGGGCAAACTGCGTAGGAGCAAAGCATAACTCTGCAGAATGGAAACAGAGAAACACAGCGCCTCTAAGTGTGTACTGTGAAGGTATGTAATAGAAAGATAAGTAGTAACTCACATATTAGAATTTAAAAACAGGCTCATGGGTAAGAGGGTGAGACTTCTATAGCCAGATGTTGTTGTGAGTCTGATCCAGAGAGGACATCGACTGAGTCCGTCAGCAGGTGGTGCTGTGCATGTGCAACATAGATGGTAAGCCTGGTGGAATCTCCAAGGTGTCTGCCAGCAGATGGTGCTGTACATATGCAGCATAGATGGTGAAGCCTGGCAGAGTCTCCAAGATGTCCGGGATCAGCACATGTGGCGTCTGACGTCATCAAAATGTGACGCGTTTCTGAGCATGTGAAGGACAAGATGAGTCCAGGTGCGCTCTTTCATCAGGCAGGGAGGAGCTGGGGGTGAATGAGCCTTTTGTAGAGCAAGGGGCGGATGATGGACAGGACCAGGGGCGGGGAAAGAAGGAGGATACTGTCACAGAGCACCAGACAAGCTGTCTGTGAACAGGAAGATTAATGACACTGGTGGATGGAAAATTTACTTACATAAACATATCATAAAACGTGGGTTTACAATAAAAGCAAGATCAGCACAATATAACAGGAATTAAATAGTGAATGTTAAAATTATGAGACACTTAGAGGTAATGTTAAAAAGCATGGCATTAGGGAAAAAAAATCTGAATTAAAAAAAAAAAAAAAAAATTACACACACACATATATATATATAAAATACATCGGTATTAGAATATATATATGTGTGCATATATACCCAACCCATATAAAAAGGACAGAATGGACAATTGGTAGAGGTTAACCCTGCATAGGAAAATAGTTTTGGTATAGGTTCCTAGCATGGAAAGGAAATTAGTGAATGTCAAAAGGGGCAAAGGGTGATAAGTGAATTGTATAGTTTATGGTAGCCACAGCAATACAATGGATATGTGACAACCATACATAGATAAGAGGGCATGCTGTAAGGGAGGTGCATGCATATATGGTTAGGTCAAAGGACAGGTTAATTTGGTATGTAATGATAGTGGGGTGATGATGCATGCATATATGGTTGTGTCAAAAAACAGGTTAATAAGGTCAGTGATAATAGTGTGGCAATGACCACCAGCATGACCGGAAGTAGTGTAAATGCATGTCTAACCGTCAGAGCCCAGGGGGGAGAATGAACAATAAAGTAGGATGACTCACATGGGTTAAAAATGCAGATGGTGGTTATAATATGGTGGCAATTTCCAACTCCTCATTGAGGCCAGTGGGGGGTAGGGTGTCAAGGGCATGTATCCAAAATGTCTCCCTATGGCAGAGTTTATGGAAACGCTCAGGGAGACAACGGGCATTACCTTGACCACCCAAACACGAATTCCCACTGTGGATTTGTTATGGGTATCCAAAAAATGGCGGGGGACACTGCGCTCATCCTTTCCACCTTCAATTAGGCGATGGTGTTCTCCAAACCTGCAACGCAGGGTACGTGTGGTAGTCCCACATACGAGAGACCACAGGGACAACTAAGGCAGTAGACAACGAATGTGGATGAGCAATTGCAGAATTCAGTGAACTTGTAATATTTTCCTTTGTGTTGAAAGCCTTTTTGGCCATGTTGGATAAATTGGCATGTATTACAGCAAGCTTTACGACATTGGAACATGCCCATGATGGGGGTGGAAAATAGAGAGGGTACATGCCAGGGCTGAACAGATTTTAATTTGCTGGGGGCTACTTTGTTCTTTAGACTGGGGGCTTTTTTGTATGTGATGATGGGTTTGGGGGAATAACATCTCTTAAATGGGGATTTTGTAGCAAGATGTTCCAATGTTTTCTGAAAACGTTTCTCATTTTTTGGTGTCTCCCATGGAATCTGGTGGTGAATCTGACTGTATGGTGGGGGTCCTCAGTAGATCTATTAGTATTGGGCTTACCAGACAGGTAGGAAGCATATGCTTCTACCAATTTGTTAGGATACCCTTTTTCAGCAAATTTTTTCTTGAGGGTGACACTGAGTTCTTTGTAATCTGTTAATTTGGTGCAGTTATGGCAGAGGTGACAGAATTGACTTTTTGGAATATCGTTTATCCAGGTGGGGTAGTGACAACTCTAATAATGAAGATAGGAGTTTCCTGAGGTGGGTTTGGTGTAGTTTTTGGTAATGATCTGACCATTGTTGTGACTAAGTTCTAGGTCTAAAAATGAAAGATGGTCTTGGTTTCTTTCGGATGTAAATTGTAGACCAAAGGGATTGTCTCACCCTCTTACCCATGAGCCTGTTTTTAAATTCTAAGATGTGAGTTACTACTTATCTTTCTATTAAATACCTTCACAGTAAACACAGAGGTGCTATGTTTCTAGAGACCCATCATCTGCCTGCTCAGCAGAGATCAGTGAAGAGATCCCCCGCTGAGCAGGCAGATCATGCTGACGGATCCACCCAGTTTGAAAGGGTCCTTAATGGTACATTCCACTTGAGGAAAAAAAAAAAAGAAGGTTTATTGATCTAATAAAATAGTTTTGTGTCATATGGAGGATAAAATGGAAGAATTCAGGAAAATATGGAGTAGTTGATTAGACTTTAAAACATCTAAAAGATTCTTAGAATGAGTATGGAGCTCAGAGGGGAAACGTCTGGAGAGAACCGGATGGAGAGCTTGAAAGCATGAGAGAGAAGGAGACCTAGAAATTGATAGACAAGTCTATAAGGAGTAAGAATTGAATTAAGATCTGGACAGGGATTTTTGGTAGGGGGGACAGTGGGAGGAAGGATAGGGGTGGAGGATATGATGTTGTAAGAGAGATTTTATGAACCTGTGAATGCAATTTATTTTGGGTGGTTATATTTTTATACTGGAAAAATGTAACAAAGATAAAAATCATATAGTGAATTCAGTGTATAGCTAGTCACCCTGAGGTCATCACAGAGGACAAGGGGGCACTCTGGACGAAAAGAAAAGTAATCTCCAAACACGGAAAGGTTTTTTTCAGTGAGAGCAGTGAAAATGTGGAATAGACTCCCTAGAGAGTTGGTTCTTGCCAGCTTAGTGGACTTCTTTAAAAAAGGCCTGGATTCTTTCTTGGGTACGTAGTATTATAACTGGTTATTAACATTTATAGGTAAAGTTTATCCAGGGAATATCCGATTGCTACTCAGGGGATCAGGAATGAATTTTTTTCCCTGCAAGAGCAAATTGGATCATGCTTTGCTGAGTTTTTTGCCTTCCTCTGGATCAACTGTGGGTGTAGGATTATAACTTTTTTTTCTTAAATGGTTTAACTGGATGGATTTGTCTTTTCAGCCAGACTAATTATGTAACTATGTAAAAATAAAAAAAATTCATAATCTACATTTATTTTGACAGCAGAAACACTTGGGTACATTAATTTACTTGTGTAAAAACAAACTGTATTTATGATGCTACATTTTGCACAGCACTTTACAATAGGGTAGACACAATTTAACTTTCACAATGTACAGCAGAGAACAAAATAAGGCCAATATTAACCAGGCAACATATTTCACAACATTTACAACAGATCTCACCATTCCACCCACATCAATTTGTTAGGGGCAAGGTTCTCAAAAACAAAACTGGGTATAAAAAAAAAAAAACACAACAGTGCCAACACCCACCACCCCCCAGTAGTTCTCACACACATACTTCTGATTATGGTAAGCAGGAAGTTGTATTTCTTTCTACATTATTAAGCAAACTATATCAAACTATATCAAAGTTAGGAGTTGTAGATGTAGAACAATTGACATTAGTTAGTAACAAGGGTCAGCAGATGATTACAAACCATAAACACATGATCAGACTAGGAAAATACACACAAAATTGAAGCCATGTCCACAAAAAAACAACTTTTGATGGACAAATGCACAATTACATCAAACACACAAAACAAACCTCAAATATGAGGTGGTGGTCATTACACACAACATTCGCTCACCTCCACCAAGGACTGACTGCAAATATTTTGGCCTCTTCTCAGGCCAAGCAAACCCCCCCTACTGCAGTCCTTTAAATAACATAGGTTGTATTGTTGGCATGCCCAATGAAGGACACCCCCATTCAATCTGTCTCTTCATGGATGCCTGAAGTGATTGCACCTAATTAGCAGGCAAATGTGTTAGCCCTTGGCTATGTTCATCAATTCACAGAATGCAGGCCAAAGATATAAATCCATTAGCATGCACAGAAAAAAAGCAACAGTTATCTAAGCATATGTACCTGTGCAGTGTACAACAGATAATGTGAAATGTCCAAGCCCCTGGGCATTCTCAGTACTAAAAAAAATGCAAGTTGTAAGTCCTTGGGCGTGTGCAGGGTACAGAGCAGGGAATCTCATATTTGTGATGGCTGCTTCACCCAAATTGCTGACAAGCACATTTGTCTTCCAAAACACATGTCCAGTATTTCACATCTGTTCCAATGGCTCTAGTTCCCCCCAGTGCAGCGTGTTCTTGTGCAGCCCACCAAATTAGAACACGATGAATGTGTTCTGCATGAAACAACAGTGGGACCTGACCAGACCAGACACCTCCTCAATGCACTGACATGCATTATTGCCTGCAAACTCTGTGGGTTAAGAGACAGCACCTGCTGGCATCATAACAACCAGCGACTCATCCCTGCTGTCAGCAGTGATTCCCCAATGACAGCAGACTGAAAATATCCAACATGGACCAAAAGAGCATTGGCCCTTCAGTCTGTCATGGATTCAAAGGGGAACCCCCATGGCCAAAAAACAGAGAAAGAAAATGTGTGGCTTCCTCCCCAAAATCACTAACACATCCAGATCTGAGCATATAGTTCTGCAGGACAGAAAAGGGGGGGGGGGCGAAAGAGGAAGCACCCCTCCCCACCACACACTTTTTATTTGTAATGTCAGCAATTTTGTTTACATTATTTTAAACCCATCTAAAATATACCAGATTGCAAAAAACACATATAAAAACATGCATTTTTATTAGTTCAGGTACTTTTATAGTGCCGTCACTTTACATAGCGCTTTACATATATATTGTCCATTCACATCAGGTTCTGCCTTCAAGGAGCTTACAATCTAAAGTCCTGAACTTACATTCATATACTAGGGACAATTTAGACAGGAGCCAAAACAATGTCCAGCATGTCTTTGGAGTGTGGAAGGAAACCCAAAAAGGCAAAACAAGCAAACTCCATGCATTTAGTGCTGTGGTTGGGATTCAAACCAGCAACACTAGTGTTGCTAGGCAGACGTGCTAACTACTAAGCCACAATGCTGACGATAGGAGTGTCTAGAATATATAGTACTACCATGATTCAAGAATTAAGATACATAATTATAAGTAAATATTATAAGAACATTCGGATTAGACATTAAAAATGATTAGTCATATAACAAGATATACGTAACTGTAATTTTTAGATATATATTTACCATTAGAAAATAGTATGCATTACTCTGTAACATGCATTTGTTTGAAAAACATGTAAAAAACACTACAAAATAGGAAAGAGAATTAATCACTTCCCGTCTGGCCCATGAACATAAACGGCCGGACGGGAGTAGTGCAGGAGCAGGTTGCCGTTCATAAATGGAGCCCACATTTTCAAGCACTCCCTGGGAGGACACAGCATAACACCGATTACTGTACGGGACCTCTGAGTGAGGTCTCGATCATGTGATCACTGATTGGCCAATCAGTGATCACATGAATAGTAGTAAGCAAGATGTCACTTCTGACATCATTGCTTACTACTAGTGAAATCTGTGAATGATCACAGAGGTCACATGGTACAGGGCTCACAACAGCCTTGTACCATATGACAAGCTGTGACCAATCACAGCTCTTACAGTATTTCTCAATGGGTGCAAGAACGCAGCCAAAGATAAGGAGAAATGATTGCTTTTACAGCCTTTATGGGTGTAAAAGCAATCAGTGTAAATAAAGAAAAACAAAATCTTCATCACCCACCACAAGTAGTACAGTGTCACTATGGTGACACTGTACTGCTAGGGTGACAGTATGTTAAAAAAAAAAAAACATACAAAATATAAAAAAAAAAAAAAGATCTTTGTAAAATTATAATTTTTGGTTATAAACTAATCTGGGTTATTTTTTTTTACTAAAAAGATATACATTTTGGCCAAGATTGATGAAGAAAGATTATGTATTTGCAAAATGTTATAAGAAAAACACTTTTTTTCAACATTTTTGGACTTTTTTATTTATATAGCAAAAAATAAAAAATAAAAATCCCAGTGGTGAATAAATACCACCAAAATAAAGTTTTATCTGTGTCAAAAAAATGCTAAAAAAATTCATATGGGTACAGTGTTGCATGATTGTGCAATTGTCATTCAAAGTGTGATAGCACTGAAAGCTGAAAATTGGCCTGGACAGAAAGGGGGTAAAAGTGTCTGCACTGGAACTGGTTAATAGAATTACCATAAAAAGAAAGCCAAACAACAAAACTCAACTGCCAATTGCTTCTTTTTTACACACACAAAGAAATGGAATTTTGGCTTAATCCTGTGCCTATGCCCTCTAGGGACCAAGTTTAGCATTGCCTATTATGTAAAAGTGACTATGCCAATTTGACATTTACTAAAAGGCATTTTCCTAACTGAAGTCGCCTTTCCGTTCACCACAGCAAGGTCTTAACTGTTTCAATTAGGTGTAATTTGGTGTCTAACATCTATTGCTTCTCCTTATTCTTAGTAAATCAGCCAGTGACCAGAGTAGTATAATGTTACCATAGTAACATTGTACTACTCTGGGAAAGTAATCCATTTTTTTTACACATTATGATTGCTTACAGCAAAAAAATTCATTGCTGTAATAAAACTGAATAAAATTGATTCATTCAGGTTTTTTGTTGTGATTAGCTGTGACTGGCCACAGCTAATCACATGACACAGATGGGCTGTGATTGGCCCAGTTTGTACCATGTGATTACTGTGACCAATCACAACTAGTGACGCAATTGTATACAATGGATGGCATGAAAGGAAGCCATCCACTGTTTACAAATGTTGTGTGACTTGCTGTGATTGGTCACAGCAGTCACATGGTACTTTCAATGTGCCGGTACACAGATCTGTCATTGGCTGTGTCTGAGGGACACAGCTGGTGACAGATCTCGCCACATCACAACCCTATGGGCATGCGCAAGGCAGGATCTGGGAGGATGCCCACCCGGATTGACGAGAGTCCTGCTCAGCCGTCATTTTGCTATTGGCCAGGTGGCAACTGGTTAATATCAAAAGGTCAAAATGGTGCAAATAAAATATTTTCAAAAACAAAGATATTACAAAGTAACAAAGAGAACAAGCAACAGCAAAACAAGAGGTGAAAAGAACAGTAAATATCTGAAAAGTCCTTGGTTTTAGCAGAATTCAGTCAAAGGTGTTATCGGTTCTCATAACTTGACAGATGTTCCTTGGTTGATGGCACATGAGATCTGTCAAAAGGTCCTGACGTTTCCTTTTTCTGTGGTATCAAAGAGGTGTTGACAGAGACCATCTGACCAATCATCCAGTTTAAGGAGTGGTGGCTGGGAGGTCACCACGTTTATGACTGTATTGTGGCCCTCCCTTATACACAGTTTTATACTAATATTACTATCTTCCACTACGTACAAGTTGCATTCTGGAAACTGGTAGATTATTGTTCAGCATAATGTTTTGTGTCCAGGGATACCAAACACAGAGTAGTTTGGATGGGCCTGTCACCCAGGAGGTAGGAGACTGTTATCTTCCCTTTCATAGATGCTAGTTTAGTCATGTATGACCTTGATTTGTTTGGTATGATATTCCCCATTCAAATATACACTTAATAATATGTCTTGAACCTGTTGGATTTTATGAATTGTGTGTGGATTTTGTTAAGCTATGAATTGGGCAGAGGTCCTGGAGAGATCGCCTCATGCCTGACTGCTTTCTGGGTAGACATTTTATGGCATGCTATGTGTTCCTAGTGCTTTAATTGCCCTACAATCCATGTGTGACAGAACTGAAGGATTTTGTCATAGTTTTACGATAGGTCAGAGGGAAGTGTTAATCTGTTGAGTTTTTTTGTAATATATATATATGGCCAGCAGACATCTTGTTAGGACTCAATTAGCTGTTTACAGCCCTGCAAAGGCCTTTGTGCTGGTTTCTGCTATCCCTAAGTTGAGATAACAGGCTCTTTCGAAGTTTGTTAAAAGTTAAGGCTATCAATTACAGGAGGAGGGAGGGGGTAAGATTACTGGACTCGTGACACAAATGGCTAGGAACTGAACAAGATGGCTGTCACCTACAGCTTTTATGTGCCTAATGCACACAACCATTACAGTAAAGGCCATACAAAGCAGTGTGCAGGAGCTGACAGGGGAGAGATCTGTGTTTATACACAGGTCTCTCCCCCTTCGGTAATTCTGAGATCACTGGGTGCCGGCCAGGTTATTGATAGGCAAGGCCGTGAATAGCGGTGTGGTTAGGGCGCACGTGTGCCCCCTACTGCAAAATCACGTATTTATACCTAATTTTACACACCCGTGCCGCCCTGTAGCAGTATTTCTGCGCAGAAGTGGTTAAAGTAGAACTATTGGCAAAACTTTTTTCATTTTGGATAGAGTAAGGGAGTTTTATAACTCCCGTCAGATTTATTTTTGCCATCTGTGTCCCATTGCAGAGATTTCCCTTCACTTCCTGTCCTATAGCCAAACAAGAAGTGAGAGGAAATCCTGCAAATCAAGGCAATTCCTTGGGGCCCCCCAGGTCACCAGAACTAGTGTCCCCATTGGACAATTTACCCTCTATTACTTTTCTGGGGACAACCCAAAATTTGGGATTTTCTTTTACCTTCACTTTCAATGATAATGGTAAACAGGACAAATGGAGAGGGTGAATCTTCTTAATGGGGGCACAGTCAGCAATAAAAAAAACTGATACATTTTTTTCTAATCTCTCTTCATTCCAATAAAAACTAATGAAGATGTACCACTAGCTCCTTCTCAGGTTTAGCCTATGGAGGCAGACTGAACCTGCAAGTGTCAGTACACCAGCCTACGATCCAAAATGGGAGTGAGCAGCCTAGGAAGAAAACATTTCACCAAATTTACAGTGCAGTGAGTGTTGTCACCCTAGGCCAGGAAGAGTGTTACTGGCAGGATCACCAGGTGCAAAGAAAGTTGGATGAGAAATATATGTAAGGGCTAGTACGTTGCAATAAAATAAAGTTGAACTCCAGACACGAAATCTTTGATTTGAATATATTCCTCAATAGCCACCAATGATATAATGCCACTTTGTGTGCGCAAAATGCCTTTGAACACACAATTTTTTTTTTTTAAAAGTAGCAGTGATATCATCACCATGCTTTACATAGCCTGCGCAGAGAGCAGAGCTGTGGGAGGGGCCCAGCAGCACCCACTACAGGCTGCTTGCAGAAAACTACAGGAGGGGGCGGAGAAAAGACTAGACATCCTGTACCAGGAGAGAGAGCAGCAGTGACTGGCAGTGGAGGAACTATCAGGGTTGCAAAGGCCGCAATTGCGACCAGGCCCTGGAGTACTGTGACTGTGGGGCGGTAGGGCCCTGGCGTTCCGTGACTGAGGGGCAGTAGGGCCCTGGCGTTCCACAACTGTGGGGCGGTACTGCCCTGGCGTTCCGTGTCTGTGGAGCGATAGGGTCCTAGGGTTCAGCGACTGTGGGGCAGTAGGGCCCCAGCAGGGTTGCTGTCTACACTCAGAGTTGAGTTTCTCTCACATGAGAAAGGGAGAACAAGCGCCATCTAGGTGTAGTATTGAAAACAGCATTTAATGGTCAAAAACAAATGCACTTATAAAGAAGGATGTGACTGAGCATGTATTGCTATATATATGGCTGTCCTCAGTTTCAGTCATGGACCGCAAGGTGTTAGAGGCTGTGGGCACGCTGATGGGTTTTCAGGACTGGATATGACGACCAACAATGGTAACGCATTGGAGGCCTGAAGAAGGATCGCATGCTCCGCAACGCATCGGCATTGTTGGTCATCATATCCGGTCATCACTTCCGGCTGCTCAGCTGTGTTCCACGACGATCAGAAAGCTCTGGGAGCAGGGGCGGAATGACCATTTGGAAATTCGGGCACTGCCCGAGGGCCCGGGGTCAGTAGGGGGCCCCATAAGAGCCCCTGCTACCTTTTTCATAGGCTTTTTGAGTTTGGGCAAGGACACATGGTCCCCATGTTCTCCTATTGCCTGGGGGCCCCATGAGTTGTCTGTCCACCCCTGTCTGGGAGCCTCCAGAACAACCCATCAGCGTGCCCACAGCCTCCACCACCTCGCAGTCCAGGAATGAAACTGATGACAACCATATTCAGTCACATCCTTTTTGTTTATGACCATTAAACATTGTTTTTAATACTACACCTAGATGGCGCTTGTTCTCCCTTTCTCTTGGTTCACATCACAGAGTCATCTCCTGCTCTAATCCACAAGCTGCCTCCTAGTGGACGTATTGACCTTAAAAAGGTCCCTTTGGACTTTATTTACCTAGTTACAATCCCCATTGTTTGTGCTTAGTTGTGCTCATTTTGTTGATTACACTGTTCAACAGGTAAAAAGTTTTGGGCATAAAATTAGCTAATCTTACATAATTTTGGGGTGCTGAAAACGAAAATGATCCTAAAAAATGTTGATTGGCTCTAGTTTCCATGATATATTCACCCATCTAATGACGTAAGCCATTCAAAATTATGATGCAACTTCAGCTGCATATTGCGCAATTGATACTGGTGACCAATAGAAAATTGCATGTATACTGAGATGATGCAATATTAGCCTTTAATTGCATCACTTCACTGCATAAAAGCTGCAGTATCTGTAGCTGATTGTAGTTCGACAGCGTCTTTACATTTCGTTTTATGCTTATATAGGCTACTCAGTAATCCCTCGAACTTGTGTGAATAAAGCAGATAATTTCTGCTATATCTGCGGTGAAATAACTTTTATCTCACAAAAAAGGAGGATAACAGGAATGATTAAGAAAGCCTACAACTTGTATTTTGGCTGCAAGATAGGAGACCAGGACAAGAGCTGGGCACCACATATATGCTGCAATTCTTGTGGGACGGCACTGGAGCAATGGTTGAATGGAAAAAAGGCATCTATGCCTTTCGCTGTGCCAATGATTTGGAGAGAGCCAACAGATCATGTTAGTAATTGTTACTTTTGTATGGTGCCTTCAATTGTAAAAGGGCTAAATAAGAAGAAAAAGTTATCTGTGCACTATCCAAATATTCCATCGGCAATACGTCCAGTTCCTCATGGAGAGGGGCTACCAATTCCTAAAGCACCAGAATCCTTTGTGGTTGAGTCAAGTGAGGAAGAACCTGAAGCGTGTAGTCACGTGCAGTTGTAAGAGATAGCCCTTTCCTCGAATACAAGAGAAAAGCCAAGAGAAGCAAAACCGACACAAACTGAAGACAAAACTAGTGAGAATCCTAAGTATTAAAATGATTCAACTTAGCTTATGGCTATAATTTTTCTTGGTAATCCTATGCAATATATTATGCCATTTAGGTTTTGTTATGTAGTCAATATCACTTGCTTTATATTTGTGGAAAGACATCTATCTATATAATTATTGTGCATTATGTAGTCATTACGCCTATAGTAGAAAACTTTCAGTTTACAGAAAAACTAGAGCCAATTGACAAATTTCATTGTTATATTTGAACTCAGAATGTGAAATTCATTAAGAAATGGATCCTTTTGTTTCCAAAACTGGCAAAAAATAAAAATTTGTTGAACAGTGTTATTTGTCACTCACATACAACTCAGACCAGCACTGACAATCTCCCCCCCCCCCCCCCCATGGACGGGAGAGGAGAGAGAGCTCATCTGCTCCTCCTCCTCCTGCCCCTCTCCCCCGGTGTCTACTCCACCCATGCTCCCCGGGAATGTGTGGGCGGGAAGTTTGAAGACTGCACCCGCCAGCCAGAAGAGGAAAGGTGTTGACAACTGATGTATGATCCTCCATCCTTGGGTGAGTAAGCTCACCCTCTATCTCCTGTCTGTGACTGAAGTCTCCCCCTCCCTCCCTTTTCTCTCCTGCCTCCCAGTGAATACACTAATGTAAGGAGTGGTCTGTGCGAACTCTTATGTAAAGGGGCTTTGGGAACCCTGATCAAAAGGGAATGCTGAGAACACTGATGTAAGTGGGGGCTCTGGTTACGAGACCCCCTTATATCAGAGTTCCCCCTTACACAAGAATCTGCAGCGTTCCCCCTAACATAAGAGTTCTCTGTGTCCCACCTTAAATTAGAGTCCCCGAGTTCTCCCTTACATCAGACCCTGCAGAGTCCCCCTTACAGTGTGAGGGAACTTTGTGAGTTCAGATGTAAAGGGGGAACTCTGCGGATTCAGATGTAAAATGGAAGTCTGCAGATTCAGATGTAAAGGGGGAACTCTGTGGACTCTGTAGTAAGGGTGGACTCTTATGATTTAATCTATATGATCAAAAATCTTATTTAACCACTTGCCAACCACGCTATAGCCAAATGATGGCTACAGTGTGGTTGTCCAGTTCTGGGAGGGCCTCATATGACATCCTCCCAGAACGCACCCACCCGCGTGCCCCAGGGAGTGCGCACCTGGCCATCTCCATGATCGCTGTGTCCTACTGACACAGCTGATCACGTGATGTAGTAAAAGGCCAATCACAGCCAGAACGCACCCTCCCGCACACCTCCATGGGCGAGCACGCGGAGATCTCCGTTATCGCTGTGTCCTATGGACACATCTGATCACGTGATGTGGTAAAAGGCCAATCACAGTTGCCGGTTATCGGCTCCACTTTCCTCACGCTGATAACCGGCAATTGCCAGAGGACAGATCGGCACTGAACATCAGGGAACTGATGATCAGTGCCCAGCAGTGCCACCCACCTGTGCCCAGCAGTGCCACCCATCAGTGCCGCCAGTCAGTGCCACCTATCAGTGCCCATCATTGTTGCATATCAGTGCCGCCTCATCAGTGTCGCCTATCAGTGCTGCCTATCAGTGCCCATCAGTGCAGCTGAAAATTGGCCTGAGCAGGAAGGGGGTATAAGTGCCCGGTAGGCAAGTGGTTAATTATAAAATACATGTATAGTGTATACTAACAAAAAAAATTGCTTTGCACCGCTAACGTGTTTGGCTTGAAGAAAAGGTGGCAAACCCACCCAGGACAGCAGGAATGGGGCGCATTTGACCAGTGGGCTGGGGCTGCCAGGCTTTAGAAAAGTGGCCTGTTGATGACCAGCTGCACAGCAGGAGGTAAGCGGCAACCGCAGCTTGGACAGAGTTAACACAGACCGTGGCCGCCTTTCACCTCCCGCTGTGTGTCTAAAGCAGGGCCGACAGGAGGAGCGGCAGTGATGGCTTCAGTGAAGAGCAGGTAGCAGCCGCCGAGGACACACAGATACCTCCTCAGCCGGCTCTGAAGGGACAACGGTGGCCTTTCTCCTTCCCTGGTGGGCACACTGTGACAGGTCTGCAGTAGCGGTGGATTGGGCTGTCTTTTTGCTGGACGGGCTGTCTCTTTGCTGTTTGAGCTGTCTCATTGCTGGACGGCTGTCTCTTTGCTGGTTGAACAGTCTCTTTGCTGGGTGGGCTCTCTTTGCTGGTTGAGCTGTCACATTGCTGGATGGGCTGTCTCTTTTGCTGGTTGAGCTGTCTCTTTGCTGGTTGAGTTGTCTCCTTGCTGGAAGGGCTGTCTCCTTGCTGGGTAGAGATGTCTCTTTGCTGGACTGGGCTGTCTCTTTGCTCAGTTAGGTCCAGCAAAGAGACATCCCAGTCCAAGAAGGGACATCCCCATCCAGCAAAGAGACATTCCTGTCCAGCAAAGAGACATCCCGTCTTTTTGTGGATTGGAATGTCTCTTTGCTACAGGTTGATGTCTCTTTGCTGGATTGGCCATCTCTTTGAATGTATAGGGGCATTGTGATTAGAGGTTTAGGGGTACTGTGATATAAAGGGGTCTGCACTGTAAACAGGCACTGTAATCAATACAGTGCCCCTTTAGGCTGCAGTCATCTTTATATTACAGTTTGGAGGAAGGACTCCATGAACATTCCATCACGAATGCCCTTATTGGTCGCCTCAATACACGCCATAATTCCTAATAAGATCTGTGCTATCACACCGTCTACCGTGCTGCCATTCACAAGCCTTCACTACACGGACAGGGCACAGCACTCGCTGACAGAGGAGGTTTGGTCCCTCGCTCACCCCGTCCTCCATCAGCTCCCTGCTGTGTACTGTGTACTCGGCAAGGTCCGCCCCCTTCCTGCTTCTAGGTCTCTCCAGAGTGCCTCTCAGCTAAAGGCCCGCCCCTACCCTGCGCGGAGGCCCGCCCCTGTGATCAGCTGACCTCTAGCAGGCTGTCAGTGCGGCTGGTGGCTGAGATCTGCTGGGATGAGACTCAGGTAAAGGGGACTGGAGCAGTTGGGGGGGGTCTTGTGTGCGGGATCGGGGGGTGTGCATGGTGTTTATAAGCATGTCACAGCATTACCATGAGATCAGCCTCCTCCTCCAGCGGAGCTGCCATCATCACAGCAGAGTGTACAGAGGCTGGGGGGGAGACAGGTGATCACTGAGTACACAGCAGGCCTGGGGGGAGGGGAGTACACATCCCCCCCTCAGTCATCACAACAAGGCTCTGATCTCTGCAGACATGGGGCACACCATGATCACCAGCCCAGTGACCATACCGATCGCTATCCTTCCCTCGTGGCTCATTTGTTGGTGAGAGGTTCAGCCTGTGCTGGAAGGAGTTTTTACTTTCACATCATTCCCTCCACGCTGTATGACATCATTTCTCAGAACTGTCACTGGGATCTGTCTCCATTTTCTGTCCACTTTGTATTTCTGTCATAAAAGAAGACAATACTTCTCCATCAGAGAGAAGACAACATACAAAGGGTTAATGTGAGAGTGGGTGCAGTGTTGTGTCAGTATACCTGCTGTGTGATGTGTGTACTCACATGACGGGTTAATAAGTATGTCGTGTTTATTACATAGTGACCTTTAAAGCTGAACTCGGGGTAAAGTCCTTCCTTGTAGTGGGCTTCCCTGGCACTGTGAGGTTTAAAGTGTTACTAAACCCACAACAGTAAAATCAGTCTGTATATGCAGTAAAACATGCTTGGTATACTCACTGTGGAACCTAAGGGGTTAATCCTCTGCACTGTGTAAAAAGAATGTTTGATCCTGTCTTCTCTGATCCTCCCCTTCTTCCACGTTCCCTATTTCATCTCCTGATAGAACACAGCCTTGGGGACACTGCACATGCTCAGTTTGGTGTGTACAAGTACAGAGTTTTTTCTTTTTCTTGGGAGGGTGCATGTAATCAGCACAGAGGTCAGGTGTTCTACATCCTAGAGCAAAATGAAAACTCCTCCTACAAGCTGTAACCAATGCTCGGCTGGACACTGATAGAAGTCACAAGACTGCTCTAACTGCTGATGAGAAAAGGTATTTTAGTTTATATTTACTAAAATAATTGCACTTCCATGCACTGTGTACTGTGGGAGACCAGATATAGTGAATGCAGGGTCCTGGGTTTAGTAACACTTTAAATGCTCATCTAGGGGACTAGAAAAAGCAGTTTTACTTACCTGATCAAGCAGGTACCTCAGCACTGCTAGTCTGTTACCCACAGCTTCTACTCTCCTACGCTTCGGAGGTCGGATGCCCTCTGACATCCTTGAGACAGATGCAGGGACCATAGCCCTGCACTGGACATGAGAACACTGAGGAACAATCTACTTCTGTAGCATAAAGGAGCACTGTCTGCTGGGGGAGCAGAGGATCAGGTACGCAAAGTGACTTTCCAGTCCCCTAGACATTAACAAGCATTTAACCCTTGAAGTGCATGCACAGCTCCACTGCAAAGGAGGATTTTATTTCCCCCAGAGTTGAGCTTTAAAGTATATACCCAAACCTTTAATTATTTGTTTAAAATGGGGGCATGTAAGGACCCCTGTCAGGATTTACTGCTATCTGGGGCTCTGTACATGAGATTTCCTTTCACTTCCTGTTCTGGAGGCGACCTCTAACTAGACAGGAAGTGAGGAAAAATCTGAAACAGGGAAACCGACAGCAATAAAACACTGACAGATGTTCCAGCACACTCTGTCTGTGTTGTTGTTAGGGCTCATTCACATATACACCACAGGGGTGTGGACATTTTTTAAAAAATTACTTGTCCAAGGACTAAATCAGGGTCCCAGTCTACTTGTCCCTCGTGACAATCTACTTGTCCTGATGATAAAAAAAATTTTGCCAGTTGATGTTTTTTATTAGGCAGAGGTGCTTTTAGGAAAGGGGCTTTTTGAGGTCTTAAACTGCTAGAAAATTTCTTAGAACACCCATACACTTTTTTTGTAAAGTAGAGGCCCTAAAGAATAAATTTGATGGGTGTTGCAATTTTTTTATGTAACACGGTATTTGCGCAGCAGTTTTTCGAACGCAATTGTTTTTTGGAAAAAAAAAAAACTTTTTTGAATTTTAATGCAAACAAAAAATACTAAACCCAATTTTTGGTAAAATATAAAAGATGATACGCTGAGTAAATAGATACCAAACATGTCACAGTTTAAAATTGTGTATGCCCATGCAGCGGCAACAAACAACTCAAATTTTACTATCCAAAAGCCACACTTTAACCTCCCTGGAGGTATTCCCGAGTGTAGCTCGAGGTAAAGTTTCATTACCACAAGCAGTAACCCCAAGCTACACTCGGGCTTACCATGCGGCGCTGCTCCACGATCACTCGATCACTTACCTTGTCTCTGCTGCAGTGTTCCCGGCAATGAAATCCGGCGGATCCCGGCATCTGTCATCTGGGTTCCGTCCTCTGCGAGCGTCGGGACGTACAGGGGACGGAACGGCGGGAAACTTGAAAATTACAAAAAGTGACATTCACAAAAATCACTAAAATCACATAGTAAAACATTACTGTATCAAACCATTTCACATACATGTTGTCCCTAGTGCTTTGTCCTGTGCCCTGCCTTCATTTTTACTGTTCTTTCTGCCTGGAAACTGAGAAATGTCCATGGCGTCCAAAAAGCGTCCCTTTAGGTCAAAAGCGGTTTTAGACCAGCTAGAGAACAGCGATAGTAAATTAGAACCACTTGCAGAATTGAGTGATAATGATTCATGGGGAAATTCATCATCAGACACTGAAAACGATTTTGCGACTTTGCTCAGTGATGTGCAAACTTGGAGCTATATTTCAAATTTCAGTGTTTTTGGTTTGATTATATTATTGAATTAAATTTATTATTATTATATTATTATTTTTTATGATTATTTATTAAATTATAATTTATGATTTCGTGTTTCAAATTTTATCATACCCGGGATGTTTACTAGACTCTTGTTCGGACAGATTTCAGTGAGTTATTCCTAAGAATTACAGGCCTACAATATAAAACGCCAAATTTCCATGGAAAATAATGGTACCGCTTTCAGCACCAAAAATCTGAAATAATCATACCGCCAGGGAGGTTAAAAGCCTTTACAGGTTACCACCTTAGATTTACAGACACGGTCTGGTGCTAGAATTGCTGTCCATGTTCTGACATTCTCAATGATGCTTCACATGTGTGGGACGATTGCTATTTGCTTGTGTGCAGGACTGACACGTGTTCGCCTTTGCGTGTGTGGACAGGGATGCTTTAAAAAAAAAAAAATTATTTTAACACTTGCTTTAATTTTTTTTTTCTTTTTTGATCACTTTCATTGCTTTTACAAGGACTGTAAACATCCCTTGTGACAGCAATAGGCAGTGACAGGTGCTCTTTATCGAGAGATCTGGAGTCAATAAGACCCCAGATCCCTCCTCTGCCCTTAAAAACATTTTATCACACAAGATTGGTGTGATCAAATGCTTTCCATTTTTAAAAATGGTGCCGCTTACATCTGGGGAAACTGGTAGTGATATATGCTCATCGCTTCCTGTTTCCTATATCATAGAGGTGGACAGAGGAGTTCCGGTCTTTTTCCGCCTTTATGATCAGCCAGTGGAAGTTCCAGATGGTCGATTGGGTGTCCTGGTGCGACGGGACAGCCTACAGAAGGAGGGATGTCCCCTCCACCACTTGTAAAAGTGATCCAGTGGCTAGTTTGCTGCTCGGATTTCTTTTACAAGAGAGCCAACTGTTGGCTCTAATTCCTGCTGCTTGCCCGCAGCAGAGCTAAATGTAAAAAAAAAAAAAAACCTCTTACCCGGCGCCTGAAACTGCATGTCTCGGGTGTCAGGCTATAGGAATGGCACATCCCTGCACCATGAAGAACAAGCAGGCTGCGGCTAGGCTGGTAATCGTGCATCTACATTTACTTCTGTCCAGGGACAGGCGAGCAGCCCTGGATGCAAAGCTGCCTGTGTCCGGTGACATGTATCGATCCCAGTACACAAGTATTTGCTCAGATGTGCGATTACCAGTGTGCAGCCGCAGACTGTCATTGATTTGTACAGGAGGCTGTGTATAACACGTGTCGCTCACAGCTACAGAAATATACTTGTTTTTCACAGTGTACGCCCCTCTAACCCTTACTGCCAGTGTGAACTGGAATCGCATAGGAATGCTGTGTTCCTGTGTGATTCCCACATGTTGCAGTGCGGTGCAACTTCATTTGAATGGGCTGCAGATCGCACCGAAACACAGAAAATTTGCTGCACCAATTCACACTGTACTGTTACCATGCGATTTGGTGCCCACAATCGCTGCAGTTACAATCTGCTTTTGGGGTACTGTTAAATTTTCATTGGCACTCACAGCAGATTGCAAGGGCAGTGCGTTGGAGCATGATGTGAGAAATGCACACGGAGTGTGCCTTTCCCATACCACGGTCTGATTAGCAGGCCCATAGAAAGATTTCCCATCACTTCCTGTCCTGGGGACAGGTGAAGGAATCTTTCCAACACAGTGCTAGGTATAGATGCAATTTTAAAGCTACACTGTATTGCCAAAAGTATTGGGCCAGCCCTCCAAATCATGGATTCAGGTGTTCCAATCACCACCAAGGCCACAGGTGTATAAAATGAAGCACCTAGGCATGCAGACTGCTTCTACAAACATTTGGGAAATAATGGGTTGCTCTCAGGAGCTCAGTGAGTTGAAGCGTGGTACCGTGATAGGTTGCCATCTGTGCAATAAGTCCATCCGTGAAATTTCCTTGCTGCTAAATATTCCACGGTCATCTGTTAGGGGTATTTATAACCACTTCCCGACCGGCCGCTGTATATAAACGGCCGGACGGTGGTACTGCAGGGTCTGCTTGTGCGCGCTCCCCGGGAGCACGCAGCACTGCGATCCGGTGCCCGCTGTGTCCTCAGGACACAGTGAAACACCGATCGTTGGACGGGACCTCTGTACGAGGCCCCGATCATGTGATCACCGATTGGCCGATCAGTGATCACCGATTGGCCGATCAGTGATCACATGCAAAGTAGTAAGCAAGATGTCACTTGTGACATCATTGCTTACTACGTGTGAAATCTGTGTATGATCACAGAGGTCACATGGTACAAGGCTATTCACAACAGCCTTGTACCATGTGACAAGCTGTGACAATCACAGCTCACTCAGTACTTCTCAATGGCTGCAAGAATGCAGACAGAGAGAAAGAGAAATGATTGCTTTTACATCCTATATGGATGTAAAAGCAATCAGTGTAAAAAAAAAAAAAAAAAAAAAATCACCCCCCCAAAAGTAGTACAGTGTCACCATGGTGACACTGTACTGCTAGGGTGACAGTAAAAAAATAAAATAAATAATAATATAAAAATGTTTAAAATTTATAATTTTTGGTTATAAACTAATTTGGCTTATTTTTTTGTTTACTAAAAAGATAACAGAATCAATTTTGACCAAGATTTATGATGAAATATTATTTATTTGCAAACTTTTATAAGAAAAACACTTTTTTCCAAATTTTTGGACATTTTCATTTACATAGCAAAAAAAATAAAAATCCCAGCGGTGAATAAATACCACCAAAATAAAGTTTTATCTGTCTCAAAAAAATGGTAAAAAATTCATATGGGTACAGTGTTGCATGACCGCGCAATTGTCATTCAAAGTGTGATAGCGCTGAAAGCTGAAAATTGCCCTGGTCAGGAAGGGGGTAAAAGTGTCCGGACAGGAAGTGGTTAACAAAGTGGAAGCAACTGGGAACAACAGCCACGAAGTGATAGACCACGTAAAATGACAGAGTGGGGTCAGTACATGCTGAAGTGCACAGTGCGCAGAAGTCATCAACTGTCTGCAGAGTCAATAGCTTAAGACCTCCAAACTTCATGTGGCCTTTAGATTAGCACAATAACAGTGCATAGAGAGCTTCATGGAATGGATTTCTATGGCTGACCAGCTGCATCCAAGCCTTACATCACCAAGTCCAATACAAAGCGTCAGATGCAATGGTGTAAAGCACGCCGCCACTGGACTCTAGAGCAATCCAAAGGATGTGTCTGGGTTTGGCGGTTGCCAGGAGAATGGTGCTTGCCAGACTGCATTGTGCCAAGTATAATGTTTGATGGAGGGGGGACTATGGTGTGCATTTTTTTTTTCAGGGGTTGGGCTCAGCTCTTTAGTTAAGGCGTCAGCACACCAAGACATTTTGGACAATTTCATGCTCCCAACTTTGTGGGAACAGTTTGTGGATGTCCCCTTCCTGTTCCAACATGACTGCACACCAGTGCACAAAGCAAGGTCCATAAAGACATGGATGTGCAAGTTTGGGGTGGAGGAACTTGACTGGCCTGCGCAGAGTCCTGACCTCAACCCGATAGAACGCCTTTGGGATGAATTAGAGCGGAGACTGCGAGCCAGGCAAATGCACAAAGCATCACAAATGCACTTCTGGAAGAATGGTCAAACATTCCCATAGACACAGTCCTAAACCTTATGGACAGCCTTCCCAGAAGAGGTGAAGCTGTTATAGCTGCAGAGGGTGGGCCAACTCAATATTGAATCCTACGGACTAAGACTGGGATGCCATTAAAGTTCATGTGCGTGTAAAGGCAGGCATCCCAATACTTTTGGGAATATAGTGTGTATGTTTTAACGTGCAGAAAAATAGTAAATAATGCCCATTGGGGACAATTACTCTTACTTCTTGTCTAGTAGACACAATAGGAAGTAAAAGGTAATCTCTAAGAAATCAGGGAAATACAGTCAGTTGTCACTGCAGCAATTGATCATTGGAATATTTGATTCTCCTTTAGTTCTTCCAGTGAGAGCTTGACATTTTGGATTTTTCCATCAATTTTAGTCCTAGCGACACTGGTCTTCAGGGCACAGACAGTGTGAACCCCTCCGATAATAAACAGAGCATCAATAAGGTACTAAGCATTCCCTACTGTATCTAAAACTAAGAAGGAAGTGTTGGCTTTGGAAACACGCTTGCTGACCACCACCCGTAGGAGTACAGTGGCAGAGCGGCTCTCCTGTGCCAGATCTGGTATCCGGTACATGTTCCGGCACTTCCGGGTAGGGGGCGCGGGCATCGGCTGTTCTGTGATTAGTCACAGCAGAAGTCAATCAGTGGGTGCTGGCCGGTGATTGACCACTGGAACCCGCTGATTGACCTAGAGAAAGACAGGGCAGAGCTCTGGTTTTGTAAACAATGCAGACCTCTGTCCTGTCAGTGGGGATGTGTCGGTTTTTGTTCCCCTACAAAGCAGGGAATAAAAACTGGCACATCCCTCGGTGAAAGCCCCTCATAGTACACACAAACACGAATTGTGTACACATTTAACCCTTCGATTTCCCTAGATGTTTAACCCCTTCCCAGCCAGTGTCATTAGTACATTGACAGTGTATATTTTTAGCATTCATCACTGTATTAGTATCACTGGTTCCCACAAAGTGTCAGTGTCAGATTGCCTACCGTACTGTTGCAGTCCTGCTATAAGTCGCTGAGCATCACCATTACTAATATATAAAAAAAAAATTTTAAAATTCTAGTATGTATACCATAGTTTGTAGACACCATAACTTTTGCACAAACCAATATACAGTTTTTGGGATTTTTTTTTTTTACCAAAGACATGTAGCAGAATACATATTTGCCTAAATTTATGAAGAAATTAGATTTTTACATTTTTTTTATTTCATTTATAGCACTAAAAATAAAAAAACCTAGTGGTGATCAAATACCACCAAAAGAAAGCTCTATTTGTGTGGAAAAAAATTATGTAAATTTCATTTGAGTACATTTTGGGTGTTGCATGACCGTGCAATTGTCAGTTAAAGTAATGTAGTGCCAAAAAGCAAAACAATTACCTGGTCATTAAGCGGTGTAAATCTTCCAATGGTCAAGAGAACTACATGCAATCATTTTTTTTTAATTAAAATTTTGGATAGACTAAGAGAGGGTTATATCTCCTGTATTTTCTTTTTCACAGTCTGTGTCCTTTTGGGGAGATTTCCCTTCAGTTCCTGTTGTATAGCCAGAACAGGAAGTCCCTCTAAAGTGCGGAATTCCATTGTTGTCACCAGAATTAGTTTTCCTATTGGAAGATTTACCCTGTATTCCTGTACTGATGACAGACCAAGATTTGGAATTTTTCACTTTCGTCTTCGTGATAATGGTAATCGAGACAAATGGAGAGGGTGAATTTTCCTAATGGGGGGGGGGGGGGGGGGCACAGACAGCAGTAAAAACCGGACAGAGGTTTCAGTCCCTCCACTCTGTGCAAAACTAATAAAAAATGTTTTCCTTTAGCCCCTCATGCACAGTTGACGTTTTGATAACGCTGGTAATGTTAGCTGTGTAAAGTCACATTAAAAACGTGAGTTTTTCAGCTTTTTTTTAGTGTTTATGCATTCGCGTTCAGTGGCAATAGCGGTGTTTTCCCGCTTTTGCGGTTTTTGTTCTCCCCCCCCCCCCCCCCCCCCCCCAAAAAATTTTTTTTTTAGGTTAAAAAAAAGTCCAAAAATGCCGTTTTGCCGCGGTTTTCTGCATTAGAGCGTTTTTACAGCTAAAAAACTCCTCTAGAAACCCACTAGTTTGGGGTTTTTTCTCCTGCCAAAAAAATGTTCCAGCCAAAAAATATTGATTACAGCCTATTTGTGCATGGACACATAAGATAACATGCTGGGGAGTTTACTGACTATAGAAAAAAATGTAAAATGCCAAAAACAGGAGCTGTAAAAATGTCCAGTGTGCATGAAGTTATGCTTTAAAGCTGAGGTCTTAGTAAAAACATTTTGGGGTCATGCAGCACTAATAATGTACCCCTAATGAAGTGTATCCTGATCCTGCAGGTTACTGTAATAATCCTCCCTCCAGTGACACCAGATCCTTCCCATAGATGTGATCTTCTGGTGCTGTGAAAACGAGAAGTTGTGGATTTGAAGGATTGTACCATTCTCCCTCTCCTTCCTGTCCCCTCAACTATTCTCAAAACTCCTACTATAATTTTCCAAGAATGAAAGGTGTTCTGTGAACGAAGGAGAGCGGCCCTGTCATTCATTCTCCCCACCTCCATTCACAGAACACCTTGCATTTCAGGAGTTTTGTGAATTGCCGAGGGGACAGGAAAAGGAGGTGAATCCTTCACAGCTGCAGCCTCTGGATTCTGCAGCGAAGATCAAAGCAGTGGGGAGGACCCGGCATCACTGGAGGTAGATTATTACAGTGATCAGCAGCCAGCAGGACCTGGCGTACATTGTTAGACTGGTTCTGTGTGACCTCCAAAGATTTTTACTAGACTTCAGGGTCACATGACTAATTTTTCAGAAATATCGCATGAGGTAATATGAGCAAATTCATCAAAGTAAAATATCATATGTGAGTTAAATACCACACATTTGTTAAAATAGGGAGATAAATACCGAAAAAAAAAACATGAGATAAATCATTAAAGTCAATTCATTAACCACTTGTCCTCCAGACGATTTACCCCCCCCCCCCCCCCCCCCACCTGACCAGGCCATTTTTTTGCAATACGGTGCTGCGTTACTAGATAATTGCGCAGTCATGCAACGCTGTACCCAAATTAAATGCATGTCCTTTTTTCCCCACAAATAGAGCTTTCTTTTGGTAGTATTTGATCACCTCTGCGTTTTTAATTTTTTGCTCTATAAACAATTTAAAACAACAAAACAAAACAATATTTTTGACTTTTTGCTATAAAACATGTCCAATAGAAAAAAAATAACATTTAGGCTAAGATGTATTCTGCTATGTCTTTGCTAAAAAAAAATCCCAATAAGTGTATATTAATTGGTTTACGTGAAAGTTATAGCGTCTACAAATGGCGATCTGTATACTGGATATTTTATTTTTTTTTTATATGCTAGTTATGGGGGCGGTCGGCGACTTATAGCAAGACTGAGGTGGGCATTTTGACACTGGGTGGGAACTGACTTCTCCAGTGACATTAATACAGTGATCAGTGCTGATAAAAAGCACTGACACTGTACTAATGGCACTGGGTAGGAAGGGGTTTACTTCTGGGGCGATCAAAAGGTTAAGTGTGCTGTGTTGTGTTTTACTTGGGAGACATGCTGCTTTGTATCTCTCTGCTGTGGAGAGAGAAGCAAAGCAGCATGTCCATGCTGACAGGAGAGAGATCTTTGTTATTTACACACAGATCTCTCTGCTCTCAGCCCTGGTGATGATCACTGTCTGGGAATCACCAGCCGGGACCCAGTGATAGACATATCCAGCAGCCAAAGCGGCGCAGTTATGGCAGCTTGTGCCCCCTACTTGGAAATGGAAAGTCACATATATATACCTGATTTTGCGCAGTGGAGCCACCCTGTAGCAGTATATCTGCTATGCGGCAGCTCGTAAGTGATTAAAAAACACAAACATTTGTTATTTATCACCTGGTATGTGCTGGCGATATTTTCGAAATGTACAAAATAACAATTAGTCCTCATGCACACTGGATGTTTTTACAGCTTCTGTTTTTTGTCATTTTTTTCTACATCCAATAAACTCCCCAGCATGTTATCCTATGTGTCCATGCACACATAGGCTTTAATCAGCGGTTTTTGGCTGGGAAAAAACCCCCCAGAACTAGTGGGTTTCTAGAGGAGCCTTTTAGCTGTAAAAATGCTCTAACATGGTAAAACGCAGCAATCTGGCATTTTTGGACTTTTTTTGAGCAAAAAAATAATTGTTTTTATATAAAAAAAAACGCTAAAAAACACAAATGCGGTAAAACGCAGGAAAATACTGCTAAACACTAATGCGAAAACGCTAAAAAAAAACACTGAGAAACTCACGTTTTTAACGCTACCAGCATTATTAAAACGCCCCGTGTGCATGGAGCCTTACACCCCAGTCACATCATGCCCAACTTTGTAATTGTGTGACTTACAGTGAAGTCGCATGATTTCAAAGTCGGGACATGCCAATTTCAGGTGCGATTTGCAAGACATCTGACACAGATATCTATGCAAATCTCACCAAAAATAGTACATGTACCAAGTCGGACCGCACCGATATGACCGATGTAATTGCGGACAAGAGGGTGCGACTTGGCATGGAAATTGCATGCCAAGTCGCACCCAGTGCAACTGGGGTCTTAGAGGAACTCTGCACTGGCCAGAAAGTGAAAAGTATACAATGTATCAATGTGAAAATGTTCTCGGAGCTCAGGAATGAAAATAAATTGTAACATTTCATCAGAGGGAGATCATTTTGTGGATGAAAGCACATTAGAATGTTTTCATAATTTCACATAATTGCTGTGTGCCTTCTGGTGATGTGTTAGCCTGCAAAAAAAAAATTGTGAAAAAAGAACACCAAAAAGAACGCAAAATTTAAGTGTGAAATATTGCAAAACATAAATATTTAATGCATTCGGTAAATAACGCATGTTTTTTTTTTTAATTGGCTACTTTTGAAATAAATAGGGCATGCGTTATTTTAACTAAAAAATGAATGCGGTATTTATCTCTTAGTGAATTCACCCCTTCATCTTTAACATATTTTGTGGATATTTTCTTCAATGGTTCTTATCCTGTTTTCAGCATCATTTATCTATTATTGAAAGTATTTTGTTTTGTCTATCTTTCCTCTGGGAGATTTACCCTTTTTGGCCTTCGTTCACATGTGCTGTCGAGGGCTATAAAACCAGGCAGTTGAGCCATGGTTTTACTGCCTCGCAACCAACCACCTGAATGGTGACAAGCAGACACAGAATTATACACATGCCGCGTCAAAAAATTAAACAGCATGTCTCTTTTGGTGGGTGTTGCTGCTGCACAGTGCAGCTAATGCAGGTCTATGGGACCACCCTGCAACTGCCTTGCAATCGCCTGCAATGCACACAAGTGCAATATAGTCCTACATGTAGGCTCCATTCACACCAGTGAGGTTTTTAGTGCTTTTTGCAGAAACGCACTACAGTCTATTTAACATGGTTTCCTATGGAACATGTTCACATCTATGCTTTTTTGAGCTGCTGCATTTTTGGAAAGGATCAGGGACTTTTTTTTAAAAGCAGAAAGCAGTGTTTTTGCTACAATGGAGTTCAGTGGAGAAGCTGCTGAAATGCATGGTAGTGTATTTTTGCTGCATTTTGTGTTTTTTTGCATTTTTATTCTGTCCAGCAAAAAAAAATCCACTTTAAGAAAAAAGAGCTGAACAAGTGCAGTAAAAACACATCAAAACTGCGTGTTGAAAAATGCAAAACAAATGTCAAAAAGCACTGGAGAAAGCATCAAATGCAAAATGCATATATGGAATTGAGCCTTAAAGGGTTAAATTGGGTGCTGAGAAGGCATCATACCACCTACTCACTAGTGTCTCTGAAAAGGGATCTGAGCATGGATCGCTTTTCAGCAGAGTGGCAATCTTTGCCGTACATCTGAACGAGCCCTCTAGCAATCCTGGTGCCCATTGTCCCAGAACAGTAAATAATGATAAATGTAACAGTTACAGTTGTAAGTTGTAAGTGTTACAGTTGTCACAGAACAAAGAGGACATTTTCCAGTGGAGACAGCTGTCTAATAGGGGAGTTCTCCTGAGTTTGGAGATACTTCCTGTTGTATCCTATAGCTAGGGAATGAAGCGCAATCTCCCAATTAGTACATAAAAAGAATATCTAAGAGGTATTTTTAAAGTCCAACTCCAGGAAAAAAATATCTAAAACATTTCACTTTACAGTCTACTGAATGGTTGCTTGAGCATGCATATCTAAAGGGATGCTGGGGATGTGTTCTGCCATATAACACTCAGTGGAACAAAAATGGTTAATGGCAAAGAAAGCTAATAGAAGTGAGAAGACGGCTAACCACATACAGAACAGGAAAGGGGGGATTGATGATTATTGAAGCACTTCAGCCCAGAAATGAGGGAGAAGCTTCAAAGGGTTGTATGGTGGAGATGAAAGTTTGCCGGAATTGAGAGTTTTCGATTTCAACACAGGTGATCTGCTACAAGTGTGGGTGAAAAAAACAGTGAGGCTGGAGTTTAGCCTTAACAAACATGTATTGCATTGAGGAAACGCATTTGACTTGGGTGTCAGTGCAACACGACCCATTTTTCTCAGTGCAGCTCATGACAACGCATGGGGCCTGCTTCTGTATTGGTGCATTGGGGTGCCATTTAAAATAGCAACGCACTGCACTGCACTACTCTCTGGTGCAGCATATAGATCTGAATGGGGACTAAAGGGGTAACCATAGGATTCTAATTGGTCTTGACCCTTTAGAACAGGGGTAATGAATTAAAGTTCAAGGAGGGCCAATTGCTGAAATTTTCTTCCATCCGAGGTCCAAATCTCTCTTTTCAAGTAAAAGAAAATAGAACCACCTTACATCAGAGAACCTCTTAGTTCAGTGTCTCCCATCAGAATACCCCCCCTTTATCAGATGTCCCCATCAGGGTTCCCCCTTACATCTGGTGTCCCCATTAGGGTGTCCCCTTACATCAGGTGCTCCCACATATCAGCTGCCAAAATCACAGTGCCTCCTTACATCAGGTGTCCCCATATGAGGTTCCCCCCACCAGTGTGCCCTCATATCAGGTGTCCCTATCAGGGTGCCGTTTCATCAGGTGTCCCCATACATGAGGCTCCCCCATCCGTGTGCCCTCATATGAAGTGTCCCCATCAGGGTGCCCCCCTTACATCAGGTGTCCCCATCAGGGTGCCCCCCTTACATCAGGTGTCCCCATCAGGGTGCCCCCTTACATCAGATTCCCCCATCATAGTGCTCCCATATATCAGCTGCCAAAATCACAGTGCCCCCTTACATCAGGTGTCCCCATATATGAGGTTTCCCCATCAGTGTGCCCTCATATCAGGTGTCTCAGTCAGGGTGGCCCCGTACATCAGGTGTCTCAGTCAGGGTGGCCCCGTACATCAGGTGTCTCAGTCAGGGTGCCCCCGTACATCAGGTGTCTCAGTGAGGGTGCCCCCCGTACATCAGGTGTCTCAGTGAGGGTGCCCCCCGTACATCAGGTGTCTCAGTCAGGGTGCCCCCCGTACATCAGGTGTCTCAGTCAGGGTGCCCCCCGTACATCAGGTGTCTCAGTCAGGGTGCCCCCCGTACATCAGGTGTCTCAGTCAGGGTGCCCCCCGTACATCAGGTGTCTCAGTCAGGGAGCCCCCCGTACATCAGGTGTCTCAGTCAGGGTGCCCCCCGTACATCAGGTGTCTCAGTCAGGGTGCCCCCCGTACATCAGGTGTCTCAGTCAGGGTGCCCCCGTACATCAGGTGTCTCAGTCAGGGTGCCCCCGTACATCAGGTGTCTCAGTCAGGGATCCCCCCCCATTAGGTTCTCCCATATATCAGCTGCCAAAATCACAATGTCCCCCTACATCAAGTGTCTCCATACATCAGACTCTGACATCAGAGTGTCCCCATACATCAAATTCCCCCTTCAGAGTCTCACTATAGATCAGTATAGAACCAGGCAGGGACAGGAGCTGGGAGGAGAAGCGTGCTGCAGGGGGTGAGACACACACGTGACGTCATTGGTTGCTATCACTCCAGCAATCCTAACAACCAATGACTGCAGCTTGGTGAGGAACCAGCACAGCAGAATGATCAGCTGATGGTCCGGACTGGGCTGTTGGTAGGTCCGGGTCTGGACTGCGGTCCGCCATTTAGTGAAGGTTGCTTTAGAAGATCCTAGTTCTCCCAATGGGTTATTTACTAAATCTGTTGAGTGCAAAATCTGGTGCAGCTCTGCATAGAAACCAATCGGCTTGCAGGTCTTACTGCCAAAGCTTAATTGAATAAGCTGAAGTTAGAAGCTGATTGGCTACCATGTACAACTGCACCAGATTCTGGATGAACCAATTTTAGTAAATCTGCCCCAGTGTGTACATTAACTCATTTCAGTTCATTTTATGTAGGCTTTGACCTGCAGTTTCTTTACAGTTATACCTCAATCTTCTGTGCCAAAGTGTATGAGACTGTGTTACCCTAAGCGTTTTCCACAGTGTTTTGCAGAAATGCACAGCAGTCTATTTAACATGATTTCCTATGGGACACCTTCACACCTCCGCGTTTTCACCCGGTGCATTTTTTTGGAAAGGTTCAAGGACTTTTTTAAGTTGTGTTAAGTTTTAAGTTAAGTTTTTAAGTTGTGTTTTTGGTTCTATGGACTGCAATGGAGACGCTGCATAAAAGCATGTAATGCATTTTTGATGCGTTTTGGGTTTTAATCTGCCTAGCAACAGGAAAAAAAAACAGAACGCAACGAAAACACGGCAAAAAAGCCCTGCAGAAACAGATCAAACGCAAACTGCATAGGTGTGAACCTAGCCTTAGCGAATATCTTTCAGCCACTAGCCCAGAGCAATGTATGCAGATCTGGATTTCAGACTTCACTAGCCGCATGCTTGCTGCAGGAAAGAAGTTAGGCAGTGGTGGACTCCATCCCGCAATTCTTCAGTTTGTAAAAACATTATGTTTACCATAATTCTTCAAATCTTTATTAACAGATGGTGGCTGGGTTTCTGCTCACAAATCCTTATCTCTGAATGCCACTGTGTGATGACACAACCCTGATGCATTGGTAACCTCCAGAGAGCTAGAATGTCAGATTGCAGCACAATAAGGCATGCTTGTATTAAATGATCTAAGGAGCATGTTTTGCCATGTACCTCCAAGGTTCAGTTTGTATTGAACATTTAGACTTGCAATTGGTTGTGACAGTTTGTTAAACACTATAAATATTTAATGTGATGACTCTGCCAGTCAATCTAGATTTTAAGCAGTCCTGACTCTTTGTCTGCAGTATGTGTATCAGATATTTACTATAATCACAGTACTGTTTTTGTACAAACATACTTTTGTTCTTTTTGTGATCCAGCTTTATTATTATTATACTCACTTAGTTGCCCCTTTATTAGGCACACCCATCTATTACTCATAAGCCCTCATGTACACTTGACCTTTTACAGCTGCTGTTTTTGGCTTTTGATATTTTTTTCTACAGCTAGTAAACCCCCCCCCCCCTCATATTATCCTACGTGTCCATGCACACATAGATTGTAATCAATGTTTTTTGGCTGGAAAAAAAAAACCCAGAACTAGCGGGTTTCTAGTGGAGTTTTTTTAGCTGTAAAAACACGGCAAAACACTAATGCAAAAAATAAAATAGTGCAGCGCTGAAATTAAGATTCAAATGATAAGGAAGTATTAAGCAAAAAACTGATAATAAAAGTTAAATATAAATGACAGTCTATGTGACTATAAGGTGACTGGTTAAAATTCGGTGGTGGTGCTCTGAGAAATATAGCAGAATTACGCACTCACCAGAAGCGTAATAATTATACGCATTAAGTATCACATCCAGAGTTTCCTCATCAGATAAAGGTCTGGTCAGGGCTTAGGTGGTCCTCCCTCAGGGTTGTAGTCAGCAATGCCCAGTACCAAATTACACGGATCCAGGTAACCAGAGGTCCCTTTACGGGATAGGTAGAAGAGGCTGCCTGCTTACAGGATAACTTCCTTCTCTGGATAAGAATGATGGGTAGGCAACTGGATCACAAAAACGGGCTCTGCAAATAAATACTCCTGACTCACTGGCGACGTCACTGTTCGTGTACAATCAAGTTTATTGAAAGATGTGAAAAAAGAAAGATATTTTTGTTTCTGCTGTGACTCTGTTACTGGGCATTGCTGATTACAACCCTGAGGGAGGACCACCTAAGCCCTGACCAGACCTTTATCTGATGAGGAAATTCTGGATGTGATACTTAACGCGTATAATTATTACGCATCTGGTGAGTGCGTAATTCTGCTATATTTCTCGGAGCACCACCCCAGAATTTTAACCAGTCACCTGGCACCTTATAGTCACATAGACTGTCATTTATATTGAACTTTTGTTATCAGTTTGTTGCTTAATACTTCCTTTTCATTTGAATCATAATTTTAGCGCTGCACTATTTTATTTATTCTCTTGTAAGGTTTGCTTTGGTTACCTTGAATGCTTAGCTGCTGACTGGATAGCGCTTGCTTTTAGATTTTTATTACTAATGCAAAAACGCTTTACACAGCTAATGTTACTAGTGTTATCAAAACGTCCAGTGTGCATGAGGACTAAAAGGTTGCACCAGCTTTTAGGTAGGGATGCACTGAAATTTCGGTGGCCAAAACTTTTCAGCCGAAAACACCCGTTTTGGCCTTTGGCTGAAATGAGAAAAAAGCACCGATTCAGGTGCCGAAAAAACCCCACCCCCCTCGCCGCTGACTCCACCGGCCGCCGCTCAGTAGCTCTCAGCCTTACCTGAGAAACCATTGATCCCAGCACTGGGCATTCCGGCCATTTCTTTTTTTTTTTCAAGCACTAGATCAATGCTTTTTTTGATCCAATGCTTTACATTGCAGAGGAGAGATGTGGGGCCTTATTGACCTCATATCTCTCCATAAAGAGGACCTGTCACTAATTATTTCTATCATGCATGTATTTCTTGTGATAAGAATAAAAGTGATTAAAATTTTTTTTAAAGGGACAGTGCAAAAAAAAATTAAATAAAAAAGTTTCAAATGCCCTCGTCCCCCCGTGCTCACACGTAGTGGTGAACGCATACGTAGGCAATGCCCACATGTGTAAACGTTGTTCAAACCATATATGTGAGGTATCGCCATGAATGTCGGAGCAAGAGCAATAATTCTCGTACTAGACTTCCTTTAACTTTACACTGCTAACCTGTAGAAATTTTGAAAGCATCACCCATGGAGATTTTTAAGTAGCGCAGTTTCACGCCGTTCCACGAGCGTGCGCAATTTTAAAGCGTGACATGTTGGGTATCTATTTACTCGCCGTAACATCCTCTTCCATATTTTACAAAAAAATTGGGGTACATATTGGGGTTTTTTTTAAACAAAAAAAATATTCATTTTTAAAAACTGCGCATTTCAGTGTCCGTCCAAGTGCATTTTGAATTTTTGTTTTCGGCACCAGAGTTTTCATTTCGGTGCACCACTACTTTTAGGTATGTTGTGGCATTCAGATCATGCTGGGAGATAGAACTGGAAGTTGATGTTGCTGATTTCCTTTTGAAAATGCTATTTTCCTGTCTCTGGAGTTCACATCCTTGTTCCGAATCAGGGACTTAGAAAGTACTGAATCTATTGGATTAGCATGACAGGTAACTATATTTTCAGCATAAGTTACTTGATCTCACTGCCTCTTCATGGGTAAGGAAAACACTGCTTGCCCAATCACTTAATAAGTGTTTGCTGTCTAAACCATAGTCATGCACAAAAAACAAAATAGTCGCATGAATGGGTAAAGCCCACACCATGGGACAAGTGGTTAGTTCGACAACAAACAGGGCTTATATCAGACTATAGTGTCAAAATTTGTTTGCATATTGAAGGCAAAATGTTTGCAATATGACAAAATAGAAATGACTTGCAGTGCTCAGTAACCACTAAGCACTGTGAGTTATTTCCATTTTGTCGTATTGCAAAACTTTTGCCTTGAATAAATAAATTTTGGAACTGTATAGTCTGATACAATCCCTTTTTGCTGTCAAACTAACCACTTGTCCCATGGTTTGGGCTTTACCCAATCATGCGACTATTTTGTTTTTTGTATTCATGGGTAAGTTCGGTCTTTGGGTGAACGCGTTAGTTGGTAGGATTTAGGTGGAGTGATGCTATGACCATCTGCATCAATAAAGTTCTGTGACACGTTGGAGACTGGTGTGTGGTGGTTGCTCCTTTTTTTCAGAAGAAGGAGTCAGCATTGAAAACTTCCATATGTTATTCCTACAGGTTTCCATTAAACTTTGCTGAGAAAACATATTGTTCAACCAGCTGCGGCTTCAACTGTGAACACAAGACCAAAAGTATTCTTGGATTTGGACATACAGTCAGGTCCATAAATATTGGGACATCAACACAATTCTAACATTTTTGGCTGTATACACCACCACAATGGATTTGAAATGAAGCGAACAAGATGTGCTTTAACTGCAGACTGTCAGCTTTAATTTGAGGGTATTTACATCCAAATCAGGTGAACGATGTAGGAAATACAACAGTTTGCATATGTGCCTCCCACTTGTTAAGGGACCAAAAATAATGGGACAATTGGCTTCTCAGCTGTTCCATGGCCAGGTTTGTATTATTCCCTTATTATCCCAATTACAATGAGCAGATAAAAGGTCCAGAGTTCATTCCAAGTGTGCTATTTGCATTTGGAATCTGTTGCTGTCAGCTGTCAAGATGAGATCCAAAGAGCTGTCACTATCAGTGAAGCAAGCCATCATTAGGCTCAAAAAACAAAACAAACCCATCAGAGAGATAGCAAAAACATTAGGCGTGGCCAAAACAACTGTTTGGAACATTCTTAAAAAGAAAGAACGCACCGGTGAGCTCAGCAACACCAAAAGACCCGGAAGACCACGGAAAACAACTGTGGTGGATGACCGAAGAATTCTTTCCCTGGTGAAGAAAACACCCTTCACAACAGTTGGCCAGATCAAGAACACTCTCCAGGAGGTAGGTGTATGTGTGTCAAAGTCAACAATCAAGAGAAGACTTCACCAGAGTGAATACAGAGGGTTCACCACAAGATGGAAACCATTGGTGAGCCTCAAAAACAGGAAGGCCAGATTAGAGTTTGCCAAACGACATCTAAAAAAGCCTTCACAGTTCTGGAATAACATCCTATGGACAGATGAGACCAAGATCAACTTGTACCAGAGTGATGGGAAGAGAAGAGTATGGAGAAGGAAAGGAACTGCTCATGAGCCTAAGCATACCACCTCATCAGTGAAGCATGGTGGTGGTAGTGTCATGGCGTGGGCATGTATGGCTGCCAGTGGAACTGGTTCTCTTGTATTTATTGATGATGTGACTGCTGACAAAAGCAGCAGGATGAATTCTGAAGTGTTTCGGGCAATATTATCTGCTCACATTCAGCCAAATGCTTCAGAACTCATTGGACGCTGCTTCACAGTGCAGATGGACAATGACCCAAAGCATACTGCAAAAGCAACCAAAGAGTTTTTTAAGGGAAAGAAGTGGAATGTTATGCAATGGCCAAGTCAATCACCTGACCTGAATCTGATTGAGCATGTATTTCACTTGCTGAAGACAAAACTGAAGGGAAAATGCCCCAAGAACAAGCAGGAACTGAAGACAGTTGCAGTAGAGGCCTGGCAGAGCATCACCAGGGATGAAACCCAGCGTCTGGTGATGTCTATGCGTTCCAGACTTCAGGCTGTAATTGACTGCAAAGGATTTGCAACCAAGTATTAAAAAGTGAAAGTTTGATTTATGATTATTATTCTGTCCCATTACTTTTGGTCCCTTAAAAAGTGGGAGGCACATATGCAAACTGTTGTAATTCCTACACTGTTCACCTGATTTGGATGTAAATACCCTCAAATTAAAGCTGACAGTCTGCAGTTAAAGCACATCTTGTTCGTTTCATTTCAAATCCATTGTGGTGGGGTATAGAGCCAAAAATGTTAGAATTGTGTTGATGTCCCAATATTTATGGACCTGACTGTACAGTGGGGCAAAAAAGTATTTAGTCAGCCACCAATTGTGCAAGTTCTCCCACTTAAAAAGATGAGAGAGGCCTGTAATTGGCATCATAGGTAGACCTCAACTATGAGAGACAAAGTGAGAAAACAAATCCAGACAATCACATTGGCTGATTTGGAAAGAATTTATTTGCAAATTATGGTGGAAAATAAGTATTTGGTCAATATCAAAAGTTCATCTCAATACTTTGTTATATATCCTTTGTTGGCAATGACAGAGGTCAGACGTTTCCTGTAAGTCTTCACAAGGTTGGCACACTGTTGCTGGTATGTTGGCCCATTCCTGCATGCAGATCTCCTCTAGAGCAGTGATGTTTTGGGGCTGTCGCTGGGCAACACGGACATTCAACTCCCTCCAAAGGTTTTCTATGAGGTTGAGATCTGGAGACTGGCTAGGCCACTCCAGGACCTTAAAATGCTTCTTACGAAGCCACTCCTTCGTTGCCCGGGCGGTATGTTTAGGATCATTGTCATGTTGGAAGACCCAGCCACGTTTCATCTTCAATGCCCTTGCTGATGGAAGGAGGTTTGCACTCCAAATCTCACGATACATGGCCCTATTCATTCTGTCCTGTACATGGATCAGTCGTCCTGGTCCCTTTGCGGAGAAACAGCCCCAAAGCATGTTGTTGCCACCCCCATGCTTCACAGTAGGTATGGTGTTCTTTGGATGCAACTCAGCATTCTCTCTCCTCCAAACACGACGAGTTGTGTTTCTACCAAACAGTTCTATCTTGGTTTCATCTGACCATATGACATTCTCCCAATCCTCTTCTGGATCATCCAAATGCTCTCTAGCAAACTTCAGACGGGCCCGGACATGTACTGGCTTAAGCAGGGGGACAAGTCTGGCACTGCAAGATCTGAGTACCTGGCAAAGTAGTGTGTTACTGATGGTAGCCTTTGTTACGTTGGTCCCAGCTCTCTGCAGGTCATTCACTAGGTCCCCCCGTGTGGTCCTGGGATTTTTGCTCACCGTTCTTGTGATCATTTTGACCTCACGGGGTGAGATCTTGCTTGGAGCCCCAGATTGAGGGAGATTATCAGTGGTCTTGTATGTCTTGTTCACACCAAGCTGCTTGCCTATTGCAGATTCAGTCTTCCCAGCCTGGTGCAGGTCTACGATTTTGTTTCTGGTGTCCTTCGACAGCTCTTTGGTCTTCACCGTAGTGGAGTTTGGAGTGTGACTGTTTGAGGTTGTGGACAGGTGTCTTTTATACTGATAACAAGTTCAAACAGGTGCCATTGATACAGGTAATGAGTGCAGGACAGAGGGGCCTCTTAAAGAAGAAGGTACAGGTCTGTGAGAGCCAGAAATCTTGCTTTTTTGTAGGTGACCAAATACTTATTTTCCACCATAATTTGCAAATAAATTCTTTCCAAATCAGCCAATGTGATTGTCTGGATTTTTTTTCTAATTTTGTCTCTCATAGTTGAGGTCTACCTATGATGCCAATTACAGGCCTCTCTCATCTTTTTAAGTGGGAGAACTTGCACAATTGGTGGCTGACTAAATACTTTTTTGCCCCACTGTATGCCAAATTTGTTTCTTGAAAAGCCTTCCTAATTAGTTACTGAAAAGTGTTCAGGTTTTCAGTCTGGCTGCAAAGCAAGGAGGGACCTATTGGATGGAAAGCCGCTGTGTGCAATGGTTGGTTTGATAGAAGCATACAAAAGCAGGTGGTTGTTCAAAACAAGATTGATGCCATTCATTACTGGATTTAGGCTTCTGGGGAATGGACAGCCAAAATAGTTATCATGGGTAAACTGTGGCTGCACTACAATTGTTTACTGTTTTTTTTGTTTTATTCGGAGGTCTCCTTTAAATATAGTAAGTGTTACAAGACTGAGTATATTTAGCTGGGACATATTGCTTTACAAAGTCTTGCTGCTTGTCTAATTCTTGCAGTAAAGCCAAGGAGAAGACCAAGAAGTATATTATTGGGCCTTTACCAAACAAGAATACTGCATGTACACACTCTTTATATACAGAGTGCTACAAATATGCATGCATAGACACTTGTATACACTATGAACCTAAACCAACATCAGGGTCTCCACTCCGACATCTATGCCCCCCATTCGGTATATTTTACTGAGGTTGCAGGGCAGTCCACCCTGATTCCATATAATCCGCAGAACAAGCAGAGAAATCTCAACCGCCTCAACCTAACTCCATCCAGTGTACGCCTTCTGACATGTTTTGCCCCGCCCACAGGGCTTAGTCTTGGAGGTTCCCTTGTGGGCGGGGTGAAACATGTTCTGGGGACATGTACAGGCGTACCTTGGTTTACGAATTTAATTCCTTCTGCGGGACTTTTTGTATTGCGAAAAATTCGTAAACCGAAATGTGGTTTCCAATAGGAATGCATTGAAAACCAATTGATCCGTTCTGGAGGTCAGAAAAAAGTAAAAAAAAAAAGTATTTTATCTGTTTAAAACTCTTTTTATAAAGTTCACTTTAAAGGCATATATATTGTACATGGACATGATTAAAAATTCGTAAATGCATTGAAAACCAAATAATCCATTCCGGAGGTCAGAAAAAAGTAAAAAAAAAAACGTTTTATCTGTTCAAAACTCTTTATAAAGTGCACTTTTTAAATGCATAAATACTGTACAGGGACATGATTAAAAAAATTTGTAAATGCATTGAAAACCAATTAATCCATTCCGGAGGTCAGAAAAAAGTAAAAAAAAAAACGTTTTATCTGTTCAAAACTCTTTATAAAGTGCACTTTAAAGGCATAGTACTGTACAGGGACATGATTAAAAAAAAATTTGTAAATGCATTGAAAACCAATTAATCCATTCGTATTGCAAAAAAAAAAATCGTAAACCGAGGCATTATTTTCAATGGATTTTCATTCGTAAACTAAAAATTATGTTAACCGAGGCGTTCGTAAACCGAGATATGCCTGTATATACTTCCTATCCATTAATAGCAAATTTACTAGCCAGTAGAAAATGGGGGTACACTAAAAGTCACCTAGCTTGTGTTATATCTGGTTCACAATCTCCATAGCAAACCGGACTCCTGTCAATTCAAGCAAATGCAGGAAAACTGATTCTTGGTCTTGGCAGTCTTTCTGTTTTGTAGTATGTCTTCTCTTATTTTCCCCTTGTCCTCCTTTCAGCGTTTGCTGCTGGCCTTTGATCCTGGAAAGTTTGGTAGGAATTTCAAATTGGGTTCCTACATCAGTTTTTGAGGGATGCATTTCTGTCTACAAAGTCTTGGTGACAGTGTAGTATAAACTACCATAAACCAATTCTTAGTGACAGAACTACAATTAAAGTGGTTCTAAAGAAAAAAAGGTGTTTTTTTTTTTTTGTTTTTTTTTACTTTAATGTATCCTATGCACTAAGGTAAAAAACCTTGTGCATGCAGATTTCCCCACCAGTCCCCCCTTACTTGCCTGATCCAGTGATGTGCTTTCTGTTCACTGCCTCCTCAGTGGCTCAGACATGGCAACGGGAGCCATTGGCTCCCTCTGCCGTCAATCACTGCAAATGAGGAAGAGGTGGGGCCAAGTCCCACTCTGTGTGTCTTATGGTCACACATAGCAGGGTTTGGGAGTGAGCCTGCATGAGTGCCCCCCATAGCAAGCGGCTTGCTATGGAGGACACTCAGGGAGGAGGAGCCAGGAGCAGCGACTGGGGACCCAAAAAGAGTAGAATCAGGGCTGCTCTGCAAAACCATTGCACAGAGAAGGAATGTATGTTTGTTATTTTAAATAATATAAAATAAGTAAGGTAAGGGGGCAGGGGAGGGGCTAAGCCCCACTCTGTGTGTGTCTTATGGACACGCAGAGCAGGGCTTTGGAGCGAGCCCGCATTAGTGCCCTCAAAGCAAGCAGCCTACTATGGAGGGCACTCAGAGGGGGGAGGGGCCAAGAGTGCTGGCGGTGGACCTAGAAAAAAGAGGATTAGGGCTGCTCTGTGCAAAACGATTGCACAGAGCAGGTAAGTATGACATGTTTTTTTTTATTTTAGAATATAAAATTTGAACCTTTACAATCACTTTTAAGTTTGGGTCTGTTGTTTGAATGAGCTCCTCTAAAACAATGGTGACAGCTGCAAATGTGTACTTTCTCGGCCAATAGTTTATATTGCCCAGGTATACCAGAATAGTATCTACTTTTCCAGTGTACTAAGGGACAGCAAAACTGGCCTTGTGCAAACACTGCTTGATTTAACAATGAGACTCCATGCACACGGGGCGTTTTAATAACGGTGGTTACGTTAGCTGTGTAAAGTCATGTTAAAAACGTAAGTTTTTCAGTGTTTTTGTATGAGCGCTTTGCTGCATTTTTTCGCTTTTGCGTTTTTAGAGTGTTTTTTTTTTGTCAACAAAATGTCCAAAAACGCTGGTTTTCCGCAATTTACTGTGTTTTTCAGCATTAGAGTGTTTTTATAGCTAAAAAACTCCTCTAGAAATCCACTAGTCCTGGGTTTTTTTTTCCAGCCAAAAAACATTGATTACAGTCTATATGTGCATGGACACATAGGATAACATGCTGGGGGGTTTACCGGCTGTAGAAAAAAACGTCAAAAGCCAAAAAACAGCAGCTGTAAAAACATCCAGTGTGCATGAGGACTGACATGTATGACAGATGTTATGATGTTTGTTAGAAAAGCAGAGTTTGGTTAGTTCTGAAGATCAGAAGTTTGTCTGAATGTGTATGCATGTGCACACTGTATATATACAGTATATGCTATCTGCTATACAGATTTTACAATTCGATTGCATCATGTGTGGACAGTTTAATGGTATTATATACAAAATAAATATGATTTTATGACTTTATTGCTATTTTGGAGAGAATTCCACCTACTACTTGTCCTGGTGACAAATGATCACTGATGCAGACAAGAACGGGCAGGGGGGGACCCTTTACAGTGAACACTCAGGCAGTAATCCAAAGGCTTGTTTTAGCTGAGGGGTGAGGGTTAGAACCTTCCCATTGGGGTTTTCATGGCCTTGTGTGTCTTATTAGGAATATTTCCTTTGCTGATTGCACTGGTAATAGGGGGTCACATGGACAGGAAGTGAGGAATATAACTCCAACAGGGACATAAACTGCTACAAAAAGCAAAAAAAAAAACCCAAAATAAAAAACTGACAGAAGTTCTACTGTTCTCCATTCAAAATAAAAATAGATTTGATCTTTAATTCTGCATGTGATCATCTCTTCTTGTTGAGAAGTTATAACAATATGTTTTCTGTGCACCTTTTTTGATCCTATAAAGCACACAAGAAGTCCACAGTTACCTGTTCTCATGCACAGTGCTAAGCGAACTATTGGCGCTTTATAAATACTGTATAATAATAAAAAAATAATAATTCTCTACAGTTGATGTGAATATCAAATGCTGTCATTAACCAGTAAACATTCTCCCTGTTTATTTCCATGTTGGGTGTACCCATCTGGCAGCTGCCTGTATTTACTACATGAATGGTCATGAGACACGGCTGGCCCAGTGTTTGGCTCTACAGTGTCAAATGCTTTAGATATTCAGCAGTGTGCTGACAACTGTCATGGATTTCTAGAAGTACATTTCTTGACGTTTCTTATCTTTCTTTTTTTTTCAGCTTTATTTAACATCTTTCTGGATGAGTAGTTTGGGATGCTGACCCATGGCCACACAGAAAGGAAGGTATGTATGATATGCTGGATTAAATTGAATTGTGTGTTTTATGGGCTGTGTTCACATTTGTTACACATCCAAAGTGCATCCAATGTTGGTTTGTTCACAGGGACACAGCTTGACTCTTCTGGTCACAGGTGCAAAATGTTAACAGAACAGTTTAGTACCATTTTTTACCACCTAAACTTCAGCTCCAACTTGGTATGGTTAGAGTGTGAGGCTTACAACTCCTCAGGTTGTTATTGCTGTCTGTGTCCCAGTTGGGGCGATTGGATTGGACTTCCTGCCCAGGTGACTAATGGGGACATGGACAATAATAAAACCTGACTTATTAGACTCTAGAGTTATATCTGTCAGTGGCTAACCCAAGCACACCCCTCCCCTACCATCTACTTTCCCCTTGTGCTATATCTACCAACAGATCTCTCTGTACTCTCTACCTAGATTCCTACTAGGTCCATTCCTTCAGTACACAGGGCATCTGAGTATTTATCCCCATTTACTTATACCCAGATCGACCCCATGACTTCTGCAGGGACCGAATACACAGTGTAGGTCTCTTCTGCATGTCATAATAACATGGTTGTGTTAATAGTTATTGAAGTCCTTCTTTGGTGATTGTGTATGTATATACATATATACACAGTGGATATAAAAAGTCTACACACCCCTGGTAAAATGTCAGGTTTCTGTGATGTAAAAAAATGAGACAAAGATAAGTCATTTCTCCACCTTTAATGTAAACTATAAACTGTACAACACCGTTGAACAACAAATTGAAATCTTTTAGGTGGAGGGAAGTAAAAATAAAAAACTAAGATAATATGGTTGCATAAGTGTGCACACCTTTAAACTAATACTTTGTAGAAGCACCATTTTGATTTCATTCCAGCACTCAGTCTTTTTGGGTATGAGTATCAGCATGGCACATCTTGTCTTGGCAATATTTGCCCACTCTTCCTTCCAAAAACACTCCAAATCTGTCAGATTGTGAGAGCATCTCCTGTGCACAGCCCTCTTCAGATCATCCTGCAGATTTTCCATTGGATTCAGGTCTGGGCTCTGGCTGAGCCATTCCAAAACTTTCATATTCTTCTCGTGAAGCCATTCATTAGTTGATTTGGTTGTATGCTTCGGGTTGTTTTTATGCTGAAAGATGAAGTTCTTCTTCATGTTCAGCTTTCTAGCAGAAGCCTGAAGGTTTTGTGCCAATATTGACTGGTATTTGGAACTGTTCATAATTCCCTCTACCTTGACTAATGCAGGCCATAGATGGGGAGAAAAACTGCAGATTTTTCTTTTAAAAAACGAAAAATCGGTTGTTCAAGTGGCCGACGTTACCATCAATGGTAAAAAAACGGCGATTTTCTACCCGTCTAGAGCCGGCAAAAAGTGTCCCTGCAGAGAGCTCTGCTATTTCTTTGACAGTTCTCTGACAGTTCCTTGACATTTATAGAAGTTGCAACAATGTATCTATTTGTTTCCATTTAGGATACAGATTTTTTTATTCGGAAACAAATAGATACAATGTTTCAACCGCTGTAAATGTGAAGGAACTGTCAGAGAACTGTCAGAAATAGCGGAGCTCTCTGCAGACACTTTTTGCTGGACTGGAATTCTTCTTATTTTCATCCTACTTCTTCTTCTTCTTCATCCTCATCCTCTTCTTATTCTTCTTCATCCTCATCCTCATCTTCTTCTTCTTCTTCATCCTCATCCTCTTCTTCTTCATCCTCATCCTCTTCTTCATCCTCATCCTCTTCTTCTTCATCATCTTCATCCTCATCCTCTTCTTCTTCATCATCCTCATCCTCTCCTTCTTCATCATCCTCATCCTCTTCTTCTTCTGCATCCTCATCCTCTTCTTCTTCTGCATCCTCTTCTTCTTCATCCTCATCCTCCTCTTCTTCTTCTTCTTCTTCTTCTTCTTCTTCATCCTCATCCTCTTCTTCATCCTCATCCTCTTCTTCTTCATCATCATCCTCATCCTCATCTTCTTCTTCTTCATCCTCATCCTCTTCTTCTTCTTCTTCTTCATCCTCTTCTTCTTCTTCTTCATCCTCATCCTCTTCTTCTTCTTCATCCTCTTCTTCTTCTTCTTCATCCTCATCCTCTTCTTCTTCTTCATCCTCATCCTCTTCTTCTTCTTCATCCTCATCCTCTTCTTCTTCTTCTTCATCCTCTTCTTCTTCTTCTTCATCCTCTTCTTCTTCATCATCCTCTTCTTCTTCATCATCCTCTTCTTCTTCATCATCCTCTTCTTCTTCCTCATCCTCTTCTTCTTCTTCTTCTTCTTCTTCATCCTCATCCTCTTCTTCTTCATCCTCATCCTCTTCTTCTTCATCCTCATCCTCTTCTTCTTCATCCTCTTCTTCTTCCTCTTCTTCATCGTCTTCCTCTTCTTCTTTTTCTTCTTTTTGTCTTCCTCTTGCAGGTCACTGCTCATGCGCAGATTTTTTATCGGTAAAAAATCGGCCGATTTGCCCACTAATTGCCGCGAAAATCGGCCGATCGGCAAAATCGGCCGATTTTTTTCCAACTTTACCGGAAAAAAAAAACGGCCAAAATACCGAAAAACGGCCGATCAAATCGCCCACTAACGATCCGAAAATCGGCCGATTTTATTTTCGGACGAAAAATCGGCCGATTTTCGACCCATCTATGGCCTGCATAAGGCCCCAGTTCCAGCTAAAAACAGCCCCAAAGCATAATGCTGCCACCATTATGCTTCACTGTGGGTATGGTGTTCTTTTGGTGATGTGCAGTGTTGTTTTTGTGCCAAACATATCTTTTGGAATTATGGCCAAAAAGTTGAACCTTGGTTTCATCAGACCAAAACACATTTTCCCACATGCTTTCGGGAGACTTCAGATATGTTTTTTGCAAAATTTAGCTGGGCTTGGATGTCTTTCTTCGTAAGAAAAGGCCTCCGTCTTGCCACTCTTCCCCATAGCCCAGACATATGAAGAATACGGGAGATTGTTGTCACATGTACCACACAGCCAGTACTTGCCAGATATTCCTGCAGTTTCTTTATTGTTGTATGCCTTTTGGCAGCCTCCCAGACCAGTTTTCTTCTTGTCTTTTAATCAATTTTGGAGGGACGTCCAGTTCTTGGTAATGTCACTGTTGCGCCATATTTTCTCCACTTGATGATGACTGTCCTTACTGTGTTCCATGGTATTTGTAATGCCTTGGAAATTCTTTTGTACCCTTTTCCTGACTGATACCTTTTAACAATGAGATCCCTCTGATGCTTTGGAAGTTCTCTGCGGACCATGGCTTTTGCTGTAAGAAAACTAAGAAAAGTCAGGAAAGACCTACTAGAACAGCTGAACTTTTTTTGGGCTTAATCCGAGCTTAAATGATGGCAGGTGTGTACTGACTCCTATTTAACATGATTTTGAATGTGATTGCCTAATTCTGAACACAGCTACATCCCCAGTTATAAGAGGGTGTGCACACTTATGTATCCACATTATTTTATTTTTTTATGCTTACTTCCCCCCTAAAAGATTTCATTTTGTTTTACAATTGAGTTGTACAGTTTATAGGTAACATTATAGGTGGAAAAATCTCTTAAATGATTTATCTTTGTCTCATTTGTTTTACATCACAGAAACCTGATATTTTAACAGGGGTGTGTAGACTTTTTATATTCACTGTATATCTTCTTTTTCTGGAGTTGTGCTTTAACTTCCTACACTTGAATCTGCAAAAGGCTTGTGCAAATACCCACCATACTTTGTCTGGGCTTGCATTCTGCTAGGTACTCTCCATGCCCCAATGTGACAGCTCTCAGACCTGGCAGTTGGCAATGGGGAACATGCATATGTGGTTCACACCTGAAAGTAACAGGGCTACAGAGTATTGGGGAAAGAAGGCGAGTAAAATATCGGAAGGTTGAAGGGGAGGAGGTGGCGTGAAGGAACTATTCCTGAGACAAACATAGGACTGCCTTTGCTGAATTCTTATACTAGTCACCTGGCTTTCACGTTGACTTTATGGGTGTGATACAGTGCAATAACCCAAACTGTATATACGATTAAGGACTTTGCATGGGATGTTCTCATTTTTATAATTATTACGTGTCCATGACTTCAAGTGTTAACCACCTCCCGTCCGGCCGTTGTATATAAATGGCTGGACGGTGGCAGTGCAGGGTCGGGTGGCCTTTTATAAACGGCCTCCCCACACCCTGCTTGTGCGCGTTCCCTGGGAGCACGCAGCACCGCGATCCGATGCCCGCTGTGTCCTCCGGACACAGTGGAACACCGATCGTCAGATAAGACCTCTGTGCGAGGTCCGGATCATGTGATCACTGATTGGCCAATCAGTGATCACATGCAGAGTAGTAAGCAAGATGTCACTTCTGACATCATTGCTTACTATGTGTGAAATCTGTGAATGATCACAGAGGTCACATGGTACAAGGCTATTCACAACAGCCTTCTACCATGTGACATGTTGTGACCAATCACAGCTCACTCAGTAGTTCTCAATGGCTGCAAGAATGCAGCTAGAGAGAAGGAGAAATGATTTGCTTTTACAGCCTTTATGGGTGTAAAAGCAATCAGTGTAAAAAAAAAAAAAAAAATCTTCATCACCCCCCACTAGTAGTACAGTGACACTGTACTGCTAGGGTGACAAGTATGTAAAAAAAAAAAAAACAAAACAAATAATAATATAAAAAAAAAAAACAATTGTAATTATAATTTTTTGTTATAAACTAATTTTGTGTTTTTTTGGGTTTTTTTTAACTAAAATGATAACGGGATAAATTTTGGCCAAGATTTATGATGAAATACTATTTATTTGCAAAATTTTATAAGAAAAACACGTTTTTTCAAAATTTTGGGACTTTTTCATTTACATAGCAAAAAAAATAAAAATCCCAGTGGTGAATAAATACCACCAAAATAAAGCGTTAGCTGTCTCAAAAAAATGCTAAAAAATTAATATGGTTACAGAGTTGCATGACCGCGCAATTGTTATTAAAAGTTTGATAGCGCTGAAAGCTGAAAATTGGCCTGGACAGGAAGGGGGGAAAAGTGTCTGGACTTGAAGTGGTTAATGTTAGAGGGTAAAAAAATATCCAGGAAGGTTTAATTTGCAGAATAATGTCTACAATGGAAGCCTCCATGTTTCTCTCATGAAGTTTACTTAAACTTGGGTTTTCTTTCTACAGTTTCGCTTTAAAAAGAGGAAATTTCATCACCAGTCTCCAGTACTGTCTTATGAGTCCCTGAATTAGATTTCATCTCTAAATTGGAACTTTTCTTGCCCCAAAAAAATTATAAGCAGATGATTAAATCCAGATTTGGGCTGCATGGCTGATCTTCCTGGACTCCCAGGAATTTCATAACTATCTTGGGGCAGCACAGTGGCTAAATGGGTAGCACTTCCGCCTGGCAGTACTAGGGTCCTTGGTTCAAATATTAACCATGGCACCACCTGCCTGGAATTTTCATGTTCTCCCTGTCCCTGCATGGGTTTCCTCCATGTACTCCGGTTTCCTCCCACACTCCAAAGACATGCTGGTAGGTTAATTGGATCCTGTCTAAATTGGCCCTAGTATATAAATGTGAGTTAGGGACCTTAGATTGTACACCCCTTGAGGATCAGGGACTGTCAATGTTCAATATATATGTAAAGCGCTGCTTAAATTGACAGCACTATACAAGTACCTGAAATAAATAAATCTTTTGTCATAAAGTAGAACTATAAGAAAAACCTTTTTTTCATTTTGGATAGGGTAAGGGAGGGTTATAAAAAACTGTCTGTTTTTTTGCCATCTGTGTCCCATTGGGGATATTTAAATTCACTTCCTGTTCTATAGCCAAAAGAGGAAGTGAGAACATCTCTCCAAATAAGGGAATTCCTTGGGGACCCTCAGGCCACCAAAACTAGTGTCCCTATTGGAAAATTTCCCCTCTATTACTTTTCTGTGAAAACCCATTATTTGGGATTTCTTTTACTTTTCACTTTCAATGATAATGGTAAACAAGGCAAATAGAGGTGCTGAATCTGCCTAACCGGGGCACAGACAGCAATAAAAACTGTTGGTTGTTCTAATTAATCTCCCACTCTATGCAAAGCTAAAAAAAAGTGCCATTTAGTTAAACATTATTAGATCTTTTTACCTTGTAGCTAACCATGGTGATGGCTGGGCAAAGGTCCCCAGTACCTACCCTTGCTTCCCTCTAGACCAAACCATACCTCTTTTCTCGTAACACCACCCCCTCCCCAAAAATTCTCCCATCTTGTCCAATCCCCTCAACTAAATCGTTCCTTCTCTTTCACCCCCTTCCTTATTTCTTCCCCACTCATACACTTCTTATATGTACCCTTTATACCATTATTCTTCATATGTACCACCCATATAGTTGATGGCACAGCTAACCTTAACGTCCGTTAGTCTAGGGCCCTTACTTCTTTATACTTTTCATTTTTGGGAGTTATTCTTGTCATGGTCGCCTGATCGCCACCCTCAACATGCGACAATCCCACGACCGCGACGTCCAATACGTCACGCCCGCAGCGTCAGACCCCAGACCTTCTCACCAAACTCATGACCAAAGGACCGGCCGATCTAGAACCACGGTGTGCCACACTCAGCTGCGCCCTGCACAACGATTGTCCAGCTAATGGTCTATAATCTGTACCTGCAGCCTGAATGCGCTTGTTCCTGGGTCAGGTTAATTACGCAACTAACCCTTCACTGCCACCACCTCCTTTTGTACAGAGAAAGAGGAAACTCTCTTTATCAATTAATACACTATAATGATTGAAATAATGGTCGGTACAACACGGTCCGCAGGCCGGTTATACAGAGATTAAAACAAACAGTAGCGTCTCTTCAAAGGCAGGAATTAGTGAATTGCAAGTAAGCGCTTAGAAACAGTTTAACACTTTCAGAAAGAAAGATTTATTACTAAAAGAGCCAAACAGGTGCAATAAAATATTTACAAAGAAGATGTAACTAAGATGTATATATATCTATACATGTACAGAAAACAGCATAGCAAAGCAAGAGATATCAGAGAGAGGTGAAAGGGTTAAAGTTACTTGCCAATTAAGCCTTAGCCGTAAGCAGATCCAAGTTTCAGAGCAAAGGGTCTCCCTAAGTTACGATGGGATGATAGGAGAACTTTTTAGCTTACCCTCAGGCCTACAGCCTGTGCTTTTTAAAGTCCCCCAGCAGGGGGGGGGGTGCCTTTGAGTAACTGGGAGGGATCTCAGGCGGACTCTGAATTAAAACCAATATCTTCATAATCCATGATATGAAACGCAGGGGACAAACTGACTTGAGGAACGTTCATTTAATTCTGTCACCTTAAGCTGTTAGGTTTTATGAGGTTACAATCTCTTCCAGTTCCTGGGAGAAGCTGCCTTATCTGGTTTATGATGTGTGAGCCTACACAGGTTCTTGGGTCAGTGCTTCCCAATTCTCTGAGGAACACTGGCCTTATCATGACTTAGGTGAGGAAGGCTACGCTTTCGCAGACTGCTCGGCACCGAACTAAGGATGCCTTAACCTGCTGTTGACCCATAACCAGCACACACACATCTGTCACTGTGCCTCTCAGGAAGGAGAATAAAGGATTGAGGAATACTTCTAATAAAAAAGGGGAACTCCGCGTCCAACTCTGATGAGCAAGTTTGCTACAATTCTCATTACCATACACTCTATATTGTACCTACCAACCCTCAGGCAGCATGACATGGCCATCCTGAATTGCAGGGGCCACACTGCATTAATGTGACATGTTGGAGACCCATGGCTCTTTATCTACTATTGTTGTACTATGTCTGTACAATGTACTACTCCTCTTGTTTACACTCTGTACCCCTTGTTTCTTTTCAACTGAAAATCAATAAAATTAGATTGAAAAATGAAATCAACATTTAAATGGACCAAAAGCCGCTTTTGTTTTTTGTGAATTCGAGAACATTTTGAAAGAGTTAAGTAATATTTTCAGATCACAATATTTCAATAAAATTGCTGCAGGAACATTTAAAGAAATTTGGCCTGCCCCTGCTGAACCAGCCAAATTTCAGTCCATGTATAGTTGGCTTCAGACTTTTGCTGAACTGCTATGGACTACCTGTAAACAAATTTGCATCCTGCAGTCTGTAAATTTGGAAGTTTGTTACAGAGTAGCACAGCTGTTTGTGAACATATATTGTGTGATGTCTGTATGTTCATTAAATACTTTACAATTCTTTTAGTTTGGAAGACTCCGAAGGAGCTAAAGAGAGAGGCGATGTACATGTATGGCAGGTGGGGTCAGCTCAGGCCACACCAGAGAGGCTTCATGGCTTGGGGGCAAAAACTGTACTACAAGCCAGCCTTGGGATTCATCATGGCTTGCTGCTCACTAGCGGTATGTATGCTCAGCTTCTGTGTACGATTCTATATCTTAAAAATATATCCAATATTTATTTCTATTACTTATGTATTTACTAGAGCATATTACACCTTTCCTTTTAAGGCCCATGCGCATTGGGCATTTTGACCATTTGCATCACATCCCAGAGTTATTGGGCACCTAGGAGGTACAGCTGCATAGCCCAGCCCTGCTGCCAGCAGCCTGTTAAAATCTATGATGGGCCAAATGTGTGGCAGCTTGACAAGGCTGCACTCTGTTTGCATTCAGGAATGTACACCCAGAAGGCAGGAATTTCTGCAGCCCTAAATGCGAGTACCACTCAGTACAATAAGAATAATAAAGTGCAGCGCTAAAAAATGAATAAAATGCAGCAAAATTATGATAGGATAAAATGTATAAGTCAATCAGATTGAACAGGTAGCATCCACGGTGCTCTCTAAAAAGATGAACAGTTCCAGAGCCTAATGCCTCAAATAGTAGCAATGCGCACTCACCAGAAACGCATGGATTATGCGCATGTAGGAATGATCCTCCTAGGTATTTAATCTGCCATGAGCCAGGTGGTGGGCATCCATCTAAGGGTTGGTCATCAGGCTTGGATATAGTGAGAGCTCCAACTCAGATCCAGAGATCCCCTTAAGGTCAGTCGGGTAATCCACTTGAATGATAATACTCCCTCCTCTGGATAGTAAAGGCACCTTCTCTCTTATAATACCTCCTGTTGTCACCTTCCTCTGGTCATCACTGTATAGATCCAGCAGAAGACAACAGGCAGATCAACCAGTGTGACTGATCTGCCTGTTGTCTTCTGCTGGATCTATACAGTGATGACCAGAGGAAGGTGACAACAGGAGTTTTATAAGAGAGAAGGTGCCTTTACTATCCAGAGGAGGGAGTATTATCATTCAAGTGGATTACCCGACTGACCGTAAGGGGATCTCTGGATCTGAGTTGGAGCTCTCACTATATCGAAGCCTGATGACCAACCCTTAGATGGATGCCCACCACCTGGCTCGTGGCAGATTAAATACCTAGGAGGATCATTCCTACATGCGCATAATCCATGCGTTTCTGGTGAGTGCGCATTGCTACTATTTGAGGCTTTAGGCTATGGAACTGTTCATCTTTTTAGAGAGCACCGTGGATGCTACCTGTTCAGTCTGATTGACTTATACATTTTATCCTATCATAATTTTGCTGCATTTTATTCATTTTTTAGCACTGCACTTTATTATTCTTATTGTTATTTCAAAGCTATTGTGGTTGCCTCAAGTGTTCTAGCTGCTATACGTATGCAAGAGCGCTCACTACATTTTGCTTTTTACCACTCAGTACAGTGTCCACCCTTCACATATTTCAGTCTGTCGTATATTTTGGTGACCCACAGAGCTTGCGCTGCACCTGTGGCACCCAAAAATGCTGGGCTAAACGCCCACTGTGCATGTAGCTAGCCTGAAATACAAAAGACATCTGCCATCACTGCTAGAGTGTCTGGTGTATACCTAGCTTGCCACACACACTCCAGTTTGATTGTACAATTTCCTTATGATAACTAGAGCATAGGGACCCACCTGGCATAATGTAAATTGACGGATTTGTTTAGGTAGGTCTTTGACCCACATAGCAGTTGGTAAACCTAAATGAGATTGTGCATTCACATTGCAACATTATGGCTATCTTTATGCAGAATGACTTTGGATCCTAAATCTATTTCTGCGTAGCCCTATCGCTTTAGCTAGAAGAAGATCATTAGCAGAAAAAGGATTATGCTTATTACAGCAAAAATCCTGCTCATCACAAACAGAAAATTTCCCAGCACACTTACCAGCTAGCCTGAAAAAAAACAAATTGTCCTAGTCTAAAAATTCACAATAAAAACAGAGGGTTTAGTTGCACACATTTTCAAATATATGTGAAAGCCGCAGTGCCCCACCAAGGCTCCTCTTTATACTGAGGTCCTATTTATTATTTATGTATTACAGGTACTTATTTAGCGTCATCAATTTACGCAGCGCTGTACATATCTATTTAACATTCACATCAGTCCCTAACCCTCAAGTGGTGTACAATCTAAGATCCCTAACTTACATCCATACATACACATACTAGGGACAATTTAGACTGGAGCCAATTATACTACCAACATGTCTTTGGAGTGTGGGAGGAAACCGGAGTACCCGGAAGAAACCCATGCAGGCACAGGGAGAACATGCAAACTCCAGGCAGGTGGTGCCATGGTTGGGATTTGAACCAACGACCCTAGTACTGCCAGGCAAAAGTGCTAACCACTGAGCCACTGTGCTGCCCAACTCTGTGCGGTCCTAACTCTCTACTTTTTTGAGAGTCTCCAAGTTGGAGCATGTATAGTAGTAGATAACTTAAGGGAAATCTTGCCTGGAGGGAGCCCCATCCTCTTAAAGTCACAGGGACACAGTAGACACCCAGCAGGAGCTGAATGTGTCCATGTCAAATCTAGCTGACAAGCTTTACAGAAGTGGCAACCACCCCAATCTATAACTAGCCTTTGCAGTATGGTGCACACGGAAGGGCTTTGCACATCACAAATGAGAAATTTTCCAGCGCACTTACCAGCTAGCCTGCAAAAACACCAAATTGACCCCGTCTAACAATTCATGTTAAAACCAAAGGGTTTAGTTGCACACATTTGCAAATATATGTGAAAGCTGCAGTGGCTTATCAAGGCTCCTCTGTACACTGTGGTCCTAAGCCTAATAGTTTTGGATCCTGCCTACCTGGTCTGAATGAAGGATTTCAGATGGCAGCACCAATGACAACTATCTTCAGCACAGGAACAAGTAGAATCTGGCCAGGGATAATTTTGCTCCAATATGGACCAAGATCGTCGGCACATCATAATCTCTTTATAAAAACGTACTTTTTTCAATGAATGTTGCAAATAATGCTTATATTTTTTTTAGATGACTCTGTCCTTAGTCATCATTTGCACATATTGAATAAATATATCAGGTGAAAAGGCCCACCACCTAACCTTCAGGCACAACAAATTACCGGGAAAGTATGGAGAGGATTAACATCATGATAAAAAACAAACCTATACAACCAGAAACTGAGGCATACTGAAAAACATAATGAAACCTACAAGAAATTCCAGACACGCCTCAGTTGGTTTTTTCTTTTTTTTTTTTTCCGGTTAAGGTGTGTCTGGAATTTGACGCTTCTTACTTAATTATAGATTCGGTTTGTTTTTTTTCTCTTCTATTATATAATATGTTAAAAAAAAAAAATTTTTGTTATTTGCTCACATTGCAATTCAACCAGAATATTTTCTGATCGTTATTGTTATATAGGTGGCATTCATTACTCTGTTCTGGTTATGCATCTGCTTGTTTTAGAGCATAGTGTTTTTTCTTCTTTTTTTTTTTTTCCTCCTGAAGGTTATCAGTTGTCTTGTTCACCTGCTGTATTTACTTTTATTTGTTTGCATATGTTGTATTTGCAATGACTGTGACGCTGGACATATGCTGATCGAGTTTTGATCAGCGTATGGGCTCCTCTACTTGACAGAACCTGACTGATTGTTTAATTGATCTGTCGAATGGGCATGTTAGATAACTTTCCATCCAGCCGATTGGCTGCAGCTGCTGATCAGTAGATTCTGAGGGAAGGGGGGGTTGTTAGGTTATTCCTCCATCCACCTCTTTTATGTGGATGGAAGAATCTGTTAACAAGCTTGTCCTAATCATGCAATAGTTAGTGGGAAATTTGCTGTGGAGCATTCTTCTGGCACAAAAGCTGGTGAGCATATGTTCAATGCCTCAGAAGAAGGCCCACCTCCTTGTCACCGGTGGCAGCGGGTTGATCAGCCTGCTCATGTACAGAAAATGACGGGATTGATGCACAATAGATTGTTCTGCATTCTGACACATTTTTTGGGACATTTAGGCCTCATTCACACAACCAAAGAGGCCATTGTGCAGCAAGTACCTTGCAGAAACCTGTAGTCTGTGCAAAGCAATGAAAAGCTGACAGCAGTCACAGCTGCCCATCCCTGTTTGGAAGTAATCACACAGGGAGTAATACCTGCTGTTAAGTGTTACTAAAGTGTCTTTTTTTTTTTTTTTTTTAATTGAAATAAAAAAACATGTTGCACTCACCAGAGCGGCCCTGATCCTCCTCCTTCTTGGTCCCCTGCTGGCGATCTTGGCTCCTCATATGTCCCCATAGCAAGCTGCTTGCTATGGGGGCACACGGTCTCTGTTCACGTTCCATAGACACACACAGTGGGATTGGCCTCGCCCCCACCACTTCCCCGTCACTGCATTTGATTAACAGCTGAATCCTGTGGACTAGATATAAAGCTTTAGACTAGATTAGTGACACTATACAAGCTTTGTATGCGCTAAAATACAAGCATTATTTTTCTGCTACAATATTTTTGATTAGGTATATTAACCTGAAGTTTTCTAGCTGCATTGTTTAAAACATTAATTTTTCAAACTACATAGCATGCTAACTTTATATGATCCATCTAACCCATTTGTTTTATTTAGATGGGGAAGTTTTTAGCTATGGAAAGCAGCCATGGAAGGAGAATTCACCAGAAGTGCCCTACAGCACTCCATTGTTAGAGAAGACATTGTGTGGTCAGCACGTAATATGTGTTGCTGCTGGAAGTTATCACTGTGGAGCTGTAACAGACAATGGAATGGTGTTTATGTGGGGCGAAAACACCGCTGGACAATGTGCAATTGCCATCTGCCCATCAATATCAGAGCCTATGCCAGTCACTATAACTGATCAGGAATGTACCCCTCCTCTGTGGGTACGGGTTGTACAGCTGTCCTGTGGGGAAGAACATACTCTTGCCTTGTCTGTCAGTAGGGAGATCTGGGCCTGGGGTAGTGGCTGCCAGCTTGGATTAATAACCTCAACCTTCCCTGTGACCAGACCTCAAAAAGTGGAACATCTTTCAGGCCGGAGAGTTCTTCAGGTAGTGTGCGGGGCATTTCACAGCTTGGCTCTGGTGCAATGCCCTCTTGCCCAAGATGTAAAGAATGTGCCAGAGAGATGCAACCATTGCAGAGAACTGTTAATCACAATGACGGAGAAAGAAGACCATGTCATTATTTCTGATGCCCACTGCTGTCCATTAGGAGTAATGTTGGCAGAATCCCACCCTGACAAAAGAACTAGTCTGTCTTCCTTGAGCTCTGCACCTAAAGGAACAGAACCTAGTTTATGCTCTTTGGAGATGCAGGATGGCAGTAAACGTAGTCCAAAACTCTCAGAGTCTGAAACCGAGATTGGCACTGATGTAGCCAGTATTTGTGAAAGTGATGTTGATGTGACTTTCGACAAGCAACTATGTGAAAGCACTTTACTGTCTAACACTGAACCAGCTAATGTGGAATCCTCTCCAAACAATACCACTTCAGAGTATGCACGGGTAAGATTTTTTTTACAGGATAATTGGCCTTTTGTTATGTTGTACCATGATGTATTATTTTTTTTTATCAAGCTGAAAATCATGGAATTATTTAAGTTTTTATATATTGTATATGGCCATGGTTATCCCTGTCCATCATATGTTAACACAAATGCTAGAAAACAATGCAAATATCTAATCAAAGACTGTCCCCATACAAATGACGAAATTAGTTAATATGTGAAGTTAAATATTAAAACCTTTTTTAACACAATAAGGAAAATGGAATTTAGCTGGAAAAAGCCAGGCGATACACGGATGAAAATCCAGCCGGTTCGGCAAAGATTGGCTGAATTTTTATCCATATATGGGCAGGGTATGGGAAGGGAGGCTGTACAGAAGTCAATCTATTGGTCATTTTCTGTACAACCGTCCTGTTGGATTTTCCTTGCTTGATTAGCGCTGCCGGCTAATGAAGATCAGTGTATTGTGACAGTGGGGAAGTCTCCCTGCTGTCAGAATACAATAGCTCAGCAGGGAGGATTCCCCCATCTACATAGAGTATGTGGACGGGGAATCAAGTCAGTTTTTTTTTTTTTTTCTTTTTTTTTTTTTTGTTCAACATTCAAAATGACTCATCTATGTGCTGCCTAAATGACCAGATAAGGTGAAAGTCCTCAGATATCGTTAGGCACATTATCAAGGACCTCCACCAAGCACAATGGAATGGAGAGAGCAAGAGACAGGTGAATTCCCTCCAAAAGGTCCATTTTAGCCATATATATTTTATATTTTGAATTTATTTTTATGCTATTGAGATTACAAGTAATAGATGATGGAAAGAAACTGTATTGCATATATTGTACAAGCAGCTTTTAATAGATAGGGAATTTCCACACCAGCACCTCTAAATAAATAGAATGCCGGTACTTTAGGTTAAATAATAAAAGTGCATATCATGATGGCATTTCAGCTTGTTTTATTTTCAACACAAATGACAGCTGCATAATGCTGGTACCATTGAAAGATTACCCATTCTGTTTTAACTCTTATGTATTGTAAAATTCCAACTGCTGAAAGTGCAACTGTGTCTAAGACAGTAGAGGTGTCCTTGGAAAGAAGCTTGGTGTTTTGGAGCCAAAGGTTACCCAGGACAACTGTGGTGCCTCCCTGATGGGTGACAGTATTTAGGGCTGATTCATGCTGTAACATGGTGCAGGAAGCTGTGTTGCATGCACGTTTCCTGCACTGTATTCAAAGCAAACTGGGTGTACAATCTGCTGCGTTTGTCAGTATAATCCTAACAATTCCCCAAATGCAGATCACAAACAGTGCTTTTGGTCGCACCAAATCACGTGGTACAGCAGTACCATGTGATCTGATGCAATGCGTTTTTCAGGTGGATTTCAGCACATTCAGATGAATGGACTGAAAATCGCACTGCTTTGAGACGCATAGGAATCACACAGGAGGGCCGACTATGTTCCTGTGATTCAGCCCTTTTATAGCGCTGTCATTCACAGGCCGCTGATGGGGAGGAAAGAAGAGCATATCAGGGAGATAAGACAAAACACTATCCTTGTAAACTTGTGTGTCTCCATGGCAGCAAAGATTGTCCTGTCATCTCTCCTGCTTTTCTTTTCTCCCTCTCTAATCTCCCAGTCTGTGTCATTCAGGGATGTTCAATTTATATAGCACTTCCATCCAATTGCTTCCACACAGTGCACTACAGTCCCAGAACCTCCCCCCTGCCTGCTATGTCTCCCAGGCTCCGCTTGCCCATCTGCAGACCTGCGACCATCTCAGCGGGTGCCAGTGGGTAGAGGGAAGGGACCCCGGAAGTTATGTTATGATGTCACTTCTGGGTCCCTGGTGACAGATTGTGCACTTCATTACATTCAGTGGAGTACATGGGAGACATCCAGGGTCTTTTAGAGAACCTGTCACCAAAAATCATCACATAGGGGAATTTTTGTCTGCTATGTGATGAAAAAAAGAATAAGTTAATCAAAAAACTGTAACAAATTAAAGTTACAGTTAAAGCACGTAACCAGCCCCCCCACCAAAAACATTTGAGGGCATCCACCACAACATATACATGCATACAAACATAAAAGCACATACCGGGGCACTTGCGCATGAAAACGTTGATTGCAATACACAGGTCACATATCGCACCAAGCCCCCTCCGTAACTCTAAACTGATGACCTATAAGGGGCTTTGAAGTGTTGCCTAGAGAAAATATAGGGTACTGAGGTTTGTCGCCATTTCACGAGCGTACGCAAATTTTAAGGTTTCACAAGTTGGATATATATTTACTTGGTGTAATCTCTTCTTTTATATTTTAACAAAAAAATGGGTAATTTATTGCTTTTTGGTGCCTTAAAATTCACTTACGTGGTATTTTTACTGAAATTATGCATTTCCTATACCTTTTGCGGTAATATCTTGTGACAAAAAAAATGGAAACAACTACTATTTTATTCTCTAAGGTCTCTACTTTCAAAAAATATATTATATTTGGGGGTTTTATGTACTCATCAGGCCTAAAGTGATTTTTCTAAAAGTGTGCAAAAAATGCAAAAAGGGCTCTGGCAGCAAAAGGGATAAAGTATAAGCCCAACACTCCCTTTTCCTGAGGAGCAGCCAATCTGTGCTCCATTACAATGCAAGGTCTCTCCCCTCCCTGCTAGTCCCCAGTCGCGGTGCTGGAGGCAGGGAGGGGAGGAGGAGATAAACAGTCCAATGTTAAAAATATTAAAGTATTGATAAAACCAGGACCCTGCATCCACTACAGTATATCTGGTCTCCCACAGTACACACAACATGGAAATACAATTATTTTAGTAAATATAAGCTGCTAAATACTTTTTATCATCAGCAGTTAGAGCAGTCCTGTGACTTCTATCAGTGTCCAGCAGAGAGCATGTTAAAGCTTGTAGGAGGAGTTTTCATTCTGCTCTAGGAGATTGCAGAACCCCTGACCTCTGTCTGGACAGCGCTGATTGGCCCTGTGCTGATCACATGCACTCCAAGATAAAAAAAAAAAACTTCTAGCAATACACACAAAACTGAGCATGTGCAGAGTGTCTCCACATGATATGTTTTATCGGGAGATGAGAGGAAACACTGGAAGAAGGGAAGGATCAGAGAAGTCAGTATCAAACAGGATTTTTACACAGTGCAGAGGATTAACCCCTTAGGTTCCACAGTGAGTATAACAATTATGCTTTAATGCATATACAGACTGATTTTACTGTTGTGGGTTTAGTAACACTTTAAACATTTAAGTCGTCATAAAGCCCCTTTTTGATTTTTTTAAAACCCCCAGACATTCCTAAAAGAACCTCCAGATTTAAATACGGTTTTGGTTAAAAAAAAAAAAAAAAAAAAATTATCAGGACAAGTAGATTATGAGGAACAAGTAGATTTGGACACCGATTTAGTCCTTGAACAAGTAGTTTTTTCAAAAGTTTCCACACCCTTGGTCATTCCTGTTGCTGCTTACCCCATCAGCAACAGTAAATCTTTAAGCTGTCAGCTGATTGATCACTTCAGAGTCACTAGAGGCCAATCAGGACTTAATTCTCTGACTAATGTTTTACTTTAAAGTGACACTAAACTTTTTTTTTTTTTTTTTTTGTTCTTTAAATAACAAACAGGTCTATACTTACCTGCTCTGTGCAGTGATTTTTGCACAGATCAGCCCTGATCCTCTTCTTTCTGGGTCCCTGCCCTTGCTTCTGGCTCCTCCCCCCTCAAGCAGTGCCCCACAGGGAAAGCTGCTCGCCCTGGGTGCACCGCTGCTTGCTTGTCCCTGAGCTTCTGCTCAATGGGTTTTCACTTCTGTCTCAGCCAGTGAGGAGGAAGAATTCCCAGACAGCAGAGGCTTTCACTGGGAGGTGCTGGGGGGATGCTGCACACAGAAGATGTTTTACCTTCACACATAGAATACATGAAGGTCACTTCTGACATCATTGCTTACTACGTGTGAAATCTGTGAATGATCACAGAGGTCACATGGTACAAGGCTATTCACAACAGTCTTGTACCATGTGACAAGCTGTGACCAATCACAGCTCACTCAGTAGTTCTCAGTGGCTACAAGAATGCAGACAGAGAGAAAGAGAAATGATTGCTTTTACATCCTATATGGGTGTAAAAGCAATCGGTGTTAAAAAAAAAAAAAAAAAAAAAAATCTTCACCCCCAAAAGTAGTACAGTGTCACCATGGTAGGGTGACAGTATGACCAATCACAGCTCACACGGTAGTATTGAAAAAATACTACAGGAATGCAGCCAGAGAGGAGATATGATTGCTTTTACAGCCTTTATGGGTGTAAAAGCAATTGGTGTAAAAAAAAAAAAATCTTCATCATGCCACACAAGTAGTACAGTGTCACCATGGTGACAGTATGTAAAAAAAAAACATGATATAAAAATGTAAAAAAAAGTTTAAAGATTATAATGTTTGGCTATAAACTAATTTTGGGTTGTTTTTTTTTTTTTTTTGCTAAAAAGATAACGGAATAAATTTTGGCCAAAATGTATGATGAAATATTATTTATTTGCTAAATTTTATAAGAAAAACACTTTTTTAAATTTTTGGAATTTTTCATTTACATTGCAAAAAAATAAAAATCTCAGTGGTGAATAAATACCACCAAAATAAAGCTTTATCTGTCTCAAAAAAAGGCTAAAAAATTCATATGGGTACAGTGTTGCATGACCGCGCAATTGTCATTCAAAGTGTGGTAGCACTGAAAGCTGAAAATTGACCTGGACAGGAAGGGGGTAAAAGTGTCCAAATTTGAAGTGGTTAATAGGACATGCCATGTCCAAAGAAACCTAGTTCAAAGAAGGTTTAATGCAACCTCTGAATTGTCATGTGTTCTGCTCTTTTTAAGCCAGGCAAAAAAAGCTTTCCCATGCAGTCAGGTTGTGCCCACACTGCACAGGACTGCTTCTTTTGTCTAGGGGTCAGGAGAAAGCTTATACTCATCCAATCCTTTGTTCCACCGGAAAATGGCGTTCCCCCACAGTCCAACGGTGGACTATTCCTGGTCTATATAGCCTGCTGCAGCCGCAGGGACTGGTCTTGTGCTAGCAGGATTGGAGGAATAGTTAAGTATAAGTCCTCTCTCCTTTCCCCTAGACAAAAACAAGCAGTTAACCTGTGCAATGATGGCACAGGTTGTGATGCAGCTTTCAAACACATGGGCATGGCGTGAGCCTTTAAATAAATCAGCAAATTCTCATTCTTTTCTTTAGAGTCACCCACAGCATTACCTTTAAATCATGTACATACAATATATACGTCTTTATTTTTGTGCAGTTTCCATTTTCCTCTTTTAGCATTTTGAACGTTTCATTCAAAACAGACGTCCTATAATCAGTGTTTAGTTATTCATGCAGCTTTTAATGCAGTGATGTTTTTGTCTGTCCATTGAAAAAAAAAGTTTTATACATGTTAGCACCAGCATAATTTACAGCCGTTTCATTTATCATGACCCATTCATACTGGTTCCTGCTCTAGAGGACCCTACAACTAAATGACCTTTACCCCGTTTTTATCAAGGGCTTTCACATGAGTGTGTACTGTAGGAGGAAAGCTTTTACCTACCACGTGTGTTGGGTGTGTGGATGAAAATCGAAACGTTAGGGGAAAATTTTGAAGCAGTGGATAATATACATCTGCTGTGCAAATTGTGGAAATTCAACCCATTGCAAAATCACAGGGCTATCAAGTAAGGCATTGTGCCGAATAATTTTGCTTGGCAGCCTGGGTGGTATCTGCTGTATAAGAAAAGGCATTCCCAGAGTAGAGACACCTTTCTATTTAAGTGGTATATATTCTCTTATTAGAAACCAGCTTAGTATGAAGGATCAACTAAAAGGGGTTTTCAGACAAAAACAAAGCCTGACAATATCATTCAGATACAAAAAGAAATCCTTTTGTGAATTGACTGGCAAGCTCTAATTGTCTTGCTAAAAGTTGATTTTAATTGGTAAACAAATTCCATAAGCGTATTGACTTTTCTAGCCAGTGCTCCAGTGTTTGGCTGTAAGCACAGATGGCTTGGGGCAAATTTCCATGAGTACCAAAGTTCCTAGTAATTCCCATCCCCAAAGGAACAAGACAAAAACTCACTAAAGCAATCCTAATTTTCTAAAATTCAATGCAATATTAGTGGTTTGAAGCATTTGTCAGATTACAAACCCCATCTGATGGATCACTCCATTGGACTTCCGGAGGTTAAAGTGGAAGACCACACAAAACTTTGTTTTGGTTTCTTTTTGGTAGAGAGGTAAAGGATTAGAACCTCTGTCAGGTTTTACTGCTGTCTGGAGCTCCATTAGAGATATTCCTTCTCACTTTGTTCCAGTTATGATTGCACCAGACAGAAAGGGAAAATATCCAGCAGAGATATAGAAAGCAATAGAAAATGCATTTCGGAATATTTACAGTAGGGGAAGGCTAAGGCCCCCTGTAGACATTGTATTGCTATCAGTGCCCTGTCTGCAGATATTCCCTTTTTTTTTTTTTTTTTTTTTTTTTTGTCCCTGTGATAGTAAGCAAGAGAATATCTCTATATTGTTGCCCTGGATTACTATTTTCTGTTTTATGACTTCATCATATTCTTTCTCTTGATCTAGGCCCAGGATGGTATGCTGCAAGAATTAAGTGACTGTTTTCTCACTCCTGCTACTACTACAACATCAGCCCTCAACAGCCTCGTAGTGTCCTGTGCCTCTGCTGTGGGCTTTCGAGTGGTGGCCACATGTGAAGCTGGGGCTCTGTCACTCAAGAAGGTGATGAACTTTTATTCTGGAACTCTAGGGGATGCTGAGGCTCAGTCTGCTATTATCTCTGCTACACAGGAAGCGTTGAAGGACAGCAGAGAAGAACAAGTAAAACTGGAGTCCATGCAAGGCAAGAAAAGCTCCAGTTTGGTGGATATACGAGAGGAGGAAGCAGAAGCCGGAAACAGAAGACTTTCTCTTCCAGGGCTGCTGTCTCAAGGTAATCCTTATATTGTAACATGTCAAAGTTCCTAGGCTTGATATACAATACTTATATTATTATGTCACATTGGATACATTATTTCAGGTAGCATTACATTTGTGTATTAATTAAGCTCATTTAAAAAAAAAAGAACCTGATTCAGCATTTGATTTTAGTATCCCCTAGGCTTCTTAGAAAGGCTGGGAGAGCACGGATGAGAACAGTTGCACTGACCCCTACTAATAGTGGAGAGGCGGATGTATTACTGCCCTGTCTAAGGACTGAAGTTTGGAGTTGGGGAAGAGGCAAAGAGGGTCAACTGGGACATGGGGATGTCCTGCCAAGGTAAATACAACTTTATAATATACAGGTATTTTTTTTTCATTTTTATATGACAAATATATTTCACAGGCCTTTACCATTTACACTGACCCATCTATATTTCTTTTTGCTGCCAGCCGAGTTTAATATGTCCACTTGCTGCCATAAAGACACACACAGGGGCCAGTTTGGTTGGAAGCCAGACACACACAGGAGCCAGCTACTGATATTCTGGGTGCCTTTAAGCTGACCATAGATAAATCTAATATCACCTGGTTCAGCAGGAGCTGGCCAAGATTTGATCCATTTATGGGCAGGCTGGTTGTACTGAAATTGATCCATCGATCAACTTCAGTACAACCAACCTGTTGAATTTTTTGCATGCAACCACTGCTGGTGGCTATGGCCGCCAGCAGTGAGCTTTGTGTTCTGCCAGCCAGGAAGGCTGCCCACAATCAGTGTTTGTGGGGGAATCGAACAGTTTACTTTCCTCCCAATGGCAGTGGAAGGAAAGAAAATTGTATCATCTTTAGCCGCTTTAGGAAAGAAATATGGGGGCTGCCATTGACTTGATTGTAAATGATGGTGTCTATCCTTTCAGTGCTAATGTATTGTGCTTTCTTAGCAGCTGACACTGCAGAGTCACACCCATTAGAAATTATGACTTTATTAAGAGTTCAAACAACCGTTTTTCAGAAACAAGACCCTCCTAATCCTCTTTTATTGAACTGTATTGTTGCTGTATTGTCTCCCTTCATATCCTGTGGCACTGTGTGTTCTGTTGGCGCCGGATAAATCCTGTAAAATAATGATCATGTTTTTATAAAGAGGTCATCATTGCCAGCCCCTGTATTTCTTTCTTGACATATTTTATTTAGATTATTGGTAGTTTGCGTGGAGGCATGTTGTATATGAGACTATCATTGTGATGGGTGCATGAAGCACGTGAAGAAAGACTGGTATAGGTTCATGGTAGAAGAGATTTTTTTCGCATGCAAAATTTAAACCTGTTCAGCTAAATCATGCTAAGGATAGGGGGTCCCTCACAGGACCTGATTTTATTTTTTCTTTAGTTTTGAGGTTAATGTTTAAGGCACTTTTAAATAGATGTAAACACACAATAGAATAAAGTTCCCCTTTTTTGTTTTCCTGTACTGAATTTTTTATTTTTACTGTAATTTAAATGTCCTGCATTATTTTTTAATAAGCTGCAGCATTGTTCTGGGTTTGTGTGTATTCATAGTAACAATAATGTCCCTAAGTAAAACCACAACCACACTATGAATCAATAATGCACGTACCACCTTCTAGTAAGGGGAAATTACAATTCCCTATGTATTCTTACTGAGATGTAAAAACATATTTCTTTGAGATGTTGGGATTCTCATTACTGGATAATTAAAACTTGTGATCAAACATATTTTTAGGATGCTGCGTCTAGAGTTTATAATATATAACATACAATACAAAGTCAAACAATAAAGGTAAAATAAAATAATGCATGTTCTTGTCTTTCATTACTGGGTACTGAGGGGTTTATCTCAATTTCTTAAATCACAAAAAAAAAAACATTGAGGCCTCATGACTATTGACCTTTAATGTGGTTATGGGCCCCAGTTGTGTTTTTTTTTTTATTGTTATAAACCGCTGCGGGAGCTCCTAAATTTATTGCACTTTAGTGTAATTGATGTACTTTTTTACAGGCTACAACCATTATGTGTTCGCAGTATGGATGGCAAGGAGGTGGTGCAGCTTGCAGCTGGAAGTCACCATTCTATTGCCCTTACAGCAAGATCTCAGGTAATATTCTATATTTTTAGAAGTTATTCATGTCTATATTTAGCAAAATTACACATCTTTTGCGCTATCCATATTCATTGCACATTTTACTATAGCAGGTTTATATTTAAATCTGAACACCAGGTACAGATTTGAATCTAACGTTTCTAAATCAATGCTACTACCCCAAGGCTCTTGTGGAAATGAATCTTTTACTTTACTTAAAGGCTTTGTTTAGGGGTAATACATCGACCTAGAAAATGTATAATGTCTACATCTCCTCCTATAACCTCTTTTGATGAGTATGAAGAAACTCTTAGTGATGTAACCCTACATACTATGGGCTTTCATCTCTGCTGTAATTGACAAGTTGACAGTATTTTCAAGCAGTTGATTCCAGACCTGCACTTATGAATCCTACCACAACTTGTTTGCCCCAAAGTCTGGAGGTGCATGTAGTTTGCCAGCAAAGAGCTCTGTTGCTAGCCTGAATCTGACCATATATTGCTCAAGATTTTTTAAATTTCAGTTTCAAAGGAGACAAGTGGAAAATTGTCATCTGAACAGTGACTACATCCACTTAGATATATAGTTTCCTCTATTCTTGCTGTTTAGCGTGGATTTAAGTAATGTATTGATTACTCTCATTCAGCCTGTGGGGCCAAATGAGAAAAATTTTAAAGCAGCCCATAGAGGGGTCACTTTTCTTTCCTTCCACCACGAGTGGAAGGAAAGAAACTCGCTCTATTTCCCCCATCAACACAGTCAGTGCTGATAGGGGAATGCCTCCTGCAGAGTTATTGTGTTCTACAGGCGAATGAGGCTTGGGGAGCTTTCAACAAACACTACCATCCCTTTGCTTGCTGTGGTTCCAACAGAGAGAATGCCATAAAGCATCATGAAAATTTGATGAAACGCTTGAAATTATTATATGAAAAAGCATTTAATTTAGTAGATATCCAAGAAGGAGAAATGGGGGGGCACATTTGCAGTTAGGTACTTTTATAGGCAGACCAACCATCATACAAATCTGCTGAAACTGCAGGTATCAGAAACTGAACTTATCATTTTTGTGGGCATCTTTACTGAACTTATTCTGAAAGTGTTTGACAATGATAAGACATTTTAGAGAAGATTTTAAACTTGCTGTGATAAGAACAGACTACTGTCCATGTATAATGGTTGCACATGCTTTTATGAATGTCAGAGATATGCATTGATATATTTTACTCATTTATTTATTTTAAACATTTTCTGTAGCACTTTACAGAATGCACTAAGCATACAAATCCGTGAATGTCCTCAAAGGAGATTATGGTCTTATAACTTACCACAGCCATGAATATACACACCCTAGGAATGGTTCTCATTGGCTTGTGGGTGGAAACTGAAACCCTTGGAGAAAGCTCACACACAAACCAGGAGAGCAGACAAACACCCTCTATAGTGAAATTGGACATACGTTCCCATTGTTGCAAGACAGGAGTGCTGCCCTTTTAGCCAATTTTATTTGCATTTAGGATTGATTTATACTAGACGCAGTTCAGCATGTTTTTTTTTCTGCATACAAAATGCATGAACAGTGTTTAATATGAATTCCAATGGTCCTAGTTCACACCAGTGCAGTGCATTCCAGTGCAGGCAGCAAAAGTAGAACATGTTGCATTTTTTCTGTATATGGGTGAAACTCAAAAAATTTGAATATCGTGCAAAAGTTCATTTATTTCAGTAATGCAACTTAAAAGGTGAAACTAATATATGAGACTCATTAAATGCGAAGCAAGATAGTTCAAGCCGTGATTTGTCATAATTGTGATGATTATGGCTTGCAGCTCATGAAAACCCCAAATCCACAATCTCAGAAAATGAGAATATTGTGAAAAGGTGCAATATTCTAGGCTCAAAGTGTCCCACTCTAATCAGCTAATTAAGCCATAACACCTGCAAAGGGTTCCTGAGCCTTTAAATCATCTCTCAGTCTGGTTCAGTAGGAATCACAATCATGGGAAAGACTGCTGACCTGACAGTTGTGCAGGAAACCATCACTGACACCCTCCATAAGGAGGGAAAGCCTCAAAAGGTAATTGTGAAAGAAGTTGGATGTTCCCAAAGTGCTGTATCAAAGCACATTAATAGAAAGTTATGTGGAAGGGAAAAGTGTGGAAGAAAAAGGTGCACAAGCAGCAGGGATGACCGCAGCCTGGAGAGAATTGTCAGGAAAAGGCCATTCAAAAGCGTTGGGGAATTTCACAAGGAGTGGACTGAGGCTGGAGTCAGTGCATCAAGAGCTACCACACACAGACAGATCCTGGACATGGGCTTCAAATGTCGTATTCCTCTTGTCAAGCCGCTCCTGAACAACAAACAACGTCAGAAGTGTCTTACCTGGGCTAAAGAAAAACAGACCTGGTCTGTTGCTCAGTGGTCCAAAGTCCTCTTTTCTGATGAGAGCAACTTTTGCATGTCATTTGGAAACCAAGGACCCAGAGTATGGAGGAAGAATGGAGAGGCACACACTGCAAGATGCTTGAAGTCCAGTGTGAAGTTTCCACAGTCTGTGTTGATTTGGGGAGCCATGTCATCTGCTGTTGTTGGTCCACTGTGCTTCATTAAGTCCAGGGTCAATGCAGCCGTCTACCAGGAGTTTTTGGAGCACTTCATGCTTCCTTCCGCAGACGAGCTTCATGGGGATGCTGACTTCATTTTCCAGCAGGACTTGGCAGTTGCCCACACTGCCAAAAGCACCAAAACCTGGTTCAATGACCGTGGGATTACTGTGCTTGATTGGCCAGCAAACTCGCCTGACCTGAACCCCATAGAGAATCTATGGGGCATTGCCAAGAGAAAGATGAGAGACATGAGACCGAACAATGCAGAAGAGCTGAAGGCCGCTATTGAAGCATCCTGGTCTTCCATAACACCTCAGCAGTGCCACAGGCTGATAGCTTCTATGCCACGCCGCATTGAGGCAGTAATTGCTGCAAAAGGGGCCCAAACCAAGTTCTGAGTACATATGCATGCTTATACTAGTCAGAGGTCTGATATTGATCTATGTACAATCCTTGTTTTATTGATTGCATGTAATATTCAAATTTTCTGAGATTGTGGATTTGGGGTTTTCATGAGCTGTAAGCCATAATCATCACAATTATGACAAATCACGGCTTGAACTATCTTGCTTTGCATGTAATGAGTCTAACTCATTTATTAGTTTCACCTTTTAAGTTGCATTACTGAAATAAATGAACCTTTGCACGATATTCTAATTTTTCGAGTTTCACCTGTAGAACGTATCTCGAAAGAGACAAAACACATCGAAACACACGTCCTTAATTAGGATGAAGAAAAAAGTGTAAAAAACGCACCAGCGCACATACAAAATACACATGCAGAAACACATACGGAACACAGGAATTGTGGCGTAAACTGACCCTCAAGCAATTATCAGTTTGTGTATGCCTAAGTCTTATTCTGTTTTCCACTTTGAAGGTTTATTCTTGGGGAAGCAATGTTTCAGGGCAGCTGGGTCACATGCAATCACCAACAACTATGCCACGGCCTGCAAAGGTAAGGGTGACTTCTGTAGTAAGGTGCACTTGCTTTGTAGTGTCCTGATGACATATAATAAGGATCATTTATCAATTCTGTGATACAACGCTGCAGGGTAAAAAAAAAAAAAAAGGAGCAGAGAAAGAGATATCAAAAAGATTTTGGATAGGATCATCTCTTAATTCTGCTGTTCAGAAGTAGCGTTGTGCCATTTGAAAACCTTCCCTGATTATCTGTTTTGTTAGGTATGCATGCATTTTATATGGGAAAATGCCTTTTTGTTTTGTTTGTTTTTTGGGGGTTTTTTTTCTAAAAATGAACTGGTTTATTAGTATAGAATAAAACATAAACAATGTTTATCCCAATACAATTGAATTATGTAAGGAAAGGCATCACAATTAGATTGGTGGCAAATTTTACAGTATTGCACAGTGTGAAAGGACAAAGTGGAAGTACACAAGATAGGAGCATCTAGTGCAGCGGGTAGGAACCCCTTGGGGAAAGAAGGACCAAATTCTCCAGTGTGTATTAGGATTATCATAGATAGATAGCGTATAGAGCTCCAATGTTGCTTACCTGCATGTCCATCTTTCAAAGCTCATTAGAGATTCCTTGCACTTTGCTATGGGGCCCAGTTTGTGGTCCTCCCCTTTGGCCTCTTGACTGCACCTTGGGTTTTCACCTAAGTGCTGGCCCCAGTATTAGCCCTGCTGCACTCTTGTGACATTCCCATTGTGAGATACTTGGATGACTTTCTGTTAAAGAGTAACTCCACTTTTGTTGAGCAAAAAAATCCCCTCTAGGTATTTAGTTTAAATTGTAAGGATTTTCACAAACTTTCTTGCAGATTCCTACCTGTTTCCACTCTGAAGAAATAGCTGTTTGTTCCACTTTGTGTCTTTGGATACTAATTCTGAATGAATGAGTGAGTGACTTTTTCATTATTAGATAGCTTCTAAAGCCTTAACATTTTTACCTTAATGAATTCCTTGCATTAAGTTAAGAAAATGTTTAGGTAGCAGTTATGCCCCCTCACCTCCATTGTACATACCTGAGCCCTCACCCAATCCAGTGCTGTGCTCATATGTAGTGGCTTTCTCCCTTTTCCCCACTCTCACAGGCTTGGCTGGGAGCAGAGAGAGCCAGTGGCTTCTGATACTGTCAGTCAAATCCTGTGCCTATGGATGCAGGCAGCATGGGTCAGGAACCAGCCACAGGTGTGCCCCTATAGCAAGCAGCTTGTTATGGGAGCACACCAAAAAGAGGAGGCCCCAGAAGCACAGGCGGGGACCCAAGAATAGGAGGATCAGGCAGCTTTGTGCAAACCCATTGCACAAAGCACGTAAGTATAAACCTGTTTGTTATTTAAAAAAAAAAAAAAAAAATTAAACTAGGGTTTATATTCACTTTAATTAGCTGATGCACTTAGTGTTCTTATGAGAAAAGTTGCAGTGTCTGCATGCCTTTAGAGGTGACTAACCCTTTGGGAGTATCTCACGAAAAAATAAAATTATTGTTGCAGACGATGCCTAAAATGTGACTACCTTTCCACCTCGTCCTACAGGGCAGTACCCAGCTGTGCAAGTGCAAATACAGTACTGACGTTTTAAAAAAGGCTGTGTGTGTGTATGTATGTACAGTATATGTGTGTTTTATTTGCGTGTGTATGTATATTACTTTGAATCTTGACCTCTAATCTTGTGCAATCAGAGATTCTTTTTTAGGGCTTGCTCATAATAGTAGACAGGACTGCTGCTCCTCAGAAAAACAACTCATGCTCTGATCACACTCAGAGACATTTGACAGGCAATGAATAGGAAATATGTTGCTTCCTTATCACCTGTTTTAAGCCTTTAATGCAGCATTACCGTTCTACAGCTGCATGAAATGCATGCAGTTGCAGCTTGGCCCCATTCACCTGGGGGTAATCTTCAGCTCAAGCTAAAGGGAAGTAGTTGGGGGTGGTAAAAATGTGGCTCAACCACATGGGTTTTACTGCCCAACCTCCCATTTGAACAAGTCCTTGGTTCACATCTGTGCGACTGCATGATGCATGCCCATTCATTTCAATGGGTTGCCCTACCTGCAGAAACACAGGGAAAAAAAGTATTTGCCAATGTGGGGAATGCAATTAAGAAATAATCACACCCCTGTGCATCTGCTAAAGAGCAGTGAATTTCAGTGTGTGAGGAATGCGTTACTCAACACACAGTAATGTAAACTAAGCCTTAGACTGGGGTGCCTAAAGACTGAAAATACTGTTCAAGGGCACCATGATCAGAAAAAGGTTGAGTGTTCAAATGCAAATCCACCAAGTGTTTCTTCATGCAATATCACTTGTAAATTTGAGCAAAACTCCACATACTTACCCTAAAATTTAATAGATGTCCGCTTTCTTGAGCTGTTGGACCCCTTAAATATAGGAGGCCTTTGAAGCACTATAAGGGGTTAATATCCCACTGTTTCTTACATCTCATATTTAGTAGCTATGGACCAGTATACTCCTTTTTAGTTGAAGGGGGACTGTAGGCACTGCAACCCTTAAGGGGTTAATTTTCTTCCATCACTTCCTCTCCTTATGTGGTGGCTTGGATAATAGAAAACATAAGGATGCTCATAGTGCTCACTGTATAATTTTTGCACTGATTTCCCCCATGTGTAGTATATTACATTACACCACATGTGTCAAACACAAGGCCCAGGGGCCGAATCTGGCTCGCCAAGTCATTTCATGTGGCCCTTACACCCAGGGCTTTTATAGCCGGAAAGTGGCAGATTGGTGCAGAGGTGAAAGCTGAGAAGGAGAGGTGGAAAAGAGATGTGACAGCCCTTGAAAGAGAGCTGAACCCTTCACTCTGTACACAGCACACTTCTGAACTCTGCACTACACATACTGGTGAACTCTGCACTCTGTATGTAGTGTACCCCTAAAGCCCTGCACTCTGTACACAACAGTACTCCTGAACTCTGCATACTTGGTCTTACAGATACAACCAGCCCTTTGAAGGCAACCTAATGCTGATGTGGCCCGTGATGAAATTGAGTTTGACACCACTGCATTACACCATCCACACATTCAAGGTAGATAGAAAAATCACTCCCACTGAGCCATTGAGTTCTGACAGGGGGAATCTTCTGTGCTGTCAGAATGCATTGATCAGTGCCATTGTGATGAAATTTTCCAACAGGATGAAATTTTCCAACAGGATGGTTGTACAGAAGGCGATTTAGTAGACCATTTTCTGTACAACCAGCCTTCCCATACATGCATCGAAAATTGGCCAGTCCTTGCTAAACTGCCTGAAATGTGACTGATGAGACCGAGTCCTTAAATTTGTTCTGCCATAACTTCAAATTATCCAATATGTAATGTAGAAATAGGAGTTGTCTATGTATGTGTGTGTGTATCTATACAGTATATATTTAATTTGTTTGCAATGGGTCTTTCTTCTGTAGGTGTGTGAAGATGGCTGTGTGTGGACTATAGCTGCTGGGCAGGATCATTCTCTTTTTCTGGCTCATGGAAAAAATGAGTTCCAGCCTGTTGTATATTGCAGTGGACACCAAACAGCAGTGGAACTAAGTGAACCAGAAACAAGCCAGACTCCAGTTCCACTATCCAATTGTAGCAAGGTGAGCAAATATTAGACCCTAAACCTGTACTCCCTACAACATCTCTAATTTGTGCCTCCTATACCAGTTTCTCAGGAGGGGTGAGGCCAAGCATACAGTTTAATTCACTTTGTGATATGATTGTTTTAGGCTTTTAATGCTTACTTGTGAATTGTGAATTGCCTAACCTGTTTAGTTTTGAAAAGGCTGACCTTTTTCATGAGGAATGTAGTAGCTGTGGTCTCTTTATCCAGTAATTTCTTCTAATGGATTTGATTGTATTAGATTTTAATTATAATCATATAATGTATTTATTGTAATTTAGATTACTCTCTTTTATGTCTTTAAGCTGGGATACATCTGTAATGTATATACTGGTGCAAATAGCTGCTTGGCTCTCGTAGACCAAAATATGATGGGCTATATTGGAAACCTCCATGAGCTTGCTGCGACCGAGAGGAGTTTTTATTGTTGTCTAAGCGATGTCAAGTCACAAATTCTTAGACCCCTTTTAGGACTAGGTAAGCGGTTGTTTTTTTTTATGTCAAACTTAATAAAAGTGAACCCCTGGAATAACCAAAATATGTCTTGTACAGAGTAAGGAGTGGCCATTTATGGGGCAGCCGAGCCAAGGATGATAAATAAAAAAAAAATATATATATATATATATATATATAATTTATTTTTGTTAACATTCTTATAAAAGGAGGATGGATTGGTGTATGTTTTAACAAAATGTAATAACAAATATTGTAATATTTACATTTTTGCATCTTGAGTGAATAGAATCCGCTTAGAAGATCCATTGTGCCAATTTTCACATTTACATTTTGTTCCAATACGAGGAATGTGGTGCTTTACAAATGCTTTTGGCAGCGCAACCTTCATATGTATTTTCCATATACGTATAGTATGCAAGCAAGAAGCAGTGGCCACTAATTAGAAATCTTTATTTATTGATTTGACTCTAGGGAACATTGAAAAGCTGAAATCTGGCTGCCTAAGTTATTGTAGCGTTGCACAACCGAATAAAGATCTTGCTTATGTTGAAAGCATGCCTAAGGTTATGCTGTTTTGTCAACCTTCGATTTCCAAAATTACCAAAGCACACAATCGTGATATTTGTATTGAATTTTTCACAAATAAGCAGTCATCATTTGGCTGCCATAGAAGTATTTTTGTGAATGCAGCATAAATTTCAATGCATAAGCGCAAGTTGAACTCATGGCAGATATAAAGTAAGCTCTTACACAAGAACTGTAGGTCTTTATTTGACTTGAAATCTTTTGCACAGCAGAGCCCAGACTGAGTGAGGGAGGAGCAGCACAAGGAGCCAGTTGGTTGTGCTGCAGTGCTCTTGTGCTAACAGAGAGTGTGCTGATAGGAGGAATGAAAAATAGATGAGCTTATTAGTCTGTGCTTCTTCTTTCACTGTCCAGCACAGGTTGGGGACGGGTAAGACCTGTAAGCGTTATTTTAGGACAAATGAAAAAAAAAAAAGTTTAGGGTCCTGCCTGTGTGGCAGAGCTGCATAAATCTCAGAACTGAATGGGTAAAAATGCTAATTCTTTGACAGGTAAACAGCTCTTTTTATATGTATTTCATCTGTGCAGTTAATGGTTTGTTGGAGTTCAGTTTTGAAACCTACTTTTGGTTTACTCATTGCAAACAATGCACTCACTGTGCGTGTGGCTTTTTAAGCCTGCTACACACATTACATTTTTTTCCGTTCATCCCAGCTGTCCGAACAAAAAAACCGGAGAGATCGCTGTACTAAGCAAGCAATGTTAGTGGAGAAATCTCTTCCACTGTGCCTTTGTGTTCTGACTGCAAGTGCTGATCAAATGCTGGTTTTCCAGCATGTCCCTTCTGACAGGAGCCAGTCTAAGGACTGGCTTTTGACGAACGACAGCTGTACACATGATCTGAATGTCAGCCGGTTCCTACGGCACAAGCTGGTATTCGGACCATGTATACCCAGTTTCACTAAACGGTTGTTAAGCAGTTAGGTCCAGTAATTTTAGTAGTTAATTCACCCTCCCTCTGTGGGCTGATCTACAAATCTCTTGTATTGCAAAAGCTGAAACATGAAAGAGCAAGATTGTAAACTTGTGACTGTCATAAAAAATAATTTTAAGAAAAATGCTACAATAATCATTCATACTGTCCCTAAATGGTAGTTCTGTCATTGTATCCTAATTGCAGCCTAAAGCCCAAATTAACTTTTTTAATTTTATTACTGTAATGCAGTCAGGCTGGATATACAGTAGTAAATATCCTCCTGTTATAGGTAATTTTACTATCTATGTGTGGCAGCAAGGGATGATATACCCTGTACTGGCAGCATGTTGGAGAGTCAGACTGCCACTCACACATACAGAGGTCCGCTGTGCCCCCCTGCGCACTGCTTCAATCAAGAGTACTCACGTACTGTATAACCATATAAATGGAGGCTTTAAAAGTGATAGGTATCGCTTAAAATACAGACTATTGCCCAATAACCAAAAAAGCCTGCAGAAAATATGTGAACAGAGAATTCACAAGAAAAAGCGATCACAAGAAAAATGCTATGTGAGACAATTAAGTAAAGACTGTTAGTAACCATCACCTCAATATAAGACAATAAAAAAGACAACCTTTAAAACAAACAAATAAAAATAAAAAAGACAGACATCATGGCTAGGCCATAAATTGTACTGTGCTGCAGAGACAACAATCACATTGGCCTTCATGTAACCACTTTTTCTTGTGAATTCTCTGTTCACATTATTTTTTATACTTACATACCGAGCATTTCTGTTGATTGCAGCAGTGTGCAGGGGCACATGTCAGACTGCTGGAAGCAGTGAAAAAACAATGCCAGGATGTTGCCAGCAGATATTGCGAGGGGCTTACACACATTCAGTGGTTCCCCCAACTGAATAGATGAATATTTTGTTATATTTGTAGGACCCAAGGGACAACACATTCTTATTTGCACCTGAATTTAATATATAAGTAAACATGATCCAAAAATGTCATCAGCTAATATATCATTTATTATTTTTAGATGTACCTAGCACTCTTAATGAACAGTGCGGTTAGCAGGCATGACAAAATAAAAATAATCTGAAATAAACTGCCACCTCGATCAATGAAATGCAGTTTTTCATTACTTCCTGATAACCTTTGAGGACATTTTGACAAAAATCAAGAATCTTCCTGTTTAAAAATCCTGTTGTAAGCGATATTTGTTTTAAAGTATCCTAGCATTTTATTTGCTTTCTTCTGCTAAAGACAACCTGGGTACGGTAACGGCTGTTCAGCTGCTGCAGGACATGGCAACCAAGTTCAGCAAACTCTGCTACCTAATTGGCCAGCATGGAACCTCCTTGAGCCACTTCTTACGAGGAGCAAAGGATGCAAGTAACCTTTCAGTCTTGGAGCACGCAAATATCTTCTTGGATAGTTACACGGAGTAAGTATATTGTATGTCTAAATCCTGAAAGCTTTTGAATGACTACAGAAATTCTATCCACTACTGAGATCCATGTTTGCTAGGGTTTGGTATGTGATCGCATGCATCAGATGATTCAAATAGGTGGCTGTAGTGGTGTTCCCTTGACAGGGTGTGCTGACATTAAAGTGGCCCCTGATCTTTTTCACTTAGAGGGAATTGTAGTTTACTCATTCACAGATCCCTCTAAATGAATGGCGCTGCTGTGGGGGAACAGCCCTGCACAGCCGCAACGATTTTGAAATGTGACAATGGGTGCAGAGAGAACCACCCCCAACCACTATTTCTGACTCGGATTGTTGTGATAGCGATTTATCCCTTGTGAGACCTCTCTGCCTAGCCTGTATAAGTAGATATAATCACTGTGGGCAATCCTTGTCAGATAGCTGAACTCACCAATACTGTGTTCATCCAGAAGTTGCTTTATTCTGTACATGTGACAACAGGATACAGCAGAATGAATGGTTTCCAGTATTACGCGGTCAAAAGATGATAATTTCTGTAGCGTACTATGCAGAATACATGTGTCCCTGTTACATGTGGTCTGTTAGCTGCCTCCATGACACAGGAAGTGCTGAACTCAAGAAGAAGGGAGGAGCTTCATATACAAAGGAACTGTGTCATAGATCTCAGGGAGGCAACATGAAAAACAAAGTGTATACCAAATAAGACCACTGGATGGCAGCATTACTAACTATAGAAATGTCCATAGAAAATGGTACAAAAAATAAACTATATGAATTCTCATGTACATTAACATAAATATTAACTGTGTAACAGCATACTCCCCGTCTGGCATTGTAAATGTCACTATTTAAACCATAACGGTAGTTATACAATTGCAAATAAACAACAGTGCAATTTGCTTGATGTCTTGAAGACCTGAAAGACCTAAAAAAGAGAACATGCATATAGTGCAACAATTATAACGTAAGGCTTCAAGTTATATCAATTAAAGTTCAAGACACTTCCTTCTTGAAGTCACAGGTTGGATCCAGCAGCATACGCAAGCAAGTTCATTCTCCAAAGGGCAAGAGCAGAACAAGTTCCGTGATAGGTCTGCTGAAAGTCTTTACAGTCCCTTGTCTTGCAACTTTCACCTCCACCTTGCGTACCTTGCCGTCATCACTAGGAATGCTCTTTACAATGAGTCCCATAGGCCACTTGATTCTTTCAGCTTGCTGGTCCTTCAGCAGAACGAGATCTCCAACTTTAATGTTAGGGTTCAGGCGTTGCCATTTTCTGCGTCCTTGCAGAGTAGAAATATACTCCATTCTACAACGATTCCAGAAGCAGTTGGAGAGGTGTTGTACTCGCTTCCACTGGTCATAGCACATATTTCCTGTTTTAAAGTTTCCAGGTGGAACAGGAACGGACCCAAGCTTCTGGGTAAGTAGAGTAGCTGGGGTAAGGATAGTTGGGGTCTCTGGATCTGTAGAAACTGGAACAAGTGGTCTTGAATTGATTATGGCAGATGCTTCTGCCAGGAAGGTGGTTAGAATCTCATGGGTAAGTCTTGTGGAGTTCAAGTCCATAAGCATAGAGTCCAGTATTTTTCGTGTGATGCCTATCATTCTCTCCCAAGAGCCACCCATGTGGGAAGAAAGAGGAGGATTGAAAATCCATGTACAGCCCTTTTCAGCTAAAAGGTCTTGGATTGGCCTAGAGTTAAGCTGTAACTCTCGACAGGCTCCAACAAAATTAGTTCCACAGTCAGATCTTAGTGTCTTGACTGGTCCTTTGATGGCAAGAAATCGTCTTAGAGCATTGATGAAACTTGAGGCATCCATAGATTCTATGACTTCAATGTGTACTGCGCGCACACTCATACAAGTGAACAGCACTGCCCATCGTTTGCTGTTTGCTTGGCCTCCTCGAGTTCTGCGGGCTGTTACCATCCATGGTCCAAAGACATCCAAACCAACATGAGTGAAAGGTGGGTCAGTACATAATCTGTCGGCTGGCAAATCTGACATTTGCTGTTGCTGATGTTTACCTCTTAGTTTCCGGCACTGAACACAGCTGTGCAGTGTAGTTGTAATCTGTCTTTTTCCTCCTATAATCCAAAGGCCTGCAGCTCTTATGGCACCCTCTGTGAAGTGTCTTCCTTGGTGCTTAACCCCTTCATGGTAGTGCCGTATGAGCAGAGTGGTGATATGATGGTGAGCAGGTATAATGAGAGGATTCTGTTCCTGATCTCCCAACTCAGCCTTGTTTAAACGTCCACCAACCCTTAACATGCCATCACTGTCAATGAATGGGTTCAGGTTAGCAATTGAACTGTTTTTTGGAATGTCCCTCTTGTCAAGGATACATTTAATTTCTGAGCCAAAGACATCCTGTTGTACATTGTGGATTATGATCATTTCACCTTCAGCAATGTCTTTTGCAGAAAGAAGCCTTTGGCACATGTGCCACCCTTGACATTGAACATTGGTGGGCTTTGTGTGAAAGCAGTGTGCAATATGGACTACCTTGCGATGGTGCGTACAAGTCTTATCCACTTAGAAAAACGTTCAAAGCGTTGACAGCCCAAGACGAGTCTTTGTTCAGTTCTGGTGACAAGGGTTTTGACTTCAGGACGAATCTCTGGATCTCTGTCAGGTTCTAGAAGACTGAAGATATCAGCTGAGGTTTCTTCTGGATGATCCAGCAGGAATTCAGGACCTGTTAACCACGAAGAATTTGCAAAGACACTTGCAGACACTGGCCTGGTGGCATGATCTGCAGGATTCATTTCAGATGGGACATAATGCCATTGTTCAGGTTTAGATGATTTCCTGATTCTTTCTACACGGTTGCTGACATACACATAAAAACGTTTAGTCTGGTTGTATATATAGCCCAGAACAACTTTGCTGTCTGTGTAGAATTTGGTGTCATCTATCTGAGTGTCCAACTCGCGCAGTATGAAATCGGCAATTTCTACAGCTAGCACAGTTCCACAAAGTTCAAGCCTAGGAATTGTGTGCTCAGGCTTAGGTGCTAACTTAGCTTTCCCAAACAGAAACCCTATGTGGGTTTGATTAGAGTCTATTACCTTGAGGTAGGCAACAGCTGCTATGGCCTCAGTAGATGCATCTGAGAAGATGTGAAGCTCTTTCCTCTGACTTGTAGCAAGGGAAGCTGAGGTGTAACAGCGTGGTATACTGATTCCATCTAAGGCATGTAGAGATTGTTTCCAGGACTCCCACTTTGGAAGCTTGTCTGTAGGCAGCGGAGCATCCCAATCTTTAATAGACTCTGAGAAATGTCTAAGTAAGGCTTTACCTTGTATGGTGATGGGAGCCACAAATCCCAATGGATCGTATAAACTGTTCACCACTGACAGAACACCACGCTTGGTAAATGGTTTGTCTGCAGAGCCGACTTGAAAGCCGAAGGTATCTTTTAATAAGTCCCACCGTAGGCCCAGACTTCTCTGTACAGGTGGCATGTCCATTCCAAGATTTAAATCTTTAAACCCAGTGGCATGATCGCCAGGTTGAAAGGCTTTCATAACAGCAACACTATTCGAGGCAATCTTGTGTAGTCTGAGGTTAGCCTCGGAAAGCATACCTTGTGTCCTTTGGAGCAGGTCTATGGCTTCTTCGTCTGTAGGTAAACACTTAAGTCCGTCGTCAACATAAAAGTCTCTCTCAACGAAGTGTCGAGCATCCGCACCATACTCCTTTTCTCCATCAAGGGCAGTCCTTCGTAAACCATATGTTGCAACAGCGGGTGAGGGACTATTTCCAAAAACATGTACCTTCATGCGGTATTCAATTATCTCATTGTCCATGTTGTTGTTCCGGTGCCGCAGAAACCTTAGGAGGTTCCTATGGTCTTCACGTACAATGAAGCAATGAAACATTTGCTCAATATCAGCAGTTATGGCAACTGGTTCTCTTCTAAATCTCATAAGTATACCTACAAGGTTGTTGGTTAGATTCGGGCCAGTGAGAAGAACATCGTTCAGGGATACGCCTTGATGCTTGGCACTGGAGTCAAATACTACCCTGATTTGTTTTGGCTTACGTGGATGATACACTCCAAAGAAAGGCAGGTACCAGCACTCATCATGTCTTTGAAGTGGTGGCGCTGGTTCGGCGTGATCATTATCAAAGATCCTTTTCATAAAAGCGATGAAATGTTCCTTCATTTCAGGCCTGTTCTTTAGTGTTTGTTGAAGTGAGTTGAATCTGGATAGAGCCTGTTCACGATTGGTTGGGAGTGTGGCCCTTGCAGCACGAAGAGGTAATGGTGCGATCCAGCTGTTAGACTCATCCTGGAAGAATTCTTTGTCCATTATTTTGATGAACTCTCTATCTTCGACCGACAAGGCTATTTTGTTGTCATCACTTGTAGTACAAAACACTGTGGTACCTAGGTTGTCATCACAAAGAACAGGAGTAACATCAGGTACTTGGATGATGTCAAGAGGCTTCTCCTTTACTTCATAATGGTGAGGGCACTGTTTGAAGTGGGATGCACGTCCATTTCCCAACATGTAAGTTTTGAAGGAGTGGATCTCAGTTGATGTTCTGTCCAGGCATACATCGCCCACTATTACCCAGCCTAGGTCAAGTCTTTGTGCATAAGGGGCATTGTTAGGTCCATCGCATTGGTCGCGTACTTTATGTACTCTGAGAATGTCTCTTCCTAGCAGGACCAAGATTTCAGCACTCTTGTCCATCGCAGGAATCTCATCAGCAAGGTGCCTTAAGTGAGGATGATGATATGCAGCTTCTGGAGTAGGAATCTCTTCTCTTTCATCTGGTATCTGATCACATTCAACTAATGTTGGGAGGGGTATGCCTTCTCCATCCTTGATATGAGAGACCATGAATCCATCGACCCTTCTTCCAAAGGTCTCTACACGACCAGAACAGGTTCTGAGAGTATACGGTGTGGCGTGGCCTTCTAAGCCAAAGATCTCAAAGAATTTAGGCTTAACCAGGGACCTGTTGCTCTGTTCATCTATTATGGCATACATCCTAGCAGCTTCCTCAGGATGATCCTTGGGGTATATCTTGACTAGGCATATCTTGGCACAGCATTTGTGATCCAGTCCCTCTCCACAGACTTCTGTGCATGAAGAAGAAACATTACTTTTGGCTAGAGCATGACTTTGTTGCTCCCCGCCATAATTTGGGACAGGGGTTGAGGTAGGTAGCTGCTGCGGGTTGTCTGGAAGTGGAGTAGGATGCATGGCTGTAACATGTCTGTCGCTACCGCATTCTGTGCACTTGATGACAACTTTACAGTCTTTAGCAAAGTGGTTATAAGAAGCACAGCACTTGTAGCATATTCCAAGTTTCTGGAGAATCTCCCTGCGCTCTTGTAAAGGCTTTGCCCTAAGCCCACGACATTTCTTAAGCGGGTGAGGCTTCTTGTGAATAGGACACTGACGATTAGGGTCTTTATCTCTGGCATCCACAATGCCTTGGTCAGTAGGCGAGGTTGTGGAGGGTGAGATGTCTGTCCTTTTAACAGATATTGCTCTAGTATAGTCTCTACGTTTAGCTGATGTGTTGTCATACCTTGATGATGATGAGGATGAAGCAGGCAAGTTTGGTTCACTGAAGCTGAAGCTGGGATCGTTTCTCGTCCAGGCATGATCACTAATGAACCTGCAAAAGTATGAGAATGGAGGAAAGGATACGTTATAGTCTCTTTTGTACCTTGAGCCCTGTTGTGCCCATTTCTCTTGCAGGCCGTATGGCAGTTTAGACACCACTGGGTTAACACCATGAGCGGTGTCCAGGAAGCTTAGTCCAGATAGACGTGGGTCTGTCTTTGCCAACTCTAGCTCCATGAGGAGGTCACTTAGATCTTGGAGCCTGCGATAGTCTTTGTTTCCTATTTTTGGGAAGTTTTGCAGTCTCTTGAATAGAGCACTCTCTATGGCTTCAGAGCTACCATAGGCTTGCTCAAGTCTTGCCCATGCAGCAACAAGACCTGCGTCTGGGTGGTCAACATGTACTGTTCTCAGTCTTTTAACACGATCTGCAGATTCTGGTCCCAGCCACTTTATGAGCAAATCAAGTTCTTCCTTAGTAGTAAGGTTGAGATCAGCACTAGCAGCCTTGAAGGTTGATCTCCAGGCCCTGTAGCTCTCTGGACAGTCGTCAAACCTTGAGAGGCTGGTGTTAATGCGCTCACGGCGAATCATATATCTGGCAAAGTCATTCAAGTCTGATCTCTCACTCTTTGGTGCCAAAGTAACTTGTGGAACCCCTTGGGTGTGGAAGTTCTCTGGTGATGTAGGGTGAGATTTACCAGGGTAAAATGATGTTGCATGAGCGTTTAACTGTGGTGTAGTCTCTAAGGCTTGTGCTGGCTGTGGCTTGAGCTGCGACTTGTCACTGGAAGTCACCTTGTTGTTGGCAGGAGTTGATGTGGTTTGCTGCATAGATGTACTTGTGTTGTAGATTTGAAGAGGCTTAGGCATATGGAGCCGAGAGACCTCTGTGTTGAGAGTCAGAACAGTGTTGTTAGTAGGAGGTACAGGAGATGACTCTGTATCTTCGCAAGTGTTATGCTTTAATACGTATTCACTGGTGCGTTCAACTGGATCCTCCAGTTCTGCTGGGATAAGGCAGTCTGAATTAGTACTTTGTCCCATTGCTTGTTCAAGGACTTTCAGCCTTGCTAGGGAAGCTGCTTCCTCCCCTTCCATCTGCAGAATCTTTATTTGGGAATCTGCCTCTGCTTGTTGAGAAGCCATTTGTGCTTGGAGAGCTTTGCTTTTAGCTTCCATCTCTGCTTGCTTTCTGGTAAAAGAGCTTTGCGCCTTTTTTGATTCAGCATCAGCGCGGGCCTCTATTAGCTTATCGCTTAACGTGGAACTTCTGGAGCGAGAGGATCTAGAAGAAAGTGCAGTGCGCTTGGTTGAGGTGGATCTGTGAGATCTGGTCTCCTGCAGTTGAGTAATACGGAGTTCTGCTATAAACGTAGCATTTTTCACTGCAAGATCCCTTTGTTGGTTTAGTGCATCAGTCCTGGTCAGTTCTGCTGAAGAATCCTCTATATTAGAGTCCTGCAAGTAAGCTGAGTATTTTACAGACAGCCGCTGGTAGCGTTCATACGCAGCAGATAGGCGATTTATAAAGTCTCTTAATTCAGCTGGTTGATCATTAAAGTGTGACAAAACTGATGTGCATTGTGAAGTTCGGTCCCAGAGGTCTGACAGATTACTGGAGAACTCATCTCTAGTGGCTTCATAGTTTTCCCTGAGTTTCTGTGTGGGTTTTATTGTAGGTTTGGGTTTTACGCTCTGTTCGGGAATGTCTGCAGACTCTGCTCCCTGTACGTCTGCTGGTTCAGAGGAATGATGTATCTGCGTTGGTTCGGCCATAAAGGAGTGTTCAGAGCCTTGTCTAGACATTATTTACTGTTCTGCAAAAATTGGTACTGTCTCTTTAAGAAGATGAACAGCAGCTTAGACAGGTGGGGTAACACAGTTCAATGCAGAGAAACAGTTTTCAACATTCACATGAAGTGCAGTAAGCTTGTGCGACCATGTGCTTTGCAAGATGGCGGATGGCACTGAGCTTGATTGCAGATTAGGTACACACATATACACAGCAGGCTGTAGGGATTCTATGCATCTTTTGACTATTCTGACTCAGATTGTTGTGATAGCGATTTATCCCTTGTGAGACCTCTCTGCCTAGCCTGTATAAGTAGATATAATCACTGTGGGCAATCCTTGTCAGATAGCTGAACTCACCAATACTGTGTTCATCCAGAAGTTGCTTTATTCTGTACATGTGACAACAGGATACAGCAGAATGAATGGTTTCCAGTATTATGCGGTCAAAAGATGATAATTTCTGTAGCGTACTATGCAGAATACATGTGTCCCTGTTACATGTGGTCTGTTAGCTGCCTCCATGACACAGGAAGTGCTGAACTCAAGAAGAAGGGAGGAGCTTCATATACAAAGGAACTGTGTCATAGATCTCAGGGAGGCAACATAAAAAACAAAGTGTATACCAAATAAGACCACTGGATGGCAGCATTACTAACTATAGAAATGTCCATAGAAAATGGTACAAAAAATAAACTATATGAATTCTCATGTACATTAACATAAATATTAACTGTGTAACAGCATAACCACTGTCACAGGAGGGGGAGGTTCTGGTGGTGATAGCCATGTGAATAGCAGCATGTTGCATGATGCACCCTTAATATGGGTGCAGGGGCGGACTGACAACTCATGGGGCCCCTGTGTCCTTGCCCAAACTCAAAAAAACCTATGAAAAAGGTACCAGGGGCATCTCATGGGGCCCCCTACTGACCCCGGGCCCTCAGGCAGTGCCTGAGTTTCCAAATGGTCAGTCCGCCCCTGTATGGGTGTAACATGCTCCTAAAGCTGAACTTCTCCTTCAAGTTGTCCATACACTAGTAGAATTTGTTTAGTGTATGCCAGCTTTACAGTGACTGAAAATAGTTTACCCTCTGTGGGTAAGTGGCTGTTTCTGCAGAGATGTCACCAGATATATAGTGAGCCACCAGAGGAAGATTGTCAAAATCTATATTTAAAAGTCATATTTATGTATGCATTTAAAATGCGGACGTCACACTGAACTTTTTTTTCAGTTAAATTTGGGGAGGGGTAAATGTGCTCACTGAAAATACACTTTAGTTTCTCTTTACAGATACTTATCCAAATCAGTGCAAATCAGAAAGGAGTATAACATATGTGCTTAACACAGTCTGTTAAATAGTGTTATTCCAGGAACCAAGTACTGCTTTTGTCTAGAAAACACGACTGTCGGTGTCAGCTAGCTATTCTACACTGACACCTTCAGAAAAGCTGTCTCATGACTGCCTGCAATGAAATGGGAGGCTCCTATAGTGGGCAGTCAGAGTTCTAAATGTTTCCTTTGTATTGACCAAACAGCAACATTCTGCAATTTTTCTAGTACTATAGATAATAGTAACATTTCAACATGCAGTCTGTATGCTCCATACACATGCTACATATAGCTTTTGCATTGTTAATATATAATGGGTAAACATAATGCATTGTTTTAGATTTTGAGGATATTTTACATTGCTTGTTTTACAGGTATAGCACTTCTCTTTGTAACTTCTTGGTCATGGGAGGATTTTCACTTCTGTCTAAACCAGCCATGTAAGTTGTTTCTTTTTTTTTTGTTTTTTTTGTTTTTAGTATTGCACACTTTAATCGTACTGATTTGATCTTTGCACATGCATTGGTAACATCGTTCTTGGGCTTTAGGTATGTCTTTAGAAATATTTCTTATTTTTCAGCTTTCCAGATGGTTGTCTGACAATTTTACCAAATGTATTTTTAATTTGCTATTTTAACATTTACAAAGTTAAATGGTATAGATAGATTGTTGGCTCATGTGAATCCAACATATCAGTCTAAAATAGCTGTACTGGTCTTTTGTTTTCAGATATCTTTTAAAAAGAATTCAGGGTGTCCCCTGAAAATAGGTCAGATGCCGCAATTGACAAAACTCCTTTGAATATTATTTTGTGACCAGCCATCTGTTTTGGATTGTACAATAGTAGTAATTCTGACCATATACAGGACAATTTCCTAGCAATTTCATACACTTTCTGTTGGCTTTCCTTTACAAAACAATTCAACACATCAAGGCATCCTACCATGAAGACATTTATATAGCAGGGATGGTGATGGGTTGCCTTGGTGTATTTGTTTTGTTTTGTTTTTTTTTTCCACAATGATGACTAAAGCTTTCTGGTAGCAGTTTACACATATTGTAAAGTAAAATGTGTTTTTCAGATTTTCATAGTGAAAGGTTTTATAGATACTGGTTGCTCAAATCTACATTTGAGCCATCTATGCAGCTCTACTATGTTGGGTCTTGCAGAATGCCAAACTTCAGACACAATTTATTTCTCATTCTTGTTCATTGGGGGACACAGGATTCAGAGACAATTGGGATATGCTGCCGCCTACAGGAGGATTTGGGCACTGGCAAATATAAAAAGTAATCAGAGAAAAGAACCATTCCAAAAAAGGAACCCGAAGTCTTGCTTGAGAAGTAGAAAGGATTCTTGTATACCTGTTACCTACTAGAGTACACAATTGGCAGGCAGACTTTCTCTGCCACTGGTGTCTGGACCCTAAGATGTTTGTACAGTTTCAAGGCTGGTGCCAGAGCTGTGGTATGCTGGATGTCGACCCTCTTGCATCCAAGTTTAACAACAAATTAGAGGCAAAGCCTCCCAACAGTTGAAACTGTGAGCTGGTATCTTTTACCATCCTTTCCATCTTACCCTCCCAGGGAAATGGTATATAGATATGTGAGTTATTCAAGACATATAGAAAACGTGGCAGGAAAATCACTTTGAAAATATTAATTCAACCCCTTAGATTCAGGAGTAACTTAAACTTTGCAAACAGTTCCCGAGTCACGTGGTGAGAAGAGGGAGATTATTAACAAGATAACCCTGAAGATACTGCTGTGTGACAGCCTGGATCAGCAGATGGCCCTGAGTACCATCTCTCTTTATCATACCTAACGATCCCCATAAGAGCAAATGTGCCTTTTGTTCCACCATTTTGCATGGCTCAGACAAATCATTTTTGAAACTTATGTTCCTAAAGCGGAGTTCCACCCAAAAGGGGAGGTTCCGCTTTAAAGATGGGTCCCCCGCTCCCCATTAAGGATTGGCACCTTTTGGGGGGCGGGTACCCAAAATTGACAGGTACCTGCTCCCACTTCCGCTGTGATCGCCTAGGCGATCTGAAGCAGAAGTTGTCCTCCCTCCCCGTAGTCTTGTGGGACACGTGACAGGTCCCAGAAGACAACGGGGCCATTCAGGAAGCGCAGCGCTACTTGTGCATGCACAGTGGGCACCCGGCTGTGAAGCCACAAGCTGTCACAGCCGAGTGCCCACACTGAAGATGCCAACGCCTGGAATACAGGACGGCCAGTGAAACGGGCTGCGGCGGGGGCATCGCGAGATCGTGGGACAGGTGAGTGGCTGTTTTTTTTTAAAAGCAGCTACAGTTTATGTAGCTGTTGACTTTTATTTTTTTACAGAGTGAGTGGAACTCCGCTTTAAGGATAAGGTTCCACCCTGCCTGTTAAGTCGTACTCAATCTGTGATGGCTTATTGGGTTTTTCGGCATCAGACTACTGCTTCCCAGATTTGCAATGCTGCCACTTGGTCTTTTGTTCTAAGTATTACTAGGCTTTTACCAGGTGGATGCTTAAACCCTATCTAATGCCAGCTTCTGGGCATGAGGTCTTTTGGGCAGCTCTTTGATCTGTAGCCAGCCCTAAGTTTTGCTGTTACTATGTGGGCCTTTTAGTGTTTTGTTGCCTATGCCCATCCCTCCAGTTGGACTGTTTTTGGATGTCCCAATTGTCTTTAAATTCTGTGTCCCTCAATGAATGAGAAAACAAAATTCAATTTTTGTATTTGCCTTAAAATCCATTTCTTGATTTTCATTGAGGGGCACAGATCCCACACCTCTGTGTCTGTGATTTGTGAGGCATGGTTGAGGGGGAGTACATGTGTTATTGATACATTTTTTTAAATGTTGCATTTTACATAGTAATAATCTTTTCCTGAGTATCTAGACTTTGTTTGATTTGGGTGTAATTTCAGGGATTTCTTCACTAAGAACCAAGAGCTTTTGCAGAGTCTCAGCTATGTAAAGGATGAGGGCACTACAATTCCTGAGACACTACATAGCCTTTTCTTCTCACCAATATTTCGACTAAATGAGTATGCCAGATTACTGCTCAAACTGGCCATGTGCTTTGAAGTGGTAAGTGCTTCCTATTTTTTTTTATTGGTTTTGTGTACATGTAAGAAAAAATACACAAAGTAGAAATCATACATTAATTATTACACCATTAGAGAATACATATGGCGTAAAACTGGTGTGATCATAGGAAAGGGGGAAAAGACACTTCACTTTTAGAATATAAAGAGCAAAACCAGGTTTGGAATACCAAATCTCACAGCTTCCTGGATTCTCTGCATGTTTTGCAGCTTCTCCTCTGACTTCAACAAAGTGGTGGCCATCAGCAGACACACTGACTCTCTGTTGCCCAAATGTGAATGAGATGGGGAAAAGATGGCTTCATCTACTGTTCTCCACTTATAGAGAACTACTCACACGTTTCACACTTTTTGGAGGTTAAACGTTTGCTTTCGAATTTTAAAGACTACATATCTCATGGTACCTTGCAGCTTGCAAGCAATGATTCCCATACCTACTCTGCCTCTGGAAACTCCTCCTCTTAGCCTCTCTGTAGTTCGTAAGGCAGGCACTGTGAAATGTGTGACACAGCAGTGCATACTCACAGACAACAAGAGGAAACAAACAAACCAATCCAGTGCGTGCACTGCAAGTTTCCAACTCTCCAATTAAATCTTTTTGATGAGTAGATCAGGCTACGTGGTCATGCGATGAAAAATCATGCAGGTGTCAGCATAGATCCAGGAAGATCTAGGGAAACTCAAAGACAAAAGTGGCAACAGCGCAAAACCTCCATCAGCATTATTGGAAGTAAAAACATAGCACACTTGCACATTAAAACACAGGTGTCCAACACAGGAGAAGCACAGAGACCTCATAAGCAGATGGAGTGAAGCCACAGACAAAGTTCCTCTCATGCCAGCATGTATGTGGTCTGACAGCTGTCAAGGACTAGCTGGAGTTCGGCATCCTGGAACGCTGTAGTCAGCCTTGTGGTGATTCCCGTGCGTGCCTGGAAGAGGTGGGTGGTGTAGGGGGCGGTAACACATTTCAAAGGGAAACCCTCCTTTGTCATAACCTGCCCCAGTGTATGGAAATTGGGTTTAAATAGCGATCGAATTGATCAGTAAGTGATTGTCACTGTGGAGGACCAGATACTCAAGTAATGTATTGCTATGTCTGCTGTACCAGAAACCATTCTGACACAACAAGCTACATTCAGAAAACAAAGTTACAATTATTGATACACATTATAAACTGCTATATTAACTCTTAGTGAGTCTCATATGTTACAAGTCTAGGACTGGCATTTCTAAGGGATAACCTAAATTTATAAACCACACTACAAAATCAGGCATACATTGTAGAAGATATTAATTAAAAAACATAATTAAAAAAAGTCAAGTTCAAGTTTTAAAAGACTGTGAGAATCTAATATTATAAATGCATGCATATATATTATAAAATAGCAGGGTGTAGCGCTTAAAAGTTGATAATCATGATATGATAAAAGAAACCATGCATCATATAACATGTCAAGCCTTATCAACAGCTTATAAACATTACAAAAACATCAATGTATTAAATGATGACAGTTCTAAAAAACAAGTGACAAAGTGACATAGTGCAAACGCATGTAAATAAGTGTATTGCGTCACTAATCAGTGACTCGCCATGTGCACGGTATCAGGTATAAGTCCAAATATTAAGGTGCCTAAAGGTCTTCCGGATCCAAATGACTGGTCCAAATGATTGATGATAAGGAAAAGTGTAAAGACTGCGCACTCACCAGATGTGCAATCACACTGCGCATTTAGAGATCTCAATCTCAAAGGACCAGGGTGTCCCCTTTAAAGGTCTGGTCAGGTCTGGATCCCCTCTTAAAGGCATGACCCCCTATGAGTACGTGCCATCGCACGAAACGCATCAGAGGGGGGCTACAGCACTAGGACACCACGCTTCCGGCACCATCTTGGTCCCGGCAGCCATCTTGGATCACCATACTGGTCAGTGATTTTTGTTTATCTACCTGGCTAATAAAGCACCCTCTGTTCATACGGTATCACGCTATTGGTCTCCTTTTTTCTGAGCTCCTTGAGCTTCTACTATCCACAGAGGAGGCGAGCCATCCATGGGCAGATGATGTCGATTTAAGAGGGGCTCCAGACCTGACCAGACCTTTAAAGGGGACACCCTGGTCCTTTGATTCTTTGATATCTCTAAATGCGCAGTGTGATTGCACATCTGGTGAGTGCGCAGTCTTTACACTTTTCCTTATCACCAATCATTTGGACCAGTCATTTGGATCCGGAAGACCTTTAGGCACCTTAATATTTGGACTTATACCTGACACTGTGCACATGGCGAGTCACTGATTAGTGACGCAATACACTTATTTACATGCGTTTGCACTATGTCACTTTGTCACTTGTTTTTTTAGAACTGTCATTTAATCCATTGATGTTTTTGTCATGTTTATAAGCTGCTGATAAGGCTTGACATGTCACATGATGTGTGGTTTCTTTTATCATATCATGATTATCAACTTTTAAGCGCTACACCCTGCTATTTTATTCATTTTCGGAGGTTTTTGGTACCTTTTGGTGTTTTAGCTGCTCACTGACTTTTAGCGCTCACTCATTCTTTTTTATTGTTTGTATACATATATACGCCTCCAGTTTTGCAAGTGCCCTATTCTGCTAAAAATACTTATGAAAAGCGATACATTAGTGGATCGCTGTTCATAGGTCAGAAGTTTAATTTTGAAAAATGATATATATAATTATACACATAGTTTAATAAGGGTCAAATTAATCATGTCTCGCCTAGGACTGACATTTCTAAAGAAAACAGCATTATAAAAACAGGCATAAATTATAGAAAACACAAATTAAAAAACGGCTCAAGTTCTAAAAGGCTATGAGAGTCTAATATTCTATATGTATACATATATGTGCCTCCTGTTTTGCAAGTGCCCTATTCTGCGAAAGATAGATACCTATGAAAAGAGATAAATTAGTGGATTGCTGTTCAGAATTATAAATACAATTGAATAAGGGCCAAATCGGTAATGTCTCATACAAGCTCACACATGTGTAAGCATGCATGCATGTACATGAGATGTGATGATAAGAAAGAAATCATTTGCATACTTTCAGTGTAGGCAGACAATAAAATTGTAATAGATATAATTTATTCCTTGTCTATGGTCCAGTTCAAGCTAGGTGCCATGACTGCTGTCCAAGGTTTCCTGTTTCAAGGTGGCTCCTTTCTCTTTTAGCATCCTATGGAGCCACCCTTGCATGCAGGAACTAGAATTGTATTTCAGTGCACTGTGTGCATCAATAGGAACACACAGCCACGTAGCCTCGATTGACAAAGCATTCCCCTGCTCCTTCTTCCTCCTCCCCCCACCGTCTCCAAGCTAACAGTCTGGCTGCAGGCTGCACTGTCCACTGTTACCTCTTTCCTGTGAAGATGAAAAGTGACAGGAAGTTTGGGAAGCAGCACTGAGAGAGCAGGAACCAGCAGCAGTGAAAATTGTAAACTGCAAGTGCTTGGGTACAAATTGTAACAAATAGTTTACTTAGGAATGTTTATTTTATTGTGCTCAATGTAATAAGCAAAAAAAATTGTGAGGGTTTAATTCTTGTTTGTTGTTTGTGTTAGTCATCCACAGAATACAAGAAGCTGCAGGACTCCAGCACTAACTATGACGCTTTAGCAGTTGCCCTGAACCGAAAGAAGAAGGAAGCTGAGTATACTTTGGGGTTCTGGAAGACGTTTCCAGGAAAGATGACGGTATGTATGCATCCTTTTTCTGTAAAAGGGATACCACAATTTGTTTAACCACTTCAAGTCCGGACACTTTCACCCCCTTCCTGTCCAGGCCAGTTTTCAGCTTTCAGTGCTATCACACTTTGAATGACAATTGCGCGGTCATGCAACGCTGTACCCATATGACTTTTTAGCATTTTTTTTAGATGGATAAAACTTTATTTTGGTATTTATTCACCACTGGGGTTTTTTTTTTTTTTTTTGCTATGTAAATGAAAAAGTCCACAAATTTTGAAAAGTGGTTTTCTTATAACATTTTGCAAATAAATAATCTTTCTTCATAAATATTGGCCAAAATCTATTCAGTTATCTTTTTAGTAAAAAAAAAAAAATAACCCAAATTAGTTTATAACCAAAAATTATAATTTTTCAAAAAACATTTTTTTATATTTTTTTTTTTTTTTTTTACCACACTGTCACCCTAGTAGTGCATGGTGACACTGTACTACTTGTGGGGGGTCATGAAGATTTTTTTTTTTATTTTTTTTTTTGACACTGATTGCTTTTACACCCATAAAGGCTGTAAAAGCAATCATTTCTCCTCTCTGACTGCATTCTTGTAGCCATTGAGAAATACTGTGACAGCTGTGATTGGTCACAGCTTGTCACATGGTACAAGGCTGTTGTGAATAGCCTTGTACCATGTGACCTCTAATCCTTCACAGATTTCACTAGTAGTAAGCAATGATGTCAGGAAGTGACACCTTGTTTACTACTATTCATGTGATCACTGATTGGCCAATCACACAAACCCGGACACAGCGGGCACCGGATTGCAGTGCCGCGCGCTCCCAGGGAGCGCGCACAGGCTGTAAATGTGGGTGCCGCGCCTGCACTGCTCCTGTCCAGCCGTTTATGTACATGGGCCAGACAGGAAGTGGTTAATTAACTGATAGACAGGCCATAGATGATACTGTTTTCTTTCCTGCAACCATGAGTTGCAGAAAAGAAAATTGGTCAATTTCCTCATCAACACAGTCAGTGTTGATGAAGGAATCTCTCCCAATGAGCTATTGGGTTCTCCTGGCAGGAAGTCGGGGGGGGGGGGGGGGGGTTGGGGGAATCATCCCCACCAGGAGAACACAGTGATCACTGCTAGCGGCTATAATAGGTGCTTGCAGTAATCACATGTAAATTCTGACATTCCAGCAATCAGCCTGCCCATAAATGGATCGCATCTCAGCCGGTCCCTACTGAACCAGTCAAGATTTGAACCATCTATGGCCAGCTTTAATGTAAACCTATCACAGGGCACAGCATTTCAGACTGAACTTATGTAAAAAGGCACTAGCAATTCCCTTTAGTGCACACTGCATGGCTGAATGAACAATAGATCCTCAGATCTAGGTGGGGAAATTATAAGCAAAGCTCAACCTCCTCTATAAAGATTACCCGTAATCACTCTCTATTGTTTTTGAGACCATATATTACATTATAGGACCAAATGAAAAAAATAATGCTGCAGATGGTCTTTAAAATGAATCTGTCACCTTGTCCATTTTTAGTCCCATTAAAGCATATCTTAACAGAAGAAAATATATAATTCAGCTTACCAGTCCTTAAAAGTGGTGGCTGCATTAGTTTTTTTTTTAAGCGTTTTTTTTTTCTTTTTTTGCACCTTGTAACTCTGCAGATAACGCACGTCCTGTGTCATGTCTACACCTTTTTTCTCCACTGGTATCTGTGAAGCCATGGTAGTCACATAGGCTGTATTTCATACATGTCTGACACTGCATTTCTAGCAAAATTACCAGTTTTGTTCTGTACTTGCTAAAATGTTCTTAGCCTGAAAAATGATGACACTAATGAAGCCACAGTGTCTAAGTACTGGTAAGCCGCAATATGTTACATTTTTGTTTTGGATTTAGATATACGTTGAGGACTCCTTCGTGTGTGCAGCAACCCTTGCCTCCCCTTTGAAAAGCGATCTGCAGTGGGTTGCTTTTCAGAGGAATTTGACTGGCAGGGAAGAGGTGGTTTGTGGCTTCCTCACTACCTGCTTTTACCTTGTAAATTTCACACCACTGCACTGCAATCGCACAACATAGACTTGTATTGGATGAGTTTGGTGGTGATAGCACCTACCAAATGTGGTATTCTGCTTGGGTTGTAGCAGAACACAGCATCGCATTCACGGCTTATGTAAAGCCCTGGGCAGCTGCATGCCCTAGTTTAGGTGTTTGCATTCACCACCCCTATCCACACATGTAAACGGACCCTTAAAGCGGACTTCCACCCAAAAGGGGAAGTTCCACTTTAATGCTTTGTCCCCCGCAGCCCATTAAGGATTGGCACCTTTGGGGAGCAGCTTCCCGAATATGACAGGTACCCGCTTCTACTTTCGCTGCGATCGCCTAGGCATTCGGAAGCGGAAGTTGTCCTCCCCCCTCCCTCCCCTGTAGTCTTGTGGGACACGTGACAGGTCCCAGAAGACTGCAGGGCCATTCACAAAACGCAGCGCTTCTCGCACATGCGCAGTGGGCACCCGGCTGTGAAGCTGCAAGCTGTCGCAACCTGGTACCCACACTAAAGATGCCAGCACCAGGGAGAGAAGACGGCCAGTGAAACCAGCCATGGTGAGGACACCGCTGGATTGAGGGACAGGTAAGTGACTGTATTTTAAAAGTCAGTAGCTACAGTTTTTGTAGCTGCTGACTTTTTTTTTTTGTTCTGCTGGAACTCCGCTTTAAGTTGCTTTTTTATATAGACTTTTTATTGTAGAGAAATATTATATCGTATTTATTGCAGCTTATTACTTTAGCCATAGACAATCACTGACTTTCATGGCCAACAGAATAAAACGTTTAAGATTGTATGATTATGAGAGATGATACTGTATATAGGTCAAACAAGAACATGTATGCAGTTGTATTGTTCTTAACCCAATATGGAGAGCTGCATTGGTGTGGATCCAAGAACTACAGGTATTAATGTGCTTTAAACCTAGACGTCTGTCTAAATAGGTAGTATGCTATAAACACCAGGAATTACTTTGAAAATAACTGCATGTACAGGCATAGTTAATTTACACTTTGTAAGAACGGACTGATTATTTAAGTGTATGTTATGGGGGGGGGGGGGGGTTGTGCTTGCATGTGGGTTTGCAGTGTTTTAGAAGTAGTTTTTTTTTTTTATTTGGTCTTTATCTTCTTCTGCAGGATTCTCTTAGGAAGCCTGAACGGCGCCTGATCTGCGAGAGCAGTAATCGTGGGTTATGTTTGCAAAATGCAGGAAGGTTCTCGGTTAATTGGTTCATACTTTTCAATGATGCCCTTGTTCATGCACAGGTAGGGGGTTAGCTTTTTATTTTACTGATTCCACATTTGTATTCATATGAATGAATGAATGAGCACAGCTTAGCCTGACTCTATTTTGTTCTGGGTGTGAGACAAGACATTCTCCTCTCACTGCCGGAACACAAGGATGAAGCTGCATACAGTAGGGAGAATTCAATAAAGCTGATGTCTCTTTCTGGTGTTAATTGCTTTTGTTAATGTGTTTCCCCTAATTCAAAAGACATCTGTGACAGTTTTGTTTCTGAAAGCAACTTGTGGGCCAAATTCAGGTAGTTCTAATTTGCTCCTTTTCTACATTGTGGTACCACATGTGTGCCAAATTCAAAATAAAATATAATACTGACAGTTTGTATCTTATGAAAGTGGAGCTAATAAGACCAACTTTCTTTTGGCGTACAGAGGCAGGTTTTGTGGAAGTGACTCACGTGTTCTAAAAGTTTTGCAGCATGTGCCAAATTCATGTACCTGTCCAGAACTTGTACTTGAATTTGACTCGCACTATGCCACTTTTGGAATGCTTGTGAGACACTTTCACAAAATCTGTATCTGAATGCCAAAGGAAAAATGGTCTTAAATAAAGGTGGCTCAGTGTGCAGCAAATTCAAGTACAAGTTCTTTTAGAACACATGTGAGACACTTTTTTAAAATCTGTCTGTGCCAATCTTTATGAATTCCAAAGAGTGTATGCAGTGCTCCCAGGGTGTGCACCTGTTACGCCCCTTTCACACGGGCGTTCCGTTCTTTTCATCAGTTCAGTCACATTTTTTCCAAGAAAAATACGGATCAGTTCACATCCATTTTTCATCAGTTCACATCCATTTTTCGTCCATTTACTTCCGTCTTTCGGACGTTTACATCAGTTTTCATCAGTTTACATCTCTTTTTTTGTCCATTTACATCTGTTTTACGTCCCTTCCGTCCCTATTTTTCTTCCGTTAAAAAAAACTGATGTTAACGGATGCGGACATTAATGGATGTAAACAGATGATCATCCACTTACATCCGCTAGTCCATAGAAATACATGGGTGTCTGTTTTTCAGCTGTAAACGGAGAGATGAAAAACAGACATCCGACACGCTCGTGTGAAAGGGGCCTTCGTGTAGAAAGTAGTTAGTTTAGACCATAATAAATTACAAAAATGTGCTGCGCTTCACTCAATAGTGCTTATATCAAATGATGAATACAGCCATGTGCTTCTATTAATAATAAGTGCCATAAAAATAAATAAACCAATACCAATAACCGTAGTCAAAGCAATGTCCATATACATGTCAAAAAAAGTCCATATATGCTTCTTCAGAAGTACATGCTCACTTTAAATGAAATAAATATCCAGAACTTCTTAATTTATCTCCTGTGTGAAATAACTCAAAATTGTGTGCTCCCCCACCGGTTCTGCTCTCATCTCAAAAATGACCAAACCGGTAATTGAGGTCATATAACGCTTGTGTCCCTTTTAATTGGACCAAAATGTGGATGGAATGGTATCCTGCTGAATGGGATCCCCCTTCACTCGATCGATAGGCTCTCCTTCTACGGTGGTTTATATAAAGGAATAATCAAATTATAGTGTTTTATCCTTTAAAAACATTTTAGCAATAAAGGTAATGCACTCACATGATAATTGAATATAAGCTGCTTTGTGCAAAAAATGTATCCTCCTGAGTTTTGGCAGTGGTGAAAATCCTAAAAATACCAGCTGGTGTCAGTATGGAACCATCGAGTGTAGTGATGTCAAAGCCCCTCCCCTGCGTGTTACGCCACCGGTCACGTGGCTTCATCAGGGGGTAAAGCACTGGATATTTATTTCATTTAAAGTGAACACGTATCTCTGAAGAAGCATATATGGACTTTTTTTTTTACATGTGTATGGACATTGCTGTTGACTACGGTTATTGATATTGGTTTATTTATTTTTTATGCCACTTATTATTAATAGAAGCACATGGATGTATTCATCAGTTGATATTAGCAATATTGACTGAAGCGCAGCACATTTGTGTAATTTATTATTGATTTGACACACTAGTATGAGTATGTGTTAGGTGTAGGCGATTCACAATTCGCATTCTGGACATCTTATTACTCATATAGCCGCTCACAAGTCTTCACTTTTAAGTTTGTTTGGACCAGCTGGGCCCAAATGAACTAATTAAAGAGTCCGTGAACCTGGAATTAAATTTTAAGAAGTGTGTGAGAATCTGATTAATTTTACTTCCCACGTAAGCTGGATGATGGGTTCCACTCACCATTTCCCAGTTACAGGCTGGATTTCATTCATGAGCAGGTGTATACTATAATCTTATCCCTATAAAAACATTGCATTTAAAATGTTCTACACATGCTTCATGCTGATTGTGTTTAGTAATTAGAATGTTGCCAGTGTATACTTGACAGCTGCCCATCACTGAGATCAAGCCTGCAGCTGAATGCACTGGGCACACAGTATGTATGAGTACATGAGACCTTTGTGATAAATGACCTTTACCAATCACACTGAGCTTTTCTCACTCTCTTATTTTGTCTATTCTCTTTGCAGTTCTCTACACATCACATTTTCCCCCTTTGTACACTTTGGGTTGAACCAGTGTCTGAAGAAGTGGCTGGCATGTGGGTACAGTTGCAAAAAATCAATTTGTTTTATAGTGCAGCAGAATGTGCAGGATGCTTGTTTGCATTTGTATGAGCAATAAATAGAAAGTATCTCTCCCTGGAGGATTTTAAATGGGCATTGCTTAGAACTTGAACACGTTCCATATACCTACTTAGTGTTTTATTCTCTGCTGTGGCGAGAAGCTGTTATTTCCCAAACAAAATACTGTTTCAGTAAAGAAGATGAGCCATTTAGAAAATCACTTTCTAATAAAGTACATCTCTAGGTGCAGTTTTAGGAACTCATTTTCAAAACATTACAACAAACATATATGTAAATGAATTTTACTCCTGCGTAGTCATTGTAACCGAATCATTCTTTAGCAAATGTGTTCAGTTAGAGTTGAACTCCAGGCACAGCTAAACAAACAGATTAAATACATATATGACATCTCTTTTAGCTGCCAAGGTATTTGTCTTTCTGTTTATCCAGTCTTGAGATCTGCACAGCTCTGGTGCACAGCACTGTCTAGCAGGAAATTGGACCTGATCTTTCTTTGCTGGAGTGCAGCTACACTTAAGAGACCTTTCTCCTCCCAGCATGTGGAAAGAGAAACCGTACACTGGTGAGCCTATCTCTGCCACTTTGCTGTCTCCTCTTATCAATATAGTCTGTGCTGGAGCATTACCGATTTCCTTATTGTGCTGGTTTTCCCTCCACTGGTCTCAATGTTGTTGAAGAAGTGATTGCAAGAGACTGATAGCTGGTCAAATTCGTGTAATCTGCTTACATTAAAATAAAATACATTTTAATTCTGTATCAATAAATACAGAGCTGCAATAAATTGTGTTTTTATTATGTGCCTGCAGTTCAGCTTTAGGGCCTCGCTCACATAGGCGGCTAGGAGGGTGGAGAAAACAGGTTCTAGCGGCAGTATCGCCTCCGTAAATGCTCAGCAGCCACTGCTCTACTTGTTAACCAGCCCTAAGGAAGAAATGTATTCTGAAAAACAATAAGCGAAGCGCAACAGACAAATATCGCATATAAAAGTCAATATTAAACAATAATTAAAGTCCCATTAAAAAGACTTATAACACCACTGTGTAATGTGTATAAGATAAATCTTCTGTCTTCTTCAGTGTCAACCGTGCCACCACCATTAGGTGAAAAATCTGCTCACCTTACTTTACGACCTCATCAGTAGGTCATTATGCGCTCAACATATGTACACCCTCTGTGGTCTTCCTCAAGCTCCTCTCCTGCATCACCACAGTATACACTCCTCCAGCTGATGCTCTTATATAATCTGTATTATGGAAAACAGAAAAGTGGAACCATAGTGCTCTGTATTTGTAAAACAATTTTTATTAGCGCCCAGATTAAAAACACAACATGTAAGAAACAAGCCAGAATATAATGTATAATTTCATACATGGCTCACCACCCTGCTCTCCCAGATGGTCATCAGTTCAGAACCTCTAGGGCTCAGCTCCTTCCACCTATACACAGTACCCCCCAGATTTGGGCTTCCTCAGTAGGCCTAGCATTTTTAATGTTTGTTATGTGAGATTTTAATAAAGGGTGTTTTACACTATTGGAGTCTCTTTTTTCCCTTCTAAAAAAAATATATGATACCCTTGGCGAAGTTATAAATGAGGAGCATGGTGGAGTGACATACTGGAGTAGGGACCTTACATATACCAACAAACTCATATAGACCAACTCTTAAGTGAGAAGGTCATGGCTGTCTGGTGAGTTTTCAGTAGTGGTGGTGGCACTTTATCTACACGGAGGAGAATTTATATACCATTGCACTTTTTTGTGAAGGAACTGTTGCACTTTACGGACAGATGTATTGATCTGACATGTATGAAGCACCTTATGCATTTAAAGAGTCACATGTTTATATATTAGAAATTGCACTTGTATAGTGTGTGTGTGTGTGTGTGTGCACTGTATATTGTGAGTGATAAATGGAAAAATTACAGCAGAGCAACACCGGATTTACCAGGCGTGTTAATATATTTATGAGAGATAATGCAGTGGAAAAAGTAAGTGGTGATTGAAGAAAAAAAAGAAAGGGGTTGAAGTTCCTCTTTTTATTGAGCTGTTCCACATGTGTCTTATGTCTATACAAAGCACTCTGGTTAAGGTGCTGAGACGCTGATTGCATATCTAAAGACCATCTTACTCTCTTGGCCTTTGAGAATTATTGTCTCTTCAGTCCTACACTTGACCATTATCAAGGATTCCTTGAAAGAACAGAGTACACTACTGCCTCAATGTAGAGGTCTAGGCAGAGGATATCGAATCCTACTCTTTCATCTGCTTCTATAGTAGGTGCCATTATTGCCTGACTCTCAGGCAGCCAATAAGGCCTGAAGTCAGAGACTGGCCAAGCCCACTTAAAAGCCTTTGACATGATGGGGTTCCCCCACTTCTACAACTGTGGGGCTAATTGTGAACCCTGGGGGGTCCTTTGGTAGTTTGCTTTTCATGCATTCAGAGCTGAAAGCTCAAAGAGTACCCCTTTAGGATCAAAGGCTAATCCTTTGGCGCCCCTTTAGCTGCCCACCCTTCCTTCCACTTCTACACAAATTACACACGTTACCCTTGTTCTCATTGTCATCCATGCACACCTAATACTCCTAATGGCTCCTGTTTTTGGCCTATTGCTTTTCCCTTGCATCCCAATTGTGGCACACTCAGATGACCTCCTGTAAAGAGAGTGCGCTTCATGGATTCTTGTAGTCAGCATTTTCTGGAAGGGCCTGTCACCTTCAAGATTCATCCAGATCTGGTACATCAGGCTTTAGTACTGGAAACTGCCAGTCACCTGCATGCAAGTGTAGCTAGTTTAGTTCTGTAGGTCCACAACCTGTGTAACTTCAGTTCCTTAGTCATCAGACAGGGGGTTAAAAGCTCCTCTCAGGGTCTTCTCCCCCTCTCCTATATTGCTTGGTCTATTTCAACCCCCCTTCAGTGTTAGTCTGGGGCTAGTTTCTGAGCTGTCAAATGTGTCTGTCTCTGTGAACCAGATAGTCCCTGGTATGATCCTTGATTTTATACAGGTGGTTGGGTGGATTCTTCTCTCTATACCCGGATGTGTCCCTCATTTGAGAGCAATTATCCCAAGGGCTACTGTCTCGCTCTTCAAAACAGTTGGTTCCTTCTCTATGGGGAATATTTTTTTGAGCAGGGATGGGAGAAAGACTTGTGGTACTGTCCAGCATAGGAACTCTGCTTAGTTTTGCTAGCACTAATTCCCCTGGGAACCAGTGCCTCTAGACTTGGAGGAGGGGTTCATGCACTTGGGCGCTTCTGAAATCTTGCATTGCAGGTGGAGATCGTTGCTTTTTTTTTTTTTTTTTACTTTTATTTGTTTATAATTGGCAGCATATCAGAGTATACAGAATGTATCACAAAATCAAATAAGAAATCCGATATGTACTAGCCTAGCACTATTAAATATTGTGTGTCTGTGTGCGCACGTGTGTGTGTTTTCTTGAAATTACTTTCAAAATATGCCATGCTCATTGAGGTTAAAGGTAGCTGAGTTGGATAGGTGTATGTAAGAAGGTTGTTGTTGTTCTTTCAGCAATGGATTAAAGATCACAACACCAGAGGAACAGCTAACTTTGGTTGCACTGTCACCTCAGGAAAAGGTAAGAAAATACCTTAGTTGATTAAAATTTTTGTAATAAATAAAAAAATAATTTCAAGGGCAATTCCAGGCAGCAACTGAAACCGATTGAGAATCGCACCTACAAATACTATTTAGCAATTTACTGTAACTATGCAAAAATTGGTTTACCCTTCATATGTATTCCCCTGTAACCAGAATGTATGGTCACTGGGAAACTGTATTTCCTAAATCCTGTGTTGTGTAATGTCCATGGTCTCTGCTCTCTGCACCACCAACCACATTCAGAATCCCAATGTTATTTTGATCCTGGCTTGTAGTTGTGAGGTATTTCCTTAGTGTTTGATTATTTAAGGTACCCTAGGCTTTAAGTATGTGAGAGACAGCAAGGAGTCTCCAGCAGGCGTGCTTTGGGCTAGTTCTCATATATTGTATACAGGGGATCAAAGAACAGCAACAAAAGGGACTAGGGCAATACTGCAATGTCTGGGTGGAAAACTAGTATTGAGCAAATAGATTGTGTTCACTGTATGCATTTAATTGTTTTAATACAATATACCTGAAAGGTAATTAGACATTTTTGCCTGTTTTGGTGGTTAGTTTCTTATTCGTGAAACCAGCTTTATACCACCTTCCAGTCTGACCTAGTCCACACCTGATCTTACAAATGAATCTTATGTTAATATTAGTGGTTTTCATCAAGTGACATTTGGCAAGCTGTCTCATGCTGCCACCCCTGCCCTTTCCACCTCCATGGGGTCTTGTCTTCTTTTTTTTTTTTACTGGCCTTCCAGCAGGGATGTCTTTTCCGACACAACCAATAGAAACATAAATGCACCCCTATTCCTCCACACAGCATTTCCAGTCCAGTACAGCCTTCTTTCCATAAATGCTGATTTTCAGACCGCTTGTTGCAATGAGCTGCAGATTGGGAATGGCCATAGCTAGTGTAGTCCCCATCGTAAATTCAGTGCATACGTCTGGTAGATCTCTTTTTGAATTAAAACATTTGGAGAAAATCCTGTCCTGGGTGGGACAGGTGTAGTATAGTTATCTAATATACAGCTGCTGCATATAACTTATTGATGCCAGTTGAATCCAAGGGGAGGTGATTTACTGTGTTTTTAGTGCAAAAATAAACCTTTACAGTCAAATTGATTAATAAATCAAATTATTACTATGAAAAAATTGTGTCCTTGAACTTGCAATCCAGGCAGATTTCATTGTCTTTAGCTACTGAACATTCAGTCATTAGAGACTGTAGTCTGTTGTTACGAGACAGATCCTATATAGTAAGATTGTAGGATCAGCAAGGCACAAAAAATATGTAAGTACCTGTAATAATAAAGTAGCATACTGACGTTCTTCAATACCTAGGAAGAACATGTAAGGGAGTTGTGTGAGCAGTGAAATGTGCAGCACCTCTGTCAGAAGGTCTTCTACTGGTCCTTCTGATACTATACTAGTTATATACGCAGCTTCATCAAATGGCTAGAAAGAATTGTAAGGGTTGCAGATATTTTTTCATGACCTGACAGTACCGATATGCAGAGGAAAATGAACCATACAGAAATGCTACGTTTTAGTGGCTGTAAAAAAAATTCACGCAGTGTTTATTCTCCAAAATTATAGTGGGATTTTGTTAAGGAAATGGTTTTTATGTCAATAGAGTTTCCTAGACTTTTTATATAGAGTCCTCATACTGCAAACTATTTATTATGTATTTGTTTAACTTCTCCTCAGACTAAGTGGCTTCGAGCAATTAGCCAGGCAGTGGATCAGGCCCTTAGAGGAGTATATGAGTCTTCACCTCCTTCCAGCGGGAGCATCGTGAGACAAGAGCCCCCTCTATCTCGTAGTGCCAAGTACACCTTTTACAAGGATCCAAGATTAAAAGATGCCACCTATGACGGGCGTTGGCTAACTGGAAAACCTCATGGCAGGTATGGAAGAAGAAAAAGGTGCTTTGCAATAAATGTGAACCTGGAATTCCAACTGGTAGGATAAGGGGCAACTTTTTTTTGTGTTTGTATACTGAATGTTCTTCAATGGGTTCTTTCAGCTGTAAAATGTATCATGCTATAGATTGTTGATACATGAATTTGTCTTACCTGTATTTGTTCTAGAGGGGTATTGAAGTGGCCAGACGGAAGGGTATACGATGGTGAATTTCGGAATGGTTTGGAGGATGGGTAAGAATCTTCATTTTCTTTAATCCGCATCATAATCACCATAATACAGTATCAGTTTTTATTCTTTTCACTTTACAGATTTGGAAAATACATAATTCCCAAGAAATCTTTAAAAAAAGAAGACTGCTATCTTGGCCACTGGAAAGATGGAAAAATGTGTGGTCAAGGAACATTCTGGTATGCTAATTAATATTTTCTTTTTTTATTTATTATGCCTTACTGAGAATGAGCCAATGCATACTTGATTCATTTTCATTTCTGCTGTTGTGTATTTCGCTTCCCCATAATTCTTTTAAATATTACCTACCCAGTTATGCTAATGGAGAAGTTTATGAAGGCTGCTTTCAGGATAACAACCGCCATGGTCATGGGCTTCTTCGGAGTGGCAAACTGACCTCCTCTTCACCCAGCATGTTCATTGGTCAGTGGGTGATGGACAAGAAGACAGGTTATGGAGTCTTTGATGACATCACAAGGTATATACTGCTATTCAGCTCAGTCCAGTGTCCATAGTTATGAGATGATGTGGCCTTGTCAGGTGATAACCTTACATCTACAGAAGCTAGCCAACCAACTATTGTCTGCAGAAAAACCTGCCTGAATGCTGGTATTGCCTTTTAGTTCTGGCAGTGTCTTTCAGGCTACTTCTATCTTTGCCTTCCCTATCTCCATAGTGACAAACATGCTGCTCACTCAGGCAGCTATATTTGTATAATTGCTATCCAATTCTGTAAATTTGTGTATCCGTGTAATAGAGCCTTAACAGATCTGAAAGATTTTGTAGTCGGTGCCCGCTTATGTAACATTGCAAAAACAAAAGTAGCAGTGTATTGTATAAAATACTTCTATGAGGTCAGATGCAGCATGTGCACTTGATAGAAAAAGGTCCAGCACTTTAGGAAAAGCTGCCATTTGAAGAAAAAATATATTCGTAGAAAATGTAGAAAAAGAGCACCTTAAAACAGGGATAGGACATAGCAAAAACTGTTAATTATTACTACACTGGTTGCTGGTTTGGCAGTTTACGACTAGGACGCTACTGGTGAACACTATATATATATATATATATATATATATATATATATATATATATATATATATATATATATATATATATATATATATATATGCAAAGATTATCTTGCAGTATATGCAACCTACCAAAATACATAAAAGTAAAAAAATAAATAAATACAATTAGATAGACAAAATGGCATAGTTCAACACTGTATAACTGTTTTGTTACCTAGTTTTAGTCAGCCGTTGATACGTTGGGCTCAATTTTTCATATAGTTAATTCTAACTATTTCTTTGCAACAGCCTTATTTGCAAAGTTAATGAATCAGAGGAGTGTCCGTTCCCCCTCCTCCCTGTCTCTTATGTTCACACTGTCTGTACAGACTTTCATTTAAAGGTGTAAAGCCTGAAAATAAACCGATTCAGCTGTGCTCTGTCACTTTAGAAGACCCTTAATATTGTGCGGAATCTGTTTCATAGGTGCATCCTGTATTTATGTATTTGTAAAATTAGATTTCCATAAACATCAGTTTAAAATTGTTAATACATACAAAACTTGTCCTCAAACCATTCTAGTTTCCTTATACTTCATTTTCCTAGGACATTTGTTGGCCTTGAGTTGGTAGAAAAACCCTTCTTTCACATTTAAGTTTAAAGCCTAGTGCACACTATTAGAAAATTGGAGATATCCATATTCAGAACGATCATTACATTTTCTGTTCATTAGTACACTGCTTTCGAGAGCCGATATGGACCGTTCAAGCAAAACTTTCTAAAGGGACATGTTGAAAAATGTTTCTCATTAGTTATCTTAAAATCCGATTTTCATTTAATTAGTACAGTATTTGTCGTATAAAAATCGATTGAGCAAGTCCATGCATGATTGGAAACAAAGTACAACCATAGGCTAGACATAGATCGTAGTTATGTATGTGAGAAGTTGTCCTCTAACGTTCAAACTTTTCAGTTTTAGGCATTTTCAACATGGGACGAGAACACAATGAATGCAAATGATCATGTCTGGCTTAACTCTGCATTCTGTGAAAGTTTTGTCAAAAGAGATAGCTGCATGATGTATTTCAGATAGGGATGCGTTGATACTGAGTATTTTCACAAGTCCTCCTGAAACCGATACATTGTCGTTCGTTTTGCATCCATACAGAATGAATGGGTGCAAATCGCACTGCAAAGAATAGCATATGATTTGAACAGGAATGCGCTGTGATTTCTGTCTAAGTCGCATGTGGTGAACCCAGGCTTGTCATGCCTGAGTTTACACAGGAGCACTGATCCCTTGCTGTCACACAAGGAAAAGACACTTCACAGGTCTGAGGATTTGAAATTCCCACGGCTTTCTCTCCTCTCATTTCAGTGGGCTAATCAGAAGCCATCTAGCCTGTACTGTCATTCCTGCAAGGAGATGACAGGAATTGCACCGCATTCCTGTACAAATCACATGCTACTCATTGCAGTGCGATTTGCGCCCATTTTTTATGGGAGCACATCTCACCGCAAAGTATCGGTACTTTATATCGGCGAGTACTTTGACCGAAAGTATCGGTACTCGCCGATTAAGAAAAAAAAGTGTATTCTAATTTCAGATTTACCATTGTGGTACTTTTAAATAGTTCTTCATACTGAATTGTATGTATATTTGTTGCATAAATCAAAGTATTCATGTTTTGTTTTTTAAACTTCTAGAGGAGAAAAATACATGGGAATGTGGCAAGATGACCTCCGCCAAGGCAATGGACTTGTGGTGACTCAGTTTGGATTGTACCATGAAGGAGCATTTAGTGTAAACAAAATGATGGTGAGTTACCTATGTAACTTCATATTCATAGTTCATCCATGTTTAACATATTTGTAAAGTTATTGGTGCACAGTGACCAGCCTAACTCAGTTGCAGTTCATTTTTCAAAATGTTTATGTATTTAAAGCGGAGTTTCAGCCGTTTAATTATTTTGTTTCTAAAGGCACCCACGTGAGAGTGGCAGCTTAGGCAATGCAAGTTGAGATTACCTGTACTTGTAATCCTTTGCTTTCCATATAAAAAATAAGTTTACTTACTGCACCCTCATATTGTGAACGCTGTCATCTTATGTGTGGGCACCTGAAGCTCGCTCAGATATTCTTCCGGGAAATTGTGCAGCTGGCTACCCAGCATGCGCTTCTCAGTTTTGCTCCTGTGCAATTTGAAGTAGCGATCTCGCACCTGCGCAGTGTGAAGGAGCGATCTTGCACCTGTGCAGTGTGAAGAAGGAGCGATCTCGCACCTGCGCAGTGTGAAGAAGGAGCGATCTCGCACCTGCGCAGTGTGAAGAAGGAGCGATCTCGCACCTGCGCAGTGTGAAGAAGGAGCGATCTCGCACCTGTGCAGTGTGAAGAAGGAGCGATCTCGCACCTGCGCAGTGTGGGGAAGGAGCGATCTCGCACCTGCGCAGTGTGGGTAAGGAGCGATCTCGCACCTGCGCAGTGTGGAGAAGGAGCGATCTCGTACCTGCGCAGTGTGGAGAAGGAGCGATCTCGCACCTGCGCAGTGTGGAGAAGGAGCGATCTCGCACCTGTGCAGTGAAGAAATCCCTGCGATTGCGTCACTTCCGGTCTCATAATAACGCAAGATTTTGGTATCGAGCATTCCTTAGGACTGCTGGGATAGATGACGCCGATATCCCAGAAGCCCTAAGGAATGCCTAATGATGTAATCACCTAGGCGGCTGGGACCAGAAGTGGAGACAGAAATTACCACTAAAAGGTATTTAGGAAAAAAAAAATCTACATATATATTGCCAAAACGTACTGTGAAGAGGGAGACCATTGTCTTTCAAGGGAGTAAAAAAAAAGTCCGGAACTCCGATTTAACTCCTTAACATAGTAATAACAACATATTTCAGTGCACTTTACAAAGAACATAGAGCTTTTCACATCTGTCCCTAGCTAATTCATTCTGTATTATATTTATGGATTGTTGAAGGAAACACATACAAACACAGAACAACTGTGACGGTAATTGGTGTGCTAGGCAATTAGCCATAGTGCTATTTCTCTATGTATGTGTATCGATTGTACTTGGGGTAGCAGGGAGCTTGCAGAAGTTGCGTATTGGTAGTAAAAAAGTGCTAAAAAGGAATCTGTTAACATTTTCTTCAATATTTATCCTTTCTTCATTATATTTCTTTATCTTTTTAGCCCCATTAACACTTGAGTGTTTTGTAACTGGAAGCTCCAGAATGCTCAGGGAGGAAAAAATGAATTATTTTCTATGGACTTGGTTCACATTTCCACTCTAAGTCGTCTGAAGCTCAAAAATGTTTTGTAGCTACTTTTGTAGCTCAAGGCAGGCAGATTGGTGCGTTTTTGAAGCAACTGAAAGTAGAAACACATAGTAACAAATGATGTAATAGATGATAGTTTTCTTTGTTGTTTAATACAAAAATGCCAAAACTCCAATGCTGTGCAAAATGCTCAAGAAAACTCCGCAAAAATGGGATGTTTAGGTGTGAATTCAGCCAAAGGAACACTGCTCACTCATTTTTGGACCTTTGTGCTGCCATGCACCCGGATGGATCTCCCATATGATTGGTAACAGGTGGGTTTTCATATTCCATCTTTATACCTCCCTGTGCTGCTCTTTTTTGTTATCCTGGTGGGGTGTACTATACCCTTTCCATAACTCCCAGGCCAGACACTATGTGGTGGTCACCATTTTGGAGGTGCCACAGCGACAATCTTGTTATCAAGCTGGTTTCTTTCAGATTTTATACGGGTGGCATCTACTAATGAAGAAGTCAAGATTCACGAAATGCGTCAAGTTTTTATGATGCCTTCCTTTTTAGTAATTTGATTATGTGGCTATATATGTATGGATTGATTCTCCCAATATAATGTGATTCCAAGGCTGTTATATGTTGAATATAACTAACCAGCTTGTTGTTTTAAAATCTGTGAGATCTTCATGTAACGCTCAATAAATTGATTTTTTTTTTATATATAATCTACTTAATGTTATGTCTCATTTAAAGTCTCAAGGGCATTTATGTATGCACACATAAGGGATGGAGGCATAGCGTTTAGGCACCAGGTCACAACCTATTTATTTACAACTGAAGGGATTGTGTTAATGGGCAAATATAGTATGCTTTAAGGTATATTTACTTAGCATTTGAGATCTGCTTTTGAATTTCATTTGACTTGTTTGGAAATAAAAGCAGTTCTTCATTGTAAATTAATATCCTCAGGTCCTTTCTGAAACAACTTTGTGCCAGTGTGGACCATTTGATTTGTTGAAAGTAGGATTTCCTACTATGCCTCTGTGATGGGGGTAAAAAAAATTCATAGTCTCCACATAAAAAAAAAAAAAAAAAGGTTTCGGCTGGGGTTGCAAATCAGATTCTCCTTTAGTCATTAAGTAATTGCTTTGATGGAATCCATTGTGTAAGTTTGTTTGTCTTTGTTGTAGGGATGTGGTGTTCTGCTATCTGAAGATGACACTGTATATGAAGGAGAATTCTCAGATGACTGGACATTGAATGGAAAGGTCAGACCTGTTTTGTTACTGTGTGCGAAGTGTCACTTGAAAAACCTTTGTGAACACTTGATATGTGTTTATTTTAGGGAGTGCTTCGAATGTCCAATGGAGACTGTATCGAGGGCGTTTTTAGTGGAGAGTGGGGATCTGGAATCAAAGTCAATGGCACATATATAAAGCCAAGCATATATGAAGGGGAAAAGGAAGAAACCAAGACCCTGTAAGTCTCACCAAGGTTTTCTTCCAGCTTTAAAATAAAAACACTCGTATAATGCAGGTCACTTCATTAGAGCTAAAAGATAATGAAATCTGGTGTTGTCTGCTCATGTTTGCTTTTAAAAATTGTAGCTTAATAGTAAGAGGGGTATACAGCTGTTCACAGGAGAGATGGACACTAGACACATAGAAAGCCATGCCCCCTGAGTTTATAACCCCTCCCATACCACATACGTCACCTGCTCAATTTTGTCTGGTGTTAGAACAATTGGAGATTTTTTCCACTATCTACAGCTGCTGGTAGATTCAGGAGAGATATTGGAAATCCTGGAAGTCTCTCCGGTAAGCTAAGAAGTGCATGTTTTACCCAGTTCATTACTGCAGTTTGCAGCAACAACCCATCTGTGTTCCAGCTGGCATCGGTGTAGTCAGTTATATCTGGGGATACCTTGCAGAGTTACTTGGGCAGGAGCTGTGGCAATTCACCTGTCCCTGTTTTCTGAACTGTCACTGTGAGTGACTAGCAGGGTGATTGCTATGCTGAGTATTTTTTTTTTGGTAGCTGTGTGAACTTTTGACATAAGTCAAAAATTCCCAATCAAAGTGCTTGAGGAATAGTCGCATGAATTAAAGTGTCATTATGCCAAATCCAAAACTGGAAATAACCAAATAAGTCTCTGTGATATTAGACTTGTAAAGTAAAGCACAAATCAGTTTATTGCAGATAAAACCAAATGTAGCTTGATTGGTCTTGTATTCTAGCCAGAGCTAAATTACACAATGTTCAGTAAAAAAGGCAATATATGAACAATTAAAACCCATCCAGGGAGGTGAAAGCTTACATAGCGGAAAGAGTGCCAGCATTAGTGTGCCGATTGTTGTTGGTGGAAAGGCCCATGTTATTGGCCACTAGTGACTGATAGAGCTGCAAGAGGCAAACAGTAGGGGTCCCTGGCTCTGTCCACTGGGTTACCAGGAGTCCCACAGCGGCCGGCTTATGCACGGAAATGATCTGCCGGATATGATGCCATAGGTCTTCCGGAAGGAACGCCATTACCCGGATGCAAGACACAGGATGGACCGTAAGCTGGACCGCACCAGATTGAGGCTTAGACTGTCACCAGGACTGTGTCCCAAAGACATATTTGGTTATTTCCAGTCTTGGATTTGGCATAGTGACACTTTAATTCATGTGACTATTCCTCAAGAACTTTGATTGGGACTTTTTGACATACCGTATGTTTTCTTTTTCACCACTCCTGATGTTTTTCCTGTGAAGCAGCTAGGGATTAACAGTTATTGTGGACTTAAGTCATTTCTACTATATCTCGCTGCTTAGCCTTTAGTGCTTGAACTTTGAGCGGTTTATAAACTTTTTAAAGTGGCTGTCTCGGGTATGTACTATAAAGTCAAAGAATAACTGCTAAAGCGCTCACTGACTTAGCGTATTCAAGTAAAGGGAATGTGTTAAAGTAGATATTTCTCCATTACCTGGATGTGCTGAGGGCTGACAGGGTTTACCTTGCCACTTCTTGTTTTAGACAGACTTATTTGCTTTTTATTATTCTGGATTGCCCAAAAGAGGTTCTGTATTCCAGATCTACTATTTCTAATTAGAATAGACAGGTTATTGTACAGGCTTATGAGCTGCAAGATAAAGTGCTTCATTTTCCCTTTAAAGCCCGCTCCACTTGGCCAGTGAGTGCATCTTGAGCTTTTTGTAATCCTGCCTCTGTGTCCCATCTGTGAGGCCTCATTCACACCATACATGCAGAAAAACTGATGGAAACTGATATGCAGATTTCACTTGCAGAGACATCAGTTTACATCAGTTTTCACGTGCACTTCAATGAGTTTTATACATGTTGCAGATTTCTGTACTAAAAAAATCTGTATATAATACTAGTGCTGTGGTGTGAACAGGGCACCTAGAGAACAATTAATTTTGTTATGCCCTTGCAGAATGCATGCAGAAACCAGCCCGAAGGCTGTGACCTGGTCCTCTCTACATACATTCTTTATGTTTTACAAGGTCAATGAACCGTATATGTCTTTGGGGATGCTAGTTTTGGTTGGAAGGTTCTGACTATTTAATGCCCTTGGTTTTCCCTTCATTTTGTTTGTTTTTTTTCTTGCTGGGTTGGTTCGACTGTGTTGTTTGGGTGTGCTTATTCCTCAGACATGCTTTCGAACATCCCAAGATCTTTCTTTCAAGCTGTGTCCCTCAGTGGACAATAGGGACATTTTAGGGACACAGCTTCCTCCTATCATATGCTCTTGGAGTGCTTGCTACAGCTGAGCAGGTGTGGGAGAGGTTATAGCCTCAAGAGGGGCTGGCCATTGTCTATTTCCCCTGTATGCAGCAATATAACCCTAAGTCTCTTACTATCAAGCTGTGTCCCTCAGCTCCAAGAAAAATGTTTCACAATGAGTACAGATATATGCCAATTTAATTGTCTTCTTTATATTACATGTAAAAGCCAACAAAAAAAATAGGAAAATATGGCATATGCATGTTTGCTATTTAAAACCAGAAAAAGTGGAGTTCACTTACATGTTGTGTTAAACCATCCACCCCTGCATTTTCCCATTCGAGCTGAGGGATGAATGTATGTTGTCATGAACTATCCAATCTTTTGTCTTCCGTCAAAGAAAGAGAGGTGATTACACATTGTACATAACCTCAAAACAACGAATAAAGGAGCACTCCCAACCCTATGGAAATCATAAGTCACAAGCCCAGGAATAGTTAAAATCGAAATTGACTTTAACGTTGGGTTAAAAAGCATGACATGTGGGAGTGCCCAGATTGATATATCACTAAGCCAGTGAAGAGGAGAAACGCATATTCCCAAAAGCTGTAGGATGACACATAATCATGGACCCAACAGTAGGTTGCTCAGCCCAGGAGCTTCAGAGCAGTGGCAAGGGTGTGTGGATGGCAGCCGCAGGGATCACTGAGATGGCGCTTCACTTGTCCTAAATCCGGTTATGTCATACACCTGGTGAGAGACTACCCAAACAAGGGCTGGTGAGGGCAAACTGGAAGCCTAGGGGTCCAGGATTATGTGTCCTCCTACAGCTTTTGGGAATATGTGTTTCTCCTCCACAGGGCTGGGAGCGCTCCTTTATTTGTTGTATTGTGCTCATGTCTCATTGCTGATCAGATGATTTGTTGGAACTGCCCATACTGTGGTTATCCACTTACCCCAATGTAACCTCATTATGCTTGGTATTTGCACCTTTTCCAACTGTATATAACCTCCAGCTGCTGCCTTTTTCCTAACTGAATGTAGGGGTAATTGCACACTGTGATGAACCATTTACTCCTGCCTCTACCCCCAAGGTTATTGTCCCTCATGGCAAATGGGGTTCTTTCAGTAAGTATAGGCCCCATGGGATGACGGAATGTTACACACTGTGATAAAGCAGCCGCTTCTACCTTTTCCCTATTAGGACAATGGGTGCTTTGCATTCTGTGATGTACCAGCCACTCCTGCCCTTGGAAAGAGTCACCTGCCTACTGATCAATAGTTTGCGGGCACAGCGGAGCCTAATATTTTATAAACCTTTACCTGTGTCTGATCTGCAAAACACAAACACACTTCTCCATCAAAGCCAATGTTCTTGTTACTTTTATTTTTTGAGTGTGTTTCATGTATTTAAAAATACACATACAGTCAGGTCCATAAATATTGGGACATCGACACAATTCTAACATTTTTGGCTCTATACACCACCACAATGGATTTGAAATGAAACGTTCCAAACAGTTGTTTTGGCCACGCCTAATGTTTTTGCTATCTCTCTGATGGGTTTGTTTTGTTTTTTCAGCCTAATGATGGCTTGCTTCACTGATAGTGACAGCTCTTTGGATCTCATCTTGAGAGTTGACAGCAACAGATTCCAAATGCAAATAGCACACTTGAAATGAACTCTGGACCTTTTTATCTGCTCATTGTAATTGGGATAATGAGGGAATAACACACACCTGGCCATGGAACAGCTGAGAAGCCAATTGTCCCATTACTTTTGGTCCCTTAACAAGTGGGAGGCACATATGCAAACTGTTGTAATTCCTACACCGTTCACCTGATTTGGATGTAACTACCCTCAAATTAAAGCTGACAGTCTGCAGTTAAAGCAAATCCATTGTGGTGGTGTATAGAGCCAAAAATGTTAGAATTGTGTCGATGTCCCAATATTTATGGACCTGACTGTAATACTGTAATATATGGTGACCTCATTGTTCTCTTTTCTAAATATAACAATTTTATAACATAAGCGATTTAAAAATGTTAATTAGTTTCAGTTGTTTCAGAAAAAAAATGCTAATCAAGTAATATTTTGACTTTGATTAGAGTTCCCTATTCTTAACCTCCTGACTGGCTTAAGATGCAGTAAAAATGAGAATACTTATGTGGTTCTAACCATGTTCCTCATACAGAAAGCTGGGCAGGCTTTCAGTCCCAGCTGACGAGAAATGGAAGGCTGTCTTTGAGGAGTGCTGGCGGCAGCTCGGTTGTGAGATTCCTGGAAAAGGAGATCCCCAGAAGGCCTGGGACAACATTGCTGTGGCTATTACTACTAAGAGGCGACAACAAAAGGGAAGGTCTGTTCATGTTCCATAATTATGGTTTACCTCATATGTATGTTTTGTATAGCTCTCTGTTAAAGCATTTGTTTTATTGTTGTGTTGCTTTTTAATACATACAATTCAGTCAAGTGTAAAATATGTTTGCCTTGAAATGCACATGGGGCACAGCCTACCAGCTGGGGGCTTGTATGTTTGAGAACAACATACTGCCTTGGTATATAAAATCATGTGGTTGCAGTTTACCTGCTGTCATAAGAACCACTAATCCCCAATCTGTGTTCCTTTTTTCCTACACAGTGCAATGAATGCAGGAAAGTCAATATGATAGTATGTCTTTGAAGGTTTTTATTTATCCAGGTCATGGTATACCTAGTAGTAGTTAGTCATATTCAACTAGACTTGTTATGTAATGTTGAGCCATTTTGCCACTTGTCCAAGTACCTTCTTCACTTCTAGTGAGTGTCATGAACATACACCAACATTTATAGTAACACAGGTCTCAATCATCTTAGTCCATTCACCATGGTGTTATGCAGTGGTGGATTGTGTAAATAGAAAAGGGTGGTTCCACAAATGTTTATACCTGCTGTCATGTTCTCACTCACCCAGTATCTGCCTTGCAATGGTATATCACATCATGATGAGTGGATTAAAGCAGCAGAGGAGTTCAAGTGTGGCCACCAACAAGAGGGCCACACAGAAGCAGCTTGTTTTGTTAGCTGATGTGCATTGCATCAAATAGGGCAGCTCATTTAAAATGAATGGGGTGTAATGCACCTTAACACCTGAAAAGTTCCTGTTGCATTTTTTTGAGAGAAAATTTAAAACCCAATTGTCAATTATCAGAGTCATTAAAAGCCCCCAGTGGCAAAACTATTAATCTCCCCCCCAAATCGGCCGTTAGTGATAGTGAAGTTAACCCAGCTACTGTCTTTCTTCCCTGGCACTAGTGCTCCGTATTAGTTCTATTTAACCTCCTCTCCACCATTGGTGATTAGTTCAGTGCTTTTAAACCCTTCTCCCTCTTGCATTGGTAATCAGTGTCCATGTTTTTTAACTGCCTCAATCCCCCTATACCGAATTTCATCCAATATTACGTTATTGGAGTGACATTTGGTAATGGGGGGGAATCCACTGAGAGAGGCAGAACCAGCATTCGGCAATGACTGCAATACAGACATTTTGCATACAGCATTTGTGGTGCTGCACAACCTGCTGCTTGCCTTTCCCCAACACATCTACTAAGTAATGTGGTTAAGTGCATGATTTTAGAACCATCACCAGGAAAAGTTTCATTCATTATATCAAGTTACCAAACACTCTGTCTTTAGTATGGTTGCGTGATTGAAGCCTTATACATATTGATGAGGTGTGAGAGTGGATTGACGTTGTGCAAAAGTTTGTCCCCTATAAACTGACCAATGAAATGTAATATTTCTATTCACAGCCCAGAACCACTGACCCGATCCCACACACAGACACTTGAGAGTTTGGAGCGAATTCCTCAGCACGATGGTCCCTTTACTATGGAGAAATATGAGAAAATCAAGGGATATTTAATAAATGTAAATTGTTTTTAAGATGCTTGAGTATGGCCAATGGGTGGGGCAGTATTAGTAGATAGCTGCATAAATGAGTATTAAAATATTACTGATATTTGACAAAAGTATAATTAAAAGAAGAATAAAGATATTTATATAAATTCCACAGGAACATCAACCGTTCATCCAATAGCTAGCTTATGATATAGTAATTCTGTGCTCAGCCCTTCAGGTATCCTGAAAAGCAGTAAAGTAAATTTTGCAAGGTCTGAGATACTAGTGTATATGCATAGATTTGCATGGTACATCTTTCAGTTTTGCTGACTTCGATGATATTAACAACATTAACCTCCCTGGAGGTATTCCCGAGTGTAGCTCGGGGTAAAGTTTCAGCACCACAAGCGGTAACCCCGAGCTACACTTGGGAATACCTTGCAGCGTTGCTCCAGGATCCCTTCTGCACTTACCTTGTTCTTCGCTCCCGCGATGTCCCTCCTGCAGTGTCCTCCGGCCGATGCCAGCATCTGTCTTCTGGGTTCCATTCCCTGAGACGACAGGATGTACGGGGACGGAACGGCGGGAAATTTAAAAAGTTTAAAAAGTGACATTCACTAACACACTAAAATCACATAGTATAACATTACTGTATCAAACCATTTCACATACATTTTGTCCCGAGTGCTTTGTCCTGTGCCCTGCCTGCATTTTTACTGTTCTTTCTGCCTGGAAACTGAGAAACGTCCATGGCATCCAAAAAGCGTCTCTTTACGTCAAAAGCGGTTTTAGACCAGCTAGAAAACAGCGATAGTAAAATAGAACTACTTGCAGCACTCACTTGAGTGATAATGATTTGTGGGGAAATTCGTCATCCGACACTGAAAACGATTTTGCGACTAAGATCAGTGATGTGCGAACTTGCCGCTATATTTCAAATTTCAGTGTTTTTGGTTTGATTACATTATTGAATTAAATTTATTATATTATTTTTTATAATTATTAAAGTATAATTTATGATTTCGTGTTTAAAATTTTAACATACCCGGGATGTTTACTAGACTCTTGTTCAGACAGATTTCAGTGAGTTATTCCTAAGAATTACAGGCCTACAATAAAAAAACGACATATTTCCATGAAAAAAAAATATACTGCTTTGAGCACAGAAATACTGACATAATCATACCGCTAGGGAGGCTACCACAGAACACATATATTATGTGTGTGCAGATTATTATGACAACTTTTTTACTTTTCTTAGGCTTGTGAAACATCAATGCATCAACTGGGAAGGCTTGTGGAGACCCTTGTAGCTGTATACAGAATGACTTATCTGAGTGTAGGAGCCAACAGAAGACTCCTAAAAGAAGCAGTGAGAGAAATCAAATCCTATCTGGAGCGTATTTTTCCACTGGTGAGGTGAGACATTTTGTATTGTTGTGTAATTGCCCATTTAAGTATAGCTTATTTCCATCTGCTTGTTTCTTTGCACCATTTTAAATTTAATTCAGTGCAATAACCTGTTGCAAACAACCAGATATCTTTTTGTTAAAGTCATGGAATTATACATTTTGATTATTTGCTATGTGTTGCTTAAAAGAGAAATAGGGCCAAAGCTTTCCCAGCGGGTCTCGATGGAATAGGCCAGTCTAGAAGCAGAGGGGGGTAAGCAATTTATTATACAAAGTAGATATCAATTCACATGATTCATCCCCATATACGACATCCAATATGAATACAGAAGTGAGAGTGGGATACCTGCCTGCAAACTGAGCACTCAAGGAATGTCGCAATTGAAGATAGCAGAAAAACATATAATTCAGGAGGGAAAAATCAGATTTCTTGGTCTTGAACAATTTGAGCCCTCCAGTATGTATCACATGGGAGAGAAGGTATATTCCTTTGGAAGTCCAGACCATGGGATCAGGAGTAGATAATAATACCGGCAGCATTTTATTGTATCATAGGGAGGTTTCAGAATGAAAATGAAGGAAACTAATTTTGGACATAGCCAGGTCCTAAACTTGTTTGTAGTGATAAGAGAAGCTAGTGAGGGCCAGCAAAATCGGGGAGCCACCAGTCCCGCTAAGTATAAGTTGTCGGTCAGCTTTACCTACATGATATAGATGTGGCAACTGAGGTGCCAAATAGTATAAGCTAAAGTCAGGTAATGCGGTGCCCCCTAAAGAGGTCGGTTTTTTAAGTGTACGCCAGGCCAACCTGTGCCTGCCATTTCCCCATGCAAAAGACTGTAAGATCGCATCTATAGTCTTAAAATACCAGAACGGTATATAGACTGGAGAGTGCCATAATATGCTTAGAATCTTGGGAAGTAAAATCATCTGTACTACTCCCAATGGGAGTCTGGCCCATGTCTGAGTTTTGGATTTTAACAGATGAAATAGAAGCTCTGTGTTTAAAGCTAAGTAATTTGTCAGGGACATAGATACCCGAATAACCAAATATTTGAAATATCCGACCCTAGCCAAAAGTAGATTTGCCTGGTCCCCGTAGATGGTGAGAAGACCTCTATGGGAAGGATTTGCGGTTTGTCCCAGGTAATTTTAAGTCCGGAGAATTTGACCAAGGTGTTCAATAATTTTCAATGCAGACAAGAGAGGGAGAGATACAAAAGATCCCTAATTTAATGTCAGGGTCTTCCCAGATGCCTGGACTGGCAGCTGGCTCACCCTCTCAGCAAGCTGCTGAGAACCTAAACCAGGTGCTCCTGCCCCCTGCACAGCCTGTCGCTTCTATGAACGCTGGATCGGCAGAGCAGAGGGTCGTGACCGAAAGTCACTGGCTCTCTGCAGGCTGCAGACCAAGAGCTGAGTGATCAGTAGTGTTTGATCGCTCCGTTCTCAGTCTTAGAGATGGTGGGGGACAGCTGCAGCAGGGATTGATGCTGCAAACATCTAGGTGAGTATGATTATTTGTTTATTTTTTTTATTCCCAAACTTCATTGTTCTTTGCTTTGCTGAATGACCTTATGTTTTGCTATGCATCTTAAACAAAGTAGTTTTCTATTATTTTCATCCCATTATATGAACAAGTATACTGTACTGTATATGTTTCAGTAGACCTAACTACTTGTGGAGACTGTAATAAATGGGAGCAGTACTCCTGAAAGAAGCGACTTTTGGAACTTCATTAACATGTTAAAACTTATATAGGATTTTAGTCATTGGTTTTAGATCTAGAGCTTTAGCCTACTTTAAAGCTTGGCACAATAGTGATGCCCAAGGCTGGAAAATAGCATAGGGCTTCTATCCTGCATACTTAGGCACCCCTTCTTGTTCCAACATGACTGCGCACCAATGCACAAAGCAAGGTCCATAAAGATATGGATGAGCGAGTTTGGGGTGGAGGAACTTGACTGGCCTGCCACGATAGAACACCTTTGGGATGAATTAGAGCAGAAACTTCACAAATGCTCTTCTGGAAGAATGGTCAAACATTCCCATAGACACAATCCTAAACCTTATGGACAGCCTTCCCAGAAGAGTTGAATCTGTTATAGCTGCAAAGGATGGGCCAACTCAATATTGAACCTTACAAACTAAGACTGGGTTTCCAATAAAATTTATGTAAAAGCAGGCTTACCAATACTTTTGGCAGTATAGTGTATTTAAGGTATATCATTCTGTTGTATTTAAGGTTTCTGTTTCCTGATCTTCCTGAAGAAGGCAGCACAATTCAGGCATCAACTATTGTCAAAGAAAATCCAGACAAGCCTCATGTATGTAATGGGAGAGCAGGGTCCGGGTCTGAATCTCCCGAACCAGGGTAAGATATAAATACTAAAGTGTTGTGGTAATTCAGAATTACTTAGCATATGATTTTTTTTTTTTCTTTAATATCATGTTAAAGGCATTAGAAAATAGAACTATTTTCATAAAGAAAACCAAACTAAACCCTTAATTGCAATCAGAAAGTTGCAGTTTTATTACACTTCCGCAAAAGGCTAATTTAGTTGGCATGGTTGCATTGCATTGTTTCACATGTGTGACTATTTAATATGTCTTTCCATTATGGGATAACCTTACCCTTTAAACAGTCCATTTAAAAAAAAAAATGTCCATTTACAATTTTATTTGGGTTTGGCAGTATATAAAGGGTTAAGTCCACCATGTAATGTTAAAGGAATGTATTTTTCCCCTGCAGGTATGTGGTGACTAGTTCAGGACTGCTGCTGCCTGTGCTACTGCCTAGACTTTATCCTCCATTATTTATGCTGTATGCTTTGGAACATGAAAAGGAAGAAGACACCTACTGGGAGTGTGTCCTGAGACTGAACAAGCAGCCAGACATGGCGCTCCTTGCCTTCTTAGGTGTACAAGAGTAAGTGAACCCAACTAACCAACCTTAGTACTTGATACTACAAATCTTCAAGATTAAATTGGTCAACACAGAATTGGGCTGTGGCAATATATATTTCAGTTTCTTATTTCTAGATCTGAGTAGAAGATTTTTTTAATTACAGTGCCTTTACCTGCCCAATACCTTTACCCAGAGGAACCCTTGAAAAAAATGTTTACGTCTCAGGCAACCCCTGATAAAAACAATTATGCCTACAGCTCATGCTACAATAGCATGCCAACAGTAAGTTGTAGAATGTCTTAAATAAAAGAATAAAGAATGTGGCATTCCCTAGAGTATCTGACCTAGTGCAGGCAACTTTTAAACACTCATTTTCCATATATGACAAAATTTTCAGTAATAATCATACAAAATAGTACAAATAATAACACAAAAGAAACACAGGACGTGAATATTTGGGGCACGTCCTAACATCAGTGGTCAATTTGACACTGCTCACTCCACAAGGAAGCCCTAGCATCTTCAGGAGAAACACTAGGGTTACGTGGAACCCTGGCTGAGATTGGCTGTTTTAGAAGATGCTAGACCAGCCTTTCTCAATCTGGAATCTATGGAACCCTAGTAATTTCTAGGGGTTCCATGAGCAACAAGCAACTTCTGCCTCTCAGATGAGTAACAACTGGCAGCAATGATCTTTTTATCTTTCTGTTAGAAGTGATTCTTCCCAGTGACCACAAATGTAAGGAGCTTTCTCCCCAGTGACCACCATCACACTAATGTACTATGAGCTATAGATTTAGTAACAATTGGTAGGGTTCACCTGAGCCCTTATAGTTAATGGGGTTCCTCCATGTTGAAGAAAAAGTTGAGAAAGGCTGTGTTAGAATAAAACAATTTTGGCTTGTATGTTATTATATCTTTCTTTCCTCTAGGAAATTTTGGCCAACCAGCATTAATTTTTTGGGTGAAAACAAAAAGGTAAGATATGCAATGGGGAAAAAGCAAAAAAGAAAAGTATTCCATGGATATTACACATCCAAGTGGCATTTTAGTCATTTATCATCACATTGAAGTGGACCTGTGTAACTAATTACCACTAGGTATATTGTGACTTGGATAACTGAAAACATCCACAGACCGTTTAACAATAGGTACTGATACTTTGTTTACTTCATTGTAGGTGTTACCAAGCACTAAAGATTCTTGTTTTTCCTCTGCAGTGGAGTGTCTACAACAGATAAGGTATTAGTACATTGCTATTACTTTGTGCTTTGGTATAACCAAAAAGAATTATTTACAGAACATAAGGCCTCTTTCACACGGCTGGGTAGCTGGATTCCTGCAGCAAGAATTAGTGGATTTTTGCTGTTATTATGACTGGGTTATGTGTTCCGCAGTGGTCACTCAACCCATTTAAACTAATGGCAGGCAGGTGTGAAGGAGTCCTTAAGAATTAGAATACCATTTACATGTACAGGACAATGTCAAGAAAATGAAGCCAGAGTCCTTTATTTATTTCAGGTACTTTTATAGTGCCATTAATTTGCACAGCGCTTTACATATATATATTGTACATTCACATCAGTCCCTAACCCTCAAGGGGCGTACAATCTAAGGTCCCTAACTCACATTTATACATACACACAGTAAAGCCAATTTAGACAGGATCCAATTAACTTACCAGCATGTCTTTGTAGTGTGGGAGGAAACCGGAGTACCCGGAGGAAACCCACGCAGGCACAGGGAGAACATGCAAACTCCAGGCAGGTGGTGCCGTGGTTGGAGTTCGAACCGACGACCCTAGTATTGCCAGGCGGAAGTGCTAACCATTTAGCCACTGTGCTGCCCACAGCAAACTGATGGTTAGAAACTTCACTTTCTATTCTTTTTATCTGTCTATTCCTAAACACAATTCTGTCTTTGCCTAGACTCTGTCTTTACAGCTTACTTTAAGTAATACAAAAGGCCTACTGCACACTTTTGATCCTGTCTTAGACCACAACTCAAGAGCAACAGGATACCTAATAAGTGCAGAGAAAAGGTTCCTCTGTTTTCACATGACACTGGCTGGAAGAGTGAGGCATTACTCCTCCCCAGACAATAACACTGTAGAATGGCGTCACTTGACAACAATGCTTCATTTATTCAGCTACCAAAAGAGCATGGAAACATGCCCTGTATAGTGATCCTGACAACTTGTTAGCAGCAGGATCACAATTCTGCCTTGGCCACATGTGCCATGGTTGTCAATTATATTCGTACGCTCAAAAATGTTAACACCAAGTAGGTGCTTCTCAAATTTCAGCTAATTATGCATTACCATCACAGTCTTTTCCATGCCAAAAATCCACCTGTACTCTAAAGATACACTTGTGCTCCCCACCTAAACTACTACAACCAGGGGTGGACTGACCATTTGGAAACTCGGGCACTGCCCAAGGGCCCGGGGTCAGTAGGGGGCCCCATGAGTTGTCAGTCTGCCCCTGACTACAACAGAGCTAATGCAACAGGTCCTCCTTTAATGACAACTCCACCAGCCGGTTATGCTTACCTTCCTTTGCTACCCTGCTGATCCAGCTGATGAGAGCAAAGGAAATTACCAAGGTATGGGGGAGTATGTTACTCACTCCCTCCCATGTTATAGCCTTGTAGATTATTGATTTGCTGCTCAGACACCCAGTACGATCACATGGGAGCAGGAAGAGAGTCCTCAGTCCTGTATTGACCCCAATTCACAACCTGGAGCTTAACAGTGTTTCCTCTTTTGACTCCCACCAGGAAAATGGAGTCCAAAGTATAAGCAATGCAGTGCAGGCAAAAGGACATATTTGCTTTAAATGTATTAGGGGTCATTTCACAGTCTAAATTGGAAATTTGTCCACAAAATCCTACTTTTACCAGCCTAGTTTAAAGTGGACCTTCACTTCTATTCCTGTCTACCTCTAACCCTATTGCTCCCCGCACTTCCTCCCATCTCAACAATATAAATCTCTGCTTTTGTTTACACTTTATTTTTTCCCTGCGCCGCAATCCTGCAGACTCCCTCCTACCCCCTTGCCTGGGCCAGAATGATTTGTTCCTGCTCCCTCAGCCTCCCGGGGTGCCATGTCACATATCACAGGAGGCTGCATGAGTAGGGAGTCGGAGGATCTGGTGGGTGGAGCTGGCACGCATCATCAGCAGCTGGCTGAACTTAAGAGGCATTCAGCTTCCAGATGACGATCATGAGGATCATAATGACAGCCCAGGACCCGGGCTGCTGCACTTGATCAGTGAACACTAGATCCACTGGGTAGGTGAGTATCTAAATTGAGGACAGTACTGCATGACAGGTAAGTAGGGAATTTAAAAAAAGAGGTGGGGCAGTGAATTTTCTTTATAAGATTTTTTTGCAAAACATCTTTTAGGACAGCACCTGAGAGATCATGGCTCCTCCTACCAGGTGACAGGAAACGCCTTATCAACATCTTTAAATGGAGGCCTCTTCCCACTACTCTTCAGTTTTCTGTGTTTCTTCCAGCCTGGCAGGAACATCTCTAGGGGAGCTAGGATCTCTCAGGATGCTTCTGAGGGACGACATTTTTCTCCTCTGTTTATTTTTACCTTCTTTTTTCTGAGGCTCCAGCCCTCCCAGATCTCCTGCCAGACTGGTGGAAGATAATGGGCTCCTTCGTGCCAGGGCCTGTACCGGCAGAGGTGCCGCTCCATTTTTTCCCCCCCAGGTACTGATGTGCTCTTGGCATCGGTGCACCCCCCCCCCCCCCCGCTATGTGATGTAATTCCGGAAGAATGAGCTTTGTGCCACGTTTTTCAGTCTTTCCATTCTAGCCTTGCAGTTAACCCAGGTCAGCCCCCTTCTATGTGAGTTCCTATCCAAATATTACTCTGCCCTCGACAGAATGAGAACTGATGCCAATGAAACAGAGACATGGAGGAGTAGATTTACTAAAACTGGACAGTGCAAAATCTGGTGCAGCTGTGCATGGTAGCCAATCCGCTTCTAACTTCAGCTTGTTGAGTTAAGCTTTGACAAAAAGACCTGAAAGCTGATTGGTTTCTATACAGAGCTGCACCAGATTTTGCACACCTCAGTTTTAGTAAATCAACCCCATAGTCTGTTGGTTACATAGACCACTGCCTACATGCAGATTTTTTTTTTAATTGCTTTCAAATTGTAATATTTGACTTTGGCTGGTATATTAATATGGTTTCAACTTTTATTTTCCCTTAGCACTACATTCACACCATCAGATAAACTCAAGGTCATTCAACAAACCTTTGAGGAAATTACACAGGAAGTTCAAGAGGCACTTAAGGAAGGCTTCCTGTGGTCCATGGATGAGCTGTTCCCTGTATTCCTATACGTAGTTCTGAGAGCCAGGTCAGTCATAATACCTATCAGTCCACATGTCTATCTGTGTGCTTGATTCTGTTATAAAACTATATTGGCAGCTAGAATTATCATTGTTCCTCTTTAAATGTGCACAGAATACGAAATCTGGGATCTGAAGTCCATCTAATAGAAGATCTCATGGATCCATATCTGCAACATGGAGAACAAGGAATAATGTTTACCACATTAAAGGTGAAAATATGATCTTGTAAAATCATTAATTTATACAGGAATGTCTTTATTAAGTATTGAGAGCCATTTCATGGTAATCTGAATTGAATAATAAATGACAGAATTCAAAATTAACTACTGTATTCATGGATGTAATTCTCTTTTCCATGCATTTTGTGTAAAAATAGATATGCTGTATTCTCAAAGTTGCACTGGGAAGCCTAAAAGTGAAGGGAAATTTCCCCAATGAAAAATAAAATGCAGGGGTATACAAACCCAAAAAAGATTTGGCTTTAAATACAATTTATAATTGAAAGTATTATAAAATAAGGTTACCGATGACATAAAGAAGAACGGGGTACGTGGGAGTGAATTGGGAAAAAAATGCATTAGAAGATAAAGCATCGGCAAGAGGACAAAAAAATTGTTTTTAATCAAAGAATCCAGAATACATTAGCTCAGGGCTCAAAATGTCAAGTCCTGAGCTACTAGCCAGGACTTAAGAGTCACTCACCACCAGTTGCCCAACCCAGCCCCTAACCGGCCCTGCCCCTAAACACGCCCTCCTAAATTATCTCATGAAGTGGCACTGTTAAATGTTTTATACAGGATTAAGGAAGGAAGAAAACTGAAGGAAGGGAGGGAGGGGTGGAAGGAAGAGAGGGTGGGAGGGTTGCAAGGGAGGGAGGAGTGGAAGGATGGGAGGGAGGAAAGGTAGGGGTGGGTGGAAGAAAGGACGCAAGGGATAGGTGGAAAGAAAGCAGGAAGGGAGGGAGGGGTGAAAGGAGGGAAGGAAGGATCGGAGGGAAGGGAGGGGTTGGTGGAAGGAAGGGTGAGTGGAAGGAAAGGAGGGCTGGAAGAAGGGAGGGGTGGAAGGAAGGAAGGGATGGGTGGAAGAAAGGAGGGTAGGTCGGACTCGCATGCTCATTTAGAAGCATCAGAGCTGTCGGCTGCTCTGTGTTAAATTTCCCGCCCACACATCATCTGAAGCTGCATGGACTGGAGTGTGGGCAGGCACAGGGGAGGCAGATCCAGCCTCTCTCTCCTTTTCCTCCTCCTTCAATGAAGCAGCTGAAGGCTGCGGCAGGGAGAGGAGAATCTGCTTCCAGTTGCTTCATTGAAAGCCATACAAGAGATCGCTGCTTGTCACCGCTGCACAGATCATACCTGATCGTTCCATTTCTTTCCTCCCCCCTTCTCTTCCCCCTTTTCCTTACTTACTTTCTTTGGCCTGTTGCACAGTATTGCAGCTTAAAGTACACATTTCCTAGAATATGGAAATATCTATTAGGTGTTTAGAAGGCTGTAGCAATAAATAGTAATAGAAAAAATATATAAATAAAAATCAGTGCCCATTGTGAACATTTTGAAACTGAATCTCTCTGCAATGCCATAGCTCCAGAGGTGAATGAAGGCTTGTTTTGAAGAGCTTTTACTGCTTGTTCATAATATGTAATAAGTTTTGTTTGCATAGTGCGGGCACGTTAACTTTAAGTCGCCATTACTAGGCACATGTAATTTGGGGTGATAACACTGCCTTGATGAAATGAAACATCATCTTAGTGAGTTATATTGTATACACAGATTGTATGTGGGATTGTGATCGGTTATAGCAAAACACTGGTAGGTTTATGTGTAGCAATTTTTCACTTTTTTTTTTGTTAAACATTCTCCAAGTGTAAACATATTTACATTATGTCCTGTAATGGTTTGTGATGACACTTGTGCTTTTTGTTTTCCAACAGGCCTGCTATTACCAAATTCAGCATGAGAAACTCCACTAGGCATTTACCAGGATCAGAAAAAAGGATATGACATTTTCTTGGCATTGTGCTGAAATATGGAGGGAGCTTGAAAAAAAAGATTTTCTGTGGATTTATATACATTGCTGCTGTCTGTACTATGACCTGACATGGAAGGAAGAAGAATCTCATTGTCATTATGTTACACTGGGATGATTCTGGTGCTTGTTAAGTGATTTTTATTCACAAAACACAAAACAAAATAGTTATAGCCATTTTTATGGCCATATTTATAGCCTAACACAAAATGCATTAATAATCTTAACAAAAGCAGCATTTAATAAGCAACTACTTTGTCATATGGTGTATAGACTGTAAATACAGATGTTGTCAATATCCAGCAAGAGGCAAGTTGCCAGCTAAACAAGTTGACCCAATCATACAAAATATGGTGAAAAAATGTTTACTGCTGCTTCTTTTATGTCCAACCTCAGTGAACATTGTATCATAAGCTACTAGCTGTTATAAATGGTCTCCTTTGTCAGGAGACCTCTAATCTGCTTTTAGCCCTCATTCACATGGGCGTCCTGCATTTGTTTTTTATTTAAATGCAGGAGAATTTTTCTGGGAGGTTTTAAACAAACTTTATGCTGCCCAGGTAACTGTATCCTTTGTTTACAGGCTTTTAAATGCATTCATGGTATCTAGTCTGCCCCAGGATTTCTATTTTCTCTAAACACAAGTAACGTAAATGCACCTAAACGGTGGTAAACGCACAATGTAAATTATACTATTTAAATCATTGCATGCATTTATGTGCATTCAGAAATGTCCTAAAATTGAATATATATGCATATAAATGGATGTACGTCATTGCCTGTGTGAATGAAGCCTTATAGTCCTGACAGTTTTGTATTGCAGTGTCACCATTGGAATGCAGTGTCATTAACTATACTTTCATCCACAGACAGTATTTTTTCCAGTTGATGGATTATGTGTAATTAGTGTGAACAGTTTTATAAACTATTTTTATTGTAACATGATAGACTGCAGGATAAAATATTCAGTGTTTTTTTTTCATGAAGATGTTCACTTTTTATACTGCTTAGATCTGTATGGGGTTGATTGATATTACAAACTAATGTATTATCGCACAAGGACTACAGTGATACTGGAATAATTTTCATTAGTGATTTAAGTGTACAGTTACCTTTATGCAATGTTAACTTTAAAAAGAAAAATGATGATGCAGCAAAATATGCACAGTTTGCAGTTTTAAAATTGAATAGAGAAGGTATATAAAGAAATAACTGCTTTTTCACATGTATAAATCTATTGTCACAGGACTTTGTTTAACCACAGGTGGTAGAAATGTAATTGACTGGGTTTTTTTCTTGCCATCCAGGTATATGTTCAGTGATGCAGTAAAGTGTACTGCAGTGCCCATGTAGTATGCACTTGCAAATTGGAATGTGAAAGGTGGAGGCATGGCCATTTAACCAGGCTCTTTCCTATGAGTTCCTTCACACTTCCAATTACTTTATAGCAATTTCAATCCAAATGTGTACTAGGAAACAAAGATTGCACATTTTAGAGTGAAACTAAAGGATTAATACTTACCTTTCCAACGATCCCTTGCCGGCATCTTCTCCTGCGTGCCAGTCTTTGACCTCCTCATTCCTTGGCTGGCGTGGGATGGACATTCCCGCACATGCGCAGGAGCCACTTATCGAAACACATGGGGATCAGCCCTGCACTGTAGGCTGATCTGCGCATGCGCAACTCAGTTTATGGTGCTGGAGAAGACAGCAAGCAGGCAGGTGAGGGCATTTTATTGCAGACGAGACATTGCATGTCTGCAATTAAGGCTAATGTAACATACATTGTTTCAAGCAAGCACATTTTATATTTCATTTTTATAATGGAAGCTCAAGACTCTCAGACATGAACATGCAACTAATTTATATGTGAAAAATTGTTCCATAAATAATTCCTGCCCTTGCAGGTAGTTACGTGGTATATAAAATATATCTGTGCTTTGTCCATGTAGATCAAGCAGCAGTTATGCTTTAGTGCCACCCTAGCTTTGACCGTACATTATTATTATTCTTATACAGGATGTATATAGCGCCATCAGTGTGCTCAGCGCTTTACAATATAACGGGAGACAATACAGTTCAATACAAAAGGGTTAGGAGGGCTCTGCTCCTTGGAGCTTACAATCTAAGACCATACACTTAAAGATTCCCCTTCCCATGCTAAATAGCATGGATGGACAAATTTCCCACTGTTGACTATTGAATTCTGATAGCCAGAACCTGCAGCTGTCAGTAGTACCCACTAATTGACTGCAGTCACGGTTCAACCATCTTTTATGTTTTTTTTGCCTGACTCCTTCAATTTCTCAGTCCAAGTTTGTTGAGCTCAGTGGTGTTGGCAGGGCCACCCACAGTTCAGACTTGGGCCGTGTATCACCAGCTTTAGTTTGCTTTCCTCCCACTTTTGTCAGCCACCAGGAGGGAAGAAAGGAAACCTTGTGTGAACTTCAAGCAGATCTTATGAGAGCTTGCACGGGGCTGAGAACTTTCTCCCTGCCCCCATGTCACTGCAGTGGGCCAACCACCATGTACCAATGTTCTCACATGAGAGCAAAGGGGTACATCACATCCTCCTCTATACAATGTATTTCTTGAGAGGGGGCTATTTGCTTTTTCGACAATATAGTGACAGTCACTTTAATAACGCACTGCTTTTCCACCACAACTCGTGAGCCATAGATTTCTTAAACCTCCTTGAGAAATTCATGATCAGAAAACCCTTTGATCTCAGAAAAGGTAATTCTAGAGCATTTGAGTGACTAAGAGCAGTTTGGAAAAAGTTGTTTAGTAATTTACTTCATTATTATTTTTTGTGTACAATACATTGTAATCATGATACATTTACTAGAAAATAAGTGAAGACAAAAATAACTGGATTTTTCAAAACAAGGAGTGGTGAGGCCTCATGCCTTCTCATAGATAGCAATATTTTCAGGCTATAAATAATTATTTAAAGGGAAAGTATACTGAAAGTATATGTTCAATCACATATTATTGCAATGTTACCTTAAGGTCATTTTAATGTATGTACATGCATTCTCTAACTTATTTTTGCTATTTACTTAAAGTAGAAATAGTATTCAGACTCATGAAATAAACATGCCCCTCTGTTAACATATTTTTTTTTTTTTACTCTGCTGTGTTTGGCAATATTCTTAAATCTAGTCTGCGATCCACTTTGCATTGCACTGGGAAAGTGGTAGGCAGGGAAAGGACGTCACTGGCTCTCTCAGAAATGAATGGCCGTGACTATTACCGGACATGTTGGCACACCTAAAGTGTTACTAAACCCACAACAGTAAAATCAGTCTGTATATGCAGTAAAGCATGCTTGTTATACTCACTGTGGAGCCTAAGGGGTTAATCCTCTGCATTGTGTAAAAAGGCTGTTTGATCCTGTCTTCTCTGATCCTCCACTTCTTGCACAGTCCCCAATCCATCTGCTGATGGTACAGAGCCCTAGGAGCACTCTGTACATGCTTGGTTGGTGTCTTTTTTTTTTTTTTTTTTTTCTTTGGGAAGGTGCATCTGATCAGCACAGGGCCAATCAGCACTGTCCAGACAGAGGGTTAGGTGTCTTGCAGCCTCATAGGACAGTCAGATGAGAATGAAAACCCCCTCCTGCAAGATTAACCAGTGCTCAGAAGTCACAAAATTGCTATATACCGCTGATGAGAAAAGGTATTTAGCAGTTTATAGTTACTAAAATAAATGCATTTCCATGTTCTGTGTACTGTGGGAGATCAGATATAGTAAATGCAGGGTCCTGGGTTTAGTAACACTTTAAAGAGAATGTATGCAAGCTTGGATTCTGGCAAAGCTTTACTGGGAAGCTACGGGCACACCCTTCTTTTGCACACTTATGATGACAACCAAAGGATGCTTACTGAGTGACAGAGGGACTGAGTGATACCATGAATTGCATGATACCATATTCACAGGCTGAATACAGGAAAACAGGACCACGGGCAAAATCCAAATTAGGTGTATTACATTTATATAGGTACCTAGGGTATATTGATTTAAAAAGTAAGCTTTCTATTTTATAAAGGTAAGCTACCACTTTAAATGTCAAGGTTTGTAGGGTACTCCTTACAATGGCTGTTTCAAGAGATATTTTCACCTTGAATGCTTAGGACTGTTACTGTGCGGAGAGGGTCAGTGATATCACTTAACCAGGTACATTCTGAACCCAGTGCTTACCCAGAGTTAAAGTGATTGTAAAGCTTTGACTTCTTTAAATTAAAATAATAAACATGTCATACTTAACTGCTCTGTGCAATGAAATTGCCCAGAGCAGCCCCGAACCTACTCCTTCTGAGGTCCTCCACTGGCGCTCCTGGTGCCTTCCCCACACCGAGTGCCCCCACAGGAAGCTGCTCCTATGGGGAATTTGTGCATTACTCAATCCCCAGCCAGGCTGTTTCCGTCTATTTAGACACACAGCCTGGCTCAGCCCCAACCCCATTCTTCTGCTCACAGGGGCTCCCACTGTTCTTAGCCAAGCCTGTGTGAGTGGGGAGAGAGGAGAAGAGCTGAGGATTTAGGGGGGCTGCGGGGTAGCTACTATCAAACTTTTTTTTTTTTAAATTGTGTAGAATGCATTAAAGTAAAAAATAACTTTTACCTTTCATCTACTTGGAAGTGATGCAGTGGGGAGTGAGTATAGATTAGTGAATGTAACCTAAGTGGGTTCTGGCTATTAGAACTTGATTCAGGAAAGCCTTGCAACAATTTTATAAAACTTTCCAATACATGTGCCAGATTCAGGTACTTCTTATTACTGTTGCTTTTATAAACTATTACCTTGGCTGCAAAAGATTCATAATATAATTACCACCAGTTAGCAGATAAGCAACTTGGCAGTAATCAAGACCAACTCTGAGTTGGTGATCGGAGAGACACCAGTGTTCGGGGTGGGGAATTGTGTGCTGGGAAGCTGTCATGATGCTGGTTGCTGATGTCATTAATCAAAAATACAAATAAACAATGGCTGTATTTGGAGAATCATGCCAGCCAACATCTCTGACCTTTTGTTTAGTTTCAGTTGTGACCTGGGAAATCTCCTGGGGTCAGGGATGATTCATTGATTGCTATGATGCTCTTGACTACAGAGCCAACAATGTCTTGGATAGCAAGTGGCTGAACATGCACTGGGGATGGAGCGTCCACAGTATGGACACTTCAGCCTCACTGCCATCTCCTCTATGCAACCAATTTGTGTTTCTGTTTTTGAGATTTGTCATGTGAAGGAACAACTGGATTCTATGACACTCTTTATGAATTCCACGTTCTTACAAAGCAATCCATCTTCACACACTGGTAATGACTAGTATTCCAGCATTTTTCTTCTCCATCGCCTTCTCTCCCTCATTCAGCTAACTTTACCCCAGTGCTGACAGTGACTGATTGTTGGTGCCAGACGGGCTGGTCTAAGTGTTTCAAAAACTGTTGATCTACTGGAATTTTCACACACAACCATCTCTAAGGTTTACAGAGAATGGTCTGAAAAAGAGAAAACATTCAGTGAGCTGCAGTTGTGTGGATGAAAATGCCTTGATGTCAGAGGAGAATGGGCAGACTAGTTCAAGGTGATAGAAAGGCAACAGTAACTTCAAGCAAATGGGCTACAGCAGCAGAAAACCACACAGGGTGTAACTCCTGTCAGCTAAGAACAGGAAACAGAGGCTACAATTTCCACAGGCTCACCAAAATTGGAAAATAGAAGAGTGGAAAAAGGTTCCCTGATCTGATGAGTCTGGATTTCAGCTGCAACATTCAGATGGTAGGGTCAGAGTTTGGCACAAACAACATGAAAGCATGGATCCATCCTTTTATCAATGGTTCTGGCTGGTAGTAGTGGTGTAATATGGGGGATATTTTCTTGTCACTAGCAAAGTGTACCTAATAAAGTGGCCTGTGTGTGTGTGAGGTTTTTAATTTAAAAAAACATTGTAATTGAAATGAGCTTGTACTCCGTTTGTATGAAACTTTAGTAGGACTGGGAGAATAAGCAAATCTGACATTTTGCCTGATTTTTTTTGTTTTCTAATCAACTACTGTATATGGGCATATTCAAGACTAAAATCTAAAATGTACACAAATAACAGAAATCCCTTGATGTTGGTTTATGGGCTAATTTTATTAAGGCAGTTTAAAGAGCAATATTGGGATAAAACAATTACAGGTAGCAATAATTCAGATTTCATCTGTTTTGTGCTGATAGAGCCCCGCTGGCTTTTTAATACCTTCCAACCTTTTGAGCTAGGAAAAGGAACTCCCTTTGGTATAATTTGTGTAGGCAAAGGGCACATCCCCTGCCCTGCCCCTAGTTACATGGACCATGAAGAATTACCGTATTTTTCGCTGCATAAGACGCACTTTTTTCTCCCCAAAAAAGGGGGGAAAATGTCAGTGCGTCTTATGGAGCGAATATGGAGCGGCCGGTCCGGTATTTCCACCGCCGCCGTGTCAGAATACCGGGCCAGCCACTCAGCTCTGCAGCGGGACCTTACCTGTTCCTCTATCCAGCAGCACGCTGTCTTCCCGGCTTCTTTAGTGTGGGCACTGGGCATGACAGCCGGGTGCCAAGTGCGCATGCGCAAGAAGCGGTGCTCTTTGTGAATGGTAAGGCGGTACCTGTCAAACTCAGGTACCCACTCCCCCCCCCCCCCCTAAAGGTCAGCAGTCATCTCCTGTACTGTCCGCAGTCTCTGGTCATCCCTGTACTGTCCAAAGTCTCTGGTCATCTCCTGTACTGTGTCCACAGTCTCTGGTCATCCCCTGTACTGTTTCCGCAGTCTCTGGTCATCCCCTGTACTGTGTCCGCAGTCTCTGGTCATCCCCTGTACTGTGTCCGCAGTCTCTGGTCATCCCCTGTACTGTGTCCGCAGTCTCTGGTCATCCCCTGTACTGTGTCCGCAGTCTCTGGTCATCCCCTGTACTGTGTCCGCAGTCTCTGGTCATCCCCTGTACTGTGTCCGCAGTCTCTGGTCATCCCCTGTACTGTGTCCGCAGTCTCTGGTCATCCCCTGTACTGTGTCCGCAGGCTCTGGTCATCCCCTGTACTGTGTCCGCAGGCTCTGGTCATCTGTATTGTGTTCGCAGTCTCTGGTCATCTTCTGTACTATGTCTGCAGTCCGTTAGTTCAGAATATTTTTTTTCCTGTTTTCAGCCTCTAAAACCTAGGTGCGTCTTATGGTCAGGTGCGTCTTATGGAGCGAAAAATACGGTATTTTTTTTTTTTTTTCATCACAGTGGAGATTATTTACTAAAACCAGCTCTGCATAGAAACCAATCAGCTTCCAGGTTTTATTACCAAAGCTTAATTGAACAAGCTGAAGTTAGAAGCTGATTGGCTGCCATGCACAGCTGCTTCAGATTCTGAGTGTACCAGTTTTAGTAAATGTACCCCTATGCTTGTTTCCTTTGTACTGGTCTTTTAAAACAATAATGTAATAATAAAAAGGTTTGTGTGAAGGGTTTAGTGTAGTATAAAATATGACCAAGTATGCCCTTGCTATTGTATTTATATAAAATGGTGTTCTGATCTGACACTTGGTGCATAGATGGCTGGGGATTTACAGAGCATAGCAGTTTTTATTATAAAGCATTATAGTTCTTGTACATGTGTACAAAAATGCAGTATGTATATATTTTCTGTTTTTGCTAAAATTCTATGTTTGATGGCATTGTCTGTATAAATATGTTTGCCTTTTAGCAAATATAAATTAAACAATTGGTCACCTATTGCATTCCAACATTCCATATGCAGCTGTGACAAAGCATGATATATCTTTTTATCAACAACTTAATTTAAAGCTCGTTTCTGGATAACCTCCAAGCTCCCCAATCGCTGAAGAATAAAAAAAAAAAAAAAAAGACCTGAATTCCTACCTAAATTGCTTCCTGGTAAATGTTCTCATTGAATGTAGCAAGAGTTCATTGCAGGGGTCCTCGGTCTTGAAGAAGCAGTGTCATGACATTATAGTTTAGGAAGTGACAATAAAACTGGTTAGGGGGCCTGGGTAGCAGTTTTCAGTCACTGGTCTCCACTGATAGAATACTATAGGTACAACAAAGGATCACATGACTTTCGTATTCTTTTTAGCCAGCAGGAGGAACCTTAGGCTCCTATTCACATGTTTTGTCTGTCTCCTTAGCTTATTTGTTGCTTAACTGCATAAGGACCGCTCACAGTACATTTACAGCTGCAGGGCAGCCCTGTGTGCAAAATCACGTGTATATATATATATATATATATATATATATATATATATGTGATTCACGCTCCTGCGGTTTTCGTGGCCTGGAAGGGGGTGTGTCCCCACTGGTGCCCCGATTTGATCCCCCGTGGGATCAATCATCCAATTCATGCCAGTGATGTCCAGCCCAAGTCAGATGATCGATCACTGTCCTATCCTGTCCTTTGTTGACAGTTACACAGAACACAAAGTGATGAAATCTTCTCTCTCTGGGCACATTCCATCCCAGAGAGAGAAGAATTAACATAAACTGAGTGAAAGCACTACACTATTACAGTTAGAACACTCTAGGACACATTTAACCCCTTGATCCCCCCGTTAACCCCTTCACTGCCCTGTCACCAGTGTCAGTACAATGTACAGATTTTTTGCTGATCACTGTATTAGTGTCGCTGGGGACTTCAGATAGTGCTAGTGTCAGCACCCCTCCCAGATAGTGTAAGATTGCCCGTTAGTACACCAGTAATCACATTTAACCCCTTGATTGCCAGGAACACCGCCTAAAAGCGCTATTTGTGTGAAAAAAGGGAGCAATTTTGTTTGGGTACAGCATTGCATGACCGCACAATTACCAGTTAAAATAGTGCGGCGCCAAATAGCAAAAAAAGGCTTGTCATTAAGGAGGCTAAATCCTTAGGATGGCAAGTGATTAAAGTGTTACTAAACCCACAACAGTAAAATCAGTCTGTATATGCAGTAAAGCATGCTTGTTATACTCACTGTGGAACCTAAGGGGTTAGTCCTCTGCATTGTGTAAAAAGGCTGTTTGATCATGTCTTCTCTGACACTCTACACAAGCTCAGTGTGGTGTGTAATGCTAGATACATTTTTTTTTTTTGTTCTTCTTGGGAGAGTGCATGTGATCAGCACTGTCCAGACAGAGGTCAGGGGTCCTGCATCCTCCTACAAGCTTTAACCAGTGCTTAGCTGAAATCACAGGACTCCTCTAACTGCTGATGAGAAAAGGTAATTAGAAGTTTATATTTACTAACATAATTGCACTTCCATGTTCTTAGTACTGTAGGAGACCAGACAGAGAGAATGCAGGATCCTGGGTTTAGTAACACTTTAACAATTTAAAAAAAAATCTTTTGATCACAGAGCCCAATAGTTCAAGCTTATAATTCAGCTGTGACTCCTCTCCTACATATTATTTTCTCTGTCTAAATTTTCAGACCTAGTGAAAACCCCATGAGCATAATTTTGCTTTTTAGATGTATATAAGAAGATAAACCGCAAGACTGGACAGAGGACATTCTGTACATGTGTAGTTACATTGGACGGGCTACAGCCTACAGTCATACAGGCTGTTTAGTAGCAGTATTAGCAGGGTTCTATAGGGCTTGTGTACATGGTTGTGTACATGAGATGATGTCTGTCAGTAAATTCCCATTTGCCTCAGTAGTGCAACATAGTTGACATTTCTGAGCCTCCATATGACCTGCTTTGTGTTTTTCTGAATGTCCTACGGAAGATGTGTTTGCAATGTAAGCAAAGCAGGTCAAACAGTTTTTTGCATTCAAGTGCATGCATTTGATCTGTGCTGCATTCAAAATTAATATTACATTTTATGTAAGTCTTTACTAATGCTACCTTTTGCTAAGCAATAGTTGCAAAATTACAAAGTAGGAATCCACCTAGAATGGAACTCCTGGACAATCAGTGTGTACACTATACAGTTTTTTTACACATTCTCTTTATTAGCTAACACTAAAAATATTAAAATTGGTTTGTCAGTTAAATATGAAATATTGCTTATTAATTTTTTGCATTCTAGCGAACCAGGTGGAGCTTGTTACTCACATTCTTTATCCACTTCCAGTCCTGGCACTTTCACCCCCTTCTAGTCCAAGCCAATTTTCAGCTTTCAGCACTATCATACTTTGAGTGACAATTTCTCAGTCATGCAACTCTGTACACGTCTAAAAGTTTTATCTTTTTTTTTTTTTTTTTTTTTAGAGAGATAGAGCTTTTTTTTGGTGGTATTTGATCACCACTGTTTTTTTTTATTTTTTTGTTATATAAATGAAAAAAGACCGAAAACTTTGAGCTTAGTTTTTGTTTAAAAATGTTGCAAATAAATCATTTTTATTCAGTGATTTAGGCCAAAATGTATCCTGCTACATTTTTGGAGTAAAAATAACCCAAAACAAGTGTATATTATTTAGTCTGTGTGAAAGCTATAGAGTCTACATTCTCTGGGATATATATTTAAAAATTGATCTGTTGAGACCCTAAAATGCCAGGTGCTGGCATGACTTATGGCAGTGATCAAGACGCTGGTATGGAGTATGGTGGTGATCAGGATGTGAGCATGAGGTATGGCGGTGATCAAGACGCTGGTAAGGGGTATGGCAGTGATCAGAATGCTGGTATGGAGTATGGTGGTGATCAGGACGCTGGTATGGGGTATGGCAGTAATCAGGATTGTTGGTATGGAGTATGGTGGTGATCAGGACGCTGGTATGGGGTATGGCAGTAATCAGGGTTGTTGGTGTGGGGTATGGCAGTGATCAGGACACTTGTATGCTGTATGGTGGTGTTTTTGTGTGCACTGGGACAGGTGATGGTGGTGATATATTCAGAAAAATTACAGCCTTTAGGCCGGAAACCTGAACCAGTGAGTCAGGAGTTTGTTGCAGGTTTCTTGTGTTTTGGAGACTATTGAAGACTTGTGGGTCAGCTGAACTATTTGGGAGATTTGTTGTGCAGATAGGTTAAGTTCCAGGGTTCTAGTAAGAAGCAATGTTTTGTACAGTAGAGGTTTGGACATAATACATAGCTGCTCAAACTGGGTCATATGGAAGACTGTAACTATTCTTACACCCAGTGATTAATCGGAATCTCCCTTAAATCTCCCTATGGGAACAGTCAACCCTCCTCAAGAAGGTTATAGCAACAAATGTCCCTGTCAGCTGCCTATGTCCTAAAGAACCCAGGGCCTTTGCCTGAAGAAATCCAGAGAAACCCAGCAACTGAGGGTGGTGGGGGGGGGGTTTGTTTTGAAGGGGTGGCTGACCTCTTTTCACCACAGTTTTCCAGTCCTTTCTGACATGTTTTCTTATATATATATATATATATATATATACATACACATATACCCTTAACTGATAGCTGACTAAGGGGTTTCATTTAGAAAAGCAGGCTTGATGTGGGAAGATTTCACCTCTCATAAGGGTTCATTTATAATGGAGAACAGGTACTGGAGCAAGCAAGTTGTCCCATCCTTAAAATTAAAATCAGAGTACTTCACTGAGTTCTTGAGTAAGTCAATTACCTTTCACAGGTTACATGATCATGTTTTCCAAAGCTTTTTCAGAGCACAATGCACATTTAAAAAGCCTGTCATTGCTTTGCACAATAGTCTTTTCTTTTTAAAGTAGTAGGACAGCCAGGTCCTTAAGTAGTAAGGACAGCCATGCGACAACTTGACGACTGTACTTATTAGTGTTTTGACAAAGATAGAATGTACTTCCTACTCTGACCAAAACAAAAAGAACATTGGTTAAAGGGAATGGTGTTCAAATACAAAATCATGGACAGTATCGGAATGCCTGTGCTTCATTACTTTGGAGTTGAAGAATTACATAAAAGATGCCAAAACTGTTGCTCTTTCGCTGGCATAAGTGCAGCATAGGGCAGTACAGTGGGTAAATGGTTATCCCTTCCGATTGGCAGTACTAGGGTCGTTGGTTCGAATCCTAGCCACCGCACCACCTGCCTGGAGTTTGCATGTTCTTCCTGTGCCTGCGTGGGTTTTCTCTGGGTTTTCTGTTTCTCCAAAGACATGCTGGTAGGTTAATTGGATCCTGTCTAAATTGGCCCTAGTATGTTTATGTATGACTGTGAGTTAGAGATCTTAGATTGTACACCCCTTGAGGGTTAGGGACTAATGTAAATGTACAATATATATGTAAAGCACTGTGTAAATTGACAGCGCTATACAAGTACCTGTAATAATAAATAAATGAGCCTAAAATATAGAGGCTGTCATGCTGATACAATGGTGTCAATACTTGGGAGTCACTGACCCTAGATCTGGAAAGTCAGAACTGATTTGCATGCTTGTTCAAGGTAAGTGACTAAGAACGTACTGAAGCCACTAGATCAGCATGACAGCCGAGCAACTACAGTATGTTCAGAAAATGAATTCAGCAATGGCAGCCTCCTACTTCCTCAATACAGAATGTGTACCTTGTTTCAGTATATTCCAATGTTACATGATCATGCTTTGTAGCTGTTTCAGTTGAACATTCTATAAAGAGCTATGGGGATAGATATACAAGTATAAAAATGGCAGCTTTGTTGCCATCATTCTCATCCCCACCCTGTCCGACCCTGTTCACTGATCAATATGAAAATTAATTTTTTTACCCTGAGGGCACAGGAGGCTGTAAGGACTGCCAGTGGGGCATCAGTTCTTTAAGAGAAGAAGATGAATGCGTAAATAACCTTTTCAGAGAATTACACCTACTACGCCTCTGCCATAAGCCGGTTGGCCTTTTAAAAAATGTGGCACTGGGGCTTTAAACAAAGCTGATTAAGTCTTCCCTGCATCGTTCTTGGTAGAAGAGGATGTGATGGGATTAGCCAGGTTACTGCTGCTGCTGCTAACACGTTTTACACAGGTCTGTATGAAGATGGAGTGACATCTTGCTGTACATTCAGGTGAGAATATAAATATGAGCAATTATTTACAGCATAGAAGTGCTAAATGTGCTAGTCTTCATTGCCCACAAATACAGTAAACTGCTGTAAGAGGATCATGTGAAGTCACTGAACCTTTAAATCGCTATATGCAGACAACAGTAGCAAAACCTATGAATATACACAATGAGAAATATGTGTGTTAATATTAATTTATCATCACACTATGATTTATATTATTTGTACAGTCTTAGAAATTGCTAGGTGAGTACAGTCACAATGGTGACCCTCAAAACGAACAAAAGCTATATATTAAAGTGTAAATCTCAAACTGTTCTGAATTTCTATTTACTTATCTGTTTAATGTAGTGGAGGGGAAAAATAATATACCTGTCCTATTCCCCTTGATTATAAAAGGTTTGTCACACATTAGTGGGATTTAGATGGGGTAGGTGAAAACGAAGATCTAGAAATCTACACTTTAAGCTGCTCACATGTTGCACTCTGTACAATCTCTGTACAATTTCTTTCAGTTTTACCAATAACTATATTCTGTGTTGGCCTAACTATGTAGTGCATGGAATTCACTGATTGGATGTAAATTAAATGCGTTCTCGCATTGTTAAATTTAACGGTGACCATAGGGACACAGTACAATTAGATTGTAATGTTTGACCAGCTTAGTTAGTATCTAAAACATTTTGTTTAAATCGATCTGGTTATTTTCACATAGTAGCTGATATGAACCAATTATTTGTGTTTTGACTCTTCCCATACCCCACAGCTGTTTGTGTTCCTAAAATGGTTAACTGTAACCTTCTGAGGTCACATTTTTATATTGGGCCAAACGAAAAATACTTAAGTGCTCCAATATTTTTTTACGGTCTGGACAAAAACATAGCGTTGTATTTCAAAAGAAATATAATAGCCAGGAGTTTCCTGTTAGAAATTTAGAGAGCCTAAAATTTGCCACAAATTGCACAAATCTTGTTAGTAAGTTCTGGCCATTTGTAAGGCTAATAGACAAGCTTACAATGTCAAAAATGGTTTTAAATAATACTGTACAGCAGCAAGAGCATCCTTTTCATTCGACTTTCAGGCAACATGAAAAGTACTCAAACTCTCTACATTATATGTTTGTGGGATGCCGTAAAGCTGTATGTGGTTTTACAGAACTCCATCATTTTCAGAGATGCTCACAGCAGCAATGCACTTTGGCAGTGCCTATTCAGTAGAATGGTAGATGGAAATAGGCCAGTAGTTCACTGAGACTGACCCTGTTCTCTTGATGCAGAACTGTCCTGCTGCTGGCCAAGTTCTATCAAACTCTCTAGTACAGCTGCATAAAAACTGGCCAGTGGCAGGACAGTAATAGACTAAAATGTGCAGAAAGAAGGTACAGGAAAGTGTTTTCATACACTTCAGCCCACAGATGTTACAGCTGTGTAAAGTTGTCCAGAAACAGGACCGCTTAAATCTGCAAGAATAGGCAGAAATATACAAAACCAAAGGCAGAAGGCAGTTGTTCTCATACAAGAATTATGAGTGTTGGCCTGCAGATGATACCGTTGTGTAAAAGTTGGCCAACAGCAACATCCCATGCGGTAATTGGCCTGCTTTTATCAGTGTATATAAATTGGCTGGCAGTTTGCTGAGGCTCTCCCTTTTCTCCTGATGAAAAACGGTCTTATTACTAGCCAATTTCTGTCAAACTCTCAAATGCAGCTGCATAAAGACTGACAAGTGGCAGGACAGTATAGGGCAGTGATGGCGAACCTTTTTGAGCCCGAGTGCCCAAACTGCAACCCAAAACCAACTTATTTCTTTCAAAGTGCCAACACTGCAATGAAACCTGAATATCGAGCTTTTGGTTTAGAAAAAACAACTCGTACAGTAGTGCAAACTAATTAACAGTACAGGGATGACCAGATACTGCGGACAGTACAGGGATGACCAGAGACTGCGGACACGGTACAGGGATGACCAGAGACTGCGGACACGGTACAGGAGATGACCAGAGACTGCGGACACGGTACAGGGATGACCAGAGACTGCGGACACGGTACAGGGATGACCAGAGACTGCGGACACGGTACAGGGATGACCAGAGACTGCGGACACGGTACAGGAGATGACCAGAGACTGCGGACACGGTACAGGGATGACCAGAGACTGCGGACAGTACAGGGATGACCAGAGACTGCGGACACGGTACAGGAGATGACCAGAGACTGCGGACACGGTACAGGGATGACCAGAGACTGCGGACACGGTACAGGGATGACCAGAGACTGCGGACACGGTACAGGGGATGACCAGAGACTGCGGACAGTACAGGGATGACCAGAGACTGCGGACAGTACAGATGACTGCTGACCTTTGGGGAGGGAGGGGGAGCGGGTACCTGAATTTGACAGGTACCCGCTCTTACTTCCGCAGAGTTTTTTTTTTTATCTTACCTGTTCCTTTATCCAGCCGCGCGCTGTCTTCCCGGCTTCTGTAGTGTGGGCGCTCGTCGGACAGCCGGATGCCCAGTGCGCATGCGCGAGAAGCGCTGCGCTTTGTGATTGGTCCGGCGGCTTCTGGGATCTGTCGTGTGTCCCAGGTACCGCCTTACCATTCACAAAGAGCACTGCTTCTTGCGCATGCGCACTTGGGACCCGGCTGTCACGCACACTACAGAAGCCGGGAAGACAGCTGGATAGAGGGACAGGTACGGTCCCACTGCAGAGCTGAGCGGCCGGCCCGGTATTCTGACACGGCGGCGGTGGAAATACCGGACCGGCCGCTCTATATTCGCTCCATAAGACGCACTGACATTTTCCCCCCTTTTTTGGGGGAAAAAAAGTGCGTCTTATGGAGCGAAAAATATGGTATTCTCCTGGTGTGCCCACAGATAAGGCTCGGCGTGCCGGCTGTGGCACGCCATCACTGGTATAGGGCCTCATTCACCTGGGAGTACCCATCTATACACCATGGGGTTGATTTACTAAAACTGGAGAGTGAAAAATCTGGTGCAGCGCTGCAGAGAAACCGATCAGCTTCCAGTTTTTGTTTTTTTTTTTTGTCAAATCCTAATTGAACAAGCTGAAGTTAGAAGCCGATTGGCTACCATGCACAACTGCGACAGATTTTGCACTCTTCAATTTTAATAAATCAACTCCAGTTTGTCTACATTGTGATCTGTGCATCACGCCTGCATGGATGTATACTCCGGGATGTGCATGGAGATCCAAGCAGGTCTGTGAGGCCAGCCTTCTATCATTGATTTGAACAGGCTCCCTGCACGAGTCTGTCTACCTGTGCATCCCACACAAGTGAAGATAGCCACTTTCGCAGGTGTACGGATTGGTACACCCGATTAAATGAGGCCTCAATCAGCAAAAATAAGCCAAAATGTAGAGGTCGGTGTATTTATACCAGAATTTAACCCCTTTGCACTGGCACCTCCTGGCCCTTTGAGTTTCAGAAGACAGGAGGTGGGTGGGGTTTTAGGGTCATGTGACTGCCGTGATTTGCCGTCTCGGCCGTCACATGATCGGAAAAAGTCCCGATCGCAAGAGGAGATCGGGACCTTTCCGTGAGTCACAGACATGTACTTGGGGCGCAAGCTCTCAGCACGTATGTATTTTATAATGGCGCGCCACTCGGCATCAAGGCCCAGATGCCAAGAAGCCGCATATTTGCGTGTTAGAGCTGTGAAAAACTGGTCAGAGGCAAGACAGTTTAAATCGGGGATAATAGGCCTAGCTTGTCTATGTAACCTTTTATTTTTACTCTGGAGATAGGGGGTGCAGTAAATGTTTTTGCTTATTACATATTTTCTTCTAAACCACGCAGATGCTGCAAACAACGGGCAGCTCCAGGAACAGATGGTCAACAGCAAATGAATACTGAGCTTTAAACACATCAAACTTAAAAAAGACCTTACAATATAAAATACAAAATATATACCCCCAAAAGAAACTAATCCCCAAAATGCCACCCATCTGAAACAAAAGCTCGTTGTTTTGTTTTTTTTCTTGTTTTTTTTTTTTACTGGAGAGTCTTGCTATTGATAGAACAGAATGTAAAAGTAATGCTGCTCTCAAGCCAACCACAATCTAGAATTAAAGGAAAACAGCGTCTAATAATAAACAAAAATAAAAGCAGCAAGGTGGGTGATTACCAAAGATCTAGCAATCAGACTTGCTGATGACAAAGTAAACCTAATAAAGATTTTTGGGTTAAATTAATAACTGTGAACACAAGGAAGGGGGCGATTGGCAAATAATACCCACCAATGCAATTCCCAAAAGTAAAGCAGAGTTTGCTAACAGATCCTAATCTCTCCCCCACCCCCAACACACACAAACACCTTCCTTTTTTTAGTGGGGGTGCTGGCTTATTAAAATCCCTCTATAATTGGTCCATGTGAGTCTGCAAGCCATGGTTTAAAGGCCATGCAATGCTTTATGGTTTTTAAACAAAACTGTTCGAGTGAATTCAGACAATAATTCACTGAACCCCCAAACTCAAACTAGCTGGACTTGCCACAAATCCAAATCTCAGCCCGTCCTATTATTCTTTTACATTATTTTTCCATTTAAATGCTTATACTTTAATTATAATTATTAGAGTTTCTGTATATAGCCCTGCAGAACAGACATGTGCTTTTCAGCTTCACTGCAACAAGGAAACGGGAAACTTTATTCAGAGAAAAGACATAGAGTTTATCATAAGTGCAGCTACAAACCTATAAACACTGCCATCCACTGGTTGAAGAATATATCTCTACTGAATACTGATGTAGTTGTGAGGAGAAAAGGGAGAACCTCAGAAAACTGCCAGCCAATTTATATACACTGATAAAAGCAGGCCAATTACCGCATGAGATGCTGCTGTTGGTCAACACTCTTAACTCTTGTATGAGAACAAAAGTGGTTGTAAAGGCTCAATGTTTTTTGTCTTCATGCATTCTATGCATGAAGGTAAAATACCTTCTGTGTGCATCATCCCCCCAGCCCTCTCAATACTTACCTGAGCCCTATCGAGCGATGTGCACAATAGCCTCTGGAACAGCCATTGGCTTCCGCTGCTGTCAATCACAGCCAGTCAGCCAATGAGGAGAGAGAGGGGGCGGGGCCAAGCCACAGCTCCGTATCTGAATGGACACACGGAGCAGCAGGTGCCCCCATATCAAGCTGCTTGCTATGGGGGCACCTGACAGGAGGAGCCGGGAGAGCCTGCGGGGGAACTAGGAAGAGGAGGATCCAGCGTGCACTGAGTAAAACCACTGAACACAGCAGATAAGCATAGACATGTTTGTTATTTTGCAAAAAATAAAATTACCTTTAGAATCACTTTAAGTCAAGCCATAAAGGTAATGATAAACACTTGCTTCTGGCCTAGATATTTGTGGCAACAAGTCGGTGGGCTTTTACGGCAGGCTGAAAGATACACTCATCGGCCACTTTATTAGGTACACCTTGTTAGTACCAAGTTGGACCCTCTTTTGTCTTCAGAACTGCCTTAATTCTTTGTGGCATAGATTCAACAAGGTGTTGGAAACATTCTCAGAGATTTTGGTCCATATTGACATGATAGCATCATGCAGTTCCTGCAGACCATTCTCTGCAAACCCTAGAGATGGTTGTGGGTGAAAATCCCTGTGGATCAGCAGTTTTGAAATACTCAGACCAGCCCATCTGGCACCAACAACCATGCCACATTCAGAGTCACTTAAATCCCTATTCTTCCCCATTCTGATGCTTAGTTTGAACTTCAGCAAGTCATTTTCACCATGTCTAGATGCTTAAATGCAATGAGTTGCTGCCATGTGATTGGCTGATTAGCAATTTGTGTTACCCAGCAATTGAACAGATGTACCTAATAAAGAGACCAGTGATTGTATACAATACCTTGAAAAAATATTCATACCCCTTGAAATTTTCCACATTTTGTCATGTTACAACCAGAAACATAAATGTGTTTTATTGGGATTTTTTGTGATAGACCAACACAAAGGGGAGGGAATATACTAAAACTGGTTTACTCAGAATCTGGTGCAGCTGTGCATAGGAGCCAATCAGGTTCTAAAGCTCAGCTTGTTCAATTAAGCTTTGATAATAAAACCTGGAAGCTAATTGGTTTCTATGCAGAAGTGCACCTAATTTTGCACTCTCTGGATTTAGTAAATAAACCCCGAAGTGGCACATAATTGTGGAGTGGAAGAAATATCTGCAAAGTGTGGTGTGTATTTGTATTCAGATCCTCCCGAGTTAATACTTTGTAGAACCACCTTTCACTGCAATTACATCTGCAAGCCTTTTTGGGTATGTCTCTATCTCTACCAGCTTTGCACATCTAGAGAATGAAATTTTTGCCCATTTTTCTTTGCAAAATAGCTCAAGTTCTGTCAGATTGGATGGAGAGCGTGTTAACAGCAATTTTCAAGTTTTGCCACAGATTCTCAATTGGATTTAGGTCTGGACTTTGGGCCATTCTAACACCTGAATGTGCTTTGATCTAAACATTCCATTGTAGCTCTGGCTGTTTGTTTAGGGTCGACGTCCTGCTGGATGGTGAACCTCCACCCCAGTCTCAAGTCTTTTGCAGACTTTAACAGGTTTTCTTCTAAGATTGCCCTGTATTTAGCTCCATCCATCTTCCCATCAGCTCTGACCATCTTCCCTGTCCCTGTTGAAGAAAAGCATCTCCACAACATAAGGATTGCAACACCATGTTTCACGGTGGGGATGGTGTGTTCAGGGTGATGTGAAGTGTTAGTTTTCTGCCACACATAGCATATTGCTTTTAGACCAAAAAGTTCAATTTTGGTCTCATCTGACCAGAGCACCTTCTTCCACGTTTGCTGTGCCCCCCCCCCCCCCATGGCTACTGAACACAGGAGTTCTAATGGATTTCTTTCAACAATGTTCTCTAACAAACCTCTGAGGGCTTCATAGAACAGGTGCATTTATACTGAGATTAAATTACACACAGGTGGACTCTATTTACTAATTAAATTACTTCTGAAGGCAATTGGCTCCACTAGATTTTAGTTTGGGATATCAGTGTAAAGGGGGCTGAATACAAATGCACGCCACACTTTTCAGATATTTATTTGTAATAGACCTTGAAAACCATTTATCATTTTCCTTCCACTTCACAATTATGTGCCAATTTGTGTTGGTCTATCACATAAAATCCCAATAAAATACATTTACATTTTTTGTTGTAACATGACAAAATGTGGGAAATTTCAAGGAGCATGAATACTTTTTCAAGGCACTGTATGTGTACAGCCAACAGTGCTGTGTTGTGCTGCGAGCATGTTCATTTGGTGTACCTAGCACAGTGACCTTGGACAGCTGCCAATCATTGTTTGCGATTGGGAGCTGGATACGGGCTCCCACTCGTGATTACTGTGACAGCTTATAATCAGGAAGCCCACTCTGCCTCCTGGTGATAAAAAACACTTAAAGGGTGGGTGGGAACCAGCAACAATGGGGTTAAAGTACATCTAAACCCAAGAACAAAAAATGTAATATAGCAGTCAGCACCCCTAAGGACTGCAAGTACAGAAACATACCTTTTGATCCTGCAAGAAATTTTGTGTTCTTGTAACTTCCAGGCATTAAACCAAAATCTCACACAATGTTATCATCCTGCCCAGTTATATTCTTTGAGCTACAAAACACCTCCCCATATGCAATGAGATGAGGAGAGGGGAATGTGTTTCTGGTCCAACTCAGGAGACCGGTCTAAGGTGGCAATGTTGCTCCATCATGGATGCATCTCAGATAGGGAGCATTGGCATACTAGGACACAAAGTATGTTACTGGCAGGATCACAAGGTAAGAAAAAAAGAAAGAAATGCAGCCTCCACAACTAAGGACCGTTTTCTTTGCAACAACATTTTTGAAAGGATAAAGGATGACAGAAGGAACATTTTGTTACATCTAAATCTTGCCTGGGGTTGCAAAGGTCAGTAGTGTTCTGGTGTAACTTGTGGATAACATGAAATGTTAAGCAGATTACCCTTCCTTAAAGAAAAGAAGGATCAGTGATTAACAGTTCTAGTGTTGAGGATGCCTACAGGGTATTCTAAATGTCAACTTTATGTATCATCTAATTTCTATTTATTACAAATTGTATTTTTCATCCTAGGCATTAAACAGATAATAAGGCCAAAATATGAAATCATTGACCTTTTTTGGCACCATTGCTTGTTTTTAATTTGAGATATTTTATTTTCCATAAACCTTTGTGAGATTTCTCTGTGTAAATAATAAGGTACCATGTTTGCTGTGTTCTTTATGGTATGATTTATATTCCAGCGTACAGGCAAATTATTTTTAAGTTTTTAATCGAGTAAGGAATGTTAAGAATTTATGTCCATTTGTATTGTTTGTGGGCACCATTTACAAAAATTTCCCTCACTTTTTATTTCTGTGACACCAAGACCATGAGGAGACCAGCAGTCATTGGGAAATAAGACAATAAGCACATTCCCAACTCTGCCATGAAGTGTTTTTTGCTGTTTCATTCTCCATTGGAGAGATTTTCCTTCATTTTATGTTCTTTCAATCTCCTGTAACCCCGAGGAGGAATTTCCACAATGGTCACCACTACAACCTGACAGAGAATTTAATCCTTTCTCACTCTAACTAAAATATAAAAAATGTCTAGTATTGCACTGTAAAGAGTACCATCTACTTTATACAATCATATACAAAAGGCTCTGACATTTGACATTGATTTGCAGGGTTGGGTTTAGCGCAGGGAAGGAGCAAGGTTTATTATCACCTTGGAAAGAGTTGAAGGATCCATGTACATCCTTGCCTAGCATCCAATGGGATCCATAGGGACACGGACCAATTTAAAGATATCTCGAGTACCTGAAGTGCCCCAAAGGTGACTACACCTCAGCCAGTCCGGTTCATTCAGTTCTTACTGCGCTTCACCCTTCTCACTCCTCTAATTGCAAAAGTGAAAATATTACATACTCCAAGAGTGTCATCACCAGTTTGCCCTCCTTCCCTTTATCCACCCCCCCCCCCCCCATTCTGACCTATACTTGTAGCTCATAATATGTGTATTGTTACTGTAAACCTAACTTATAATATGGCATACTTATTGACTTTTAACATCATAACCATTATTGGTTTCTATGACTCACAGCTGCACTGTACCTTTTTACAAAGTTGCTTACATTTGAACATTTGTATGGGTCAGGCTATGTATCCTCCAGAACTTTAATTAAGACCTAATGATAGTGACAATTTTAACATGCAATTTGTCCTGTTTACAAAAACACTAAAATTATTTTTCTGGTGCAAAGCATGGTGAATATTTACACATTTAAAAAAGGCTTTTTTTCTTTTTCTGTTTTTTAATGCAACTTTATAAAAATGTTATTGAACAGGGATCAAATAAAAAATCCTAGTAGAATACACGAAAATACAGTATAAGTACACATATTTTTGTTGCATTTTACATTCTTTGCCAATGTTTCAAACAAGGAATTGATGTAAGTTATAAAAATTAAAAGAAAATGCATATAAAGAAAAATTAATTTTCTTTAAAATATTGAAAATAAAGAGGTCTGAAATATTTTTTGTCCTTAGATTTAGATATACTTTAGGATTCATTACATGCTCTTTTATGTTTTAGTACCATTTTTGCTGACTGGTTTGGTTGGATGGTTCATCCACAGAAGGCTGGAGAAACGTCCAGAATGAGGGAGACCATGGAAATGAATCCTGGCTGCCTTCAAGAGAACGGTAAGAAGTGTGTCAAGGAGCTAAGGAAAAATAGATTTAGATAAAGGCCATAATAAAGCAAAGGAAGTAAAACACTGACGACTATTGGATGTCATAACGTGTAATTTTTTGAGGGAGTAAATACGCTTTGCTGAGCAAAGATGTTTTTGCTAAGTATTACTTTTCAGCACGTTTTTCAACCAAACAGAAAATTCTGATCACAGCAATGGCTGTAATTATTCTAGTTTAGACTGCATTTGGTTGCAGTATCACTAGAAAAAACCCTTAAGGGAGATGTGACAAGAAATTCAAATGTAGACTGCTTGGTAAAGGGACAAATGTTAAAATAAAATAATAAATCCAGCATACCTATTTGTTAAATTTTGTAAAAAAAAAAATCCATATCCCTTATATGCTAACATTTTTGGTGGAACCTCAGGCAACCAGCCAACAAAAATGGAAATGCACATATAGGAAGTATTTCAACTGTCAAAGAATTTGTAATTCTGTGCGACCAGTGTGATCTAGGCAACCCTACCAGAAAGAACAGCTCCCTCACAGCAGAAGCTCAGCTTAGTTAAGAACTTTGAGTTAAGCACTTCCCTAGCCCAATATACATTCCTGCAGAGCAGTGTGAGGGTGAATGATTTGGTTACAGGGAGGTTTACTGTCAAGGGGGTCTTAGTGTAAGCTATGACTCTCAGTGCCCAGAGTCCTGCACCAAAACTAGCATCCTGCTGATTGAACAATGAAGAGCAGCAGCACTTGATGAAGTCATTCCTTTTTTCTCATGTCAGCATGTACAGTTAGGTCCATATATATTTGGACACAGGCACAATTATAGTTTTTCTCAGGTATTTACCAAAACATATTCAAGCTATAGTTATATAATAGATATCGGCTGAAATTGCATACTCTCAGGTTTAATTTGAGGGTATGTACATCCATATTGGAGGAAGGGTTTAGGAATTACAGCTCTTAAGACCCCGGTCCCATAGAATGCGACTTGGCATACGATTTGCATGCCATGCGACTTGCAATTCGCATGCCAAGTCGCACCCTATTGTCTGCAATTACAGCTTTCATATCGGTGCGGTTCCGACTTGGTCTTCTAAAGTAGTACATGCACTACTTTTGGTGCAATTTGCATAGGCATCCGTGTCAGATGCCTTCCAAATCGCACCTGAAATCGACATGTCCCCCGACTTTGAAATCATACGACTTCACTGTAAGTCACACGATTTCAAAGTCAGACTTGATGTGACCGGGATGTAAGAATAGCCATCCCCCCTTTTTCAAGGGACCAAAAGTAATTGAACAATTGAATCAAAAGCTGTTTCATGGCCAGGTGTGGGCTACTCCTTTGTTATTTCTTCATCAATTAAGCAGGTAAAAGGTCTGGAGTTGATTCTAAGTGTGGTATTTGCATTTGGAATCTATTGCTGTGCTCATGCATTCAAAGGAGCTGTCCATGCAAGTGAAACAGGCCATTGTAAGTCTTCAAAAATGAAACAACTCCATCAGAGAGATAGCAGCAACATTAGGAGTGGCCAAATCAACAGTTTGGTACATTCTGAGGAAAGAAGAATGCACTGGTGAACTCAGCAACATGAAAAGGCATGGACGTCCAATGAAGACAACAGTGGTGGATGATGGTAAAGAAAAATCCATTCAAAACATCCAGACAAGTGAAGGACACTCTCTAGGAAGTGGGCGCATCATTGTCAAAGTCTACAATCAAGAGAAGACTTCACGAGAGCAAATACAGAGGGTTCACCACAAGGTGCAAACCATTCATAAGCCTGAAGAATAGAAAGCCAGATTAGACTCAACCAAAAAACATCTAAAAAAGCCAGACCAGTTCTGGAAAAGCATTCTTTGGACGGATAAAACTAAAATTAATCTGTACCAGAATGAAGGGAAGAAAAAAGTGTGGAAAAGGCTTGAAACAGCTCATGATCCAAAGCACACAACGTCATCTGTAAAACCTGGTGGAGGCAGTGTGATGGCATTGGCATCCATAGCTTCCAGTGGCACTGGGTCATTGGTGTTTATTGATGATGTGACAGAAGACAGAATCAACTGGATGAATTCTGCAGTGTTTAGAGATATACTGTCAGGCCAGATTCATCCAAATTCAGCAAAGTTGATTGAACAGCGCTTCACAGTACAGATGAAGAATGATCCAAAACACACTGCAAAAGCAACCCAGGAGCTTTTGAAAGAAAATAAGTGGAATATTCTGCAATGGCTGAGTCAATCACCTGATCTCAACCCAACTGAGCATGCATTTCATTTGCTGAAGGCAAAACTAAAGGCAGAAAGGCCCACAAACATAGAACAACTAAAGACAGCTGCAGTTAGAGCTTGGCAAAGCATCAGAAAGAAGGAAACTCAGTCTTTGGTAATGTCCATGGGTTCCAGACTTCAGGCAGTCATTGCCAGTAAAGGATTCTCAACAAAATATTAAAAATAAACATTTTATTTATGATTATATTCTTTTGTCCAATTACATTTGAGCCCCTGAAAATGGAGGGACTGTGTATAAAAATGGTTGCAGTTCCTAAAATTTGTACTTGATATTTATGTTCAACCTCTTGAATTAAAGCTGAAAGTCTGCACTTCAAATTCATTTGGATTGTTTCGTTTTAAATTATTCTGGTGGCTTATAGAGCCAAAAGTATAAAATTTGTGCCTGTTTCCAAATATATATGGATCTAACTGTATATTATCGGCACATGTGTATTGCAGTAGAGCCTGATTGGCTTCTAATGCTGCCCTCCGAGTCTGGGCACTGCTGTACAGAGGAATCAGAAAGCTTATAAAATGAAAAAGAGAAATTCAGGAATTTACAGTTAATCCATTTAAATGTTTCATTAATGAATACATACAGTCAGGTCCATAAATATTGGGATATCAACACAATTTTAAAATTTGTAGCTCTATACACCACCACAATGGATTTGAAATTAAACAAACAAGATGAGCTTTAACTGCAGACTGTCAGCTTTAATTTGAGGGTATTTACATCCAAATCAGGTGAACGGTGTAGGAATTACAACAGTTTGCATATGTGCCTCCCACTTGTTAAGGGACCAAAAGTAATGGGACAATTGGCTTCTCAGCTGTTCCATGGCCAGGTGTGTGTTATTCCCTCATTATCCCAATTACAATGAGCAGATAAAAGGTACAGAGTTCATTTCAAGTGTGCTATTTGCATTTGGAATCTGTTGCTGTCAACTCTCAAGATGAGATCCAAAGAGCTGCCACTATCAGTGAAGCAAGCCATCATTAGGCTGAAAAAACAAAACAAACCCATCAAAGAGATAGCAAAAACATTAGGCGTGGCCAAAATAACTGTTTGGAACATTCTTAAAAAGAAGGAACGCACCAGTGAGCTCAGCAACACCAAAAGACCCGGAAGACCACGGAAAACAACTGTGGTGGATGACCGAAGAATTCTTTCCCTGGTGAAGAAAACACCCTTCACAACAGTTGGCCAGATCAGGAACACTCTCCAGAAGGTAGGTGTATGTGTGTCAAAGTCAACAATCAAGAGAAGACTTCACCAGAGTGAATACAGAGGGCTCACCACAAGATGTAAACCATTGGTGAGCCTCTAAAACAGGAAGGCCAGATTAGAGTTTGCCAAACGACATCTAAAAAAGCTTTCACAGTTCTGGAACAACATCCTATGGACAGATGAGACCAAGATTAACTTGTACCAGAGTGATGGGAAGAGAAGAGTGTGGAGAAGGAAAGGAACTGCTCATGATCCTAAGCATACCACCTCATCAGTGAAGCATGGTGGTGGTAGTGTCATGGCGTGGGCATGTATGGCTGCCAATGGAACTGGTTCTATTGTATTTATTGATGATGTGACTGCTGACAAAAGCAGCAGGATGAATTCTGAAGTGTTTCAGGCAATATTATCTGCTCATATTCAGCCAAATGCTTCAGAACTCATTGGACGCCGCTTCACAGTGCGGATGGACAATGACCCAAAGCATACTGCAAAAGCAACCAAAGAGTTTTTTAAGGGAAAGAAGTGGACTGTTATGCAATGGCCAAGTCAATCACCTGACCTGAATCCGATTGAGCATGCATTTCACTTGCTGAAGACAAAACTGAAGGGAAAATGCCCCAAGAACAAGCAGGAACTGAAGACAGTTGCAGTAGAGGCATGGCAGAGCATCCCCAGGGATGAAACCCAGCGTCTGGTGATGTCTATGTGTTCCAGACGCATATGCGTGTTGTCCTTGTGTGGGAACAAGAGTCGGACTCTACCTACACCCTCCAGCAGCCCGCACCCTCTCTTGATTCCCATAGCAGAGCTCAGTCAGTGCTTCACTTGGTTCCCATCCTCTATCACCTGCCACGTGTGTCCCTTCTTCCGGGGGGGCGGTGCCACCCCTCTGAAAAATGCAGCTCAAGGCAAATGTAGTAAATATTATTATTAATAAATCACTCTACCCAAAATATCCCGTGTCAGCACACTTCACCCCTACCCTTAGAGGTGTACACAATATACAAATAATATGCTTAGTGATAATAATAAATAATATTCTTATTCCCCAAATAATGTATATCAATCATAAAGTCCTGTATCCAAAAGTCCAAAAGTTTGTAAAACCAAAGTCCCCTTCAAACAAAAATTATGTCCAAAAATTGTCCAAGAATGGTGATAAATTCTTCAAAGTTTTGTAAAAGCTTGATTTACCTCAAAATAAAACAAAAATAGAAACCACATAGTGCATTATCCTTAGTGTATTAATAACATATAACTCATCCAGTGATAATTCACCAAAGTGAAACAGAAACGTGTAAACAGCAAACGTGTGCCAATACACTATGTATAGTGAAAAGCTGTGTAGGTGAATCACTCTTTAAAGTGCTTATAACACACACATAAATCACGTCTACTGCAGTAAGGAGTGAATACCCTTACCAATGTGTTTATCATTTAAGGCTTTAGATAAACATCCCCAAGTAGGCTGTATGATGGGACGAGTAATATTCTGCCAGTATCCTCACTTTCACCTCCTCATAATCCAATGTGGATCCATCCACACTATTTCCTCAGACCAATTCCATCATAACCGCCATCCCGATAACGATATATATATATACACACATAAAGAGATATATAGTATAATACCGCTACACATTCGGATCACAAATTTTATTGGTGCTGCTTACAATGTAAAATCTTTCTCATCGCATGTTTTCAAAGTATGAAAAACCTGAATGCCGTCCGTCCAGGAGAGTCCAAACCGCTGCAAACAGTCTTACTTCCACTCTCTAAGATGGCCGCCGCTTCACTTCCGGTTTCTCGTTTGCGTCTGACGTCACTTCCCTCTGACGCGTTTCGTCATTGGACGTAATCATAAAGGGTGTGGTTGTCAGACTAAGACGCTTCTTTATACTCCTCCTCTCATCATGGTGAAGCCGCGATCTCCATCTTTAAAAAGGGCACCGCTCTGCCTTTGACGGAGACTCAAAGCCACATCATATACTAACATAGATATCAAATAACGCCGGCATGGAATCCGTCTTAAGGAATAGCAATGATCAAAAATCGCGGATCTCAGCCCACCATGAGTATAAACTTATATAAGCTACAACCCTCCAATAAGATCATTCAACAATTGAAATACCTAAATCATATGTAAATGATGTGCAAATACTACTTATAGCACTTCACATCTATAAAGGTAGCCGAATTATCTTAAATATAATTAAAATTATTAAAATACATCTATTATATACTCCAAAATATGTATGTATGGAACTTCCCCTAACATATTTCATATAATATATACACATATAAATAGAACACCAACCCTCTATAATATAAATTGAACATCAATACTATAAAATTGAGAGCCACACTCTGTATATTTCCCATATATTGCCCTCTCCTATCCAATATGTACTCCTCAAAATAAATGAAACTATTAAAATATCCCTTAACATAATATATCCTAGTACCCTATATAGGGTCCACAATAGCCTATTGAAACCATCTATCTTACATATATGTAATTATACTATATTATTAACATATATATGATTAAGGATATACCATCCTCAATCATAAATAGTAAGAAAAGGTTTATCATAAATACATAAAATTATTTAAAATATATTTAAATTAGCCATATTCTAAAATTTAACATTTATATTGTTTTTTTAAAAAACTTTCTCCTATATCCATTCCCAATAGATCTACCCATAATATTCTACACATACCAATCTTTTATATTATAATAAATTTTTTTAAATTTTTGTTTCAAGCATATAACTAAAACTTTTGTGTTAAAAATTGGAAACAAAGCAATTTAAATCTAGATCTACATTCAAACCTCCTGGTTTCATCTATGTGGTTTCTATTTTTGTTTTATTTTGAGGTAAATCAAGCTTTTACAAAACTTTGAAGAATTTATCACCATTCTTGGACAATTTTTGGACATAATTTTTGTTTGAAGGGGACTTTGGTTTTACAAACTTTTGGACTTTTGGATACAGGACTTTATGATTGATATACATTATTTGGGGAATAAGAATATTATTTATTATTATCACTAAGCATATTATTTGTATAAAATGTAGTAAATATGCCTCTGCCTGCAATTGGTTCTTACATCCATCATCCTCCAAATGCTAGGAATTTACTCTGAACTATGCAGGTACTGCAGGTACTGCAGTCACTGTATAATTCAAAAAAATGTTAGCAGTAAAGGCTAAAGGTTTGAAGGCAGAAAAGACATGAAAGAGTCTCTTCTGCCATAAAACTATACTTGCCCACATTTTCCTCGTACTATCTGTCAAATTTGAATCCGCTCATACAGCCGCATCATTAATTCATGGACTTCCGTGAATTAATGAACTGCAAGTCCCAACCAGGGGCGGACTGACAAATCATGGGGCCCCCGGGCAATAGGGGATCATGGGGCCCCTGTGTCCTTGCCCAAACTCAAAAAAGCCTTTGAAAAAGGCACCAGGGCATCTCAGTGCCCGAGTTTCCAAATGGTCAGTCCGCCCCTGGCCCCAACAGCCTTAGCAGGTCTTGGCTTGTAGTTTTCAATGAACTACCACTGTGTTGTGGAGCGCCCTGGTAGTTCATTGAAGCTTCCTGTCAGAATATCCGAACGGGATGTGCGAGAAAGCAGATATTCTGGCAGGTCTGCAGGAGACCTGCATGGCATAATCACGAATATGGCCCTAAGGTTGGGGCAGAAACGTGTCCATTCTTTTTATATCATGGATATTTTATGTCTGCATGGATACTTAACCCCTTGGTGCCGGCACCTCCCAGTCCTTTAAGGTTTTCAGAAGCCGGGAGGCGGGGCGGGGTTTAGACTCATGTGACCGCCGTGACGTGAAAGAGGAGATCGGGACCTTTCCGTGCGTACCGGAGATGTGTGCTGGGAGCGTGCAGGGCGCGTGCTCTCAGCACATATGTCTTCTTCTAATAGAACGCAAATGTGCAGCCATTCAGCGTCTAGGCCCAGACGCTGGGAGGCCGCACATTTGTGTTCGGCCGGCGCCAAGAGGTTAATAAAGCTTAAATCATTTTATCATCAATCAAGTCGTGGTGGATTTTCTAACTCTTTAACAATCAGATAAATACCTGGCATAAGGGATGCAATTTTACATTTGTAATTGAATAGATATGTAAAATATTAAGATTTGTACTATTGGTAAAATATACTAACCTTTTGCATTTTTTTCTCAAGGACTTTCACAAATCCTCACAATGGTCCTTGATGAGTTGGGTCTGTTCTACCACAGAGATGTCAATGGAATTGGAGTACTGTACAGTTTACTCCAGGCTCCATGGCTGCAGTCTTTACTTAAGGTATAAGCAATATTTATTAGGGGATGGTGAAATCATGCAGGCAACGTTTTTTTCAACAGACATATGCTATTAAAATAATACATTTGTCCAAACCATTTAATGCAAATGTTTAACATGTAACATTTTCTTTCTATAAACATCATATTAACGGATGTTGTGGAGCATTTTGGTTGTTTTACTAGAAAAACATTGATTTGTGATTAAAACATTTTGCCAGCTTGATGTCCACCCATATTTAATCCCCACATTTATTGAAGGAAAAAACAGTTATCTCCTTCTCTGTTATATACAGTGCAAGCATTTTGGTGTTTCCCATTGGAGCATCGTACCCTTTATCCTTTATGTTGAGACACACAAATGGATTCCACTCAAATTATACTTCCGGACTGCAAAGTGGAGAGATTTTTATGTCATAGTCAAATGATAAGTACCTGGGTAGTAATCAGAGAAAGCAATGAGATAATCTGGCTTATTCTAGTTATTCTGGCTGCCAAGGGTACAAGGAAGCCACGTTTACATTTTTAGAAAATCATAGCTATATGTAGATTGACGTGGAAAGGTTATTGTTTTAGCCCAACCTAGGGTGTCTTTTTGATAAAAAAGCATGAGCAAACGAATGCTGGAACTCCTACGCTGGATGATGAGCTCCACAATGTCAGTAACCCCACATGGAGTACTTTTTGGGAATGCAAGCCTTGCTGCCCTCAATGGACCAGGGAAATCCAAAGGAGCTGTGTGCAAAGAAACAAACAAAGGGCGCACAGGCCTAGTGCATTACCTTCAAAAAATGAGATTTATTGAATAGAAAGTAGTATACTCACAAAAGAATAAAATCAAAGGCACATCACAAAACAGACAGCATGGTCCAATCTTCCTAGATGGTGACTGTTGGGGGACTGTAAGCCTCTAAATGCCTGACGCGTTTCAAGGCAGAACCTCTTCCTCATTTGTAGAAGGTAATGTACTAGGCCCTTGTGCCCTCTGTTTGTTTCTTTGCACATAGGGTGTCTTTTTGTCCTAACCCTCCCCCCTAGAGAATCCCCATTTTATCTTTTTTTTAATTCCTAGCTCCTGTAGGAGAAAATCTTCTTTGAAGTCTAAGTGATGTCAGCTCTCAGCTTTAAGATCCTCTTCTTCCTGCAGAGCAGAGTCTGTAGGACATACTTCATCACATAGGCATGCTCCTGAAGATCAAGTGAGGGGGCATTGAATAGACACGTCACTCAGGTCACAGGTAGTCGGCTAGGTTGACTGGTCAACCTAAAAGCCATGCAACTAGCATTGGACCCAGTAGCTATCTGAGATCACTGGGCTAGCAGTACTACAGTGATTTCCAGCTTCCAGGGGGTTCTCACAGGTAGGGTATATGTATAGATACAATGGTCCAAACTGGACCAATATAACTATGTTTAAACCTGGAATTCTTTAACACATTTAAAAAAAGTGTGCATTCACAAAACTGTTTCAAAGTTCATTTTAAAGGCCATAGATTTTTTAATTGATGGCAGAAAAAAATACCATGGAAACCTGATACTTACCATGGCCATGTTACAAACCTTCTCAATAGGTTCCATGTTACAAAATTGTCTGTATGTTCATTTTTTTTTATTTTTTATCCTTTTCTGCTGAGTTTCTTACTGTGTATACAGTGCATAATGTCACTCTTTTCTGCAGGTTCATGACTGCTTACACCAATACATAAGAAAGAGGCCTATGCCTGTTGTACACAAAGCCCGAACCCTATCCAGTGAGGTTAGTTGAAAAAAATCTACAAATGTCTGTCATCAAAATGAACATTTTTTTCAGTGTTATATACCTTTTCACTTTGTTCAGCTATTCAAGTACACACCTAAAGCATTATTAGTTGTTGTATAAGAGTACACAACATATTTAACCACTTGAGATCCGAAAGGTTTTACCCCTTCATGAAGGAGCTCTTTTTGCTATTCTGCACTGCGCTACTTTATGCCAAAATTTATTCTGCTGTATGTCTTTTGGTAAAAGAAAATTCCAATATGTGTATATTAATTGATTTGTGCAAATGTTATAGCATCTACAAACGATGGTATATATACTGGAATTTACGAAGCTATGACACTATACTAGTAATGGCTCAGTGACTTATAGTGGGACTGTGATAGTGTGGAGGGCAATCTGGCGCTGGCTGGGAGGTACACTAACTGATTGACACTAACATCAATAGTGACACTAATAGAGTGATCAGTGCTAATACTGTACACTGTCCTTATACTAATGACACTGGGTCGGAAAGGGTTAACATCTAGGAGCAATCAAGGGGTTAATTGTGTGCCTGACAATGTGTAATGTGTGCTTCTGTTACTTAACTATCTGTCTGTCTGTTTTTTTGGGGGGTTTTTTTGCAAAGCAGGGAGAAGAAACAGCTAGATCGCTGTTCACAATACACAGAGTTCTGTGTTTTTTTATAAACACAACTCATTGTGTGATTGGCCACAGCCCATCAGCTGACTTCAGCCAAAATCAGCTGCCAAACTTGTGCTGTGTCTAATCACAGCACGGGTCAGCAGGGGGTGCATGCATGTGTTCCCCAAACCCAGAAGAAAGGTTGCAACGTACTAGTATTTCCCCCCGGCCTGCAGCTGCCTCCTGCTTACAGTACAAATACTGTGGGCGAGCAACAAACAGTTAAGCCATACTTGTCAAGACAGGTAATCTAGTTGCTGAGGATGGCTGTGTTGCTAGGTATCTGGTTGCTGAGGAGGGTTGTGTTACTGGGTATCTGGTTGCTGAAGAAGGATGTATTGCTGAGGTGGGTTGTGTTGCTAGGTATCCGGTTGCTGAGGAGGGTTGTGTTGCTGGGTATCTGGTTGCTGAGGAGGGTTGTGTTGCTGGGTATCTGGTTGCTGAGGAGGGTTGTGTGGCTGGGTATCTGGTTGCTGAGGAGGGCTGTGTTGCTGGGTATCTGGTTGCTGAAGAAGGCCATGTTGCTGGGTATCTGGTTGCTGAAGAAGGCTGTGTTGCTGGGTATCTAGTTGCTGAAGAAGGCTGTGTTGCTGGGTAGCTGAGGAGGGTTGAGTTGCTGGGTATCTGGTTACTGAGAAGGGCTATGTTGCTGGGTATCTGGTTGCTGAGGAGGGCTGTGTTGTTGGGTATCTGGTTGCTGAAGAAGGCTGTGTTGCTCGGTATCTGGTTGCTGAAGAAGGCTGTGTTTCTGGGTATCTGGTTGCTGAAGAAGGCTGTGTTTCTGGGTAACTGGTTGCTGAGGAGTGCTGTGCTCCTGGGTATCTAGTTGCTGACGAAGGCTGTGTTGCTGGGTATCTGGTTGCTGAGGAGTGCTGTGTTGCTGGGTATCTGGTTGCTGAAGAGTGCTGTGTTGCTGGGTATCTGGTTGCTGAGGAGTGCTGTGTTGCTGGGTATCTAGTTGCTGAAGAAAGCTGTGTTGCTGGGTATCTGGTTGCTGAGGAGTGCTGTGTTGCTGGGTATCTGGTTGCTGAGGAGTGCTGTGTTGCTGGGTATCTAGTTGCTGAAGAAGGATGTGTTGCTGGGTATCTGGTTGCTGAGGAGTGCTGTGTTGCTGGGTATCTGGTTGCTGAGGAGTGCTGTGTTGCTGGGTATCTGGTTGCTGAGGAGTGCTGTGTTTCTGGGTATCTGGTTGCTAAGGAGTGCTGTGTTGCTGGGTATCTAGTTGCTGAAGAAGGCTGTGTTGCTGGGTAACTGGTTGCTGAGGAGGGCTGTGTTGCTGGGTATCTGGTTGCTGAGGAGTGATGTGTTGCTGGGTATCTGGTTGCTGAAGAAGGCTGTGTTGCTGGGTATCTGGTTGCTGAAGAAGTCTGTGTTGCTGGGTATCTGATTGCTGAGGAGTGCTGTCTAGCTGGGTATCTGGTTGCTGAGGAGTGCTGTGTTGCTGGGTATCTGGTTGCTGAGGAGTGCTATGTTGCTGGGTATCTGGCTGCTGAAGAAGGCTGTGTTGCTGGGTAGCAGAGGAGGGTTGAGCTGCTGGGTATCTGGTTACTGAGGAGGGTTGTGTTGCTGCATATCTGGTTGCTGAAGAAGGCTGTGTTGCTGGATAGCTGAGGAGGGTTGAGTTGCTGGGTATCTGGTTACTGAGGAGGGTTGTGTTGCTGGGTATCTGGTTACTGAAGAGGGTTTTGTTGCTGTATATCTGGTTGCTGAAGAAGGCTGTGTTGCTGGGTAGCTGAGGAGGGTTGAGTTGCTGGGTATCTGGTTACTGAGGAGGGTTGTGTTGCTGGGTATCTGGTTGCTGAGGAGGGTTGTGTTGCTGGGTATCTGGTTGCTGAGGAGGGCTGTGTTGCTGGGTATCTGGTTGCTGAGGAGGGCTGTGTTGATGGGTATTTGGTTGCTGAAGAAGGTTGTGTTTCTGGGTAACTGGTTACTGAGGAGGGCTGTGTTGCTGGGTATCTGGCTGCTGAAGAAGGCTGGGTTGCTGGGTAGCAGAGGAGGGTTGAGCTGCTGGGTATCTGGTTACTGAGGAGTGTTGTGTTGCTGAATATATGGTTGCTGAAGAAGGCTGTGTTGCTGGGTAGCTGAGGAGGGTTGAGTTGCTGGGTATCTGGTTACTGAGGAGGGTTGTATTGCTGGGTATCTGGTTACTGAGGAGGTTTGTGTTGCTGCATATCTGGTTGCTGAAGAAGGCTGTGTTGCTGGGTAGCTGAGGAGGGCTGAGTTGCTGGGTATCTGGTTACTGAGGAGGGTTGTGTTGCTGGGTATCTGGTTGCTAAGGAGGGTTGTGTTGCTGGGTATCTGGTTGCTGAGGAGGGCTGTGTTGCTGGGTATCTGGTTGCTGAGGAGGGCTGTGTTGTTGGGTATCTGGTTGCTGAAGAAGGCTGTGTTGATGGGTATTTGGTTGCTGAAGAAGGCTGTGTTTCTGGGTAACTGGTTGCTGAGGAGTGATGTGTTGCTGGGTATCTGGTTGCTGAAGAAGGCTGTGTTTCTGGGTAACTGGTTGCTGAGGAGGGCTGTGTTGCTGGGTATTTGGTTGCTGAGGAGGGCTGTGTTGTTGGGTATCTGGTTGCTGAGGAGGGCTGTGTTGTTGGGTATCTGGTTGCTGAAGAAGGCTGTGTTGCTGGGTATCTGGTTGCTGAAGAAGGCTGTGTTGCTGGGTATCTGGTTGCTGAAGAAGGCTGTGTTGATGGGTATCTGGTTGCTGAAGAAGGCTGTGTTTCTGGGTATCTGGTTGCTGAAAAAGGCTGTGTTGCTGGGTATCTGGTTGCTGAGGAGGGCTGTGTTGCTGGGTATCTGGTTGCTGAAGAAGTCTGTGTTGCTGGGTATCTGGTTGCTGAGGAGTGCTGGGTATCTGGTTGCTGAAGAAGGCTGTGTTGCTGGCTATCTGTTTTCCGAAAAAGGCTATGTAACTGGGTTTCTGTGCAGGCATGGCCGCTGTCAAAACAGCAGCACCCAACCAGACTGTCAGATGTCCCCACGCCAAGAGAGTTCCAATGTAGTTTTGGGCTTCGGTAAATATTAACTGCAGGACTAGAAGTCCCAAGATCCTCTGCTTCAAGAGAGGAAAAGCGATCTCCCTCTAGATGCAAGGGATGATGATGCAATGACCTTGTTTGTGAGCATAAGGGGGTAATAAACAGTCTATGATGTTTCTTTTCCAGTGTCTCCTCTCCTCCCTTTCTTGGCAGCCCGTACTTGGCTACACTTCATGTTTAGTATTCAAGGCAAACTCACCCATCCATCTATGTCTCCATGCTTTATTTTGTTGAGAAGTCACTTTGAAATACACCCCCCTGGCATTTCTGGATGTGGCCATCTTGAGTAAGGAGAGATGATTCATGTAGCATTTACTTCCTGGAATCCATCTTCCCTTAGCTCAGGCATACAAGCAGGAGGGTGTGCTTAACTGAAGACACCTGGGATCTATGACATCATTTGCCTAGGCCTTGAAACCAGGAAGTACCTGAAGAAATTAAAAAAAAATTAAAACAAATAAATATATATACGTTCCTATCTATTTATTAATGCTAGCAGCATAAGGATTAAAAATAATCAATGTTGATTGAGAGAGTAAATTTCCAATTTAAACTCCCTGCACATACAGAAAAGTACTTATTGATCAATCAGAAATGCACTCGACAAAGTCTTGTTGTGGGTTGACAGCATATGGCATTTTTGTGAACATGTGGTGTCAGCCCTGCCCAGTTTCTTTTGCTAAACTGATCAAACACTCACATCAGTACAATATAATAACTAGGAGAGCTATTTAAAATAATACAAGAAGTGTGCAGAGGACACAACAAATAATATGGAAAAATATATACTTGGAAAATAAACCGAAACCCTCCATTTACAGAACCCTATACCCACAGTTGATCCAGATTAGGCAAAAATAAAGCCTTTAAAATATGGTCCAATTTGCTCCAGGGGGGAAACTAATTCTTTCACGATCCCCTAAATGCAACGGTATATTAAACAGGCCAAAAGGGAGCAAATAAGAGATGCTCATAGTAAGGATTGACATACACTTTATGAGAGTACCCTGGGGAAATCACAAAATGCTAATAGCTGCCTACCCAGGTTTGCTTTATTGAAGGTAAATAATCAAAAAAACTGCAACACTCAAGCTTTGTCTTGTAGAAAATCCTTGCAGGCAATTTTTTTGCACACAGCATAACTTCACTCAATGTGACCTTTACCCACTGCACAAAATGCTTTGGCTCCAAACCTAATTGCTGCTTTTGGGAACTGAAGTGTAACCATCAGTACAATACTGCTGTAAGTCAGAAAGGTATCTCCAAGTGTACACAACCTTTATGTTCACTAATAAATTGTTATTCTAAGGCTTTCACACTGATCCACTGCAAAAAACATGGCAAAAATGCATAGGCATATTTACCACACTTTTGCTGTGCTTTCTGAGTGTTTTTTAACCACTTGCCCCCCTGAGGATTTACCCCCCTTCCTGACCAGGCCATTTTTTGTGTTACGGCGATGCGTTACTTTAACTGACAATTGTGACATGCAACGCTGCACCCAAATGAAATTTACGTCCTTTTTTCCCATGAATTGAGCTTTCTTTCGATGGTATTTGATCTCCTGTGCGGTTTTTTATTTTTTGGAGTATAAAAAAAAAGACGACAATTTTGAGAAAAAAAACAATATTTTTGACTTTTTGCTATTGACCACTTCAATACTTTTACCCCCTTCCTGACCAGACCAATTTTCAGCTTTCTGTAATGAACCGCCTGGCGATACCTCTAGCAACCCACGGAATAGGATTCCCCAGAGCGCGGAGTCTAAGTTCCAGTCTGCTTGTTCACCAGGGCCCCTGATGGTGGGGATGGACTTGGAGCAGACAGAGACCAGGTCGTGGCCCCTGAGTACACCCACCCGTGGTAGAGGGATCCGCCAGAGGTATCTGCAGGATGAGAGCCTGATGTAAAGAGGCGGATGGGTCCGAGCAGGACGGATGGATGGATGGCTGAGCAGAAGCGTGGTCAGACAGGCCGAGTCAGTAACTGTGGGGACAGCGCGGTACAAGGCAGCAGGCAGAGAATAGTCGGGTCACTCGCCGGGTCAGTAACGGAAGGTCAGATCCAATGAGGGGCATCCAAAAGAGAGATCAGGCAAGCCAGGGCTCAGAGCAGGAAAATACAGCATGGTCAGGAACAATCCGGGTCAGCAGCGATCAGTCAGCACAGATACAGGAGCAGGAACAAACAGAAGAGACCATACGGCAATCAGTGTCAGTGCAGAGCGGATTTAAATACCGCGCCCTGCGCTGTCATTGGTGCCAGGCGTGCACCCGCTGTCCCGAGTTCGCATGCGCGAGTTCCTGACATTGCCCCCCCCCCTGCGGGCAACCTCCGGGTGCCCAACTGATCTCTCCTCCGTGGGTAGCTGCGATAAAACTCCCGGACAAGTCTTGGGGCATGAACATTTTGGGCTGATTCCCATGAGTTCACCTCAGGGCCATAACCCTTCCATTTGATCAGGAACTGTGTCTGGCCACCCCTCTTCCGGCAATCCAAGATTGCTTCCACCTCAAATTCTTCTTGATCATCAATGGTTTTTGCTTCCGGGGGTCTGGATCTCCAATCCGGAAAGGGGTCTGGTGTAGCTGGCTTCAGTAGCGACACATGGAAAACTGGGTGACTCTTAAAAGTTTCCAGAAGAGTGAGTTCATACGCAACTTTGTTGATCATTCGTTTCACCCAGAATGGACCCATAAACTTCGGCCCTAGCTTTCTCGACGGGCAAGACATTTTCAAATTTGTTGTTGCTAGCCAGACCTGATCCCCAGGTTGCAATACAAGTTCCCCCCTTCTCTTCCTGTCGAAGGCCCTCTTGTTGTCCTCCTGGGCTTTTGCAATGGCTTCTTAAAGCACCTTGTTGTTGGCAGAAAAAAAATTCAGCGTGCTTTAAGTGGCAGGAACTGGGCTTTCAGGAATCAGATCGGGCAGAAATGTGGGATGGAACCCATAGTTTGGAAAAAATGGGGATTGCCCCATAGCTGAATGATTTGCATTGTTATACGCAAATTCGGCCAGTGGCAAGAGTGCCAGCCAATCGTCCTGCAGGAAGGACGTGTAGCATCTCAAGTATTGCTCCAATGTCTGGTTCATCCTCTCCGTCTGCCCATTTGTCTGTGGGTGGTAGGCGGAAAAGAGGGACAATCTGATTCCCAACACCTTGCATAACGCTTTCCAGAACTTTGAGGTAAACTGGACTTTACAATGTCTTCAGGAAGTCCATGAAGTCTTACAACTTCTCTTATCAAGATTTGCGCCGTTTCCAGAGCCGAGGGCGTGTTCTTAAGAAGTGGGCCATTCAAAATAATAAAACAGGGCAGTATGCACATACAAGTGTCAGTATACATTTAAGAATAGCATTACTGACCCTTTTAAAGATGGCTGCCGGGCCTCCTCGTGGCTCCGGCGGCAGAAAGACGTCACGCTCTGCACAGCAGAATCCATGCGTTTCTGGTGAGTGCGCATTGCTATTATTTGAGGCATTAGGCTCTGGAAAATATCTTTTTCATCTCTCTGGAGATCGCCGTGGATGCTACTTGTTCAATCTGATTGACTTTCACTATTTATCCTTTCACTATTTATCCTATCACACTTTTGCTACAATTTATTCATTATTTAGCGCTGCACTTTATTATCCTTATTAGAACGTAGCTCCGTTTGGAGGGCAAGAAAGTTCCCTGAGGACAAGATAGTATCTGGTTTGGGGACCTCTTCAGGGTCTTCAAACATGCGCGAAAGGGCGTCGGGCTTCGTGTTCTTGGACCCCGGTCTATACGTGATATGGAATGAGAACCGGGAGAAAAAGAGTGCCCATCTCGCTTGGCGTGGTCTCCAGCGTTTTGCCGTTCTCAAGGCAGCAGGCAGAGAATAGTCGGGTCAGTAACGGAAGGTCAGATCCAATGAGGGGCATCCAAAAGAGCGGTCAGGCAAGCCAGGGGTCAGAGCAGGAGAATACAGCACGGTCAGGAACAATCCGGGTCAGCAACGATCAATCAGCACAGATACAGGAGCAGGAACAAACAGAAGACCATACGGCAACCAGTGTCAGTGCAGAGCGGATTTAAATACTGCGCCCTGCGCTGTCATTGGAGCCAGATGCGCACCCGCTGTCCCGAGTGCGCATGCGCGAGTTCCGTCGTCACTGCGGCTGGCCAAGACCTAGTGCCCGTACACCAGTGCGAGTCGGCACACTGCGCCTGCGCCGAACCAGACGCCACGGCAGCTGTCTCACTTTGAATGACAATTACTCAGTCATGCTACACTGTACCCCAACAAAACTTTTATCATTTTTTTCACAGAGATAGAGCTTTATTTTGGTGGTACTTATCACTACTGGGTTTTTTATTTTTTGCAAAATAAGCGAACAAAGGGCAAAAATAAAAAAAAAACACTTTTTTTTGTTTTTACTACAAAATTTTGCAAATAAGTAAATTTTCTTTATAAATTTAGGCCACAATTTTTGCTGCTACATTTCTTTGGTAAAAATAACCCAAATCAGAGTATATTATTTAGTCTGTGTAAAAGTTATAGAGTCTACAAGCTTTGGTACCAATCACTGAAAATGTTTCACACCTGATGTACGGACAATCTCATTTCTTGGAGCTCTAACATGCCAGGAAAGTACAAATACCCCCTAAATGACCCCTCTTTGGAAAGTAGACAGTCCAAGCTATTTAGTAAGAGGCATGGTGAATTTTTTTGAAGTTGTCAATTTTTCCAGCAATTCTTGGGAAAACACAACATTGTCATATTAACAAGTTATTTCTCACACACGGCATATGCATACTTGCAATTACACCCCAAAACACATTCTGCTACTCCTCCTAAGTATTGCGATACCACATGTGTGAGACTTTTTCACAGCCTGGCCACATACAGAGGTACAAGATCCAAATAGCACCATCAGGCGTTCTAGGGGCATAAATTACACTTTTAAATTCCCTGATTACCTATCATATTTTTGAAGGCCCTGGAGCACCAAAACAATGGAATTAACCACAAAATGACCCCATTTTGGAAAGCAAACACCCCAATGTATATTCTATGAGGCATAGTGAGTCTTTTGAACGTGTAATTTTTTTACATAAGTTTTTGAAAAATGTGGAAAGGAAATGAAAACATTTTTTTTTACAAAAAGTTGTCAATTTATAAGATATTTCTAACATATAGCATGTACATACCAAGAATTACACCCCAAAATACATTCTGCTACTTGTCCTGAGTTTAGCAATACTACATGTGTGAGACTTTTACACAGCTTGGCCACATACAGAGGCCCAACATCCAAGTAGCACCATCAGGTGTTCTAGGGGCATAAATTTACACTTTTAATTTTCTGACTATCTATCACATTTTTGAAGGACCTGGACCACCAGGAAAATGGAATTACCCACAAAATGACCCTATTTTGGCAAGCAAACTCCCCAACGTATATTCTATGAGGCATAATGAGTATTTTGAAAGTGTCTTTTTTTTTCCATCAGTTTTTGAAAAATGTGGAAAGAAAGTGAAAACATTTTTTTTTTTACGCAAAGTTGTCAATTTATAAGATATTTCTAAAAACACAGCATGGACATAGCAATAATTACACCCCAAAATACATTCTGCTACTCCTGAGTATGGTGATACCACATGCATGAGACTTTTTCACAGCCTAGCTAAACAAAGGGTAAACAGAAGATTACCTGTGGTTGTAGTAGAGAAGTTGTCTGCAGAGGAGAGCAGTGGGCCAGGAATCAGGTAGAGATGTGGTCAGCAATAGATAAAGGAATAGTCCAGGCAGCAGGCAGGAACATAGTCCAAAAAAAGTCCTGGGTCATTACATGCAGCAGGCAGAGATATGATCAGCACGGCCAAAGTACTAGTTCGGGTAGCAGGCAAGAACATGGTCCATAAAAACTCCTGGGTCATTGCAGGCAGCGGGCAGAGATATGGTCAGCACAGCCAAAGTACTAGTTCGGGTAGCAGGCAAGAACATGGTCCATATAAACCCCTGGGTCATTACAGGCAGCAGGCAAATATATGGTCAGCACAGTATTGGTCCAGGCAGCAGGAAGGAACATCAGGCTTAGGGCCTCCGTCAGGTAAGACCTGGCCACAGGGGTAGAGGCATTGTTCCACCCAATCTCTTCGAAGCCTTCGGACTAACAGACCCTGATCTGGGAATTACAAAACCCGGTGAAAACCAAAAACGGGTTTTCTCTACTCTGAAGCCCCTCACATACAATATGTGAGACTCCTGTGTTATCTTGCATCCCACTACCACAGTAGCAGAGCAAAAGATCAGTTCAAGTGGCAGGCAAAAAACATGGTCGATTAACAGGCCAAGGTCAGTGCAGATGGAAGGCAGAAACATAGTTTAGAAACAATCCAGACGGCAGGCAAAAGCATTGTCGGTAAACTGGCCAGGGTCAGTTCAGGTGGAAGGCAGAAAAGCGGTTTAGAAACAATCCAGATGGCAGGCAGAGGCATCGTCGGTAAACAGGCCAGGGTCAATTGACGTGGAAGGCAAAGGCATGGTCAGTCAAGGCAGCAGGCAAATGATCAGCACGGATTTTAGAAACTGGGAAATGGCAGCCTGTTAAAAATAAGGGGAACTAATATTTTAGTGGCGTGTGATAATGTCTGAAGCAGTCTCCGATGCATAGGCCTGGTTGGGAGGGACATTGTGAACAATGAACACTGGTGTCTTTCCTAACTCCTAAACTTCTGCCGCATACCTGACATTTATTTGGCGTCTTCTTCCTGATTCTGTGGGTGGAATGTTTTCTGGAAAATGACGCTCGTGAAGTCTGCTCACACAATCAGAGAGAATGTTTTCTGCGTGGGGGGGGATCCTTGCTGGAAGATCAGGGAAGTGATAATGTCTTCTATATATTTGAGGAAGGTGGTGGGTCTTTCTGTTGACTTTTGATAGATGACAAATGCATTGTAAATGGCCAAATGGAAATAATAAATTGCAACTTTTTTGTACCAGAAGACGGACTTTCTTGCTGACAAATAGGGCTGTAGCATCTGGTCATTTAAATCCCCCCCCCCATGAACCAATTATAATCGTGGATACATTCAGGTTTTTGGATGGGACCGCGGATTCTATGAATTTCCACCGAGGTGTCATTGTGGATAGTGGACAGGACGTAAACATCTCTCTTATCCCTCCACTTCATGGCCAACACTTCCTTGTTTATCAGACTTGCATATTCCCCCCTTTGTAGCCTTCTGGTTACTAAACTTTGCGGGAAGCCCTTTCTATTTTTTCGGGTGGTACCGGGCAGGACTGGTATAATAGTTATCAAGGTAGATATGATAACCTGTTTGGAACAGTGGGAATGCCAGGTCCCAAACAATTTTGCCACTTGTGCCGAAGTAGGTTGGGCACTCAGGGGGCTGGAGCTAGGAGTCTTTGTCTTCGCACATGCGGAATGCATGCCATGCACATATCCTGTAGCTCTTTCGCAGAGCTTGTTCAGCTTCAATCTATACCTGGCCCTTTTACTGGGGATGTATTGCTTGAATCACAGCCGGCCAGTGAAGTGGACAAGGGATTCATCCGCACAAATTTGTTGCTCAGGAACATAAAGTTCCGCAAATCTCTCCACAAAAGAATTTATATGGGGGGGATTTTGTGTAACTTGTCATAGTTGGGATGATCTCTGGGAGGGCACTGTGAGTTGTCATTGTCATTGAAATGCAGGATTCGCATGATCAGATGATAGCGTGACCAGGACATTACAGCAGAATAAATAGGCATGATGGATGCAGTTGGTGGACCAGTAGGCATGCAGTTTGTTTTTTTTTTTTTTGTAAGCCCCATGTTAAGCGTAAGGCCCAAAAACAATTTTAACTCCTCCACTGTGAGACGTCTCCATAGAAAAGGACGGGCATAGGATTTACTGGGATTATTATCAATATACTGTTGAGCAAAAAGGTTTGTTTGGTCCACAATGTATTGCAGCAAATCGGCAGGGAAAAACAAATGAAAAAAATACATTTCAGAAAAATTTTCAGTATTGGTCTGCAAACCTGGTTGTCAGGTGAAAGGTGGGATTGAAGCTGATCCTGAGCTGGAAAGCAGCCATCCTGGGTTTGCCAGGGGATCAGATATGTTTGGGCCCTAATTCTTGTGGTCTGGTGGGATATTCCAGTGCTGCTACTGGGCCTTTTATCCTGGGGCCTAGCACCATTGGTGTCTGCTGATTGACCATTGGGGTGTATGGCACTGCTTTTGCCTGCTCTTCAGAGCACCGTATCCATCAAGAAGGGACTGCTTCCTCCTCCGATTCGGTTACTGACCCACTACTTTCTACTGGCTCGTATTCCGAATTGGAATTGGATGGTGAGACCTCCCCGCAGCTCTCATCCGACATGCTGAGGATTTTGAGCGCCTCCTCGCTAGTAAAATATTTTTTGGACATTGCGGCTCTGGTGATTGTGGCTGTATGAGGGGTAAACCGCTGACAGGTAGTTATGATGGGTACACTGCTGATAGGCGGCAGTTGTGTCGACTCTGTGACAAGTACACTGATTACGATGCACTGAGGACTGTGGTGACAGGTACACTGATGGGCTACACTGATGAATGCACTGACAGGTACATGGATAGATGCACTGACAAGTATACTGATGGGCTGTACTGACAGATCCACTGATGGCCTGTGCACTGATGGGCTGTACTGACAGATCCACTGATGGGGATGCACTGATAGATGCACTGATGGTGGCACTGACAGATCCACTGGTGGGCTGTGTACTGATGGGCTGCACTGACAGATCCACTGACGGGGGCACTGGCAGATGCACCGATGGCGGCACATATAGATGTACTGATGGGCTGTGTACTGATGGGCTGCACTGACAGATGCACTGATGGGCTGTACTGACAGATCCACTGATGGTGGCACTGACAGATCCAATGATTGCTCTGACAGATCCAATGATGGTGGCACTGACAGATGCACTGATGGCAGCACTGACAGATCCACTGATGGGCTGTGTACTGATGGGCTGTACTGCCAGATGCACTGATGGTGGCACTGACAGATCCACTGATGGTGGCACTGACAAATCCACTGATGGGTCCACTGATAGATCCACTGATGGGCTGATCTGACAGGTCCACTGCTGGCATTGACAGGGACTCTTTATTAGGGGCAGTGTGATGCACAGTAGTGACAGGGTTTGAAATTTTTCACACAAGATCGGTGTGTGAGAGGGAGAAGATAGTAACAGTGAGTGATCACTGTGTGTTTAAACTTATGATCGGCTGTGACAAGTCACAGCCCATCACGTGGTAAAAAGTCAATTTAATTGGCTCTTTACCTACAGTGGGGAAGCGCTGTGTCCGATGGACAGCCCGGGGGGCGCACATGCGCAGCGCATTCCACAGGACATCGTATGATGCCCAGTCACAGCGAGAAGGGGACCGCCCAGCCATCAATCCGCTATAGGCCGGGCGGCAATGTGTTAAACGTGTCACGTAAAAAAAATGTAAAAATCAATTTCTTCATAAATTTAGGCCAAAATGTATTCTGCTACGTCTTTGCTAAAAATATTTTTTGGACATTGCGGCTCTGGTGATTGTGGCTGGTTATAGCGTTTACAAATGGCGGTATATATACTGGATTTTTTTTTTTTTTTACTAGTAATGGCAGCAATCAGCGACTTATAGCGGGACTGCGACGGACATTCTGACACTGGGGGGAACTGACTTGGTGTCACTCACATCCCCAGCGACATCAATACAGTGATCAGTGCTAAAAATAAAACACTGACACTGTACTAATGGCACTGGGCAGGAAGGGGTTAACATGAGGGGCGATCAAAGGGCTAACTGTGTGCTGGAAGTGTTTTACTATGGGGCCATGTCAGTGTGCTTCACTGTAATCACACTGCTCTGGATTGCTGTGCACAGCCATCCGAGCTGACAGGGAGGTTAACTGTTAGTAAACAAAACAGTCCTCCTCCCCGTCGGAGATCTGCGGAAATCACCAGGTGACAGCGAGTAATTACTGGTTGGGACCCGGTGATTAACAGCCGTGGCTGGGAATGGTAGCACGGGTAGGGCGTGCACACATCTAGCGCATGCCCCCTACCCGGAAATGCAAAATCATGTGTATAAATATATATATATATATGTATATGTGATTTTGTGCACCCGTGCCGCCCTGTAGCAGTATTTCTACTATAGGGCGGTCAGGAAGTGGTTAAAAGACACGTGACTTAAAAACTGCACCAAAAACGCTTCACAGAGGTGGTTTTTAAGGCTCTTTTCAGGCATACTTCAGGCGTTTTCCATTGATTTCAATGGGAAGAGGCGTTTTTGGGGCATTTTTTTTTAACTCCCCAAACATGCCCCAAAGATGCTGCAAACAGGAATTTTTACACCGCACCACAAGCACAATGCCTCAGTGTGAAAACATATATAGATATACATTCACATACATAGGGAAGCGTTTTTATTGAGCTTTTCAGGTGCTTTTTTTATTGCAAAAACGCTTCAAAAACTCCTCAGTGTGAAAGTAGCCTTACTGTTCTACTCCTTCAATGGTTATTCTTAATACACATCTTTATTTTATACTGATTCTCAACAAAACTGGTAACAATACCAATAAATGAAATTTACATCCTTTTTTTCCCACGAATTGAGCTTTCTTTTGGTGGTATTTGATTAAAAAAAAAAGACCGACAATTTTGAGAAAAAAACAATATTTTTGACTTTTTTGCTATTTGGTGGCTAAGAATCTGCATGCATCATACATACTCCGGAGGGGGGGTACAACTGGGGGAATCAATGGTGGAGAAGGATCTGGGGGTTCTGGTAGATCACAACAGCTTAATAATGGCATGTAATGCCAAGCTGCAGTTTCTAAAGCGAGCAAAATCCTCTCTTGTATTAAAAGAGGTATAGACTCCAGAGAGAGAGATATCATAGTACCCATGTACAAATCATTAGTAAGACCTCATCTGGAATATGCAGTTCAGTTTTGGGCACCAATTCACAAAAAGAACATTGGGGAACTGGAGAAAGTACAGAGAAGGGCAACCAAACTGATAAGAGGCATGAAGGAGCTCAGCTATGAGGAAAGATTAGAGGAACTGAATGTATTCTCTCTTTACAAGTGGAGATTAAGGGGGGATATGATCAACATGTATAAATACATCAGTGGTTCAGATAGCGAACTCGAGTTATTCACCTTGTGATCAACAAAGAGGACAAGGGGGCATGCTTTACATCTGGAGGAAAATAAAGTTAATCTCCAAACAAAGAAAGGTTTCTTCACAGTAAGAGCTGTGAAAATGTGGAATAGACTCCCTCAAGAGTTGGTTCTGGCCAGCTCAGTGGATTGCTTCAAAAAAGTCCTGGATTATTTCCTAGATACACAGAAAATAACTGGATACTAACATTTATAGGTAAAGTTGATCAAGGGAATATCTGATTGCCTCTCGGGGGATCAGGAAGGAATTTTTTTCCCAGCAGGAGCAAATTGGATCGCGCTTTGCTGGTTTTTTTTGCCTTCCTCTGGATCAACTGTGAGTATAGGATTATAACTTTTTTTTTTTAATGGTTGAACTGGATGGACGTTTGTCTTTTTTCAGCCAGACTAACTATGTAACTATGTAATATAGCCTGCTTACCTGAGTTAGAGACATGCGATCCTGTAAGGTTCTTAAAGTGGAACTTCACTGTCTCAAGTCACATTGACTATTTTTAATCCTTATGCTGCTAGTATTAGTAAATAGGTAGGAGAGTATATTATATTTACATTTATTACAATTTTTTTTCCTTTTTCAGTTAGGGGAGGAGGGGATTTCTCAGCTAAACACACTCTTCTGCATGCATGCCTGAGCTAAGGGCAGATGGATTCCGGGCAGTAAATGCCCTTACTCAAGAGGGCCATAGCTAGAAATGCTAGAGGGGTGTTTTTCAAAGTGATAAAACTTTTGATAAAGCAGAACTTCACTCTTTCAGTCAACACTGACTATTTAAAATCCTTATGCTGCTAGCATTAATAAATAGGAAAATATTTCATATATACTTGTTTTAACCTTTTTTAACATTTCTTCAGTAACTTCCTGGTTTCCATGCCTAGGAAAATGATGTCATACATCCCAGAAGTCTTCAGGACAGAGGATGGGTTTTCTCAGCTAAACACACCCTCCTGCCTGCATGGTTGAACTAAGGGCAGAGGGATTCCAGGAAGTAAATCCTACTTCATTCATTTGCCCTTACTCAAAATGGCCAGAAATGCTAGGGGTGTTTTTCAAAGTGATTTCTCAATAAAATAAAGCATGGAGACATGAATGGATGGGTGAGTTTGTTTTGAATGTTAAAAATGAATTAAATAGTACAGTATTTTTGGTTTGTGGTGCTCAGATGCAGTGCAGTTCTGTGTTAATAACTAACAAAGCTTACATAGCTCGCTTAGAACATTGCAGCATTGTTTTAATATATACTCCTGGGCTTACAAAAAATGAAAATTAGACTCTTTATCCCTACACGTTTGGATTCATTTTTTTCAATGTGTCAAGTAACATAATTATTTTAGGTATTGTTCATTTTTATTATACATAGATTTTATTTGGCAGGTAGTAGATGTACTGCGTGAGGCTCCACCTTCTTCTGAATCTCGTGAATTAAGACGTCTTCTGCGAGGCCCACATTTTAAGGCAAGACATATTCTAGAGAAAAATATATCATAATGCATATTCCAATGTAAATATATGCTATAGGATATTTTATACTGCATTATAGGAACTTGTAATTTACTCCTTTATTCCTTAGGCTTTCTTGTCTGCTCATGACATTGTGGCACAGAAAGATTTTGAACCCATTCTTCCCCCATTGCCAGATAACATCCCTGAAAATGAGGAGGCTATGCGGATTGTTTGCCTGGTGAAAAACAAGCAGCCCTTGGTAAAGTGTTATAGTTATGACCTTTGATGATCATGTTGGTTAATGTGAGCCTTTAAAACATAGTCAAGGTATAGAAAAACACTCATATGTCCTATTGTATAGAACAACATAAACTGCAGAAACTGACTTAAAGCACAAGTACCCTTAAATATGATAACAGATCTCAAAGTATACATGGCATTATTAACATATATAGTTTGATTCAGGTGTAAAAGTAGAGATCACAGGGTTCCATCATTAGCAGTTGGCCAATAATGCTGCCCTAGTTTGCACCTCCTTGACATATCCCTGGCTGAAAACTTGTGGTCAGAGGTGGGTTGTCCACAGTGCATACTGTATGTTGTGGTCAGAGAATATGAATAAGTCAGCAAACAGGCTGCATGTGCAGGCCAGATTACTGAGAGACTCTCTTTCCTCTTCATTAGCCCCTGCTGTGCTGAGCCTGTACTTTGTACTGAACTTTTCTTGTGATTAATGAAACGCCAATAAAAAACCTCTGACTTTGGCCACATTTGTTGGGGGCCCCTGTTCCTGTATGGCCTTTACCTTAGGATTGGGGAGTAAGCTTTGGAGATCTATGCCAGACGAAGGTGCACGTCCCTACACACCATCTGGCCAATTGATGAATCTAAAATATAACCTTTATTCAGATATACAGTTGTGTTCAAAATAATAGCAGTCAGACATCACTAACCTGATCAATCACTGTTTTTGGTAGAAATTATATTTCTACATGGCAAATAATTTACTAGCAGGTATAGTAGAGTAATAGAAATCCAACAGACCCAACAGTCATGACATGCATGCTGCTGATTCTGTGTAATTTAATCACTAATTGAAAGGGGCATGTTCAAAATAATAGCAGTGTGGAGTTCTATTAGTGAGGTCATTCATTCTTTGAAAAACAGGTGGCAATTATTGCCCTTATTTAAGGAAGGAAGGCAGCAAATGTTGTACGTGCTGGTTACAGTGCATTTCTCTCTGAAATTCTGAGGAAAATGGGTCGTTCCAGACATTGTGCAGAAGAACAGCGTACCTTGATTAAAAAGTTGATTGGAGAGGGGAAAACATATAAAGAAGTGCAGAAAATGATAGGCTGCTCAGCTAAAATGATCGCAAATGCTTTAAAATGGCAACCAAAACCTGAAAGACGTGGAAGAAAGCGAAAAACTACCATTTGAATGGATAAAAGAATAGCCAAAATGACAAGGACTCAGCCAACAATCAGCTCCAGGAAGATCAAAGAAGGTCTAAAGTTACCTGTGAGTACTGTTACAATTAGAAGACACCTATGTGAAGCCAAGCTATCTGCAAGAAGCTCCCGCAAAGTCCCACTGTTGAAAAAAAGACATGTGCTGAAGAGGTTACAATTTGCCAAAGAGCACATTGACTGGCCTAAAGAGAAATGGCGCAACATTTTGTGGACTGATGAAAGTAAGATTGTTCTTTTTGGGTCTAGTGGCCGGAGACAGTTTGTCAGATGATCCCCAAACACTGAATTCAAGCCACAGTACACTGTGAAGACAGTGAAGCATGGTTGCACAAGTATCATGATATGGGGATGTTTCTCATACTACGGTGTTGGGCCTATTTATCGCATACCAGGGATCATGGATCAGTTTGAATACATCAGAATACTTGAAGAGGTCATACTGCCTAATGCTGAAGAGGAAATGCCCTTGAAATGGGTGTTCCAACAAGACAACAACCCCAAACACACCAGTAAACGTGGCGCATCTTGGTTCCAGACCAACAAGATTGACGTTATGGAGTGGCTAGCCCAATCCCTGGATCTTAATCCAATAGAAAACTTGTGGGATGACATCAAAAATGCAGTTTCTGAGGCAAAACCAAGAAATAGAGAAGAACTGTGGAATGTAGTCCAATCATCCTGGGCTGGAATACCTGTTCACAGGTGCCAGAAGTTGGTTGACTCCATGCAACACAGATGTACAGCAGTTCTCAGAAACAGTGGTTATACAACTAAATATTCATTAAGTGATTCAAAGGAAAGCAAAATCTTCAAACATTTTTCAGTTTATATAGTGAATGTTTGAGTTTGTAAAGAAGAATACAAACACTGCTATTTTTTTGAACAGTCTAATATTCACTTTTCTTCAAATTGTTTAGAGGAACAACACAAATTTGATATATTTTTCTTCATGTTTTGATTTGGAATAGAATGTGTAGTGTTCCCAATGCATTTGTGTGTATGGAAATAAAAGCTATTAGAAGGATTTTGAGCTTTATTCACTTTTTTCAACACACTGCTATTATTTTGAACACAACTGTATATAAAATGTATGCTCAGCTGTACTTAATGCCTATTGGAGTGGAATGTACTGCTCAGAACATTGAATGGATACCAGTACAATTATTTACCTTACATCCAATTGGTTATAAACACCAGACCAGATCAAATACCATACCATTTTAGATGACTTGCCCTGTCCTATGGTGGCAAAGAATTCCTTAATCTGTGGAAGAGGACAGGCGTTCCCCAGGTTAACACATTCAGAAGCCTATAGTCCATGGTGTCATCCTTTTTCCTTACCAAGACACCCCTTGTTGCATCATCTATTCTAGAATCTGCTTGACTTGTTGGTAGAGGTGTGGAGGTTTGCTCCAATATCTCTCTCGGATAGGATTTTTTCAACCCAGGTCATGGCCCCATGTGAGAACACATCTGACCACTTATACAATACTTGCCTTACTGCTTCTAACTGAATGAGTGTCAGTTTCTCAGTGGTCAGTTGTAGGAGTGATAGTATTTGCTCTCATGCCAACTCTCTCTTTATTGCAGCCAACCACTGAGTCATTTTCACTCTTACCACCTTGGGCACAATCACATCAGTGATTAGGGCTAGTTCCCCTACTGCTGTCCAAGGATGCAAGTGGATTGGAAGAGTTTAACTGGTACCATAGCTTGCTGGACCACTTTAAGGGTCCTGGCGACAAAAAATGGAGCACCTTCTAAGGGAAAGGGTTTCTAGATGACAGTGAAGCCTTGGAATCAATGGCGAGAGTTAACAATAATGGGGAGTATAAGCTCTTGATTCGGTGATACTCTAATCTATGTTCCAAAGGAAACCTCGATGATGCCAGCTTTTTCCTAGATATTTACAAAGCAAGGGTCAGGGCCCTTCAATGCTTCCAAATCAAGAAGTAGTTGCCTGGATTCTTAAGGCCAGCCAAAGTGAGCAAGGCACTCCTTCAGTATCTCTGCCCTCATTCCTTGGATGATATTCTTGCCCAGTATCACTTGATGCCACTTCGCTGGAGGTGCATGTGATCACTATACCTTCTGGCCATGGTCCTGCCCCACAGCTCCATTTTTATTCAGGTAATCTTGGCTAGTTCTATGGGAAGCTCCATTTTTTGCCTAGGTTTATCTTCTCAGGAAAGTATTCCTGGAACAACAGTTTTGGCAGATTAGTGACTTGCAAGCTTGTATCGAAGAAGTACACAGTCTCTTGGTCATCAAAGTTTCTATGCACAACAGGACAGTTAAACACCACTTCTTTGGTCCTTGAATGGCTGGCTTCCTCTGTGTAAAGTTAGGGCAGTCTCTCTGGTGATGGCCCAACTCTTGGCAGTCCCATGGTGAACTGGCAGCAGGGCCACACAGTGTCATGGGTTGTTGGGAGATAGGAAGCTGTTTTGCACATCATCATTTGCTATGATACAAGCAACGAACCAGCGTCCTAGCAACCAGTGGTGCTGACCAACACCTGTATGGCTCAGCAGACAGATGCAGGCTAGGATGCCAAAATGTCCAGTGTATGTAAAAAACCAATAGCCCCACCTGCAGTCAAACAACAAATCAATGGGATACTGTGCACATACACAGGGCTGAACATGCACTATAGACAGAGTGCCTGGTATAGAAACTCCAGACTTAGTGCCATCCCCATTGTACCTCAACTGGCCTCATGGGTGGCATGGCCCAGTCTTTCACTTTTTGCTGATGAAGTGGACTCTATGGGCACCTAATGTTGCCGTTTGGCTAAAAATTCTATATATAAATGCTTCTAAGCGGTTCACTGTCTTGGCAAGAGAATCCTTGTCTTCTGCAGGAAACAGCAGGTTTAACCTCCTTGCTTCCCCCTCTATGGGGTTAATGGCCAGTTCTGCCTGCTGGATGGGCAGGATTCCATATGACCAGATCAAGCCCCAGAATCTCTTTGCTCATTCACCCAAATCCCAACCTGGCCCCGGCTACCTGGGAAATTGTTGTGGCACCAATCCTGCAAGAATAAGGGGATCATTATTGGAGTGGCGTTTGGTTGACTCCTTGCCTCTAGCGTAGGTACCAATGTCAACCCATTCCCATTACCATTCTCTGACATGGCCAATCTTTGTTGTAGATGCCAGGTATATCAGGATGTGTAATGTGAATGATCAGACAGATAATAGCTGTAAATTGCCTTTTTTCAAAACAGGTGCAATGTTAGTATCAATAACACAAAACAGGGTCAGAATGACAAAGACCATGTATGCACTGCAGAATAATATAAAACAGATTATGAAAGCTGCGCAAACATGGACTCTTTACAGCAATGTCCCTGTGTCTAAGACACAGGAACATATGGCTGTATAGCATAGTTTCTATAACACGCATGCGCACTGGGCATCCGGCTGTCCGACGAGCGCCCACACTACAGAAGCCGGGAAGACAGCGCGCGGCTGGATAAAGGAACAGGTAAGATAAAAAAAAAACTCTGCGGAAGTAAGAGCGGGTACCTGTCAAATTCAGGTACCCGCTCCCCCTACCTCCCCAAAGGTCAGCAGTCATCTGTACTGTCCGCAGTCTCTGGTCATCCCTGTACTGTGTCCGCAGTCTCTGGTCATCCCTGTACTGTGTCCGCAGTTTCTGGTCATCCCTGTACTGTATCCGCAGTCTCTGGTCATCCCTGTACTGTGTCCGCAGTCTCTGGTCATCCCTGTACTGTGTCCGCAGTCTCTGGTCATCCCTGTACTGTCCGCAGTCTCTGGTCATCTCCTGTACTGTGTCCGCAGTCTCTGGTCATCTCCTGTACTGTGTCCGCAGTCTCTGGTCATCTCCTGTACTGTGTCCGCAGTCTCTGGTCATCTCCTGTACTGTGTCCGCAGTCTCTGGTCATCTCCTGTACCGTGTCCGCAGTCTCTGGTCATCCCTGTACCGTGTCCGCAGTCTCTGGTCATCTCCTGTACCGTGTCTGCAGTCTCTGGTCATCCCTGTACCGTGTCCGCAGTCTCTGGTCATCCCTGTACCGTGTCCGCAGTCTCTGGTCATCCCTGTACTGTGTCCGCAGTCTCTGGTCATCCCCTGTACCGTGTCCGCAGTCTCTGGTCATCCCTGTATTGTGTCCGCAGTCTCTGGTCATCTCCTGTACCGTGTCCGCAGTCTCTGGTCATCTCCTGTACCGTGTCCGCAGTCTCTGGTCATCTCCTGTACCGTGTCCGCAGTCTCTGGTCATCTCCTGTACCGTGTCCGCAGTCTCTGGTCATCTTCTGTACCGTGTTCGCAGTCTCTGGTCATCTCCTGTACCGTGTCCGCAGTCTCTGGTCATCCCTGTACCGTGTCCGCAGTCTCTGGTCATCCCTGTACCGTGTCCGCAGTCTCTGGTCATCCCTGTACCGTGTCCGCAGTCTCTGGTCATCCCTGTACCGTGTCCGCAGTCTCTGGTCATCCCTGTACTGTCCGCAGTCTCTGGTCATCCCTGTACTGTTAATTAGTTTGCACTACTGTACGAGTTGTTTTTTCTAAACCAAAAGCTCGATATTCAGGTTTCATTGCAGTGTTGGCACTTTGAAAGAAATAAGTTGGTTTTGGGTTGCAGTTTGGGCACTCGGGCTCAAAAAGGTTCGCCATCACTGCTCTATAACAACAGAGAATCTAACTGAGAATCACTATTGCAGTAAAACAGTTCAGAACACAAACAACAACTTCTGCTTATCCTCATAAACAGCATCCCTCTAAGTAAACTCCAGGGTAGCTCTAGTAACACAGGCGAACAGCTGAAGAAATCCAAGGCCTCAGGACCTAGAGCTACCCCATTGGAACTGGAGTATTCAGATAACAACTGGGGAGGTGCTCCCCACAGTAACTTGGTTTTCTAGAGAAGCGCTTGTTATTTAGCTATTGCAGAGCTGTCTGCACACTGATCCTGACAGTGGAGTGCCTATACCTTGGCTGCAGACCACTTGCCCAGCACCTGCTGGGCAAGTGATCTGCAGCCAGGTTGCCCAGCTACCTCATCAGGTGTGGCTTCTCTGAGCTGGTATAAAAGGAAAGAAAGGAAACTTATCTTGCCCAGGAACCCAGGAAAGCTATGGAAAAAAGGAGTTAAATGGGGCTACGCCTGCATGTAAGCATAGTGAGTAAATGGACACTCCACTACATAATTACCTGAATCTACCTAATGGCACCATCCTATGACCCTCTACACAGCTTTTTTTTTTTAAACTTACTCAACTGTCCCTCTAACTACTAGCGTAACACTACTAAACTCTCCAAGAGGAAGGCAAATTAACAAGTTTGTAAATGAAAAACATCTTTTTTTTTTAGGGAGCTACAATTAAACGTCATGAAATAACTGGAGACATAATTGTTGCCAGGGTGATCCATGGTGGCCTTGCTGATAGAAGTGGTAAGTAATGTAAAGGAATTTCTAGATCCACATATCTTTGTATTTGAATACATACAGCTATGATATTAATACCCTATAATCTACACATTTTGAGCAGAAGTGATATTTTTTGTATAAACTAATTGATTATGTGTTAGCTTTTAAGACAATTGTAGTCCCTCTGTAAGACATGTTGTTTTATTGCTAAAAAAAAGCCCTGCAACATCTTGTCAAGCAAAATGTATATTATATAGAGATATAATAATGTTTATTGCTTTTTCACAAATGATACCCCAATCCTAGGCTTATTGTATGCTGGGGATAAACTGGTGGAAGTAAATGGCGTTCCTGTGGATGGGTTGGAACCAGAACAAGTGATTCAGATTTTGGTAAGTTTCAAACCTCTTTGTACCATGCAGAAATAGAAATTTTGCATTGTGACATTTTTAGTTTAGTTAGTGACCGGTGTGAATGCAGTTCCCAATGAATTAGCAACACTTTTAAAGGCTGACTATAGCCAGAATATTTAGCACAAAGTGAGAAGGAGTTACAGAACCAACACCCAGCTGTCTAAAGTTGACCATACATGGTTCAAAATGTGGCCTGTTCAGCAAGATCAATTGACTGTCAGTCACCGCTGTCTGCTCTGCCCACCAGCGCTCACTGGAGCTGGCTCAGGCTCTCGGCCACATGGTCTTCCTGGATAGATCCCGACCATATGGTTGCAATGTTTCCTGAGGCTAGACCAGGTCAATGATGTCAGCCGACGGTGGAATTTAGCCCCCTGTCAGCTGAAAATAGGTCACAAGAATGCAGAACAAACTGTACTCTTATCATCCACAGGAGAAGTACAGCCAAAAGAGCTTTGGCTGTACTTCTTTAATTCACACAGTTATTGCATAACAAAAAAGGTGATTGAAATCTAAGCAAGTATGAAGGCTCAATTTTGAAGGCATGTTTTTCTTTGAACTCTGGCTTAAAGAGAAACAGTCAAGAATAGACAATTGTAATACCCCATATCTCCATTCTAATTTGTTATATACATGTATTTTAACAATTTAACATAATCAATAATAACATGTTTAGTCTATAAGAATGGCCTGGCCTCTCAGGAATGGGTGTGTGTTTCGTTTTTTAGCTGTATTTTCTACCTGTTAAAGCAGAACTGTCATTTAAGTGTCGGGATTTAGTCCCCCCCCCCCCCCCGTAGAGGCTGACCTGCCCAGTGCTTGAACCCATCGCTTATAACAAACACTCCACACTATATCAAGGTAAAAAAGCCTTTGTATATGACAGTGTTTGGAGTGTCTGTTGTCAGCATTTAGGTCAGGCTATAGATAATATGTGTTATAGCTTGATGCTCAGCCTGACACTATAAAAGGGAGAGAATACAAGTAAATAATAAGTAATTTCTGAAATTTAGGGCTGCATTATTATAACAATTCAGGGATGGAGATATTAGCACAGATTCCTATTGTTCCCTGGTTTTCTTTAAACTCTTTTTATTGTAGGTTTTGTTTGTCTTTTGGATAAGCTGTAATTGCAACATATAGTGTGTTCCATTTCCAGGTGCATTCTGAAGGAACAATTGTATTTAAACTCATTCCTGTTGGTGATCGTACTGTGAGCAGTCACACAATGGTAAGAATGATATTCCAACTTTCTTTGGTATAAATGTAATATATGTAATAAAGCAGTGTTACCAGGAGTACTGTGAGTGGGTGTATTTACGTAGTTTTTTTGATAATACAACATAATGGAATTTATTTATTATAAGAAAATTAGAGAAACGCAATTTTTTTTTGTTTTTTTTTTAAGGGGTTACAGATGAGGCTTACTTTTTCAGATTCTTTTAGGATTTAATATGAGGAACTACACTAAGGACAATATTTTATTAGGCACAGCAAAGAGCAGTAATGTGTAGGAAATCGTGGCAACCAATCACAAGTTAGTTTATCACAATTTGTCCACAATTAAACTGAAGACATTTGATTTCTGATACTATTATCTTGTACTTCTATTGTTTTTAACAAAAGTTATATTGTCAGTTTTCACATTACACAGATTTAACTCACCATTTAAACTAAGACAAAATGTACAATAAGACATATGGATGGCAACAATAGTGAATGTAAACAAAACAGCTAAGAAGTGATCACAATAAAACAAACAAAATGACCAGTTCATTCAAAGTGTTACTAAACACACACAACAGTAAAATCAGTCTGTATATGCAGTAAAGCATGCTAGTTATACTCACTGTGGAACCTAAGGGGTAATCTTCTGTATTGTGTAAAAAGGCTGTTTGACCCTGTCTTCTCTGATCCACCCCTTCTTCCACAGTCCCCAATCCATCTGCTGATAGTACAGAGCTCTATTAGTCACTCTGCACATGCTCAGTTTAGTGTGTATAGCTAGAGAGGTTTTTTTTTTCTTCGGGAGTGTGCATATGATCAGCACAGGGCCATTAACGCTGTCCATACACAGGGTCAGGGGTCTAGCAGTCTCATAGGACATTCAGAGTAGAATGAAAATTCCTCCTATAAGATTAACCAATGCTCACTGATAGAAGTCACAAGACTTCTATATGCTGATGATGAGAAAAGGTATTTAGCAGTTTATATTTACTAAAATAATTGCATTTCCATGTTGTGTGTACTGTGGGAGTCCAGATATAGTGAATGCAGGGTCTGGGGTGTAGTAACATTTTAAGTGCAAAGGCAGTCTTGTCTGGACCGAAATTGAGGATATACATAATCAAATGTACAAGAGGGAACACCGTCAACTAAAAACTGCCTAGGTAGGAAAGGTGTTAAAGTTTTTATATAAATTAGTTGCTGGTGCAAGCAGTGGTGTATTTAGGTTTTGTGCTGCCCTAGGCAACAGAAAAATCATCTGCCCCCATAAAGAATGACCACCATCAAGCAGCCTCTCTCAGATCCAACCTGGTTCCCATCGCGTGTATCCTTTCTTCCATCTCTTCTTCTGAGGGGAGGTGCTGCCCCCTTGAAAAATGCCACTCTAGGCAAGTGCCTTGTTTGCCTTGTGGTACATACACCCCTGGGTGCAAGCAAAGATTATTCTAAATTTGAATGCTATGCTATGCCTGGATTTTTGACCTGTAACTTTTAATAGGCAGATAAATAATAGACCAGCTGCTTTGTGGGTTGAACACTTTCTATGTTTATTTAATTCAATATTTGCACACCAGCTAGAGTAATACGGAATGGTTATTCTATCAGGATTAAATTAAAACTCAGTTCAGAGTCTTTTTATACTGGGGTACTCATTTGACATTTCGATATTCTTGTTTTCCTGTAATTTGGTTTTTTTGGAGACCTCTGGACACAGTTGACACATCGAGACCGAAGGAAGGAGGAGTGTATGAGATGCTAAGAGTAGTTACATTATAAAACTCCCTGTGGTTCAGTTAATTTAAAGTTATTTTGGTCATCTTCTCTTTCTCCGCAGGCTCCTATTAAGTGGACTGTATAGGCAAGAGTCCCATTTAAAACAATTATGAAAGCTGCCACCAAAACTGCTTTCAAGTGTAATTTTTGGAGAAATACCTGACAAGGGTGGTGACAAAAGTTGCTTGTACAGAGGGGTGTCATTATGTCTATGTGTCTAGGTCAGGGGCCAGTTTTTTTTGGAAAAAATGAGGAAGGGTTGTAACAGCGCAAACACTGCAAAGTCCTGGGAAATAGTAGTATGGGGTGATTGTGGTATTAGTGGCTACTGTATGAAGAGCGTAGGATTCCGTGTGGCACTGAGGGCAAGGCTTCCAAATAAGCTGTAGCAACTTCTGTAGATGAGAAAAAGAAGAGAAGCGCCTCTAAGTGCAATAAGTCTTTTTATTCAAGTCTAAATGTAGAAACACTCACATGTGTGAAGTAATCATAAGCTTAAAAACCGAGGTTAACAATAGTTAACGGTGGGGTGGTAACCCGGGTGAAGAGCCGTCATCTTACTGCGATGTGGGGAGGTCAGCTCTTGGCTGGAACAGCGTGGTGGCTGGAGGGGAACAGCGGTGAGGCCGGCCGGCATGCACGTCCTCCCTCAGAGCCAGATGGAACGCACGCTGGAACGTAGCGGCGGTGTGGCCGTGATGACGTCAGATCCCAGGGTGCACTGCAACGCGTTTCGGAGCATGCACTGGCCGTGGAAGGCGGAAGTGCACTCCTTTTTCAAGCAGGGGGAGGTGGATGAACAGGGGTGAATATATAGGGAACATGAGTCTAATTGATCAATTAGCCAGTTAACCAGTGATTGACCATTGCTGTCAGGTGAATAGTGTAAAGTCATGGATGTTAAATGGGGGGGTAAAGGAAACCAAATGGAAAAAAGAGAGGATGTAATAAAAATGCAAAAGGAAACAAAGAAAAAAAAAATTATATTCTGGGAGATTAGTGGGGTAAAATGTTCACCTTGCAGCACTGGCACATCAATTATGTAACAGTAGTGATCAGATATTTAGTGGTAATACAGCATTATTGCAAGGTGGGATATGGTTATGGCTCTACAGGAGCTTCATAATAATTCTAACATATATACATGTTGCTAGCGGGTATATTGACAATGGGTGTTAACATGGTAAGATGATAAACATATTGGTAATAATACATGCAAATGACATTATAAAGAGTAAATTACATTGTAAAAAATAGTAAAAAACAGAATAAAATATAAATAATGAACAAAAGGTTATAAATAATAAACTAAAAATTGGATTAAAAAATAAATAAAAAAATGATCAAAAAAAAAAAATTTGATTTAAAAAATTCGATTTAAAAAAAAAAAAAAAAAAAGGGGGGGGGGGAAGTATCATTGTGAGTGTTGAGTGGCTGTGAATGGGAGATTGTAGTGTTTATAGTATAGTGTTAATGTCTAATTCCTCGTTGAGTCCACCTGGGGACAATGTATCTAATGTAAATGTCCAATATGTTTCTTGTGAACAGAGTTTTTTGAAACGATCAGACTCAGAAAGATTGTTGTGTATGGAGTCTAAGGCCCATACTTATAGGCCATCAGTGGATTTTTGGTGATATTCAAGGAAGTGGCGGGGGACGCTATGTTTGTCTTTACCATCTTCAATAAGACGTCTGTGCTTGCCAAACCTGGCGCGGAGGGGTCTGATGGTGCATCCCACATATAGGAGGCTGCAAGGGCAGGATATACAGTAGATCACATGATCAGTGGAGCAGTTGTAAAATTCTTTGAATGAGTAGGTTTTTCCTTTTGTGGTGAAGTTTTTTTGTCCGTATTTAACGAATTGGCAAGTTTTGCATAGCGCTTTGTTGCATCTATACATGCCGACAATGGGTATGAGGCAGATTGTGTTGGGTGTGTTGGTGGGTGGGTTGTATTTGCTGGGGGCAATCTTGTTTTTAAGGTTGATGGCTTTGCGGTAGGTGTACTTTGGGTTTTTATCTAAAATGTCTATTAAATACCCCTCACTTCTCCCCTCTCCCCACTACGGCACCCACCACCTCCTCCTGCTACTCCACTTCCCCGCTGACCCACTTGCCACCACTTTCAGACCCAAGCGCTCCTACACCTCCCGTTCCCACGCCACCTTCCTCACCCTCCTCCTTCTCATATCAGCTGGGGACATCTCCCCAAACCCTGGCCCCTCACCACCTCACACCCCCCCTAGAGCCCCCCCTGCTCACGCCAGCTGACGCGACCCCCTCAACCTCATACATGTACCCCTCCTCCCCATATCTATCCCCCCTCTCTCGGTTGCACTCCTGAATGCTCGTTCGGTTTGCAATAAGCTTACCGCCATCCATGACCTCTTCATCTCTCGCTCCCTCAACCTCCTAGCAATCACCGAAACTTGGGTACAGGCCACCGACTCCACCTCCCCTGCGGCACTCACTCATGGAGGTCTCATCTGGACCCATTCACCAAGACTGAGCGATCGCAGAGGTGGTGGTGTCGGCTTGCTCCTGTCACCGCTTAGCACCTTCCAGGTCCTCCCTAACCCACCCTCTCTTTCCCTCCCCTCCTTTGAGGCGCACTGCATCCGACTCTTCTCACCCACCCCCCTAAGGATCGCAGTGATCTACAGGCCTCCCGGACCCATAGCCCGCTTCCTGGATGACTTCGCCGCCTGGCTTCCCTTCTTCCTCTCCTCTGAGCTCCCCACCATCATCCTCGGGGACTTCAACATCCCCATCAACGACAACACCCCGGCTACTTCCCAATTCCTCCACCTAACCTCCTCTTTCGCGCTCACACAGCACACTCAATCCTCCACCCACCTCGGAGGGAACACCCTGGACCTCGTCTTTTCCCACCTCTGTACCCTCAACCAGTTCGCGAACACCCCCTTCCCTCTCTCCGACCACCACCTCATCACCTTCTCCATCTCCCCTTCCCCCAACTCCCCCCCTCAAAAACGCCAAACCATCACCAGCCGCAACCTCCGCAACCTGAACCCGGCCCCCCTCCACTCTGCCGCCGACTGCCTACACGACAGCATCCTCTCACTGTCATGTCCTGACATAGCCACCACCTTGTACAATGACTCACTGTCAGCTGCCCTAGACTCTCTGGCACCCCTTACCACACGCATCATCAAACCCAGACCGCTTCAACCCTGGCAGACCGACAGCACTAAACGCCTCAAACGTCGCAGTCGCGCACTGGAGAGACTGTGGCGCAAAACCAGGTCCCCTCATACTTTCTCCCTCTACAAATCTGCATTTCTTATCTACACCTCCTCCCTCCACGCCGCCAAGCAGGCCTACTTTGTTAACCTAATAAACACCCTCTCCTCCTGCCCCCGCCGACTCTTCTCCACCTTCAACTCCCTGCTCTCCCCCCCCCCTCCTCCACTCAGTACCTCTCTCACCGCCCACGAAATTGCCACCCATTTCCACAACAAGATTGACGCTATCCGTAAGGACATCGTCAACTTGCAATCTACCTCCCCACCTAGCCTCCTCGCCCCCGTCACCCCTTCATCTCCCCCCTCCTCTGCCCTCACAACCGCACTGCCCCCCTCCTCTCCCAATGCCCCGCCCACCATAACCCCCCCCGCACTGCACTCCCTCAGCCCTGTCACTACTGAGGAAGTCGCCAAAGTCCTCTCAAAAGCCCGCCTCACTACCTGCCCCCTGGACCCTATCCCCTCTCAACTCCTCCGGTCACCCCCCTCTTCCCTCATCCGCTCCCTCACCCACATCTTCAATCTCTCCCTCTCTACTGGCGTATTCCCCTCCCCCCTAAAGCACGCGCATATCACCCCCATCCTCAAAAAGCCCTCCCTGGATCCCGCGGACCCCAACAACCTCAGACCCATCTCCCTGCTGCCACTCACCTCCAAGCTCCTTGAACGCTTAGTCTACAATCGCCTAAGCTCCCACCTTACTGACAATAACCTCCTTGACCCTCTACAGTCCGGCTTCCGTCCCCTACACTCCACTGAAACCGCCCTCCTCAAAATCACTAACGACCTACTCAACGCCAAAGCCAAGGGCGACTACTCTGTCCTCCTTCTCCTGGACCTCTCTGCGGCCTTCGACACAGTTGACCACCCCCTCCTTCTTAATAAACTACTCTCCCTTGGCATCGGAGATGCTGCTCTCTCTTGGTTCTCATCCTACCTATCCCGACGCTCCTTCAGTGTCACCTACAATGGTGCCACCTCCCCCTCCCTCCCCCTCTCTGTTGGGGTCCCCCAAGGCTCTGTCCTTGGACCCCTTCTCTTCTCCATCTACACCTCCTCCCTGGGCAAACTCATACAATCTCACGGCTTCAACTATCACCTCTATGCTGACGACACCCAAATCTACCTCTCCACCCCTCACCTCACCCCCACTATCTCCGCCCGCATCACTCACCTCCTAAATGACATCTCAGACTGGATGTCGCTACATTTCCTCAAGATTAACCTCTCCAAAACCGAGCTTCTCGTCTTTCCCCCTGCCCACACCCCCCCCCCCCATCCTATCCATCATCACCAACAACTCCACCATCACTTCCGCCCCGCAAGCCAAAGTCCTTGGCGTCATTCTTGACGCGAACCTCTCCCTCCAACCGCATGTCAAATCACTCACAAACACATGCAGGCTCCATCTTCGCAACATTGCCAAGATCCGCTCCTTCCTCACCCCAGACACCACCAAACTTCTAGTACACTCCCTCATCATCTCACGCCTTGACTACTGCAACTCCCTCCTCACTGGCCTACCCAAGTGCAGGCTCTCCCCGCTCCAGACCATCCTGAACTCAGCTGCCAGACTCATCCACCTTACCACCCGCTCCACCTCTGCCACCCCCCTCTGCCTCTCCCTCCACTGGCTCCCGATTGCCCAACGCATCAAATTTAAACTCCTTACCCTGACCTACAAAGCCGTTCACAACACTGCCCCTGACTACCTCACCAATCTGATCACCAGGTACCACCCTACCCGTACCCTTCGCTCCTCACAGGACCTCCTTCTATCCTGCTCCCTGGTCTCCTCCTCCCATGCACGACTGCAGGACTTCTCCAGGTCCTCCCCCATCCTCTGGAACTCACTGCCCCAATCCATCAGACTGTCGCCTTCTCTATTCACATTCAGGCGCTCCCTCAAAACCCATCTCTTCAGGGAAGCCTACCCCACCCTCACCTAACGGCCATCCTCCCTCATTCCTCCTACCACTTCATCCCCCCCAGCCACTTCCTACTGTACCTTTACCCCCTCCCTCCTAGATTGTAAGCTCGTAAGAGTAGGGCCCTCTTACCCCTCGTACGCTGTCTGTCTTTGTTGTACTGTGCCATGTATTGTCCCCCCCCTATTGTACAGCGCTGAGCAAACCCTTTGGCGCTATATAAACTCGTAGTAATAATAATAATAATAATAATAAATGTGGATCCTGTAGTAGTATCGGCCAATGTCTATTGATGATAGATTCCATTTTGTGAAAGTTGTTGTGGAATTTGGTTATAAATATGACCTGGTTGGGAGGCTCTGTGCTATTGTGTGTTTGGGGTCTACCCTTGCGGTAGAAGGAGTGGGCCTCATCTACTAGCTTGTGTGGGTAACCTTTGTCTAGGAATTTCTTTATTAGAATGTTGCTCTGGAGATTGTAATCTGAATCTGTGGTGCAGTTTTGTCTGAGACGACAGAATTGTCCTTTAGGTATATTTTGGATCCATTTGGGGTGGTGGCAGCTGTTGAAGTGGAGGTATGAGTTGCCAGATACGGGTTTGAAGTGGTTTTTTGTTAATATTTGGAGATTGTCATGGTATAATTCAAGATCTAGGAATACAAGAGTATGTTTGTGGTGAGTGGAGGTGAAGGACAGTCCAAAAGGGTTTGAATTCCAATGGGTTACAAACTGGTCTACGTGTGATATTGGTCCATCCCAGATGACGATAATGTCATCTATGTAACGGCCATAAAAGATGATGTGGGCGGCAAAGGGGTTGTTGTGCCATATGTGTTTGTCCTCCCAGAAACTTATAGTCAAGTTGGCATATGAGGGTGCGAAGTTGGCTCCCATGGCTGTACCTTGAGTTTGTAAGTAGAAATCGTGGTTGAATGTGAAGTAATTGTGTTTGAGGCAAAATGAAGTGGCATCTACTATAAAGGAAGATTGTTTGGGGTTGAGTGATGGATCCAAGGATAAATAGTGCTGGATGGCGGTGATGCCTACATCATGGGGTATCGAGGTGTATAGGGAGCAGACATCTAATGAGACCCCACAATAGTCGGGTTCCCAGGAGTATGTTTGGAGTAATTCTAGCAAGTGTCCGCTGTCCCGGATATATGAGTGTTGAGCCTGTGCAAGGGGTTGTAGGAAGTGGTCGATATATTGGGAGAAACCGCTGGTAATGCTCCCTGTGTCCGCTACGATTGGTCTTCCTGGTGGATTATTTGGATTTTTGTGTACTTTGGGGAGAAAGTAAAAATACGGGGTGTTGTAGAAGTCTTTAGATAGAAAAGAGGCTTCCTGCTTGGTGATGACACCATCAAGTAAGGCTGTGTTCGTTAGTAGTAGTGCGTCCTGTTTGAATTCGGGTAGCGGGTCTTTAGTTAATTTGGTATACGTGGATGTGTCTGAGAGGAGTCTGAGGGCTTCGTCTATGTAATCAGTGGTGTTAAGAAGTACAATGCCGCCACCTTTATCGGCGGGCTTGATAATAATGTCCTTATTGTTTGATAAAGTGGTAATGGATTTTTTTACAGTGTTTGGTAGATTAGAGGCGGAATGGTGTTGGTTGGGATTGCACAATTTGATGAATTCCGAGTAGACTACTCTATAAAAACTTTCCAGGTAGGGGCCCTTAGAATGTGTGGGATTGAATACTGATTTGGGTCTGAGCGTACCTACTCATTCAAAGAATTTTACCACTGCTCCACTGATCATGTGATCTACTGTATATCCTGCCCTTGCGGCCTCCTATATGTGGGACGCACCATCAGACCCCTCCGCGCCAGGTTTGGCGAGCACAGACGTCTTATTGAAGATGGTAAAGACAAACATAGCGTCCCCCGCCACTTCCTTGAATATCACCAAAAATCCACTGATGGCCTACAAGTATGGGTCTTAGAATCCATACACAACAATCTCTCTGAGTCTGATCGTTTCAAAAAACTCTGTTCACAAGAAACATATTGGATATTTACATTAGATACATTGTCCCCAGGTGGACTCAACGAGGAATTAGACATTAACACTATACTATAAACACTACAATCTCCCATTCACAGCCACTCAACACTCACAATGATACTTCCCCCCCCCCCCTTTTTTTTTTTTTTTTTTTTAAATCAAATTTTTTATCAAATTTATTAATCAAATTTTTTTTTTTTTTATTCATTTTTTTTATTTATTTTTTAATCCAATTTTTAGTTTATTATTTATAACCTTTTGTTCATTATTTATATTTTATTCTGCTTTTTACTATTTTTTACAATGTAATTTACTCTTTATAATGTCATTTGCATGTATTATTACCAATATGTTTATCATCTTACCATGTTAACACCCATTGTCAATATACCCGCTAGCAACATGTATATATGTTAGAATTATTATGAAGCTCCTGTAGAGCCATAACCATATCCCACCTTGCAATAATGCTGTATTGCCACTAAATATTTGCTCACTACTGTTACATAATTGATGTGCCAGTGCTGCAAGGTGAACATTTTACCCCACTAATCTCCCAGAATATAATTTTTTTTTTCTTTGTTTCCTTTTGTATTTTTATTACCCCCATCAATTTTTTTCACATAGTTTCTTCGATTTTCAGCTGTTCAAAAATCTTTTATTAATGTCATTTTTCATTTCATTAATTTTTTATTTTTTTTTTTCCATTTCATCATTTTTCTTTCGTCTTCTGTTTTCTTATTTATTACATCCTCTCTTTTTTCCATTTGGTTTCCTTTACCCCCCCATTTAACATCCATGACTTTACACTATTCACCTGACAGCAATGGTCAATCACTGGTTAATTGGTTAATTGATCAATTAGACTCACGTTCCCTATATATTCACCCCTGTTCATCCACCTCCCCCTGCTTGAAAAAGGAGTGCACTTCCGCCTTCCACGGCCAGTGCATGCTCCGAAACGCGTTGCAGTGCACCCTGGGATCTGACGTCATCACGGCCACACCGCCGCTACGTTCCAGCGTGCGTTCCATCCGGCTCTGAGGGAGGACATGCATGCCGGCCGGCCTCACCGCTGTTCCCCTCCAGCCACCACGCTGTTCCAGCCAAGAGCTGACCTCCCCACATCGCAGTAAGATGACGGCTCTTCACCCGGGTTACCACCCCACCGTTAACTATTGTTAACCTCGGTTTTTAAGCTTATGATTACTTCACACATGTGAGTGTTTCTACATTTAGACTTGAATAAAAAGACTTATTGCACTTAGAGGCGCTTCTCTCCTTTTTCTCGCCAGTTTTTTTTGGCATAACATTTTGTTATGGGATGTTTTGAATTATTCTTAAAGGGACAGCACATTGTGTTTTTTTTGTTAACCAGTTCACTGTTTGTTTGACTGTTTTGTGGCCAAATTATGGCTAGAAGAATTTAAAGAGAAAATGCCCTGGCATTTAAGAATTTCAGTTCCCACCACCTGCTGGCACTCTGCACAGTAATTCCCCTGAATGAGAAAGCCCTATATGCCTGAACATTTTTGGTAGTAGTCCATCTATGGCAGCCAGCAGGCTATAACCAGCCAGAGAGCCATCATTTGGGAAACACTGACCGAAATCAACACATTTTCAGTAATGCATATAAAAAAATTTTCATGTAAAATACAGACTACCATTTCTTTGAGGAAAACACTATTTTTTGGACTCCATGGGCTTGATTTGTCAAAAGCAAATAGACTGTACACTTTCAAAGGGATGTTGCGCTTTGCAATACATTTATTTATTTCAGGTACTTATATAGCGCCGTCAATTTTATGCAGCGCTTTACATACATATATTGTACATTCACATCAGTCCCTAGCCCTCAAGGGGTGTACAATCTAAGGTCCCTAACTCACATTCATACATACACATACTAGAGCCAATTTAGACAGGAGCCAATTAACCTACCAGCATGTCTTTAGAGTGTGGGAGGAAACCGGAGTACCCGGAGGAAACCCACACAGTCACAGGGAGAACATGCAAACTCCAGGCAGGTGGTGCCGGAGTTGGGATTCGAACCAGCGACCCTAGTACTGCCAGGCGGAAGTGCTAACCATTTAGCCCCTGTGCTGCCCATTTTCCACAGAGCTTAGTGCATGACCAAAACTCTGCTGACTTTCCTCATTCAATGATGTGCAAGTGAAATGCTGTTTTTCTTATTTTCGTTGCACATAATTGGGTGTTCTTTGCAAAGTGAAATTCCACCACACACTATGCTCTAGGGAAAAATCCTTTGCAAAGTGTTATTAACATTGCAAAGTGAACAACCTTTTTGCCTTTAGTAAACCAACCTTCATGCCTCCAACATCCAGGCACAACAGGATCTGTATTTATCTAGTGTTCCACCTCATTTTATAATAACTGAATAGGTCTGAAGCAGAAAAGCTCCTATAATGCAGTAAGAGTTTGCATTCCCTGTATCTGTAAGCTGTGCAAGCAGTTACCATGATGCAGTGTAAGGGGTGGGCACAAGCACACATATTTCAGGGTGTCAGGCTCTGGACTGCATGTTAGCTGCTGGCTCATTACAAGGAGCAAAGGTAAAGTGTTTATTGCATTTTGTGATCTTCATAGCTGCTGGCCATAAAATCGGTATACGTTTTTCCATCAGTCATAGGCTGCTCATACATTATACAATTTTCTTTTAGATTTACAAAAACCATATAACATGAGGTCAAACCTAAACACTTTCAATTTGTGTGCAATCTTGCATGCCCTTTCACTACATAGTTGAAGGTAAATCTAAAGGAAATTGAATAAAAAAATTGCATAATGTATGGCCAGCCTAAAGTTTTTTTTTAACAGGACAGGTGTACCTTTAGCTCACCGTTTCCTAAATAATCCCTCGGTTTATAATCTAAATGCCAGTAACGCTCCCCCCTCAACCCAGCTGCTCACTTCTGATCACTTATGAAGTCCAGGGAAGGTCAGTGTGCAGGCTCAGTCAGCACCACATGGATTTTCACCAGAGGAGGCTTCGGATCTGGAACCATGATAAGTAAGCAGCTGGAGAGGTAGGTGAATGAAGGGCAGTGCTGTTTATCATCCTTTAAGAAAAGAAAAAAGATGTTATACAGTATATCATTATAAGTTTCCAATTTACTTTTTTACTTTTATTGCCTTTTTCTTGATTTCAGCTATTTGTCCGAGCTATGGCAGATTACTGGCCTCAGCAGGACCCAGCTATTCCCTGTGCTGATGCTGGTTTACCTTTCAAAAGAGGGGAAATCATGCAAATAGTTGACCAGAGTGACAACATGTGGTGGCAAGCAAGAAAAGCCTCAGATCTCAGTCGGTGTGCAGGTCTCATCCCATCTAACCACCTTCTCAAAAGGTAATTGTTGCCATGTTCACTTCTAGAAAAGTATAAAGTAGAAACTGCAATCAGTTTTTCTTGAAGGATTACTGAATACTAAATAATACAATGAAGATGGTTACAGTACAGCCATATGGTTTAAGAGTATTTCAAATATACTTTGTGTTCCAGGAAACAACGAGAATTTTGGTGGTCTCAACCCTTCATGTCTCACACTTGTCTTAAAGCATCACAATGTGAGTATCTCCCTGTCTCTTGGCTGCCACTTTCTCATATACATACATTTTTGCTACAATCAGAGGTAGATTACCATAAGGGCAGAAAAGGAGGTGCCCCGGGAGCCCCAGATTGCGAGTATGCTAAATGGTTCTGCAATTTAGTGATCATTCAAGTATGTCAATCTCAGCTTTGCAAGCTTTTATTTTAAAGCATTGGCAAACTTGTACTGCTCTCAGTAAAGGTTTGGATTAATATTATTAATTTATACATATGCACACTCCCTGTATCTGGAAGCATTGTTTTATTATTTTATGTCACCATTTTCAAAGAGTGCACCAGGGGTGTGTTTACCACAAGGCAAACAAGGGATTTGCCTAGGGCGGCATTTTTCAGGGGGGCAGCACTGCCCCTTGGAAGAAGGGACAGAAGAAGGGACACACATGTCATGGGGACCTGGTGGGTTTCAAAAGATGCTGTGGGTTTCATGACGGTGTATGCACAGCCCGACTCTCGTTCTTGGGGATGTCCAGAGCTGTGAAGGTGAGTGTCTTTCTCTATCTCGCCATGGGGGATGGTGGCTGGTGTATGGGGGGCAGTGGTAGTGGAAGGCTCGGGTGGAGGGCAGGGGTGCTCTTGGTCAATGTCAGGCTCTTTCTGCACGGGTGTGTCCCAATTTTCGTGTTGCCTAGGGCAGCACAAATCCTAAATACACCACTGGAGTGCACCACTTCAATTCAGTATGTAAACACTGTGGGGGAGATGTACTAAAACTGGTGCACTCAGAATCTGGTGCAGCTATGCATGGTAGCCAATCAGCTTCCAAATTCAGCTTGTTCAGTTAAGCTTTGACAATAAATACTGGAAGCTGACTGGTTTCTAAGCAGAGCTGCACCAGATTTTGCACTCTCCAGTTTTAGTAAATAAACCTCAGGGTATCACTGCTGAAATGCTTTACAAACCCATGTCAGAAGGAAAACACATATTTCTATGCACCCTTACCCTTGTGCATGACCCAGTTAAAATTATGCAGGCTGATGGACTGAAAACAGCCCAGGGCCAAAGATACAGCTATCCCACCACTGCACAACCAGCTACCAGCAAAACATCCTCCTAAGATGCATCTTTTGAAAAACAGTGCAGAAGAGCAGAATCATATGACCTTATCTTTAGAAGACAATTTATGGGATTTTCACAATTTATGAATGTCTAATGAATGCTGTAATGTATGCACCATGGGTTTTCTCTGCTAAAATATCTTTATTATGGTTCATTGGCTTCATCTTTAAATCACAGCACAGAAGTAAAAGGTATTGGTATGTTTAAGTCAAAGTTGGTTTACCATAGAAACTAAGAAGCTGAATTATATTATTTGTTATCTTGTACATTTTTATAACTACAAAAAAACTCTATGTAAAAAGTTAAAATAATTACCACATTCCCTCTGCACATGGAGATTTTAATTTTAAAAGTGGAATTCCAGGGATTACAACACTTTTTTTAAAAATGTGAATGACTCTGCAGTTGCAAGAATCGAAGGTCCAGCACCAGAAGTAATGCTATAACTGTACTGTACATGCTCAGTAATATGAATATAGTCAATAAAAGAGATAAGTCCAGGAGGTGCAATACCCCTGTAGCACCCTCCTAATTGGGTGATAGGATATGTATAGTTAGATTGAGCATAGCTGTGTTTCTCTGCTTAACAGAGAGGCTGTCCGCTTAAATTCAGTGTCGTATTCTGCTTAACAGAGTGTTGTGATTGATTAGTCAAGTCTGCTCATGCTGCTCGGGTGCTGTTGGAGTTTTTCTGAGTTCTGCCCACCTTCAGGAAGCTATGAGAGCCTTCCAGAACATGGGAAGGGGCTAGGCAAATGAACAACATGTAGATGGATACAGCCCTGGTTAATTGCAATTGAAGGTAATCACAGTGGCTAAATGCTTAGCACTTCTGCCTGTCAGTATTAGAGTTGCTGGTTCAAATCCCAACCATGACACCACCTGCCTGGAATTTGCATGTTCTGCCTGTGCCTACATGGGTTTCCTCTGGGTACTCTGGTTTCCTCCCACAATCCAAAGACATGCTCATAGGTTAATTGGATCCTGTCTATATAGTTTGTGTATATATGAATGTAAGTTAGGGTCTTTAGATTGTATGCCCCTTAGGGACTGATGTGAATGTACAATATATATGTAAAGCGCTGTGTAAATTGACAGCGCTATATAAGTACCTGTAATAATAAAATAAACATTGCATGCTGGGAGTGGTATTTATGTTCTAGGAGCACATGGGTTCAGGGTCTTTCCCGGGAGTGGATTGCACCAGCCAGGATGGACGCAGGCTGCCTCGCCTGGCAAATGCTGCCATGTGGCCTCAGGTGGGTCAAGCTGAGGGCCTGTAGCTAGAAAGAGTTACCCTGGCTCTTCAGTATGCTGACTGAGGGGAGTTGTCTGCCAAAGATCTGTCTGGTATCACTGGAGGGTTTCGCTTACCAATTAGAAGGAGGCTACCATTCTGTCCGTGAGCCTTGTGAGTACTGACATTGAGGAATTTGGGGACGCTGTGTGCTTATTACCTCCCTTGGTGTTTGATAGTCAGTATGGGTCTGGAAAAAGGGAACACTGGCTAGTGTTCTGAAGAACTGGTCCGAGTGTTGTACTACAAAGGGACTTTGCTTAGCTACGTTACCTTTGGGCTGTTGCAGTCTGTCGTAGATGAGCTCAGCCCTGAAACTACTTCTGCTGCTAAAGGGACTTTTCTCACTTCTAAAACCTCTTCCTGCTATATGTTACAAGGAAGTCTGCTATCTGCTGTCAGCCAAGACTTCTACAGTGTTCTACTAAGAAATCAGCTACATATCCTCAGTGTGAATAGTTCTGATTTGGAGTATCCTACTACAATCCCCATCCCTATCCACAGTTCTACAATAAAGTCCAAAAACAAAACATCCCCTAGACTGGTCATTGAAGACAATGAGCTGAAGAATTTGGCTGCGGAAATACATTGTCCCTGGCTGCGGGGCAAAGAAAGGGGAAACCGGGGCATCATACAAGTGCTCCTGTGGGGGTAGCGCTACACCCCTTATTGAATGTAACCCCTATAAGAGAGCTAAAAATACTGCAAATTCCTAGCGTGCTTTCTTAATGTGTGACTATTGGAAAAATAAAAAATAACATACTGTACATGGTAAAGTGTGTCACTAGCATTAACAGCAGTTGTTTTTCTGAGCCTTCCCTGTAGCTTAGGTTTATTGGCAGTTGCCAGTAGATGTGTTATTTTCCACTTTCAATAACAAGCCAAGTTGTCCAGCAAAAGTGACAGTTACAGGATTGTGACAGACCATATAGCAATACCAAGGGTACTTACATTGGTCAGCTTTTATTCCTATGATTTAAAATTTTTATCCAATAGGAAAAAAACATGTTTACTGTCAATGCTAATCTCTAATCTCTACCTGGAATTGCACTTTAATTTAATTTTCTTTCCTATATAAGACTGACTGTTAGTGACAACATTGCTTTGTGATTTCACTGCAGAGTAAACTTCATTGTTGTCACCCTGTTACAGGAAGTGGAGAAATAACAGCTGAACAAGTAATAAAACTATGTTACATGGGGGATTCAGAAAAACAAATCGTTCTGTGAGAAGCCAAGTGACAGACTGTATCATGTTATTTCTGATTTTGCCACTTTAACAATATACAATATCCACAGATGTATGGAAATGTATATAGCCTTTTTTTCTACTTGTACATATAATTCAGCTTCTTCATCCATAACACTGTTTTATGTTTAACTCCACTTTTCTTTTTACTATTTCTTTGCTTGAAAAGTGAGCACTATAGGGGAAGGTAAGGAAGTGAGAGCTTTTACTTATCTGTTTTTGTTTAATTCACAGTAATAGTTTAGAGTTCTTTATTTTAATTCACCCAGAATACTAAAAAAAATATCACTTGTATTTACATCTTTTGCTGCTTTCAATTCTAGAAGAAGATATGAAGATAGATGAGAAGTTTGTTGAAGCTGGTAAGGACAAATTAGCATAACCCGTCTTCTGTATAATATGCCTACATGCTTTTATATATGAACGGACAGTGAGAAACCTTTCCAAAAAATAGCAAAGAAAAGTCTACCACTTTTCCAAAAAATAGCAAAGAAAAGAAAAGTCTACCACTTTTCCAAAAAAATAGCAAAGAAAAGAAAAGTCTACCTCCAGCAAAATGAAAAAATATGTAATGGTATCCCTGTACTGGGAAAGAATAATGACTGATCCCATTATGTTAAAAATGCAGTGTTAATACCGCCTATTTTGTTTGACTTAATCAAATGTAAGAGTCCAAGAAAAGTGTTTACCTCTACTAACAACCTGGCTCAAACCAAACCCTTTATTTTCTTTAGGATACAGTTTAGAATGTTAAAGCCTCTTTGGCTTGTCCCTATTGGGGAGATTTACCCTCACTTCCTGGTAGGGTGGGGAATTGCTTGGAAATCTCTCCAACAAGAATGCAGACAAAAACTAATTTTTAGTACAGCGAGGAATAGTTAGAATTTCTGACAATGTTTTTATTACTGCCACAATGCCTTCTTTCCTGTGCCAGTGACAACCAGTAACTCTATTTCTTGTTCTGGTGACACAGAGAGAGGAAGTGAGAATCTACATAATAGGCTGACAGTTACAAATGAAAACCTTTCCTATACAGGCTAAAATAAGTTGGATAGAATTACTTTTTATTGTGGATGTAAATTGCGGTATTGTACATAAGTTTTTTTTTATTATGGTTAGGTTTGCAAAAAAAAAATGTTAAAATATATTCCTCTTTTTCAGTTTTATAATAAATACTGATTACATGTACTTGAATGAAAAAGTATCCTATTTTCTTTATATTGCTTCTTTTGTGTGAAATTCCTTGTGTTCCTGCCAGTCCCTCTGTTATCAAAAGCTGACCACACGAGGCAGGAGAGCACACTGTGGTCAGTGTTCTAACTGTGCTGGGAGCTCAGCTTGCTCTCCTCCAATTATCAGACTTGTCCTGACATGTCTCCCCTGCACAGCCATTCACTGGGAAGACCAGTGTACTGCTGTGTCTCCACCCTCACCTCTCTATGCAGGGTATGTATGCACTGTGTTACAAGATGAGGGTTTACATGTACTTTACTATTTTGTGTTCTCCTTTTGAGTTTCCAGGTGGAACTTTAGGCTCATTTTATGTTTTTCAGGCTCTCCCTTTACTTCTTTAATGTAAAAAGCCCGTAATTTACAAAACTCAGTAGCTCCAGCTAAAAATGATATATGCAAGTAAATGAGTTCCTGATTTTAATGTTACGTTTATAGTAGGAATTATTAAAGCTGAGGTTTAAAGCTCTCAGCATAGGACCTGGAAGCTAGCGGTGATAACTGTAGTAGCAGTGCTTACTACAGTGATTTCCAGCTTCCACAGACATTAGCTAGGTATCACGCATGCACACTTACATTGGTCCAAGCTAGTTGCAAAAATATGCATATCTAAACTTCACCTATAATGTATGAAATACAATATAGCAAATTATAAATTATTTTCTCCATACAAAAACATCACATCCTTCAGTCTGTTTGTTAAATATGATATGTAAAAAAACACATAAAAATGCAGGTAAATGCGCATAAAATACAAGTAAAAGTAGGTAAATGCATATGAGTTTTTACCTGTATTTTATATGCACACAAGTTTGAACCTATCCTGAGAAATGTAACCATAATCAGATGGTGTTAGACTATGAAGAGGAAATGGGCTATATTCCTGGTTAGAAGACAGAATGATCATAGGAATAAATACATCCTTGAGGATAGAGATAACCGAACTTAAAGTGCTACTAAACCCACAACCGTAAAATCAGTCTGTATATGCAGTAAAGCATGCTTGTTATACTCACTGAGGAACCTAAGGGGTTAATCCTCTGCATTATGTAAAAAGGATGTTTGATCTCATCTTCTCTGATTCTCCCCTTCTTCCAGTGCCCCCCTCTTATCTCCTGATAAGACATATCGTGTGGAGACACTCTGCACATTCTCAGTTTGGTGTGTATTTCTAGAGAGGTTTTTTTTTTTTCTTGGGGGGGGGTGCAGGGGTGCATGTGATCGGCCAATTAACACTGTCCAGACAGAGGTCATGAGTTCTGCATATTCCTAGAGCAAAATGAAAACTCCTCCTCCAAGCTTTAACCAGTGCTTGGCTGGACACTGATAGAAGTCACAAGACTGTTCTAACTGCTGATGAGAAAAGGTATTTAGCAGTTTATATTTACTAAAATAATGGCACTTCCAAGTTCTGTGTACTGTGTGAGAGCAGATAGAGTGAATGCAGGGTCCTGGGTTTAGTAACACTTTAAAAATATGGCTAAAGAAATGTTCTTTTGCCTTGTTTAAGAGCCTATTCACATTAGTTAAGATTGTGTTGGGCAGCAATTCCATTGCAGTCCCAAGACAGCATGCAGAATTTTATTTTTTTAGTGCAGCACAGTGTGATGCAATCCACTGTGTGACATTTCAATAAAGTTACTTTAAAAAGTACACTGTGTGATATGTCACGTTCAGCAGATTGGCACCGTTGTTATCCAACCATATACCAGCGGCTGCTTTCCAACGCACTGGCTGGTGTGAACCAACCCTAAACCTCTATGTTCTGATGTTACGTATACCAGATAAAAAGTGAGCATGTTATTAGTTTGAGTTGTGGTATGCTGTTATGTTTATGTATTTATTTCTTTTTCACATTGTTGTATCAAACATCAGATGAGGAAACATTTGAGTCAGGTAATACTGTAAATCTTACTGTATATATTTAGGTTTTGTTTCATGTTATGTTTTTGATGCAACATTTCAACATTCAGTGGCATTATTATTAATAATAATAAAAAATATATTTATATATATATATATATATATATATACAGTATATACACTGAGTGTGTGTGTATATATGTATGTATATATAATATAAACATTTTTTTTATCTGTTTTATAGACCATTCACTTCAGTCCATGCCCAAGTGAAACCTAGGCTCTAACATATATATTGCCCTTACATAACATCATATTGACAACGGAGCTGATGAACTAAATAGTAAATGATTAATTTTCAGGTGATAAAAGGAAACAATAGGCGCACAATCCAATTTGGGTGACCCTCATGAACATATATTATAAATGAGTCCAAAAAGGTCTCTGGCAATAATCCATACCACTTATGGCAACTATTCCCAGAGTAGAAGCAGTCTCTGTAATTAAACAAACAAGGGAGAGAGGAAAGTGCCTACTAAGTGTAGCATAAGAACTGTTTTTTAAAACCACAAAATTGGTAACTCACATTAATAAATGTAAACGGGTTAATCAATAAAGACCACTGTTCTGGGTGTGACGTCTCCATTTCTCTGTGCGCTGGCTGGCTCTGTGTATCCAGATAGATGGTGGAAAGATGGCACCTCAAACATCCGACTTCCAGGAACCATGTTGGGATGCAAGCTGGTAGAGGTGACATAACGGTAGCAGGATAAAATTAGCTAGGCATTTCAGAGCATCCCATGCCTTTATCAAGCCAGTCAGATAAATTGTTTCTCTGACTGGCTTGATAAAGAAGTGTGGATGTTCCAAAACGTGGAGTCAATGTTATCCTGCTGCTGTGACATCACCTCTGCCAGAGTGTGTTCCAGCATGGTTCCTGGAAGTCAGATGTTAGAGGTGCCATCTTTCCATCATCTATCCGGATATACCGAGCCAGCCAGCACACAGAGGGACGGAGACATCACACCCAGAACAGTGGTCTTTATTGATGAGCCTGTTGACTTTTACCAATGTAAGTTGGCAATTTTGTGTTTTTAATAAACAGTCCTTATGCTACACTTAGTGGGTGCTTCCTTCTCCCCCTTGAATGATTAATTTTCACCCTAGACTCTGTGTACTTCAAAAAAAAGAAAACACAGGAAGGTTCTTCTCCTGACATCTACACTTGGAATCATTGATGTTAATAAAAAATATTTTCTTTATTATTTATATCTTACCCCAGGTCCATTCAATCTTCCTTTTCCAGGTGCTCTGGTTTTCAATTACCGCCCAATTCGTGTACCCTTGTAACTACCATTATTTTGGAGTTCAGTACTGAGCAAGCTGTGTAGTGAAAAATGTTTAACAATATAATTTGTATGCTGGTCTATAATAATTTGTGATGCACATAGATTTTTCATCATAAATCAGAGATCTACATGCTCTTCTGAACATTAGAGATACCATTCACTGAGTGGAAAAAGGTGACAAAGTATGGCAGTGCAATTTTAGGCAATGGAAAAAATATTGACTATTCCTGCTCTAGACTCACAGACCATGGATGGGGCACTATAACCTCCACTGATACCAACAATGGGGCACTGTTCCACTTACTGATTGCAAAAATTGGGCACTATTCCCCCCATTGACACTAACAATGGGATCAGTATTCCTTTCACTGATGCCAACTATGAGTCAATATTATTTTCACAGATACCAACTATGGGGCACTATTCCTTCTACTGATAACAACTATAAGGCACTATTCCTTGCACTGACACCAGCAATAGGTTATTATTACCCTGCTCCCCATTAACCACAGATGCTAGGTTAATTTTTACTCCCATTGACCACCAACTCTGGGGCATTTTTTGCTCCCAGTAAGCCTGGGGTATTCTTTATTCCCACTGATATCAGGACATATTCTACTTCCACTAGCCAAAGTCTGGGTACCCTCAAGTCCTATGAACATTGAGCACACCCTTTATTTAGAAAAATTGGGAACCCCTTCCTCTGCATTGACTTTATTTTTCCCAGGACCTAAAGCCCCAATGGTCACATGGCTAGATCTGTGCTTAAAAGGTTGATGTACAATACATATTCTTGTGCTAACAATTGTCTTTTTGCTTCTTTACTTTGCCAGAGGAACTAAAAGGAGGTAAGATGAATCATTTTCAGTATGTAGTTTAGGTGAGATGTTAGAATGTGTTGAAATCAAATGAAATACTTCAGCCCTGATTTTTTTATTAAGTCTCTTTTTAGTAAAGGGTTTTAGGTTGTCACAGGTACATAAAACTGATACATCACATATCGAGTTACAATTCAGGGTCAAGAAGCTAACCGCTCTACAGTTGTTCTGGCCAAGTGACCATAGCCATAGCAAAGGTACAAAGTAATTTAAGAATGAGAACAGAGGGTAGGAAAGGGTATTTTCAACCCTGATTTTTATCTATAGAATAATGTCAGATTTCTTTTACTTGTGAAAACACTTTTAATATGAGAAGACCGAAGGAACATTTTCATGTATTTTCTGGTTTTGCCCCTGACTGACATCA